>NC_091266.1:56077500-56750000 GCF_042477335.2 Ovis canadensis | reverse complement strand
TGTAAGGAATCTTCCTAGTTTCTCTCTAAGCTCACACAGCTTCAATTACCGATCACCTTTTTAAACAAAAGACCTCTGTTGGGTTGTATTATGCCTATTCTCATTGAGATGAATGTGGAACCGCCAACAAATCCTTCCCCTTTGAAACAGTAGTTCTACCAGAATGCATTTATGAATTCCCCCACCCTTAGAGCACCCCGTTGTTGCAAACGAGTCTTGTGTTTGGTTTCTTTTCATAGTCAGAGGAAGCTAGGGCAGAAAGGACCTATCGTAATAAGGATGTGCTCCCAACTTCAAGAGCAGGTTTGAATTGGAAAGGTGGCATCTTGAGTTACCGACACTGTCTTTCACCATAAGGAGATCAGATGCAGGTGGGAAGTGGAGAAGAAAAGGCTGAAGGGAGGGTGTTAGTATTTCTGTGGGGAAGTTTTTCTGTTCCTCCTCCTGAGAAGAGAGAGATGTGGCGTTAAGAACATCATTGCCTTGGTCTGGAGGGAAAGATCATTGCACAGGGGTCATGTCTATTGATTGTATAGTAATGATTAATCCTCTATCTGTGGGGCATCTGGTGCTTGGCCTAGAGGGTGTTTGGGACAGTCGGTTGAATGGAACATGTGCTTTGGCCTCTTGGGGCTGTCAGGTCAGGTCACAGTGCAAACCCCCCCAAACTGCCACAGTGAGGTGATAAAATAGAAATGGAGCTTCCTGGATCTTGACAGAACTCCTTTTTCTTTCTCTCAGAGACTCCCACATAGAGAATTCTCTCAAACAAAGCCTACAGGAATTCTGTCCATCCCAAATCAGTGTGCAAATCACAGGTCAGAAGGTGCCCCAGACATAGTGTCTATCGTCTCCGCATGAAAGTGCTGTTTTTACAGATAAGCATTGGATATTGTTTTGGAGGAATCTTTTTGAAAGTTGTGCTTTACTTAGAAAAGGAATTCCTCACTTTGTTTGGTTCAGTATACATTCTGGACTAAAACTGAAAGATGAAGGATTTAGTCCTTTAAATTTTTACGTTTTGGCCAAACGAAACAAAACCACCTTGAGTGTGAACTATTACTGAGTGATCGGTGGGCAGTGGGCAGGGCTGGCCTGAGGTCTCTCATCTGGCTTGGATGGTGAAAAGAGAAGAATTCAGATTGGAGCCTTTTGTGATCTGGGTGACTATTTTGAAGCTTCTCTTTAGATGCTGCTGCTTATGAGCAAGGAACTATTCTCTAGAATCACTTTTATTTTCAGGGCCTGAGTTTGCCTCTAAAAAAACAAATGAGGTTTTAATGTCAAACTTCTCCTGTGGTTTGTTACCAAAGGGAGGCATTTCTTGTTTGCTCAGATGGGCTGAAAGCTTTTGCTTCTGCTTGAACAGCCCCAGGAGTCAGGCATCTGAGATGAGCATGATAGGTTTTTCTGGACTTCCTCTTGAAATCAGGTTTTTTAATGGTGAAAGTTGATAAAACCATCAACATTATTACTGTGGACATCTTTCCATGTCTGTGCATAGCTTTTTGCTTCAGTCTTTCTAGTGGTCTGTATATTGTCTGTTGTGGACATAATTGATCTAATCGTCCCCTTTTGCTGAGTATTTAACTTATGTTCATCTTTTGCTTTCCAGTTACAAGAGAGGCTCCACTGACAAACTTTGCTCACATCTGTTTGTTGGCCACCTGGGTTATTATTTTTCTAGGGCCTATTTCTAGACATAGATTCACTGGATCTTTTTGGATACCAACATCTTCATCCTAAACAGCTTCATTCTGAGCACTGCTGTCTTTGGGGACTCCCCCATGGTTTGGTTTTTCTTTCTTTCTTTCTTTCTTTCTTTTTTTTTTAGCTTTTTTGTAAATCATTTTGGGGGAAAAAATCTAAATCAGAGTTCCACCTGTGTAATAAGAAAGTATATTTTGGTCCTGGATTTAAACATTTCCAACATCCTCTTCCCATGAAGGGAAGCCAGCTCTGCAGACAGCAGCTGATAACCTTGTATTCCTGAAAGATGTTGCATGGGCTCTAGCAAGTGGTGGGGTGCTGAGGCTCAGTGATGGAGCTCCCCAGCATGACTGTGCTCAGCTGTGTTTACCCCAGCTCCTCAGGAGGGACTGACGTCTGAGTTTTGCATCAGCCTGAAAACTAAGCACAATACAGGCAGGGGACCTTGTGCCTGGTGAGAGGAAAGCCTTCATTTAGTCAACTGGACAAGATAAACATGCTTAACTAATTGAGAAGGCGGCTTTTCCAGGATCCCTGGGACTAGATCTCACCCTGAGATTGCCACCTCTGCCATGTTTCTTTAAAAAAAAAAATTAAGGTAAAATATACACAGCATGAAGTGTGCCATTTCAGCCGTTTCTGAGGATACAGCGGCATTAAATAGAGTCGTTACTGTACCGCTCTCCATCTTTTTCATCGTCCCAAAGCCTTTTCACAAACGAAAGGGCATGTTTGAACCTAAAATTGGCATACCTTTGTGGCTGCCAAAGCAGTTTCACATCCAGTTTAACTCTTTGAAGACACAGAGATCAGGGTATCATAAACATTTGGGGTGTAAATAGCACATGGCCCTGCTCCCGTAATTTGCCCGAGAAGACTTAAATTGACACCCAGCTGGTAGAAGCCACTCAACTCGAAGCCAAATAATACCGTCTATGACATTAATTAGGGAAGGCACCATGCCTCCGCCTGCTTTGGGCTTCCCAGTGCATCCAGCCTCGGCCAGCGCTTCACCCTGCATCTCCACCTCATCGAGCAAGCACAAAGGAATTAGTGGTGTTTTGCTTCTAGCATTTCACATAGCGCAGCCTCCCTAAGTCACCGAGGAACCTCAGTGCTGGGGAGAACATTTTGACTTTTCCCAAACCAGCTTGCTCCCCAGACTTTGCTCTCTCTGCAGAGACACACGTGTGTTTTGGAGGAAGTTCGCTCCCCAGGCCACTTCGTCTAGAACCCCCAGAATCAGATATCCAAGCAGGAGGAAGATGAGGCTACATGTAGAATGGAAAGGGAGCAGCAAACTAGTCACCTTCCACCAAGATGCATTTTTCCTTTTTTTTTTTTAAAGTAATTTCTGGTACTTAGCATCCCCCAGTCCTTTCTGGAAGATGACAAGCAAAATCCTGGCTACAGATGCATTGACTATTTCTGAGAGAGCAGCACTCCTTCTCATCCTGTGTCCTAACCGTCCCTTTTCCTCCAGATTACTTTTTGGTTCTGACCTCCTTTCGTGCCAGTCTCTAGATGCCGGAGGAAGCTTAGGGAAAAGAAAACCCAGAACCTAGTTAGATGTAGCCTGGCTGGTTAGAGGGCATTCAGCAGAGTCTTGACAAGGCAATGAACTCATTCTACTAATTGTAATTCGCGTGAGGTCTTTAGCAGGTTCTTGGGCTCCTCAGACATCAGAGGCTTTTGATCGGCTCTCCTAATAACCAGGCCTCATGCTAACTGGTTTAGTGCGTTTTTTTTTTTGTTGTTGTTGGTGTTGTTTTGGTTTTTTCTTTTTTACGCAACAAAAGCCACCACCGCCTACTCTTGAGAAAAAAAGCGAGGCTAGGCTTTAGGAGCAAGAATTCTCAGTTGTTTTCACATGTCCTCCAAATTGCAGAATGTTCTTTCCCTATTCAGCCCCTTGGAGTTGCTAAGAAACTGCCATTTCAGAGGAGGGGTAATTCAATTTTGATTTTAATTTAAAGACAGGGCAGGCAGGGTTCTTCACGTTCCTGAAATGAATGGGTGCCCGAGAAGGAGGAGGCTCACTCTTTCCAGATCGGTCCTGGGTACGCACCGTGATTGGAATCTCTTGGTGTTTTGCTGCCAGAGAGTGTGGCTTTGAAATGGTTCTTTGTGGCAAGCGCTGCTGAACTTTGTGGAGAAATACTTAGAAGACCAGTGTGTGCTGGGAAACCAGCGACTCCGGGCTTGATTAATTTATAGGTGTAATTTAAGAAGCTGGTTCTCCTCCTGATCCTGGGGATGTGTATTTACGGAGCCCATGGACAGGAGGCCTCTCTGCCCAGTGGACGTTTTTTATGGCCTTTGCTATGTTAGAGCAAAAGTTGTAGATCTCTTACGAGCAAACATGTTATTATGTCCAGAGGAGGGACGGGCATGTTATAAAGTTTCAAATGGTCAATTAACAAAGATTTATTCTTTGTCACTCAGGTATTTTCTCTCTCTCCTTCTCAATAATTACCCCTTGGAATGAAACAGGCTATTTTCTTCCTGTAGCCTTGGTCCCAGCTCCAGAGTAGGATTTGAGAGAGCCTGTCTCAAAATTGAGACTCTTAGCAGCTGGGCCTTCTGCTTTGGTAAAGTTGACTCTTTTGGAGTACTTGACAAAGGGAGAATCCGGGGGGGGGGGGGGAGGGGGGTGAGAATGTGTTTTTTAAAGTACTCCAGGCTGTGCTTACTACACGTTTATTTGGTGGAACCTCATTCCAGCAAGGCAGCCAACTGTCCCATCGGCCGCAGCCACACCCTTTGGACTGCCTTCCATTCTGTCTAAATTTGGAGCTTATGCAGGGACCTCAGGATCTCTACTGTAAGGGTGCTCATCTTCCTTCCGGCCCATGCACTGTACATCAGTAACCTGCTGAACTCAGAATATGTATTTTTAAACATTTCAGTAAAAACACAGATATGAGATGCCTGTTGGCTTTTCTGTACACATATATCGCTCCCCTTATAAAGAGCAAAATCTGGTTTCTATAATATCTGTGCGTTAAACATGCTGCCTAAAAGGAAATCCTTCCTGGTAGAGGAGATATGACTTCTGTGATTACAGAACAGGAGATGGGCCAGCTCTAGGTTTAATTCTCTCATCCAGAGAGAATTCACTGACTGATTCTTTTTATGGGCTTCCCTGGTGGCTTAGTGGTAAAGAATTCCGTCTGCCAATGCGGGACACGTGGGATCGATCCCTGGTCCAGGCAGGTCCCTGGGAGGAGGAAATGGCAACCCGCTCCACTATTCTTGCCTGGGAAATCCCATGGACAGAGGAGCCTGGCAGACCACACAGTCCATGGGGTTGCAAAGAGTCGGACACGATTTAGCAACTGAACAACAACAAATTCTTTTGTATCAGCTTGCTGCCCCCCTCAAGAGTTGTAGACCCAAGGGCATTGGTGTACCCCCAGGGCTGAGGAGAGCACGTTTGCTCTTGGAGGGGCTTCATGCCCATTGTCCTGGCCCTGGCTTTGTCCTGCTTTCCTAGTGCCTGCTGGCCTGGGCCTTAGAGGGACTGCCCACTTCCTGGGGCTGCCCCCCAGCCTGCTCTTCTACCTGCTATCTGCACCCCATGCTCACCCCAGTTTTTCAGAAGTTAGAACGGGAGTCCGGGCGCTGTCATCCTCTCACTAGTGATCCCCGTTCTTGGGGGTCTGATGGACTCAAGGGAAGAGTGGTTGCTGAAGGATCTGAGAAAGGGGAACGCCGTTCTTGGCAGAGCCTGGCATCCTGGGATCTCTTCCAAGATGCTTCAAGCCTCATTCTCCGACTTGTTTAAGGGCAGAGAATAAGGTTGCAAAGGAAATCAAAGCCTGATGTGGAGAAACGAAACATGAGGCCTACTGACTTTTTAAAAACATTTTAAATAACATTCTCTAAGGTTTCATTTTATACTGAAGGCAGCTGTAATAAGTTTTGGAAGGCGGTGTAAGGTTTCGATTACAGAGCGATCCAGCTTGCAGTTTTTGTACCCAAAGTGAGAAAGGGCCGAGGGGGAGAGGGGGTGGCTCAGAGGTTATTTTGTATAAGGTGAGAAAATTTGAAAGGGTGAATTCACCACTGTAAGCGGTAACGTTTGGTATGCTGTAATTTGCAAATGCAATAACATGAAACCATTGCGAAGATGGTGCTTTTTTTTTTCTTTTTTTGGGTGAACATAGTCCGGATAGCAATGGAATAACTTAATAACTGGAGCAGAGCAGCACGTTGACCACAAGTAAAACAAGACTGCAGCTCCATCGTGGGCCCTGCCAGTGTTGCCCCAGTGATGAAGTTCTCTGCTGAAGGCTGGCGCAGACCAGGGCTGCCGTGCCGTATGAAAGCCCTCATTGTTCATGGCATCATTATTTGGTATTACATGCACAATGTTTGCTTGTGAAACGATTTATGAGAAACAAGCATGTTGAAGAAAGGGGACTTGGTTTGAAATTCAGTTGATCTGGCTTATGACATTTACGATTTTATAGTACCTTTGTTTCTAAGAATAAATATTTAGGTCCACTGTAAATATTTATCTTTTGAACACGCAAACACACGCACGCAAAACTGGAAAACTGAGCCAGAGAAGGAACTGATACCTAACATTCATTTCTCTGCGGGAAGGAGTAAAGTGCCTCAGTATTTGATAGGTGCAAAGGAGCCTGTTTTGTGAGCTCAGCCGGCAGTGTCCAGCCCGCGGGACCAGCGCCCCTTGGGCTGTTAAGTCTCTTAGGAGGAGGCCTGGTGGGGAGAGTGTGTATGGACTTAACTCTGTTCTTTTCACGTGCGTGGGGTGAGCTGGGGTTGAACCAAAGCACTGTCCCTGCTGGCTTCTGGCGGGTCCCCGCTGCATCCACCTGGCCATCAGGCCTGACCAGGAGGCTCACAGTGGCCCATCACTGGGATGGCGTCTTAGCCGAGCAGTGAGTGTTTCTAGTGATGCTTGAAAGGATTCCAGCTTTGAGATTTTCTGCCCCCATGACTAGGAGCCTCGACTTCTGGGCTCTTTTGCTTAGCCCATGTGGGTGAAACCATGGCACATGAATGCCTTCTTTGGGCTCTGCAACCCTATCTTTTTAATGTAAAAATAAAGGTGTTTGTGAATTGATGGAAGATGCTAGAATGAAATGTGCTAAAGAGTAACTGCTAGCACTTTTTCTTTTCTTTTTTAAGTTTTTAAAGGCCAGCCACAGGCTTACGCAGTAAAATCAATTTGCACATGGTCTGGCTCCTGTCCAACAAATTCCACTAAATGACATTTTAATCTGAAAGCCCCGTATAGAAAGGCTTAGATAGCTGTCGTTCTAATTTGCTGTTTCCAGTGTGATGCTTGGGGATGCTCAGGTGTGGTATGGAGACATCTTTGGTTTATCGGGCTGGTTGGGATGTCCTCATTTCCCTTGGTGATGTTTTAGGCTGGAGGTTAAAGGCAGCGGTACCCACAGTGTGGGGAGGGATACAGGAGCAGGTACGTGCAGGTAGGTGGGCATGGGGTGATATTCGTGCATGGACTCTTTCTGTGTGTGACTCTTGACCGAGCCGCTGTGGAGGGAGGCTCTGGTCCGTTTGTGATTATGTGGACTATCTTTGTGGACAAGATCGTGCAGCAGGCTGGTCTGTTACTTGATTCTTGAGGAACCTTATGTAGTTGTTCTGCATCTTGATGCGGTTGCCTCTGCAGGGTTTCTGTAAAGACCACCCCTGAACTGGAAAGTTTCCCTAGAGAGACGCAGACAAGCGAGGGTGGAAAGTAATTGCTGGCTTACCCACTGTGGGGCCTCCTTGAAGACGGTCTGAGACGGTGCCAGGATTTGTGAGCCAGTGTTGCTTTGTGTTTCTTTTGGTGCCACATCTGAATAAGCTGAGGAGCGTTGGCCTGTGCGTCTAGGTGGGACGCACAGCGACCCGTAGTACTTACTGGGGAGGTGAACGGGGCGTGGGACAAAGAATGACCAAATGGAGTGAATTTCACAGCAAAGGGATGAAACCAGTTGTTCGTTACTTTTGGCTTTAGATTTTAGTTTATTTTCTTTTCAAAACAAGGGCTGTAAATCTTCCCCAGAGCATCTTAGAAAGGTGCAGGGAGACACTGCCTATAGGTGCCATTTTGGAATTCAGGGTGACCTTAAAAGTTAGTCCCTGAGATGTTAAGCTGATGATCAAGGTGAGTGTCTGAAATGGTCCCAAATGGAATAAGTGAAGAGACACTCTTTCCCTCACCATTTGTCTTTTAGATCCTCAAAATAAAACCTTCTTCCTGTTCATTAGGTGGTCATGGACAACAATGACTCGAGAATGTAGTAAGTTCTTTTCTCAGCTCTCTAAATAAGTACTCTTTTTACAAGGGTCGTGCTCCAGCCGTCTCCTTTGAAGTCGTTTTTTGTTATGCATCGGGCCATGGTGTTATTTCAAAAGAGTCAGCCAGCAGACTCGAGGCCTTTTTGGCTTGAGTTCACTAGCAGCCTTCTGGACAACACGACTTATTTGTTCATCTCTCCGTGTCCCGTCCCCGCTCCCCCTTCTTTCTGTGTCTCCACCAGAGCGATCACCACACCGGCCCATCCTCCAAGCTGGGCTGCCAGCAAATGCCTCCACTGTGGTTGGAGGCGATGTGGAGTTTGTCTGCAAAGTGTACAGCGATGCCCAGCCCCATATCCAGTGGATCAAACATGTGGAAAAGAACGGCAGTAAATACGGGCCCGACGGGCTGCCCTATCTCAAGGTTCTGAAGGTGAGCAAGTTCTGAATCCAAAGATACCCACGACTGGGCTTCCCCTGATGAGTTTGGCCACAGGTTCATTGATTTCCTTTTGAATTTGAGAGAAGATGACTCTCGTATGTGTTCAGCACAGAGTGCGTTTGAGAATTAGCAGATCATTAGGCTTGCTAATAAAATCTCAGAAGGGAGCTGTGGGGCAGTGGGAGGACTGCTACAGTTGGAGTCAGAAGAGTTGAGCTGTTTATCAGCCCAGAGATCTTAGATGAGATGCTTAGGCTTAACTGCACATCTATAAAAGTGGGGATCGTGATAGTATCTCCCCCACAGGGCGCTGTGCAGATCAATGGATTGGAGTAGCTGGAAAGAGCGTTATAAACTCTAGGTGCTGTAGCAACGTTTATTGTTCCACTGATGTTTTCTCTTAATATGATGTTAGGATCAGATTTTAGTAGCCACGTTTTAGAAACAATTTAGATTTTCCTTTTAAAAGAAATCCCATAACCTTTGAAGTTCTTTCACACGTGGTTTAGATGATAAACTTGAGAAGGTATTTCTGTACATGTGAAATGTAGAACAAGGAAGCCTTCTTTCCCCATGTAGTTCTTCTTTGGTTCCTTGCAAGAGCTAGTTTTAATAGCACCAGCCTCTTTATTTTTTAGAGCTGTCTTGCTCTTCAAGATGGTGATAGCAACCGGTAGCTGAGTCTGCACAAATACTTCTGAGCACACTGCCTGACATGTCTCCCACATTGAGTTGCTCATAGGGAATGTCCTTAAGAAGAACAGGCTTCCCGTAGAACCATAGGTAGCTTAGCTCAGAACATTAAACCGCCGAAGTGTGCTCTCCAGCTATAAACACCCAGGATCCAAAAAGCAGGAAAGAGATGCTCAGCTTGGGGAACTGCGGGCCCTTTCTTCGAGGGAATTGATCACACCCTCCCTCCGCTCTCCACTGGGTCACTTCCACTGTCCACCAGTTGACTTATTTTTCTTCCTTCTAAACCCACAGCCCTTTGATGCTGCTGTTTAGATGAGATGGAGGTGGTTTTTTGGTGGTGTGTTGGTGGTGGGACCTTGTGAAGTCCTTCCGGGTTGGCCGTTATATTGTTCTCCTGTGTCTATTCCAGCACTCGGGGATAAATAGTTCCAATGCAGAAGTGCTGGCTCTGTTCAATGTGACTGAGGCGGATGCTGGGGAGTATATTTGTAAGGTCTCCAATTATATAGGGCAGGCCAACCAGTCTGCCTGGCTCACTGTCCTGCCAAAACAGCAAGGTAACAACGTTTTTGTTTGGTATTTATTTATTTTTTTTTTAAGAAGGCTGGATATAGAAGCTGAAAAGACCTGGTGCTTTGGGAGATTGCAAGCAGCTTATAGGGTGATTCTGTGGTCTTGGTATATTCATCATAATCTTTCTTCCGTGATGCAGCTGGTAGGATGCCAGCAGCCATGGAAAAATACCCACACATGTTCAAAGCGCTTGCTCTAATTTCTTTTGAAGATTGCCCTTCACCTCCCACCCAGTTTTGGAGTTGTTCCTTCTGGTTTATCTTGTTCAGGCTGCACATCTCCCATCATTATTGCACATCAGCACTGTTGCACACACACACCGGTGTGCCTGTTGTGTTTTGTGTTTGTGGCATTTGCGTAACAGCAGAATTTGATACCTTCTCAACCCCAGATTTTTAGAGAAATATTGGCACAATGTCATTGGTTCAACAGAGCACCGTTTTCTCTGTTACCTAATTGATACTTGCATTATACTGTCCTTGACCTTGTTATCTCAAGTTCAAGGATATTCCATCTCAGTGAATAGATGTACTGCTGATGGCTATTAAAGACAGTAGGTTGCCTTTTTCAGTTTTTCATATGAAAGTGATACGAGTCTATCGTGTCTGACTCTTTGCGACACCACGCACTGTAGTCCACCAGGCTTCTCTGTGGAATTATCCAGGCAAGAATACTGGAGTGGGTAGTCATTCCTTTCTCCAGGGGATTTTCCTAACCCAGGGATCGAACCCGGGTCTCCTACATTGCAGGCAGATTCTTTACTGTCTGAGCCACCAATTTGTCATGATTCACATGCAAATGTTTTTGTTGCAAAAAGAGAAAAAAAGAGCCCAGTTTCTTTGCTATCAATATCATGCTTTCTTCCATTTTCTTTTAATGCAATGTATGTCAAGATAGTTGTATAGGAATAAAAGTAACGAGAGCCTGGTAACCAACACAGAACCCCACCCTGGTGGTTCTCATAGGCCTGGAAGGTTATGCCAAGTATCCACCTGGACTTACCTGCGGTGTGCTGTCTTGCAATACAACAGTTTAGACAGAGCCATCCTTTTTTCAAGGTGGGAGTCTGCAGCCAACAGGACCAGAACCCAGCTTGGACTTCTGGGTGCCCTACTTTTGGAAAATCATTCCTCCATCCAAAGCAAGCAAGCAAAGACCCAGAGAATGGATCTCTGTGGGTTGATTTTTCCATGCCTTTGATCGCATGCATGTATGTCTAGGTGGTGAAGCCGGTGTGGTGACGGGCCTGTGGAGGTGAGCTGCTCCGTGTTGCTCAGTGTCTCTTGGTTGTGGGCTTTGTGGATGGGCTGCGATTGGAATCTTCCGGTGGCCGGTACCCGCTGGAGGTCCCGGTGCAATGCCTCGTGGTTCCATGGCCCCCTCCACAATCATTCCTGTGTCGTCTAGCCTTTTCTCTTGCTTTCCTTGTTTTCTAGGCCGCCGGTGTTAATACCACGGACAAAGAAATTGAGGTTCTCTATATTCGGAATGTAACTTTTGAGGATGCTGGGGAATATACGTGCTTGGCGGGTAATTCTATTGGGATATCCTTTCACTCTGCATGGTTGACAGTTCTGCCAGGTATATACTGCTCTTTCTCTCCATGGTTTTTTCCCTCTTCTTGGTTGATTGCTATGAAATTAACACAGCTTCTGTTCTCAGGAATGGTCCCTTTTCCCCTCACATAAAGATTTTTCAAAATGTTTAAAATTATCCCCCGGGATAAGAAAGTTGCCTTGGAAATTCACTTGCAATGAGATCCCACCCCCGCATTTATTTATGAGCAAGTGAAATTTTACCCTCCAAACCCCAAGAGATCTTATGTTTTTAGTGAGTTATTGAGTCACTGTGTAAATTCACCCATCCCGATTTCTTTTAAGGAAGAAGTTGAAATCACTCTGTAAAATTCAAAGTGATTTTTCTCATTTCAAATTCCATTTTGTTAAAATCCCATATATACTTAAAAGAATTTTTTTTGGTTCCGCTTCTCTGTTTTTAATGAGACGTAAATAGATGGGTGTATGTTGAGGCTCCTGGGCAGAAACACCTCTGTGTGTAGGGTGTTCAGAAGCAGTGTGTTATCTACTTGGGGATCGGTGGCTTGCTGCATGATGTAATGGAACAGACTCTTAGGCCTTTACTGCAAAGCATGCTCTTGCCATCTCGGGCTTGATGTTATTTCTACCCTACAGAGAAATCAACATCACTGAAGCCCTCTTGCCGAAACACTGCCGCTGTCTAAATCTTTTAACTGACATCTCTACCCTAGTCAAGTTTTAACTACTATCTTCTTTAATACATCTGTCTCTTTGTTATTTCCTTTGTGAAACTGCATAGACTATGGTTTGCCAGCTCATAATGTTCCATAATGTTCCACTCCAGTTATTAATTCCTTATTTTTAGAGTTTGGTGCCTACCTGCATGCTTATTTTACATCTAGCAAAAATAAATTGATCATTTCATTTTGTGCTGTGCTGCTAAGAGTTTTGACTATCTTGCAAATAGTTTTCTGACTCAGATGTATAAGCTTTAAATAATGCCATTGCATTCATTTTTTCCTTTGGTTGTGAATCCGCTCTGAGTATTTGCTTTGAGGCGGTGAGATGCCTCGTGTATTGAGCTTGCTTTTACTTGCAGTACTGCATTTTGCGAGTGCCCAACTGGCACTTCTTAACCGATTTGCCTGATAGTACGAGCACAGTAACTGAGAATGCAGTTTGAGAAAAGTACTGTTTGGAAATACACTGCTTGTCGATTGATCATTGAGGACCAAGGAGGGAGCAGATTATTGGAAGTTAGTGGAAGAGTTTCTAACTTAAGCGGTTTTATGTGTCCTCATATGTGACATCATCTCTGTTTTTTCTTTACAAGTTGTGACTTTAGTATAACCAGATACACAAAAATTTAAATGGTTATTGATTAAAGAATGTTACATACTTTTTATCATTTAGACATAATGATTCTATAGTATAACCAATTCAGTCTTTATTATTAAAAGCATTTGTTTGTTTAGTTAAATAATCTACTGGACTATGTTTAGAAATCTGAACCTTTTCCTACCAGCCCAGTAGACGAATCATTTTTTTGTTTCCTTTGAGACTGTGTTCATCTGGGCATGACTTGGTCACATCTTCCTTTGGAAGAGCTCACCCAAATAAGACAGAGGCACTGTTCCTTTAGAGACAAAAGTGGGCATCATTCATATTTAAGACTTTTTAAATGGTTTGCATCAGAGACCATCAAGGAAGAAGGCAGCCCTTTTGTCGTGGGTGTGGGTGACTGTCCTACCCTACCCAAATGTCTTAACGGAATGTGACCTTGTAACCTGACCCTCGTACCTTGGTGTCAGCCAATCCATCATGATCTCAGGATTCCGGAGGTCTGTTGAGGATAGTGATAAGAGACCACCTGGGCCCCAGTGGTAAATCAAGGAGCCCAGAGTTATTCACTTCTGTTTAGAAGAGGTGCATGGCAGGCCCAGAGCCCATGCCTCCTGCAGCACTGAGCTGCTGGGAGGCCCGTCTTGCCTTGGGAATGATTGTCGCTTTTTGATTTCCTGTAGTTAGGCCAGGAAGCATCAGTGCAGTCTCCTAACTCTGTGGCCTGCTTATCTGTTCCTCTCCTGTGATCTACAATCCAGCTCCTGTAAGAGAAAAGGAGATCCCAGCTTCCCCAGACTACCTGGAAATAGCCATTTACTGCATAGGGGTGTTCTTCATCGCCTGCATGGTGGTGACAGTCATCTTGTGCCGGATGAGGAACACGACCAAGAAGCCGGACTTCAGCAGCCAGCCGGCTGTGCACAAGCTGACCAAGCGTATCCCCCTGCGGAGACAGGTAACAGAAAGTAGATAAAGAGTTTGAAGAACTTTACCACTTCCCCACACCCAGCCAGCTCTTGGGTCTCTTCCTCTGCTTCTACTTTCGGGAGCATCCCTGTGCCAGTGGTTCTCACTGACCTCTTGGTGGGCATCCATCCAATCAGTGTCTGGAGCTTGGAAGGTCAAGTCCTGGTGTATTGGTGAGGTCAGCTGAGTCTAGTTCTGAGGGTGAGAAAGCCCAATGGTGTGAGACTCTGAGCTCATCTGCAGGACTGGAAATAACCCGAGAGGCAGCACCGTGGTGTGTTTGGTGGGACTCACCAAATGCGCGTGGCATAAGCCCTCTTTGTCCCTGTGATCGAATGCTTCTTTTGGTGATAGACTAATGCCTGTTGAAAAGGAAGGGATTCTGGTTTTCTTGGACTTACTTTTTTTGAAGTCAAGGTCAGAAACCTGTACCTGGAGGTGTCTGAACTACTACCCCATGAGGTCTGTCTTAACTGGATTTGGCTTTCACCTCTGATTCTTAAAATAGAATCCTATAGTCCCCCCAGTGGCTCAGTGGTAAAGAACCTGTCTGCAATGCAGGAGATGCAGGTTCCATCCCTGAGTCAGGAAGATTCCCCTGGAGGAGGAAATGGCAACCCACTCCAGTGTTCTTGCCAAGAAAATCCCACGGACAGAGGAACCTGGCAGGCTGCAGTCCATGGGGTTGCATGACTGAGCATGCAAACGCACGTGCCTATAATATGTTATGATTCGGTGTTCACATGAACATGACTGTGGATTTGGTGGCAGAATGATTTGTATATTGAACGGGCAGCTAGTTGTTGTTACTCTAGAGCTTGTTAACCTCAGTCCTGTTGGTTCCTTTTTGCTCGTCTGTGCCTCCCGGTGGGTTTACTTTTGCTTCGGGCAGATATGACAAGTTGGAGCCAACACCTCTGCTTTAAACCAAAGCTGGGCAAAGCTGGTGGGGCTGGAAGTGCTCATGAAGATGGAAGGGGAAGGCAGGTGTGAAGGCAGTGTTTCCAAAAGTATTTAGTACTTGGTTCCAATAAAGGCATGAGTTTTGAAACAGTAAGGAAAATGGCTAACTCACAGGGTCTAACTCAGTGTGTACAGGACGCTTGTTAAAATTGCAGATTCCTTAGTTGCCTCCCCAGAGATTCTGGTTGAGTAGGTTTTGAAGAGGACCAGGAATCTGCATCTTAAGTAACTCCTCAGATGATTCTGAAGTGCCGTCTGAGAAACTGGATTAATCCCAGCCCTACCCCTCCTGGGACTGCAGGTGGCAATGATATTTTCTGAACAAGGCATTAGGAAACATTAGGAACCAGTTGGTCAGCAGTGGTTTTGGCACAGATATGACTGTTCTCAGCCCAGCTCCGAACTCTGGGCTGAATGGGTCCTTGTTGATTTCTTTGAATCTATGTTTCAAGCAGGTCTTTCTAAATGGAGGCTAAAAAAATAAAAGTGGAGGCCGAGGGTAGCATTTGGAGTGTGTGTCAAGTGTAGGACAGTGCCCACATGGTGTTAAGAGTGGCAGCAGGGTGAGGCAGGGGAGAAAGATGTCATTGGCTCCCCCTGCCTCCAAGAATGCTGTTTTATTAAAGTGGCACACTGTCTTTCTCGGGGCTTCCCTGATGATTCATCGGCAAAGAATTTGCCTGCGATGCAGGAGATGCAGGTCTGATACCTGAGTTGGGAAGATCCCCTGGAGGAGGGCATGGCAATCCATTCCAGTGTTCTTGCCTGGAGAACTCCATGGACAGAGGAGCCTGGTGGGCTACAGTCCATGGGGTCGCAAAGAGTTGGACACGACTGAAGCGACCGAGCATATCTTTCTTGGGGCCAGGGAACTGATGATGAGGCCACTTGCCTGACTCTGGGAGAGTTCAGTCTCAAGACGGTACCTTCAGTGACCTTTGGGTGGTATGGCCACCCCTCCCCGACCCTCAGGACCATTTTTACAGCCATTTGGACCATTTTTACAGCTACCATCTTGAGATCCTGACTCTAGGGACTTGAAAGAGGGAGTGGTATTCCCATCTCTATTATTATTTTTTTTAATAGGGAAAAATGCTACCTTCTGGAAGAAACCTTTAATTTGGTGTAGCTAGACCATTGTCCTGTAATTATTTCATCATGCTTTTTTTTCTGCAGCTGTTATAGTGCTCTTCTTTTTATTTAATATAGAAGAAGCAGATGCCTTTAAAATCCCCTTGATTCAACTCTGGTCTTTGTGCTTGACTTCCCTCTGGCTGACTGGTGTTTCTTCATTGTCCGTCTCAGTCTAAGCTGGTCCTTTTTCCTGTCCTTCCCTGTGTGTAACTGAAGGCAGCATTCTAGTTCTTCCTCCTTGTTTATCCCTCCCACCCCTCCTTCCTTCTTAATTTTCTAAGTGCTTAGTCTAACACAGGTTTCATGAAAGACATGGCCTGTGGCCTTTGCCAATGGCTCCACAGTTATTTGGGGGCCTTCATTTGAGATGCAATGGCCTTGTGTTTCAGTAGGGTCAAATAGTCTAAGAGAAGCAGCAGAAAGTGGGCAGGTACCAGTCCCCTGGAAAAACTAATCTCTGGGCGTTTATTTGGGGGGGATGTTGACACATCTCAGCTGCACATGTGGGACCCACTGATTCTTCACAAAGAGCCGTTCGTGCATAATAAGCATGGCCCCTTTGGTGGAAGAATGCTTATCAGATACCTGGATAAAAGAGAGTTATTGGACTGTGGCTGGAATGAAAAGCCCCAGAAAGGCCTGCAGATACGTTGATGACAGAGAGCATACCACAGGGATGCCAGGCATGCCTTTACCTGGAGACAGGTGAGCTGTAATTAGATGTCTTGGGGATGGACTGTTCCTCAGCATTTCCTAGGCACTTGCCGTCCTGCCTGTGCCTGGAATTTCATCTTCTTGGCCCTGATCCTTGCCCCTCCCCAGACATGCACAGACCACGTCTCGCCAGATCCATCGTTGCTCCCTTTTTAGAACAAGAGCAGATTTTTTTTTTAATTGTTATATCCTATTGTGAATTTTTTTGTTGACATTTACTAATATGTACTGGACTTACCAGTGTAAGACTAACATACGAGTTTTTGTTTTTGACACAAAAATATTTTTCTCTGGTACCAAAGAAGAAATTCCCTGTGATCATTTCCTGGTAACCATGAGTTTGTTGAGGCTCCTTATGCATTCTGATGTTTGGGGAAAGAGAAATAGCTTTTTGGTGGGGGAGGTGGGTGGTGTAGGGCGTCTCCCCATTTCCTTTGGCAGGGATCCTTCCGTGTTCTGAGCTGCGGCTCAGACAAGGGGACCAGCAAGAGCCAGCCCAGAGAGGGGCCTCTGCCCGAGCCTGTTGGCTCTTGTACAGGTCTCCAGGGCTGCTAGTGGATGGCGTGGCTATTGGGAAGTCTTCCTGACACATCCTTGAGTTGCCGGGTGGGCTGTACTTTTCATGTGTGGCACACATTAGTTCTGTGGGGGTGGGGAGAAGTGTGAAAGGAAGTGAGCTGTTTGTTCAGGAGGTAGGCAGCATTGCTGGCTTTGCTGAGTTGGTTTCTCAGTGAGCACATCCGGTTCTTTTTCAAGAGCCAGACTCTTCCATAGGGTGGGATGGAGATACACTTGCATCAGCAGATAACCCCTCACGTGCATGTACCTCATGCTATCTCACCACCAGCATCTCAGCACAGGGCAGCAGGGTTGGTTTTTTGTGTTTTGTTGTTGTTGTTTTTTTCTTTCTCCAGACTTTAATTTCACCCTCTTGATTACTGGTACAGATAGATCGAAAACCAGAGAAAAATCAAGGTCAGTCGAGGTCATGTTTTATAACAGTATGTTTGAAGCAAAGGACACATTCCCAGGGACATTGTGAATGGGACAAAGATGGCATGTGTGGTTCGGGAGCCAGTTCTGGGGGCCGTGTTATGAAATCCACTGAATTCTGTGAAGGGCAGGCCCACATCTAGAAGCTCATTTGCTGCCTAGCAGCTAAACAGCGTGATCTTGGAACATTCTCTGTATTTTGGTCATTCAAGTGGTCTAATGGAACCTGGCTGGTTCCAGAAAGCATGTAGGTAATTGGATGGTCATGGATGGCTTAACTGGAATTTGCCCTTGCATGTGGGCACCTGGCCCCCACTTGGCGGTTCTCTCCTCTCAGCTTCCATAAGACACAAAGTTCGGCTAAGATCAGACCTGGGTTTGGGCTGATGAGACTGGTCGGGGTTTGATAGGTTTTCTCTGGGGAGAGGTTTGGGGAGGCAGAGACTTGCTAAAGGAGGAAAGTAAGTGTCAAATTAGCTCCCCTGCCTGTTTACCTAAAATTTGTCATGGAAGGAAAACAAATCCTCCCCTCCCCCCATCCCTTGACCCTTTATTTCATCTGCCAGCTCTAGGTGGTGAAGGCACTTTGTTTGCTATTGGGGAGTGATAGACGGTGCTTATAGCATCACTGTGTTAGCTCTGGGGCCTCATGCTCAGGTTTGAGAATGTGGATCCGTGGACTGAGCGTCAGAGGGTTTCTCTGGCTGGCTGTGGTCCATATGTGAGTCCTCCTCCTCGTGGCATCTATACCTTTGCCTGCCCTGTTCTCTGCAGGGCCCCCTCTCATTGGTGAATCAAATCTAGTATTAAAGGACAACACAGTCTCTTGGTGGCCCTTTAAAAAGAAAAGAAAAAAAAACCCCACTTCCTTACCTAATCTCCTTTATGTGCTATGGAAATAGGAGAAAAAGCACATTTAGTTAAAAGCTTGATATATGGCATGAGGAATTTATGGTAAAGAGATTCTGGAGAGTGAGGAAGCTGAGTGGAGACTGTGGCAAAACATGACGGAAAAGGGCCTGCCAGGATTTGGGAGTGGGGAAACAGCTTATTTTAGCGTGTTAGTGTTTATTGTTTTAAGTAACTCGGTGATCACTATCAATGGGATATTTTAAAATTAGAGGAAAAGGAAACCTGGAACTAAAGGAACGTATCTGAAAGGGAAGATTTTGATTTTGTGCCCCACCCCCACCCCCACCTTAAAAAAGAGTGATTGCCTATGTTGCAGAAGCAGGATTCAGAAGTGAAATTCAGTGGAATTCCTTGGAGAATGTGGTCCAGATGAGAGAAGCTCTAGAAACACGGTGTTCCTCAGAGGAACTGCTTGCAAGGGATTGGGCCAGCCCTGCAAACGCGTTAGCGCTCAGAGTAAGATGGAATGAAGAGAAAGCCAGTCATGTTTTACAGCCCCAGAGGGGATTTTAAAAGCATAGTAAAATGCATGGAGGTAAAATCATGATATACCTTGCGTAGACAGAGGGATTGAATTCTGTCGATTCTTCTACTGGGGACATTTTCTTCTCTTTTTTCTCTCTTTGTGTGTTTTTTTTTTTTTTTTTAACAGAAGTATCTTCCAGATCTGTCCATAGAATCTAAACCTCTGCCCTTAATCTGAACAAAGTTTCCATAACCTTCATCCTAGTGACAGCAACAAAGTTGGGGAAGGTTTTCCATTTTCAAAGCTTTCACATTAAAACCTTGTGGGAGACACTCTGTCTGTGGGGGAAGATGTGTATGGGTGTGAACTCTTGTCACGGGTTTGTGGGCAAAGATTCCTCTGGGGTCACAGGTTAGCCGCGGAGCAGTTAACTTCTGACTGAATGCTTCGTTTTTCTTTCTGAGGCCGCCACTAAGCCCTATTTGTCATGAGGATTTTCTTAACTCTTCAGCTCTCCTTCTGCCCTGGGACTGTCTCCTGACTCCTTAATTTCTGAGGCTTGCTCTTCTGCCCACTGGACCCCTCCAGCCCTACCCACCCACCCTGGCTGTGAGCAGAGGGTCTCATCTTTCAAACCATTAAGGCAAATCCTACCCTTAATGCTGATGGAATTGCTTTCTCCCCTGCTGCACGCCATCTGACAGACAGCATCTCACACACAGAACAGTGCTAGGCTGCAAGTCTGCAGGCTTCCCCAGAGAGAGGGGTCGTCATAAACTCCCATGAATCTGAGTAGCAAATGACTAAAAAGACACTAAGGGACCTCCCTGGCGGTCCAGTGGTTAAGATATTACCTTCCAATGCAGGGGGCATGGGTCCGGCCTCTAGTCAGGGTTTCTCTGTCTCCAAGTTCCCTGCACACTCTGCGCAGGGGTTCTAGGAACCCTGCAGTCCAGCGAGCAGGGCTACGCTACTGGCCTTGGAGAGGGTGTTCTGGCTGTGGACTGTGCCAGACCTTGACTGGTTGGGGCCTGTCCTATCTCTCATTGCCAGACTGACTCTGACTGCTGTTCCCAGTCTTCTGGCCTGTGATCTTCAAGCTGGGTTACCACCATGATGAGTGGTGATTTGTGCTTCTTTGTGGGGGAGACCTTTTTATCTGCAAACACCCATCTCCTTTGGCATCCATAGCTCACAACCTGATGCAGGGCGTTAGGATTCGGGAAAGTGTTTTTAGCCAGACCTGTTCCCTGAAATCTCTCTGAGCCCTTCTCTGAAAATGGGGCTCAAAACATATATGGGGTCAGTGGAGGCTGCGGAGATGGTGTTACTGGTGGCCCTGCAGCTGAGGTCAGCATGTTGCGGAGGTGGATTCTGCAGGCTTTTCATGTTTACCTTTGTCTTTTTTCTTTTTACCTTTTCGTCTTTTTGCTTCTGCTCTTTGCCTCTGTGGCCCAGACACTTAGGTGTGAAGCCTCTTGGAGCTTTATCTGTCCATGATTGCCCGAGGGGGCCCACGTGATTGTATACATATATATATCATTAAATACACACATAAATATATATATGTTTACTATGCTCATACTGAGTAAGCATTGATCATAGAGTCTACATAATAAAATTTAAGCATGATTCCCTTGACAAAAGACTGCTCAGAAGGCTCAGAAATGTTTTCATGTACATTTAAAAAGATGATAGAAATTCTGTGTTAAAAATTGCCTTCTTCTTGATATTATAAGTAGTACTAATACCAGCTTCCTATTCCTGAAATGATTCCCCCCCACCCCTAATCTATTCTTGGACATCTCAGGTTTCCTCCCTGCTTTTTAAGGGCAGTCTGGGTTTAAGGAGAGAGTCAAGGTTTTTTAAGTAGGATGTTCCCAGAGCAATCTGCTGGTTCCCTGTGGGAATGGTCCAGGCTCCGCCTTGAAAGTTCATCCTCGTTAAATTTGTTCATCTCGGTCCTTGCCATCTTGATTTTAAAAATGTTTGTAAGCACTGCTGGGGAGAAGGGTTGATATGAGAGTCATGTAGGGGACAGAGCCACATTTGAGGGGTCATGTCAAACCCGATTCCAGTTCTCTTGGGCAGGTCTTGTTCATGGTTTAGAATAAGGTGATAGTCAGGCAGCCCGTAATGGTACTTTCCTTTATAGAAACCAGCACAGAGAAGATGATATATTTAAGAAATAACTATTTTTTCAAATGCAGACTATAATGAATGAGTGTGAACTGAGAAAACTCAGTAAAGCCTTGCCGGCTGCTGGGGGGGTGGGGGTGGGGAGGGGAGCTTTCCACAAGATTGTGAATAAAGAGGTATTTTTCTTTCCCTTGACTCTTCGTTCACTACTTTCTGAAACCAAAGTTGACTTGGTCATCAGCTAGTTCCCAGAAGGAATGGGGGAGAAGTAGACAGTGGTCCCCAATGCCTGGGTCTCTGGTTATCCTTGAATAAAGGCACTTGTTGCTGCCAGAATGCTTTTCCCATTCATTCTGGAGCTAGATCCTTGACGTATTCTCCTTTACATTTCAAAAGATAGAGCTGATTGAAGAGCCGATTTTCCAGAAGTTTTTGTGGAATTTCATAAGCGTAGCATTGATTCACCATCTGAGCTGGTATGCCAGGAGGAGATTGCTAAAATGGGGCTCTGATACAAGCCCAGGCAAAAAGGCAAGAATGAAGCGTGTGGGGGTCTAGCTCTGTATCCTCAGGTGATATGTTGAGGGTTTAGGGCGGAAACAAGACTTTTTTTTTTTTTTTTCATCAAGCAATGTCTAAAAAATGTTGTTTGGAAGTCTGGTTTTAGGAGCATACAAGTTGGATGAAATCTAGCACATATTGCCTGGATGGGAGGACCGAGGAGTTGGAATCCAGCTCCTAAATGTTTGGTCTTAAATTCATGACTTTGGCCAACCCACCCTCTCCTTGCTTTCTAAGAGCTGACCAGTGGCTGGGCTCTGGCCGGCTCCCAGTCTTCTCAGGTGGAGCCAGGATTACATCTGTGTCTTTGCATTTTGTATCCAGGTTTCTGCTGAGTCCAGCTCCTCTATGAACTCCAACACCCCGTTGGTGAGGATTACAACTCGTCTCTCTTCAACGGCAGACACCCCCATGCTGGCAGGGGTCTCCGAGTATGAGCTGCCAGAAGATCCCAAATGGGAGTTTCCAAGAGATAAGTGAGTACTTGAGTGGGGACACATCTCCCAGTGAAGACTTAAGTATAAATGGGGACACTGGGTTGACATTTTCTGTTTATGACCCTTAATTGCCAAAGTCTTGTTGGGATGATGTCAACGGGAATGGGTAAGATTGTATTTCTAAATAATCAACTCTAGGAAAAACAAAGAACTGATTCTCTCATAGGCTCTTTTTTTAATAGTTCTTTTAAAGCAGAACTACTAAGCCATGGCTGGTTGGCAAACAAAATGGTACCTTGTTAGCATTTTTTTCTTTTCTTTTTTTTGCTTTCTAGATAATTTAGATCCAGTCAAATGGAATATAAGTGGGATTATCCCATTTATAAAACAGAATTGACATTCTAACTTCTGGTTCCTAGAACATGACTGTCCTATGGTTCATTTCTTTAGAGGGATTAGATACAGAATATAAATTGCCTTAAGAATCTTCACCCAACAGTGCTGTTTTTAATAGTTATTAATATAATATTGGGCTGTAAATCTTCAAATATGGTACCTGCCATTGAATTTCTTTTGGTCCATAGTATTTTCCTTATTGGGTGACATAGAGGTGTTCCAATAAGATCAGTCCAAGTGTGGCCACCTGGGCTCTGGTGAAGGCATTGTTGAGAGCTGTATATTCTTGGTCTGGCTTCAAGTTCATGGACTTTGGATTCTCTTGGGCTGGATTTGAATCCTGGCTCTGCCAGCCAGTGGCTGGGCAACCTTGTATGAGTTACCTGATTCTTTTTGAACTTCATTTCTATAAAATTAAGGTCATAGTACAGACCTCCCAGGACTGAGCACAATTCTTGGCTCATGTGAATTTCCTTTCATAACCGGTGAGATCTGAACTTCAAATCTCAGCAAGATGGACATCCAGCCAATGGACAGATCTTGGGCTACCAGCCATCCATCTTCCAGCCGGGGGCCAGCCCCCAGGTCTCCCTTCTGAAGTGAAGAGCTGTCAGCTCATTTCCAGGGTCTCTCTTGTAGTGGTTAGAGTCGAAACAGCCTGAGAGTAATGGAAGGGAGAAATTGCTGACTCTACATCTGCATCGAATCAACTGGAATAAGCTTTTGACTTGCTTACGCACAGCTACCCTATTGGTCTTGACATTTGCACCGTCTTCTTGAGATTATGTCCAAGAAGTGTCTAATGACTAGAGAAGGAACTCATGCACAGATTTGGAAATACAAAGATAAGCTTTTCCAGAGATTGGATGTGATGAGGAGCCTTTCTTTGGAAGGAGGGGTAGCTTACGTGGCACTTGACTCACACAACTCCAACCAGCTTTGTTTCCTAACAGCTCGTTTAGAGATATTAATATACGCCATAAATGAGAGCCAAATCATTGTACTGGTATCATTTTGTTAGAGTGTGAACAGAAGTGATTCCAGCTTATGTGCTGTTCATTCATTCATTCAGGGCTTGGTTACTGCATTCTTACCAGTGAGGCACCAGAAAAACACAAAGGATGATTTCTTCACCTGTGCAGTGTGAGAAGGGGGTGCTTCTCACAAGCCTGGGCTTGACTAAACAAGTTGGTGGGTTCTTGTGCGCATTCCTATGGATATAGGACTAAGGTGGGGAGCTGTGATCATATTTTAAGAAATTATAGCTCCCAGGTTCAAGCCATAGCTTTTGCCACTTGTGACACCACCGGCAGCAGTGGGAATCTGTCTGTCAGCTCCCACCCAGAGTACCCTGAGTGTGGAAAATCTGAGTGCTAAGCCTTTCAAAATAGTGTTTAGCACAACCATAGGTGGAGCAGATTTCCAATGAATGAAGGCTATTTAGAAGCAGTTTATTAGATTCGAGGCAGACGTTGTACAAAGAAAGGATTGTTATGTTTGTAGTAGCAGGGCAATAGGACATAAATTAGCCATTTTCCCAATGCAAATGTTTATTTTCTGCCAAGATATTAAATTTCATTTTAGCTCAGGGTAGGAAGGGAATGACCTCAGCATAGCACACGCTACCCTTGGTCTTTGCTTTAACTTTTTCAAACCATTGCGCACTTAGCAAAAATACTGCTTACTAGTGGCAGCTCAGTACTTTGCTGTGTTATACTTAAGTGAAAAAAACACATTTGTAAGTGTTCCAAAGTCTCATCCATTCTGTTGGTTTTGGGAATGTCCGAGGAGTCTCTATGGCTTTTAGCATGATGCATGTAGCACGTCTGGCCTTAGAAATTTAGTTTGTTTTGTTCACTTTGGATTTTCTTCATTATTAATTTTGGGCAGTCATAAGGATTTCTAAACTAATATGTCAGAAAAATCCCCCTCTCTCTCTAGAGTTTTCTTTTTCCTTTAATGAAAAAACAGAGATTCCTTGAAATGCGTTTAAGATTCATATCTTGTAACTTGGCCCAGAATGTGACCATAAAATCCATTGGTATTTAAATAATAGTGATTTTTAAAGACATCACTTCACAGAGACAAAAAAAAAAACAACACAGGTTTAACAGTTTTCTCTGAGACATTCTAAATTACAAATCTTCGATGGGCTCAAGATCAAAGCTTCTCCTCATTAGCACTTAGGAAAGCTGACCACCTGACTCGCAAGGATACCTTCCTTAAAGAAAATAAATCAAGAATACAAATGTGACATTCAATAGTTGTTCCAGCAGTCACTGACATTCCCTAAAACGTCACTAAGAAAATACTCAAGCGCGTGTGTTCCCCAAGTCTCATTAGTTCCATATGATAAATGCTCCATGCTTTTGTAAGCTGCTGAAAGATTTTTATATTGAGTTCTGGAATTTCCCTCGCTGTACCAGATGCCGTGTACTAATCCTCCCTTTACACATTCAGGCTGACGCTGGGCAAACCCCTGGGAGAAGGTTGCTTTGGGCAAGTGGTCATGGCTGAAGCAGTGGGAATTGACAAGGAGAAGCCCAAGGAAGCAGTCACTGTGGCCGTGAAGATGTTGAAAGGTGAGGGGGGTGGTGTGGGGAGGGAGGAGAAGGGGGTAGCCTTATCAAGAATGTTCCTTTTGTGTGAACTCTATCATGGCGCGGGGTCAAAGAGCACATAGTTGACCTAGGGGTTGAGAAGTTTTCAGTATAAATCAGCATCTCGGACAGACTATTTATCTTAAGCAGTGTGCACTTATAAAAAAGAAAAGCCAGTTCTGTTAGAAAGTGGTAGCTCATTCCCTTTATATTTGGAAATGCTTAGAAAGTATTGACTCACATAGAGTTGATTAATTTAGATGAGTGTTGGCACCTTGGATGCAGAACACAAACCTTATCTTACAAATAAAGGGAAGTTGGCCTTTTTAGGGGGAGCCCAGAAGGCTCAGAGAGAGGAGGCCACTCCTTCTCCTTTGCAAGAGGCACAGAGAGGGAATGGTTCTGGTCTGGGAGTTGCTTAGGAAGCTAAGAGGGAGCGCATGGCATTGATGCTGGTGCAGAATTGCTCACATGTTCAGGGATGAGTGAGCAATGACCCAGAGATGTAGATGTTGAGAGGCGTTTGTGGGAGCCTGAACATTTATGTGTTAACCTTCCAACCCTGCTCAAGGAGCCTGAAGACCTTTTAACCATTAACTTCATCTTCCCACAGTATTCTTTTATGAGAGGAGTTATAGGAAACGGTTACATTATAAATCCCATTGTGGGCATCTCAGAAAAGACACCCCAAGCAGAGTTTTTCCCACATGTCCTGGCAGACGGGTCTGTTCTCAGAATGTGTATGGGTGAGGGGTGGGGGGAGTGTCACGCATTGTGGACACCCAGGAGTCAGGCTTTTTCTTTCTTTCATGGGATTTTGAGTCATCGCGTCTCTTCCTGAGAGGAGGGAGCAGGGTAGAAATAGTTGGAAAGGGGTTGGGTGTTTTTTTGGTTGTTTTTCCTTAGCTCTGGATCTGAATGGCTCCTCAGGAAAATGAGGACATTTTGAGCTGCTCCCACTTTGGGTGTGATGCCTGGGAGGACCACAGACGTCAGCCGTGGTCATTTTAATAGCCAGTGGGCATCTCAGAGCTTAGAGAGGATCCTGTGTGTCACTAGAGTGGAGCCTCTACCTCTGAGGGGCAGGTGTGCACTTTTCCATGGGCGTTCGTGTGGATTTTACACTCCAGGCACTTGTGTTGCTTCCTTTTGTGAAGCCAAAGAGCTTTATGCAGCATGGCTTCCATCCATGGCCTAAGCTCAGATTTTCCCTTATTGAATTAGTTCAATTCAGGTACCTGAGGATGAATCTTGCCACTTTTTGGAAGCTTAACTGCGAGCCAGGATATGCAGGACCTAAGCTGTTCTTGTTTGAAATTATGGAGCAGAGAGGTTTTTAAAACTTTAATTATCTTAGTATGGGAATCCCAGCCCCTTGGGAAGCCCATGGAAGGCGAGAACCTTCAGCCCCTCAAGATGCAGGAGCCGGCGCACACTTTTGTCCTGGTATGGGGACTTTAGTCCTTGCCTGAATCCATCTGTGAGTGCCCTGTGGGCTTTGAGGGCTCAGCTTAGCAGCCTGTGATCCAGAGAAAGTCTGAAGTATATGAAATGCCCCCATCTTCCTCCCGTTCCTCCTCCTCCACAGAAGTCCTCACAGTTGCTTTCAGGCCCCATGAAATTTGATGTGGTTTTCTGAGATACCTGCTATCTTCCAGAGGATGGAATTATTTCATGATAGGGAAGAATGCCCCCATGTCTGTGAGGTTTGCTGGGAAAGAATTGGCCTTAGTGCCCAAGGCGTATGTAGTTGTCCTGACTTTTGACACTATTGACCCCAAATTAGCTATTTGACATGGAGGAGGGCAGTTCTCTGGGCATTTCCTGCTTCACCAGTAAGATGAGAGAGATGATTTGGAAAGTCTTTTCTGGTTCATAAATTCAGTTTCATTCTGTTTCAACCAAATGTTCATCAACCAACAGTAGCAAAACTGATATGTAATTTACCGAATTTTTTAGATGATGCCACTGAGAAAGACCTTTCTGATCTGGTGTCTGAGATGGAGATGATGAAGATGATTGGGAAACACAAAAATATCATAAATCTCCTTGGAGCCTGTACTCAGGATGGTGAGTAGGAGGGAAAAAATGCATTCATTCACATAACCCAGGGTTTAGCATCAGCATCATTTTAGAAGCGTATGGATGTTTAGATCTTGCTCCTAGAGCCTCTTAAGCACGTGTTTAAAGTTCTTTTTAAAACCCACCTCAGGAAGGTGTTCCTGATGACCATGCCTGGGGTCTAGAAGGAAAGGTGGATGTTGGGTGACCCTGGATAGGAAGGCCTATAGGGTTTTTTGGACATAACCTAGAGGGTGTTTGGAAAAGGCCATCTCATTATGTTTTTGTTTAGTGAGTGCTAAGAGTGAGTTCCCAACGTAAGATCCTGCATTTTGGTTGACAAGTTCTTCTCTTGAAATGGGATTGAAGAACCATGTCTTGCTATGTGTGAGTCCCCAGGAGTGGCCTTAAAGAGGGGAAATGGACAGGAAGGACATGTTATCTTCCCCCGGGAAGTGAGGACCCTGGCTTCTCTCATAGATGATCTGTGTCACTTTGGGAACCAGTTTGATGATAATAAACTTGGAATGCCTGTTTTTTGTGTTGGCAATTTTCCTTTGAGATCTCTACTGGGAGTCAGGAGACTGTTTAGGGTTATTGTAAGTATTTTTGGCTTTGTGGCAGCCACCCACCTCTACTGCTGGAGTGAGAAAGCTGCCACAAACAATACAGAAATGAATTGGTCTCGCTGTGTACCAGTAACATTTACGCACGAAAACAGGCTGGTCTCTGCCATAGGGACAGTATTGCACGTGTGTATCAGGAGCCACGCACTAGCTTGCAGTGTCCATTGCACAACGTTTGCAATGGCCCAAGCCTGAACACAACCCATCGGAGGATGGATAAATACAGCATGGTATACTTATATGATAGAATCTATGTAAGTGTTAAACGGAATGATCTGGATCTATTTTTTATCAGCCTGACTGGCTTCCAGAAAGATCATGTGTTGGGGGGAACTGTTGCAAAGCAGTGTCTTTATTACTCATGGATGTTGCTAAAAATAATACATCATTTATTGATACACATGTGTTTGTACAATTGTTAAATGAGAGCAGCAGATTTATGGTAGCAGTTGCTTTCCAAGAGGGGACATGAGAAGAAAGGGGCACTCACGAGGCATTTCTGTTTTATTAAAGAGTGTTGAGTCTACCTTGACCAGGTATTTGTTGTCATTTGGGGGGAGATTAGAAGGCAGGTGTTCTATTTTTGTGTGTGCTGTTCAGTATGTTTAAATAAAAAATAATAATAATAATAAAGCACTGACTTGTAATAACTACGAACTCCTTGGCAGAGCTGCCCCAGGGCAGCTCCGGGGTTCGCTGCCTCTCCAGCTCGTGTTTTCCATCCACAGGGCCGCTCTATGTCATCGTCGAGTACGCCTCAAAAGGCAATCTTCGGGAATACCTCCGCGCCCGGAGGCCACCCGGGATGGAGTATTCCTATGACATCAACCGCGTTCCCGAGGAGCAGATGGCCTTCAAGGACTTGGTGTCGTGCACCTACCAGCTGGCCCGGGGCATGGAGTACTTGGCTTCCCAGAAAGTGAGTCCTTCCCCTTCTCCTCAGTTGGATGGATTCCAGTGAAAAATGTCTGAAGAAAACAGGCCATTTGGACGTGCTTGTTTGCCGTATCAAGCCCTGGCCTGTCTTGTACAACCTGGAAAATATGTCTTGCATTATTCATACTGGTGTTTGATGAACTCTTTAACAGTCAGAGTTGCATCATAGACCTGTCGCAGCACCACAGAATTGAGCAGAGAAGATATCTCTTCTCAGAGATGGGCTGGCCGGCACCCTTTGGGGAACCAGCTTTCCAGGTGGACGGCAGCCGGGTTAGGGGGCGCTGCCTTTGATGCCGATGATCTTTTGGCTTTGTTTTGTGGTTCTTGAGTCTCTGGATGTGGACTTTGGGTGTCGTCTCTGTGGTTTTGAGTTTGAAATGATGTTAAAGATTCTAGGAACGGAGATCAAATGATGGGGTGTTTTGGTAACATCGAGTGCCAGGTATTCTCTGGATTTATTTTGTCTCATTTCGCGAGGTGACCCTCTGCGGTTGAAAGTTGGCCAGGTCCCCTGAGGTGAATCACTTGCATTCCAAGCATGCCGCACGCAGTTGGAACTTGAAACATCTGAGTTATTCTGAAAGCAGTTAGACGGGTGCCCAGATGTCCCCTGGGGCATTTTGGATTGGCCCCAGGTGCCCTTCCCTGGCCCACACTTCGGGGACGGTCCATAGCTTCTTCCTTGGGCAGAGGTGGGTCAGTTCTTATCTGCTTTGGAGTATCATGAAACATCAGTAATTGCTCGCATCCTCAAAGAAGTAAGAGCCTCTGGTAGGCGTGGACCCTCTGTCCCCCCGCGGGATCTTGGCCATGGTGGTCATTGATGGGGCAAGGTGGCCTCTGTCAGGCCACACCACGTGGCGATTCAGGAAGGGCCCCACTGCACCTCGGCCCCTGCTGTCTGTAGCCAGGAGGAAACATAGCCAGAGTTACCACATGTTCTGGGGTTTTTTCTTAGCAAAAGAGTCCAGAGTTGAAGATTTTTCAGAAAAAATTTTTTTTTTCTGTACAATCTCCCAATGTATAGATTTTAGGAAACCAAGACAGAGTGGAGTTGTGTCTGTGTGTACGTGTGCAGCAGACTTTGCCAGCTGACGAGTCAGACAATCAGATCCAGAATGTGGGACATTTGACAAGACATTGCTTCAAAATGTCAGAGTCACAAAAGATTGAAAAAAATAAAAAATCCTGCAGAGAGTGTTCCAGATGAAAAGAAGCTTAAGAGTCATGACAACTAAATGTACATGTGTGATCCTGGACTAGGTCCCTGTTCTGGGTGGGAGGTAGGGGGACAGCTTTTATAAAAACTGTTTATGAACACTTAAATATGTGTATGGACTATATATTAGATAATGTGGCTGTTTCACTGTTAAATTTGGGGGCAGTGATAAAGGTCTTATGTTAAGGTAGGAGATATCTGCAAATGAAGTCTGCAACTCATTTTTAAATGGTTTAGCCACAAAAAGTGCGTGTGTGTGTGTGTGTGCGCGTGCGTGCGTGCGTGTGTGTGTGTGTGTGTGTGTGTGTGTGTGAATGTGTGTGGGGAGCCTGGGTGTAGAGAGAAAAAGAGAGCAAGGAAGCATAAGAATTGAATCTGGCAAACATGGATATCCATTGTTCTACTTTACCTTTTCTGTAACTTGGAACGATTGCTAAGTAAAACCCTGGGAAGACATCCTGCCTGCAGGCTGCCAGATCTGACTCTCTGGTCCTTCTTGCTCTGTCCTCCTGCTCTGGTGTGGAGGGAGGATGATTTTGGGGGCTCAGCAGGGAGTTGCTCTTGATAAAAGTGGTAGAAGGCTGGCCTGGTGCTTTTATTAATCCTTCAGCATATATGCCTGAGTGTTCCTGATTCGGATGCCTGGTGTGCTGAGTCAGGCTCCCTGTGGGTGACCGGAATGGATGCCGTCCTCAGCCTCTTGGAGCGGGCACTGTGGGGGACAGCAGGTGAAATCAAGAGTCAGTTCAGTTCAGTTCAGTTGCTCAGTCGTGTCCAACTCTGTGACCCCATGATCCGCAGCACGCCAGACTTCCCTATCCATCACCAACTCCCAGAGTTTACCCAGACTCATGTCCATCGAGTTGGTGATGCCATCCAGCCATCGCATCCTCTGTCATCCCCTTCTCCTCCTGCCCCCAGTCTCTCCCAGCATCAGGAACTTTTCCAATGAGTCAACTCTTCGCATGAGGTGGCCAAGGTATTGGAGTTTCAGCTTCAGCATCAGTCCTTCCAATGAACACCCAGGACTGGTTGGATCTCCCTGCAGTCCAAGGGACTTTTAAGAGTCTTCTCCAACACCACAGTTCAAAAGCATCAATTCTTTGGCGCTCAGCTTTCTTTACAGTCCAAATTTCACATCCATACATGACCACTGGAAAAACCATAGCCTTGACTAGATGGACCTTCGTGGGCAAAGTAATGTCTCTGCTTTTTAATATGCTATCTAGGTTGGGCATAACTTTTCTTCCAAGGAGTAAGTGTCTTTTAATTTCATGGCTGCAGTCACCATCTGCAGTGATTTTGGAGCCCCAAAAAATAAAGTCTGACACTGTTTCCACTGTTTTCCCATCTATTTCCCATGAAGTGATGGGAGCAGATGCCATTTTCTGAATGTTGAGCTTTAAGCCAACCTTTTCACTCTCCTCTTTCACTTTCATCAAGAGGCTTTTTAGCTCCTCTTCACTTTCTGCCATAAGGGTGATGTCATCTGCATATCTGAGGTTATTAATATTTTTCCCGGCAATCTTAATTCCAGCTTATGCTTCATCCAGCCCAGCGTTTCTCATGATGTACTCTGCATAGAAGTTAAATAAGCAGGATAACAATATACAATCTTGACGTACTCCTTTTCCTATTTGGAACCAGTCTGTTGTTCCATGTCCAGTTCTAACTGTTGCTTCTTGACGTGCATATAGGTTTCTCAAGAGGCAGGTCAGGTGGTCTGATATTGCCATCTCTTTCAGAATTTTCCACAGTTTATTGTGATCCACACAGTCAAAGGCTTTGGCATAGTCAATAAGGCAGAAATAGATGTTTTTCTGGAACTTTCTTGCTTTTTCCATGCTCCACTGGATGTTGGCAATTTGATCTCTGGTTCCTCTGCCTTTTCTAAAACCAAGAATAGCAAGGAGAGATAAGAAAGCCTTCCTCGGCGATCAATGCAAAGAAATAGAGGAAAGTAACAGAATGGGAAAGACTAGCAATCTCTTCAAGAAAATTAGAGATACCAAGGGAACATGTCATGCAAAGATGGGCTCGATAAAGGACAGAAATGGTATGGACCTAACAGAAGCAGAAGATATTAAGAAGAGGTGGCAAGAATACATAGAAGAACTGTCCAAAAAATCTTCATGACCAAGATAGTCACAATGGTGTGATCATTCACCTAGAGCCAGATATCCTGGAATGTGAAGGCAAGTGGGCCTTAGAAAGCATCACTATGAACAAAGCTAGTGGAGGTGATGGAATTCCAGTTGAGCTATTTCAAATCCTGAAAGATGATGCTGTGAAAGTGCTGCAGTCAATATGCCAGCAAATTTGGAAAACTCAGCAGTGGCCACAGGACCGGAAAAGGTCAGTTTTCATTCCAATCCCAAAAAAAGGCAATGCCAAAGAATGCTCAAACTACCGCACAATTGTACTTATCTCACATGCTAGTAAAGTAATGCTCAAAATTCTCCAAGCCAGGCTTCAGCAATACGTGAACCGTGAACTTACAGATGTTCAAGCTGGTTTTAGAAATCAATAATAAATGAGGGCATAAAAATAAGCATGTTGAAAGGCTGAGAATTGTGCTGTGGAGGAAGCCCCTGGCTTGGGGGCAGAAATCGGAGGTGGGGGTGGGGGGACTCGAGAGGTTTGGGGACCAAAGGTGATGGCTGAGTCCTCCTGCAGAGGGACAAGCTGTATGGAGGCAGGCCCTGCTCATTCAGAAGCTGAGAGCCCCAGTCAAGACTCGGCTTTTGGTGCTGGGGAAGCCTTGAAGGGGCTGCTGCTACTGCTGCTGCTAAGTCGCTTCAGTCATGTCTGACTATGTGCAACCCCATAGACGGGCAGCCCACCAGGCTCCTCTGTCGCTGGGATTCTCCAGGCAAGAATACTGGAGTAAGTTGACATTTCCTTCTCCCCTCCAGGGGGCGGTGATTTGGATCAGGTTCGCAGTATAAAGCCGGCTACTTGTGACTATGGTTTCGGCTAAGGTTTATTGGCTCCGACAGATACCAGAGAAGTAGATTGGTTTGGGATGTATTTTGCCATCAGGACAGTTAATGCATTGAGTAGATATGGGAGGGAGAGGAAGAGGGACCAAGGATGACTGCTGGATTTCCATCTTGAGAAATTGGATGGTGGTGTGATGGTGGTACAGCTTATCGGGATGAGAAAGATGGGAGGGGCAGGGGCAGGGGCAGTGGCAGGAATTGATTCCTGTGGGAAGCCCCAGGTGCATTTCCAGTATGTCTGAGGGTCATTTAAGGGCAGATGTCCGCCAGGAAGCTGAAGGCTGCAGCTCAGCTCTGGGGGGCTAGGCGAGATGCTGGAGCCAGTGAAGAAGGTATAGGTTCAGGGCACGGGAATGGATGTGTTCACCTTGTGCAGGGAGGTTGGGGAGAGGCAGAATCAGAAGCTTGGAGTCAAACCCTGAGAAACCTCTCAAATCCAGTGATTGACTTAAAGCGCAGGAAAAGATGGAGGAGACACCCTCAGAGGAGGAGGAGGAAACCCAGAATGTGGTTCAGAGGTCCAGAGAGGAGTCTCGGGAAGGCAGGAGGAGGAGAAAGAAGATGGCTGAGTCCTGCCCCACCACCTGTATTGCACCCCGGCCCTGAGGATCGCAGCCTTCCTGCTTTGCTGTGTGGTGTGGTGGAGAGAGAACTGAGGATCAGTTGAACTCTGCAAAATGGAGAAAAGAATACATTTTAGAATGACATACTGAAAGTACTCTTATTAGTAGTACTGTAATCATCATTATACTACTAATCACTACCACTTTTTGAGAGCTTAATGTCCACCAGGCCTGGGGCAAACATTTTACATACAATGTTGTCTGTAACCCCAGAATAACTCAGGAACAGGTGTGTTTATAATCCCTGTCCTATGGGTAAAGATGCTGGGGGCTGTTAGGAACCTCCAGGAAACCTGTGAGCCCAGGTGTGTGTGTGTCACTGTGCTCATTTCTGAGATGGGGACTCGTCAGTTCAGAGAATAAAGAGGCTGGTCCCACACCTGGCCTTTTGGTTTTCTACTCTATCTTGCTCTCAGGTATTCCTGCCTCTCTAGACCAAGAAGAGGACCACTGAGAGGCATTTGGGAGTTGAAATCAAGAACTCAGGAGGAGTGTGTAAAGAATTCTGTGTGTGTTTCTCAGTTGTATATGAAAAAGAGCAAGAAGATGAGAAGAAATGCCCTGTGCTGGGGCTTCATTTGCCAACCCAGGGTGGAATAGAGGGGACAGAGTCCTGTTTCCTAAGGCTTCGCAGTCATGTTTCCAAAGCTCTTTGCCAAAGGCTGCCTATAATTAAGGACCTAGAACAGATTTGAGCAGGTTCTAGATGATCTTAAGGATGGTACCCTGAGTGGAACCTGCTTCTAAAACTGGAGGGCTTATTTCGGGTAGTGGAAATTGGAGAAGCAGGGAACAGGTCAGATCCCAGCTCTGCCACGCGGATTCTGTCCCGGTGGATGGCAATGCGTTTGTTAGAGACCTGCCTGAGGAACTGTTGGCTGTGACATCTGGCTCACTGCTGATGGAGTATGATTAGAAATTCAGCTCAGTGGACATTGACGGGGTCAGGCTCTGTGCTGGGCATGTGAGATAAACCTGCAGTCCTGTGCTTAAGTTGGCAACACTGGAGATGGACAAGCTAAGAGACACTGTGATGTGTACAGCAGTACAATGGGTGATGTGGTGTTTGAGCCTTTTCCCAGTTATGCAAGCCTTTCTATTTTTAGTGCAAAGTACACTAATTTTTTTTTTTTATAAAATATTAAGGACAGTTAAACCTCCAAGGTGTTTAACTTGAACAGCTGTTTTTATTTTTGCTGTTTTTTTTTTTTTAAGCTTAGCTTCCTCATCTTTAAAATGGCTATGATAATACCCATCTCATAAGTTGCCTTGGAAATTGAATGTGATCAGCTGAGCAGAGGCACCCCGCACACTGTCAGGGTCATGGAGGTATTCGTCTTCCTTCCCTTAGGGACCCGTTGACCTTCGTTTATTTAAAAATAAAATGGAATACCAAATATTCCAAAGAGCTCTAGTTATGTAAAATGGCCAGCTCTTTGCACTGGAGAACAACTCAGATTTCTGCAGATGATGTAAATTTGGCTTGACGTTGATTATTTTCTTTTTCATGGGTATTGGTTCCAAGTCTCTTCTTGTTCAGCCCAGAGGGTAGGCTTTGGTGTTTCCCAGCCCCCTGGGACGCAGGAGGCTAGTGATGGATTCTGGCTTTCACAGTGAAAATGGAGGTCACCATCATGGTGACTCGTAGTTGAGCCCTTATGTGTGGTCAAAGCCCCGTGCACAGGGAGCCAGATTCTTCTGACCGCACGGCTTGCCAAATGCACAGAGTCTTGTCAGCGGGGAGCACACCACCAGGAAAGTTTGGCCCAGGACTTGGAAGTTCCATTTGAAGAGGCCTCCGAAACCAGGAACCCGGCTCCCACCCCGACCGGATCCCCGGGCGGCTTCTGGGAGCTCTCACATTTCTTGCTTCCATTCTGGCCAGGCACAGGCAGCGTGTGGGCTCCTTTTGCTTTCCCTTCAGTGACCTTAGCCCATCCGGGGGGCCACAGACGCAGATAAAAACAAGGAATAGTTGGAGGGTGGGCAGAAAAAAATTATTCCTAATTCATTCTTCAGGGAGAGTTTGGCTTGCTCTTTTTTTTAAATGGCCTGTTTCTTGTAGTGTCTATCTAAAATCAGCCCCATCTCACCCATATCAGAGGGGTTGCTAGGAGCCTCTCCTTCATATAATAGTTTGCCTTTGCCCAGAACCTGAGTAAAAGGCTTTGTTAGGGATGTTTGTTTACTTCTGTCTACCTCACATTTCCAAAAATAGGAGGTGATGATTTGGGATCCCAATTACTATGTATCCTGATGAAATTTTGGTGTATTAAAGTACAACTAAAACGCTTTTAACAGCTTACAAAAGCATATCATTTGCAGAAAGGAAATATAGACGTTATAAGGACTAGAGCTTTCTGAGACTGAAAAGATCGCATCAGAACCATGAATTGGCGGCTGCCCTGTAGTAAGCATCTCAGCTCCTGGCCCCTGTATATGTGACAGACATTGGTTGGGTCCTATGTGGGGGCCAGGTGTTGGGTGAGAACTGGACAGAGAATTTGGATAGATAGGCAGTGATTTTGATATAAGCCCGGAACAGATGTGACCAGCTCCTTCAGAAACAAAATTTGAGGGAAACAAAAAAAGAGGCAATAGGGCTAAGTCTGGAAGCACAGGGACGGTCATGCAGTCATTGTGGCCTCCTGTGGGGCATGGGGGGTGGGCAGTGATGAGACCCCGGACTAAGCAGATGGCAGTGGGGACGGAGCTGGGTGGACAAATTGGAGAGGCATTTGGGAGTTGAAATAAAAAAGAACGTGGGAGGAGTGTATAAAGAAGTCTGGTGTGTATATCACAGGTGTGTACGAAAAAGATCAAGAAGATAAGAGTAAAGACCTAGAACTTAAGGTGCCAAAGGGATGTGGCAATGTCCTGTAGCCTGATAAAATGAGAATCTGGATCCCAGGACAGAGGTCAGGATAGAGATAAGACTTTGAAGATCTTTCCTATGTAGCTAAGAATGGGAGCCATGAGGATGTATGGAAATATACAGGATTAATGGGGCAGGCCCTCTGTTTTGAAGGAGAGAGGAGTTAAGCCAAGGAATCTGAAGGGGTGGGGAGAGAGGAGGAGAGTGAGCCAAGAGAAGGGATGGGGTGGAACTCAGCAGGGGGACAGCCTCAAAAATGAGCAAGAAAACAGGGTCCTGAACTGCAGAGAGGGAAAAATTGCATTTGAGTCTTCACAATGTGAAGGATGCCAGTCAACTGAAGTTAAAAAGCCATGTGGTTTCTTATCTGCCTTTGCTCTTTGAAATAGTTGGGGCCTTAGTCTTTAATTAGAAAAGAAACAGCAATTTTTGACCTCAGTTGTATTTTCTGTCTACGTTATAAGACGTGCGTGTGTTACCTTTTTATCCCTGTAGCATTTTGAAATAAGATTTTTAAAAAATTTTTTATTTCAGTGCATTCATCGAGATTTAGCTGCCAGAAATGTTTTGGTAACAGAAAACAACGTGATGAAAATAGCTGACTTTGGACTGGCCAGAGATATCAACAATATAGACTATTACAAAAAGACCACAAATGTGAGTCTACGGTGACGATATGGTGGGAGAGGGTTGGAGGGGTGGCACAGAGCATTCCAAGTGAAAGATAATGTTCAGAACTAATAGACCAATGCCTTTTTATTCCCACTCATTTGCGTTACTCCTTACAAACTTCTCAATAAGCAAATTCAGGCTTAACTCTAAGAGTTAAGACTCTCTTAGTAAATGTGAGCCAGTCTTATATACTGAATAATCAGCCTCTAGGATCTTCGTAAGGCTCCTCGTCTGGAAATTCCCTAGCAAAGATTGGAGCTTATGAGTTTCTGGGTTAATTTTCACCTAGAAATGGGCCAGGGTGTGTCAACGTGCTGGGGAAGATGTATGATCACGAGGAAACGACCCTTTATCAACATGTCCATGTCTGTGCATCTCCCACACTCTGCGTAGTCCCCTTGGAGCGTATTTTTTTCACTAATGACTCTCCAGCAAAAACCATTAGAGTGTCGGCTCTTAAAATAAACAGGGCACAGCCCAGTGGGGGCTGCTAAAGTAAACCGGTTTTAGTATATTGGGTTTTACATTTCTTCCATGCTTGCAGGGCCGACTTCCGGTCAAGTGGATGGCTCCTGAAGCCCTTTTCGACAGAGTGTACACCCATCAGAGTGATGTGTGAGTAACTCCCTTGTCGCTGCCTTCTCCCTGGGGTTGACTTGCAGAAATCTATTCCATTCCTTGCCTTCCTTCCTTCTTTGGTGCCTGCTGCATTTCACACATGCAGAGAAAGTACAGGAGCCAGCCTTAGAAAGGACGGATTTTCTGCTAGGCTGGTAACCAATGCTCTGTTACTAATCTGCCTGGTTTCAAAGCACACGGGAGGTGGAACCGCTAACCTGCTCCTGCCAGAGCGGAAGCTCCCCCCTTGAACTTACTCACGGATGTGCAAGTACAAAGCTGCTATCTAATTTGCCAAGCTGTTGGCATGTTCTTCGCGCTCTTCAGCTTTTCCTTCTTGAGAGTGGTTTGTCGTATTTTCCCCATCCTAGGTTTGTCCTTACAGTGGGGAGGCTTGTTGGGATGAGATCCACTCAGGGGATCTCCACAGAGCCTACTCCCTGTTTATCCTTTGAAAAATGTCCAACCTCGTCTTTGCAGCCTTGATAACATTACAGCAATAGAGTGAAAACTCTATAGTATTTCAATTATGATACACTTAAAAATACTATCAGGGCTAGGCTCCAAGCAGTAGTTTAGAATTCTAGCTTTGGAAATCTGGTGGAAAGATGTTACCATTGTGAGAAACTGGGTGAGAGGTAGAGGATCACACTGTTCTATTTTCATAAGTTCCTGTGAATCTATAATTATTCCAAAAGTTAAAAAGTCAGTTGAGCTACTCTTACTTGTGTGGGCGGGAGGGTTTCTGGGGCAGGCATGGAGCCTGTGGCATTGCCACTGGTTCTCTTCAGCAGTCCTAGGAGAGCCTTATGGTTTCCAGTTTTGCAGTGAGCTGCTTCTCTTGCTGTATACAAAACTGAAGTCAGTTTCATTTCTGAAACTCACCCTAATAGAATCAGTGAGGGGGTATTTCCAGCTTAGAAGCTCATGTTGATAACACTGCATAAAGACAAAGAGTTTTATTTGAAAGTGGTAGAAGGAGGAAGAAAGAACCAAATCTCCATCCCTTGTGTCCCCTTTCCACCCTCCCCAAAGAGTGATGGTTTACCATCACTTATCTGTTGTCTGCTGATGGAAAATTCCATCAGAATATCTCCTCATCATCATCTGGGGATGCTTTCTGGGGACAGGAAGGGGCAGGTTGGATGAACTGCAGGAGGGCCCCGGTCATTTGTCTTTGAATGTAAGAAGTGTGGGGGAGTTTGTTTTCTTAACTGGGTGTGTTTAGGTTTCTGTGATTCAGATGGGTTACTAATGCAGTTTTCTCCCCTCTTTGCAGCTGGTCCTTCGGGGTGTTAATGTGGGAGATCTTCACGTTAGGGGGCTCGCCCTACCCAGGGATTCCCGTGGAGGAACTTTTTAAGCTGCTTAAGGAAGGACATAGGATGGACAAGCCAGCAAACTGCACCAACGAACTGTAAGGGCTCTTGTCTCTCCTGATGCCCCAGGGAACCCACCACGCCACTAACGCTTCTCCTGGCTGGTTCCATTTCCTAAGGCCCCCAGGTTTCTAAATATGTCCTGAGAAAAAGAATTGCTGAGACTTCCTGGGCTCAGTCCCAGAACTGAGATAGAGAGTTCCACGGACAGGCCTGACTGTCCAAAAGAAAGAGCATCCTTCTGGGGTGGTATGGAGTGAGCTTTACACCACTGAGGTGTTGGGTGCTTGGCCGAGGGCTCCCAGCCTTCCACAGTGAGCCCCGCAATAATCTTCCTGGGCCACTGTGCTATCCTCGCTGTTCTTCAGAGTGAGAGGAAGATACATCAAGCCTTCCCTCATGCACAAGCCTGAGACCCATGGGGCTGCCTCCATTTCTTATGAGTGGTCTGTGGCCTCTGCACTGTGAGTAGAGAGTGGGTGCTTCTGCAGCCTCTTTGTGACCTATGCTATTATAGATGGATTTCGACCACAGCCCTCAGGGTGAATGAACTAGTATCTGCTTACCTATATTTTACCCATATTTCAGTGCAGAGGATTAAAAATTTGTCCAGGTGCTAATATAGTCTGACTGTTAATCCTGATCTGACTATAAAACTGGTTTCGAGCAAAACCTACCCTGTACTTTAAGTGGAATTACTTGTGTTGGTGACAAGCGTCTTGTGCAGTAAAATCAGTGCTTTGAAAAGGAGTCTCTCCTCCCAGCTCCCAGTGTCAACTAAGAAGAGGGATTGTTCCAGAGACTGCGGTCTCTTGGGTATTGTTTCATGGGGATTTTATATCAGTAATCCCATGAGTGCTTTTCGGTGCACAGTGGGCATCAGATGAATGGTCACATTTTATAGTATATTATATAAAGCCATTTATTGTGCTCCTTGTCATTCCTGGGGCTTTTTCTACTATAGAGGGTCTGTCGAAACCCATTGTCAAGATAAGGCCTGGGAGCCTAGGCCTGTCCAGGAGTTAATCAGGAAGTGAAGGCATAGCTCAGTGATGACAGATTAATTCATAAGAACCTTGCCTTAATGTTGTGCTTTTCAAATTTCAGTTTTTCAAAACTGAGGAACCTTTGTCCAGAGTGTCGGGCAGATAACAGTAGAGCAGCTTTGGTCCTGGCAGGGGCGTGTGGGGAGGGAAGACTGGATTCCCACCCACCCCTACCTGGCTCTTCCCACAGTGTCCAGAAGTATGGAAATGTGATGCCCTGTTATAAGTCACTGCCACAGGGATACCAGAAGTCAACCAGGAAAACAGATAGAAGTGTCTTTTTGGGTTTTTGGCCATACCGTATTGCTTGTGAGATCTTAGTTCCTTGGTTAGGGATTGAACCTCAATCCTTGGTGGTGAAAGCGCTCAGTCCTAACCACTGGACCACCAGGGAATTCCCAGAAGTGTCTTTTTTGATGGTGTAGATACTGTCCTAAGCATTTTGGATAAAGTGATGTTTTTGTAAATCAAAGTGCCTTTCAGAGGAACTGAGCAGTGCCTCTTTTGGCAGAGTGGATCACCACCTGCCAGTTCAGTTGCTAGGGAAGTTCTGATACGTTTTCATAATTGAGGATATCTCTCTATACTGACTGTTAAGAGTGGCTTATAGCCACACCCCTAGTCCTCAGGGAAGTAACTCACCAAGGAAATCTATCTCTTCCAGGTATATGATGATGAGAGACTGCTGGCATGCAGTACCCTCACAGAGACCCACCTTCAAGCAGTTGGTAGAAGACTTGGATCGAATTCTCACACTCACAACCAACGAGGTAAGAGCCTCCTTCCAGAAGACAAGGGTCCTTGCTGGGAATCCCCTCTACAGCTTTTGAAATGCAGCCTCCCCAGTGGGAGTCTGGAGTACAGTTTATCATTGTTCCCGGGCTTGGATAGACTGAAACCATGTTCCTCCCAAACCCTGACTTTTCTTGGAACTTCATCTTGAGAGTTCCAACTCACAAAACCAGACACAAGGGCCCCACCTGAGGCTGCCCCTCGCTGTGGCATGTGGGTGGTGGGTCCGTGGTGTGTGTATGTAGAAAGATGGGGAAGGAGGAAAAAAATGTCCAAAACCACAGCATTTGGATTTGAGAGGGAAGGAGCTGGGGTTTCTGTGCTGGTTGGATTCCTTGCCCTGCTCATTAGTGTGAAGGCTGCTGGTCATTACTCTGAGGGCTGCTGATGGTCCCTTACCAATGAACTTACCAGGATGAAGTGAAGTTGTGCCATTCTAGCTTCTATATAATGCAGGACATAGACCTACATGACCCTGTGTGGTCATAGTGTAAACATACACAGAGTCACTTCTTTAATGAGTGACTTACAAGATTTTTAAGTGAAAACTTCTGATAAAATATATATTTTCTATAAAATAGTTATAACCTATAACTACAAAAGAAACCCTCTTCTGTCACTCACTGTCCACACTCAGCCATGTCAGTGGCTACTTCACCATGCAGAGAGAGTAATCTTTGGTTGTAGAAAGGAAGTGATGTGAGCAGGGAAGGTGATGAACCCATCAAAGGCAGAAAAAAACCCACAATAGAGAGAAATAGTGAATGAATTAGAGATATATAATGAGGATATGGAGCAGTGTTCCTCTAGACAGGGGGGGAAATCTCCCGCAATTGTCTTAATAACAACAGAAAAGGTTAAAACTGCCTAAACATTTTAGAAGGAAAAGAATACATTTATTTTAAAATAATGTATTTAATAGTTTCAGATTGATTTTTTTTTTAATAATAAAATGTTGTGATTTGAAACCTTAAGCCAGCAATATTATCTGTGTGTCTGACTGTGGCTGATAAAGGGAGAGATTGCATTTAAATGAACACAGCTGACCTTCAGAAGTTGAAAGGAAAGGAACAGTTCAAGGGGAGAAAAAAAAAAAAAACCAACTTTCTTCTCCTGCCAAAATTGTTGTTTCTAGTATAAGTTCCTTTAACCCTAGACTTGGAATCCACTGATATCCCTAGGTTTTTTTTTTCCCCCTATCAGATCTGAACATTTACGGCTTCAGTTAGAAACTGAAAAAGCACTAAAGTTCCGTTTTAATGATCCTGTGTCCATGCTCTATGCCATTTATTTACATATTTACATTTAAAGTGGGCCTGTTTTCACCCTGAAATTTACATCTAGCATCCTAAAATTTAAAAAAAAAGGCAGAATGCCATATTGTCTAACGGATATAAAAATCGAAGTTCTTTCCTTCTGAAAATCATTACCACATGCTGGAGAAAAATGGTTCCATTTAGGACAAAATTTCATTTTTTTATCATTGTAAGCAAAAAAGTTCTCTTTTGATGTGGTGGGCGTGTTTGTTTCCAGTCGTGCGGTTCTTGCTGATGCTGTTGGAGCTGACACATCCCCCATTCTTGGATGGGGACTCTTTTTCTTGCCAAACCTGGTGATGAATTATAGGGGTGGTTTTTTTTTTTTCCTGTCTGTCAAAATGTATAGTTGCCAACATTCTGTGGGCCCTTCTTTGATAACACCAAGGCTGGTTGTGCTGTGGTCTACACCTTTTTGTCCCCTCCTCATCAAAACCATGTATCATGGTATACTCCTTGGCTTTTGGGGGTATGAGCAGAAGCACCCCAACCTGCTAGCCTGGATGAGGTAGTGAGACCCAGTAGGGCCCCAGTTTAAAAATCTTTTCATAGTTTGCAAACCTTTTATGTCAAGGACCAGACAGTCAATATTTTCAGCTTCATGGGCCTCTTTGTGGATCTCTGTAGCAACAGGCACAGACAATGTGTAAATGAATAAATAAACATGTCTACATTCAGATAAAACTGATGAACCCTAAAATTTTAAATTTTAGGACATTTTACAAAGTTTAATACCATGAGATGTTATTCTTCTTTTGATTTTTTTTTTTTCTTTTTCCCAACCATTTCATAAAGTTAAAAGCCATTCTTAGCTCACAGGCTGCACAAGAGCAGATAGAGGATTTTCACCCTGTTTTAAGTCGAAAGAAGTGTTATCTGGGGGCCACTGGGTGGGTTTTCCGACAGTAGCACCACTAAGTGCTTCAGGGAGCAGAAGAGCCCTTTTTGAATTTCAAACCTGCAAAACTTTGAAATGTAACCTGCGTTTTCCTAAACTGTTCTTTTGCTGTCCATTATGGATGTAACACACTTGAGTCTATCCAGGCCTTTTTTGAACCTGTTTACACTTTCAACTCAGAGAGCTTCTGAGAGTAATGAATTTCATCTGTGAAATTACCCGCTGAATGAAGACATATTCCCTTTAAATTATCCTAGAAGCTACAATAGTAAAATGTAATTCGTGACATAAATATTCAGGGTCTCAGCGCTGGAAAGAGGTCTTGGACTTCCACAGCTTCTTGCATCTTCCCCATTTTGCTGGGCATGGATTTGAACCATGTGGTCTATCAAGGAGTCCTGGGATCTGTGCCCATCGAGGTGACCACTCAGCTGGGTATTAGGGTTCCCCACTTGGCAATAGTTTGTAACTATTGAAGGGTAACCTAGAGGAGATAAAGTCGGGGTCTCAAGATGGTTTTGGCGGGAGCTAGGCTGGGTGGGTCTCTCCCTGCTGGGGGTGCCCCCATCCTGTCCCGACTCCCATATCAATGTCCCAAGAGCCTGTGTTTGAAATAAAAGTCTTCTCTTCGCTTCTTTCAGGAATACTTGGACCTCAGTCAGCCTCTCGAACCGTATTCACCTTGTTATCCTGACCCGCGATGAAATAAAACGTCTCTCTTCCCTTCTTTCAGGAATACTTGGACCTCAGTCAGCTTCTTGAACAGTATTCACCTAGTTACCCTGACACCAGGAGTTCTTGCTCTTCGGGAGATGATTCTGTTTTCTCTCCGGACCCCATGCCTTACGAACCCTGCCTTCCTCAGTATCCACATAGAAACGGCAGTGTTAAAACATGAATGGGCCTGTCCCCCTGTCCCCAAACAGGGTGGCGTCAGGAACTTAGCTGTACTGAGCAGGGGGGGCCTTGCCTCCAGGAGCCTGTTGTCTTGGCTTGTATATATGGATCAGAGGAGTAAATATTTGGAAAAGTGATCGGCACACGTGTAAAGAATTGATTATCCAGTTGGAGACTTGTGATCTTCACCAGGAGAACAAGAAGGTTGTGGGGGCAATGGACTGCCATGGGCCACCACATGCTTGGGACCCACTGTGGGTACTGGCTGTGGACCAGCCGGACTTGAGGCAGACACCCGTTCTGCCTGCCTTGTGAATTTTGTAATAATTGGAGAAAATATATGTCAGCGCACACTTATAGAGCACAATTGCAGTATATAGGTGCTGGATGTATGTAAATATATTCAAATTATGTATAAATATATATTATATATTTACAAGGAATTATTTTTTGTATTGATTTTAAATGGATATCCCAGCACACCTAGAAAATTGGTCTCTCTCTCTTTTTTTTAAAAATATAGCTATTTGCTAAATGCTGTTTCTTACACAGAATTTCTTAATTTTCACCGAGCAGAGGTGGAAAAGTACTTTTGCTTTCAGGGAAAAATGATATGACATTAATTTATTAATGAATTGGTAATATACAAAACAATCTTTTTTTTTTTTTTGTAATTTAAGTGGCATTTCTATGCAGGCAGTGCACCAGACTAGTTAATCTCTTGCTTGAACTTAACTAGTTACCAGATCCTTTGAAAAGAGAAATATTTACAAAATATGACTAATTTGGGGGAAGTGAAGTTTTGGTTTATTTGTGTTTCAACTCTGCTGTCAGATGATTGTTCTTTAACCACCTAACTGCCCGTATTAAAAGAGCCCATTGATGAGAATGTGTGTTATTTTGGTGCAGCTTGGTTATTGGGCCCATAGACCTTTCACTGGGCTTCCCAAGACAAATGGTACCAGCGTTCCCTTAAAAAGATGCCTTAATCCGTTCCTCAAAGGAGGAACTCTCGTCGAGATGCTAAAAGAATGTTCTGTCCAGCCGCTGGCCTTCTGCCCCCCTCCCTGCCAGGTTGCACATTGATCAGATTAGCCTGTATTCTCTTTGGCGAATCTTCATCACGGCTTCCAGATTCACTGGCAACAGAGAAGTCTCTTGGAATCTTCATGCCCCGTCGGAGAAAGTGGAAACATTGAGTTGTTCTGCTGATAGTTTGGGGGATCCTTCCATCTTTTTAAGGGATCGCTTCCACCTCCTCTGGCAGGACCTCACCAAAAGATCCTGCCCGATGCCAACGTCATGTTACTGCCATGGTGTTCATTCTGTATGAACGTGTTGTGTTTTGCTTTCAAAACACCTTCTCACTCTGTTCTGGCTGTGCGACATGAATGCGGATGACACTGATTTTTAACGTGTTATGAAATTGGAGAAAGTATTTAATAAAACCTGTTAATTTTTATACTGACAATAAAAATGTTTCTACAGATATTAATGTTAACAAGACAAAATAAATGTCATGCGGCTTATTTTTTTAACCCTTGTGTCTTACCAAGTGGTTTCCCGTGCTCGGAGGCGCTGACTCAGTGCTGCGTGGTGTGATTGCCCAGAAGGAAGGCAGAGCTGGGGAGGTCTGTTGTTTGCTACAAACAGGTGACTTCTCAGAGGGCTTGGCCAGGACCCAGCAGTACCTGGGACAGGTGGATCTAGTGGAAAATCAGAAAAGGCTGTTCAAGTCCTGGCTTCGTTGCTTCCTGGGACCCCAGAGTAGTCTGTGTTCCTTTCTGGGCCCTAGCTGCTCCCAGAGGAGCAAATGAAGGGCATGGGAGAGAGCTTTGTGGATGAGCAGCTGTTCTAAGGATGGGAGGCCATCAGAGGGGAGATATTTAGAAGCTCTGGATACTGGGCGCCTTGAAACCTGTTAAGCTGCCGTCCTCATGATGTATGGAAACAACACTTTGCTTCAAATTTTCAAAAAGACAACTTGAGCAGATTTTTAAAATAATTGTACTGTTTCCATGCCACCAAGAATCTGAAGAGGGAAGCAGCATTTTGCCTGTTAACAAATATGTGTCTGTGACTCTTAAGGCTTCATTAGATCACTTGCCAGCCTTCACACCAGCAGAAGAAGACAAAAACAGTCTGGCATCTGAACTTCAGCCATGCTCTCAACCCTCTGGGGCTGTTGGTGGTGAAAAAGTGCCGTCCTTGGCCAGAACTCAACTTTTCAGTTCAGAGTAAAATATTTCTCTTGAAAAACAAAGACAAAGGTGATGCCGTCCTTGGCATCTTTGTTCTGTTGAGGCTATTAGTGGAGCGAGGGTCTCACCAGCCAGTTGAAGGGTGACCTCAGCCCTTGTTCTGCACTTGCCAATCTCCTGTACTGTTTATTATCAGGACAGGGGTATAACACCACCTAAAAGAATGGAATTTAAAAAAATAGGATAACATGGGAATTCCCTGGCAGACCAGTGGTTAGGACTCAGTGCTTTCACTCCTGTGACCTGGGTTCAATCCCTAATCGGGAAATGAACCCACAAGCCACAGGGCACAGCCAAAAAAGAAAAAGATACCATTGTAAATCAGCTAAACTTCAATTAAAAAAAATAAAAATAGGTGAAAGCAGCCTTTTTAAGAAAGTCACGTGTATACAGGAAGACTTCTGTAGCCCTCTGGCCATCTTCACCAGTGGGCTCTCCTTGGTTGGCCAGGCTTTAGGAAGGACTTGATGCTCCATGTTCATGCAATTTCATGATATATCTTCTATATTTTTGAGACTGTTTAGGGGAAGTTTATGACTTTTACAATGTAAATTATATTGTTAATAGATGAAGTAAGTTGTTATTCTATACCAGCTGATAGCTATTTTAGTTTTAGAATTAGATTTCATCATCAAGGGGTCGCCCCTTGTGGCATAGACAGTAAAGAATCTGCCTGCAATGCAGGAGATCTGGGTTCAATCCCTGGGTCGGGAAGATCCCCAGGAGAAGGGAATGGCTTCCCAATCCAATATTGTTGCCTGGAGAATTCCATGCACAGAGGAGCCTGAAGGCTACAGTCTATGGTGTCGAAAAGAATTGGACATGGGAAGGGAAGGGAGGGAAGGTAATGTGGTCCATGGGAAGGATGAGAGGTGCTTTTTCTGAGATGCTTTTTAGACATAATTTTTTTGAGACCTGCTCCCAATAAACACATAGGCAAGACTTGATAAGAATCCTAAAGCTTATAGTTCCCTGCTGCCCTCTCACCCTAGGACCGAAGAAAACATTGGGAATTAGTTGAATCACTGTGTGATTGTCATCAAGACATGAACAAAAGTCAGGCATGTTGGTGAGGAAGGAGGGGTACCAGGCCCTGCTGTCTCCAGCCTGGAAGGGGGCAGATTAAAGGGGTTGCCTCAAAGTCCAGCTGGTGGTGGCCTTGGACAGGGCGGGCAGGTAAAGAGTGGGGAGGAGTTGGGCCTCCAGTGGATTGCCTGAGAACCAGGGACTCTGTTCCACTCTCAGTTCCTCCATCCCTGGTGACCTCAGGTAGCTTCCCTCCACCAGATGCTCTGGGAGGTTCTTTGACCCCACGCACAGGAGACTGAAACGTGCACCTGCGGTAAAGCACATAGCAGATTTGAACAGCTAAGGACTGACGACCAGCGCCCACCCTGGGAACCAGACGATGATCTGCTAGCTTGTACTGTACAGCAAACAGACTCTAGTGGGGCCGGGTACAGAGACCTCCGCTATTACAGATTAGGAATTTGAAGCTCTACTTGAGGTTCCTGGGAAACATAAGCAAGGCAGCAGCCTTCTGCAGTCCAGAAGAAAGACGATGGATGGTGGATTGGGAGGGAACTGGTTTGGTTTATTTCTTAGAGTGGGGTGATGTTGGGCAAGTCATGGATTCTATCTGGACCTTCATTTATTTCCTCAACTGTAAAACTGATTATCACCAGCCTCATGGTCTTACCATACGGGCTCCCCGTAGGAGCTTAGCTCAGCCTGGGCCATTGGTAATCTATTAATAAACAGTTATCTCTTCCTGAGGATTTGTATATTTGTGACTTTTTGTTTTTGGTAGATAGTCACAAAATGGTGCAACCATTACCACCATCTATAACATTTTCCTCACTCCAAAAATAAGCCCTGTATCGCTTAGCGGTCACTCCCTACTTCTCACAGCTCTCGCAAAAGCCAGTGTACTATTTTCATTTTCTAGCTATTTCATATAAATGGATCATATATTGTGTCTTTGCATCTATCTGCTTTCACTTACCATGATGGTTTCTAGGTTCATTCATGCCGTAGCATGTATCCATACTTCAGTAATTTTTTATTGCCAAATCATATTCCGTTGTGTGGATATATACACACTTACTTATCCATTCATCAGTTGGTGGATATTGGGTTATTTCTTCTTTTTGGCTATTAGGAAAAGTGTTGCTGTGAACATTTGTGTAAAAGTTGTGTGTTTTTATTTTTCTTGGTAGTATACCTAGCAGTGGAATTTCTGGGTCATAGGTGATTCTGTGTTTAACCTTTGAGGAACTGCCAGACTGTTTCCCAAAGCAGCTGCTTTATTTTAGATTCCCACTAACAGTGTATGAAGTTTCCAATTTTTCCATATTCTTGCCAACACTTGTTATTGTTCGTAATTTTTATTATAGCTAGTGAGTGTAAAGTGTCTTCTCCAAGATTTTAAAAGTTGAGGAAATGCTACTTAGATCATGGATCAAAGATACATAATACATAAATACAAAACTGGCTAGCTTTGACATCTATAAAATGGCCAATATAGCAAAGAAGCATCAGTGGAGCTTCCCGGAGTGGAGGGCCTGAGAAATTGATCAGTTCCATCTCTCTCCTCTTGACTGAGAAAGGAAAGAAGCACTCACAGATGCAGAGGGATAGAGACACTTTCTGGCTGAAATCCTTGAGTGCATCTTTCCCCAGGTCCCCAGTTTTATAGCAAATAAAGTCTAGTGAGCTTGAGAATCCCCTGGGACCGATTAATGCACCATTACTTATGTATGCATGTTGGAGCCTTCCTTATCCAGCCTGCATTTTGATGTTATTTATTTTTTGATGTTTTTGAAGATGAAAGCAGAGTTTATCTTCTCTCACATTTCATTCCTTGGAAGCCTTGAAATGACTCAGCTGGGCAGGGACTACAGAAGCCTTCCACGTCTTAAGTGACATTTTGGAATGGGGCCTTTCTGTGTCCTCTTTTCCTCAGGGTTTCCAGCAGGTTTTGAAGAATGCTTCAAAATCGCCTCCAGGTCCTGTCTCAGAGGTCGCATGAGGGGCTACAGAAGATGGTAGATGTGAGCACAGTCAGTGTCTACTATCTGGAGACTTCAACAGCCCTGGCCATCCTCCTGAGACCTTTGAAATAAAAGGCAGTGGATTCCTTTCATTTGCAAAGTTGAATTCTAGGGTATGTAGTTCAATGACGGAATTAGGCTTGAAATAGGTTTGCAGGTAAGTGATGGGTCTTTCTTCCTGTGACTCAGAACACTGCCTTCTTTTCGAGTTGATTCTTTTGAGTGTGTTTCTCCCCTCAAATTCTTTTCTTTTCCCCTTTGATCGGAGTATAATTGCTTTACAATGTTGTTTGTTTCTGCCGTACAACAAAGTGCATCAGCTTTTTGTATACATATATCTGACTTTCCAGGTGGCTCAGTGGGTAAAGAATCCGCCTGCAATGCAGGAGACAGGAGAGGTGGGCTCAATCTTTGGGTTGGGAAGATCTCCTGGAGGAGGGTATGGCAACCCACTCCACTATTCTTGCCTGGAGAATCCCATGGAGAGAGGAGCCTGGTGGGCTTCAGTCCAAAGCGTTGCAAAGAGTCATACATGACAAGCAACTGAGCACTCACATACATATATCTCCTCTCTTTTGAGCCTCCCTCCCAACTCCCAATCCCACCCAACACCCAGTCCACCCATCTAGGTCATCGCAGAGCGCTGAGCTGAGCGCCCTGTGTTGTACAGCAGGTTCCCGCTAGCCATTTATGTTATGCGTGGTAGCGTATATATGTCCGTGTTACTCTCCCAGTTCGTCCCACCCTACCCTGCCCCGAGTCCACACATCCACGTTTCTGTCCCCTCGAATTCTTTAGCTGATGACACTTAACTGAATCTTGCCTGCATCCCTTACAAGTCAAAATCCTCAGCAAAATGTACTTGGAAAGGGAGAGATTCATGGATTTATAAATTAAGAATAATGGAGAAAGTGTTTTCCTGGTCTGTAATTGTTCAGTTCCTCAGTCATGTCTGACTCTTTGCAACCCCAAGGACTGCAGCACGCCAGGCTTCCCTGTCCTTCACTATCTCCCAGAGTTTTCTCAAACTCATGGCCATGGAATCAGTGATGCCATCCCACCATCTCATCCTCTGTCGTCCCCTTCTCCTCCTGCCTTCAATCTTTCCCAGCATCAGGGTCTTTTTGAATGAGTTGGCTCTTTGCATCAGGTGGCCAAAGTATTGGGGCTTCAGCTTCAGCATCAATGAACGTTGATGGGTTGATTTCCTTTAGAACTGACTACTTTCAGTGGGGCAAATGACCCTCTTCTCAAATAACAATTGAATTCAATGAGATTTTACTAAACACAGCGCCTGCTACATAGAACTCAAATATTAGCTGCTGTTTTATTTATCAATTGATCAAAACGTAGACAGACATAGATATAGAGGCAGATATTAAAACTGTATGTATTTACAATTGTCATTTTTACTGAAGAAACTTATTCATGAAATTGCTAGTTAGCTGTGAATTTCACTAGGACCAAGTTTCCCGTACTTTTGTAAACGAAAAAAAAAAAAAAATTATGTTTTAAGTCAGTGAAAATAATGATCAAAACTTTCTAAAATCATGAAATTGCTTACAATATTCAACCTGTTATGTTTCCCTTTTATTTTTTTAAATTGAAGTATAGCTGATTTATATGGTTGTGTTAATTATGTTCCATTTTAAAATAAGTATTTGCTCTATAAATGCTCCCAGGCAATTCCCTGGATAAACTTTAAGGGACAAATCAACGCTTTCAGAGCTGTACCAGTCATGCTGAGGAAGGGTTTAAGTACCACAGTTAAGAAAAAATCAGCAGATCAAACCAAAACAGTAAATCTCAGGAGGATTTTTGTGAGAGACGCTCCTTTCTGGCTCTGCATGTGATGTTACAAGCAAATCAAAATGGGTTCCATGACAAAAGGATATATCACATGGAAAAACTAGAAGAGGCCTGAAATGGTGCCCTCCAAGGATTTCAACTGTGAATTGTTCAGAGGCGGTCCCAGTGAATCTTCGGGAGTTGTGAAATTAGTCTAAGTTCCCAGACAGGGTTGAAGGGGTTGGAATAAGCTCTCTCCATTCTGTGGGGGAAGTTTATCAGAGATTTCAGTTGACTCCAGGCGTCTTTCCTTGCTGCCAATTCAAGTTTTAAATGGGAGAAGATGCCTGGAGCCTTTATGCAGAACGGGCATTACAAAAGGCATTATGTAAAAAGTGCCTTTTTCACGTTGCCTTGTGATTTGACCTGCTGCCTCTTCTGGAAAAACGTCTAACTGTATCTTTGCATACACTAACACAGCAGGAGAGGAAACCAGAAACCTAGCCTCCTTCCTGGCCTGGTCTTGATCCCCCATGAGACTACCCCTTGGGTTGCTGTGTTGTGGACTTAGATTTAACCAAAGTACCTAAGCTTCTGGTTCACTGTTGGCCATCACCCAGTAGCAGCCAGAGTTAGGAAGGAACAAGACAAAGGCGAAATGTTAAACCACAAAATGGAAGCGATGTCACTGGGGGCGTGGTCAGTGGAGGGGCTTGTCCTGCTCACGTGCAGAACAGACACGGCGAACTATGGCCCCTAGACTGAATCTGGCACCCCCTGCCATTTTGTACTGCTTGCAAGCGACCCATTTTTGAATGGTTGAAAGAAATATAGAAGATCTATCTTGTGACATGAAAATTACATAACCTTCATTTTCGGTACCCATAAAAAAAGCTTTATTGAAACACAGCCGTGCTTATTCGTTTCTCTATTGTGTATGGTCACTTCAGTGCTATATGGGAGAGTTGAGTAGTTTCAACAGAGACCAAATGGCTTGCAAGTAAGAATATTTACCCTTTACAAAGGGGCTTCCCAGGTGGCTCAGTGGTAAAGAATCTGTTTGCTAATGTGGGAGATGCAAGAAACATGGATTTGATCTCCGGATTGGGAAGATCCCCTGGAATAGGAAATGGCAACCCATTCCAGTATTCTTGCCCGAAAATTCCCATGGACAGAGGAGCCTTGTGGTCTACAGTCCATGGGGTCACAAAGAGTAAAACACAGCTGACTGAGCACACACACACACTTTACTAAAAAGTTGGCCCACCCTGGTTTAAGATAGTGAGGTACTAGGTGGATGCCAGGCCCAGGCAGGTGGCTTATGGTCAAGGATAGTAGCAAATGACAAGGTTCTGAAATTGGGGGGTGCTTTCAGGATTGGAGGGGGCTTCCCTGGTGGCTCAGACAGGAAAGAATCTGCCTGCAGTGCTGGAGACCAGTGTTCAATCCCTGGGTTGGGAAGATCCCCTAGAAAAGGAAGTGACTACCCACTCCAGTATACTTGCCTGGAGAATTCCATGGATAGAGGAGCCTGGTGGGCTATCATCGATGGGGTCACAAAAGAGTCAGACATGACTGAGCGACTAACACACTTTCAGGACTGGGGTCCCACTTGAAAGGCCTGGCAGACGGGGATGAAAGTCATGAAAAATACCCTTAGGCCAAACGGGATGTTTTCAGATCCTTTGGAGACAGTTAGTGGCCAATGTGATGTGTCGAGACAAGCCTTCTTGGCGCCGTTTCTCCCCTGGAGCCCCGTGTACCAGCCTGCCCAGGACTCTTCCAAACAAGGTTGCCACAGAGATCCTCAAACCAAAGGCTAAATAAATAATGTGGTTCTTCCAGAAGGAGGGAAGGTGAGAGGTTGACGTTCAGATTTGAGTGATGCGTGTTTGGCAGGAAGTTAATATGATCTCTCCCAGCAAAGGCGCACCTTCGGACCGTCACACTGTGTATTCCTCAGCAGGGCTGGAACACCGCGTTCAGGGGGCAGGGTGGCCTTCTTTACAGTCTTGTTGGCTGGACTTTATTTTTCCATCACCCTTGGTGTTCTTGCATGCATTAAGATTTTCATGGATGAAATGGTAGGCACACATTCTGGTCCAAACTCCTCCCTGAACACAAGGGCCATCTCAGGACAGCTGGAGCTGAGTTCACAGGGACCCGTAACCAAGTGTAACTTCTATTTGCTTCCCTAAAGCTGGAGTTTATCTCTAAAAGTCAGATCGCTGAAGGCTTGAAATGACAGAGCCGCTTGCTCTGTAAATCGGCAAGCAGCTCTCTCAAGGATCCAGAAAAAAAAAAAAAAAAGCAAAAACTACATATGCAATAAAAGTATACAGGTAATGGAGACTGGTAATAAAAATGCTTGGATCTGGTTTCAGCTTTCCCCTTGTCTTCTAAATGAGGTTTAAAGCCAATCAAACACTAAGCACTTATGTTTTCTGACCTGAAAGAAGGTGAGTTTAGTCAAGTGCAGGAGATGTGACATGAAGGGGACCCCTGAGCAAGGAAACCCAGGCGTGCGGACCTGCTCTGGGGAAGCTGAGCCTCGGCAGCTTCCCAGGGTGAAAACCTAGACCGGGCCGGGTGTGGGGGACAAGGCCAGGATGTAAGCGGGATCCCTTGAAAGGTACACAGTATGGGCCTGATCTGCCTTACCTGGCACCTGTGGGCCCAAAGAGAACCCGAGAAGGGGCCCCTGGGCAGATGCCCTGGGGGGGGGGTGGGACATGTGGTTGCTGTGTGTGTGCGTATGCACTGTTGTCGATGAGGTTTTCACAGCTTTTCAGAAAAATACAAACATTCTGAATTCCTCTGGTGGTCCCACAACTAGGGCCTCCTGGTTATTTAAGATCACATGTCACCCAAGCACATCTTAGAAGGAGAGTTCAGATCAGTTTCAAATCTGCAGAGGAGCACACAGGCTATTAAGAAAGAGGTGAGAGGGTGCGGATGGCTCCAGAATTTCTTCACAAAGTCGGGGGAGGGTCTGAAATTGGCATGGAAGGGGTTGGAGAATCCAGAGGTTGGTTTAGAACTGCTTTTACATTGCAAGCACCCGGCTAGAGAGAAATCAAATGGTTTGGTCTTGATGTTGTTACACTGCAGGGGTTGGAGATGGGACAAAAAGTGTCCAAAGGTCCCCACCCGTCCTCTCCCCAACACCCACCACTTCCAAGAGGTCTAATTAGCCTGAGCAGTTTCACTTCTAAGTCCTCCCCAGAAGTCCACCAGATCAAGTTTCTAAGCTCTCCTGACCTCCTACTTCCCCACCCTTGTAGGTAGTGAGGGACATGGGACATCCTTTCCCCACCCTTAAGAAGCCGTGCCCGAGTTGAGCTGGTGCAGGGTCTTGCTCCATGTGATGGCCACGGGCAGCGTCTGTCCTGCACAGCTGACATGCTAACAGAGTTTGTGCAAAGGGAGGCTCCACTGGAGTGTTTAACTTAGCTCCCACGAGCCAGAACCAAGGGTTACGGTGCATTCTAGAAAAGTGAGGCCACCCCCATTTCCAGGGGACAAAATGTTATTTGGGTAGAGTTGACATTGGTTGAGGAGAAGAAAGGATGGGACCTGCAGACAAACGTGGCCCTTCAAGACTGCCCCAAAGCACGTTTGTGACGTTGCTTTTTCAATGGACAACCTCTGGGATGACATTGAGGCTCATTTTAGCACTTTTCACCAAGTCAGCCAGTCACAAGCCACATGCTGTGGGCCCAGGGATGCAGGGTGTATTAGCCTCCATATATTATTCATCATTGATAGAGTCCCAGAGTTTCCTTTGCTGCTGTAAGAAATTACTACAAACTTGCTGGCTTACCACAAGCAGAATTTATTCTGCTACCGTTTGAGACCCAAATCAAGATTTCAGCAGGGCCGTGCTCTTTCTGAAGGCTTCAGGGGACCATCTGTCTGCTCCTTCCAGCTTCCGGTAACTCCAGGCATCCCTTGGCCTGTGGCTGCATCACTGCCACCTCTGTCTCTGTCTTCATGTGTCTTTACCTCTTCTCCTCCTCTGCATGTCACTGGATCTAGGGACCCCTCCACCATCCAGACTGATTGCATCTTGAAATTCTTAGTTTAAAGATATCTGCAAAGACTTTGTTTCCTAAAAAGGAACCTCCCATTCAGAGGTTCCAGGCATTAGGATACGAAACTATTTGGGGATGAAAGTGAAAGTGTTAGTCGCTCAGTCATGTCTGATTCTTTGTGACCCCATGGATTGTAGCCCGCCAGGCTCCTCTGTCCATGGGATTCTCCGGACAAGAACACTGGAGTGGGTTGAAATTCCCTTCTCCAGAGGATCTTCTCAATCCCGAGATCAGACCTAGGTCTTCTGCATTGCAGTCAGGTTCTTTACCATCTGAGCCACCGAGGAAGCCATTTGTGGGTAGGGGGGTTATTATTCAACCTATGAGAGGAGGAGGGTGGCATATTTGAGACTTGGCAGTTTTTCAAATAATTCTACAGTCGGGTTGGTGGAGTGCGGGGCTCCCATTCTCTCTGAGGGTCTTCTGGTGTCTGGACAGAGACATTAAGTCCCAGACCCTTCCTGCCCTGGTGAGAAGGGGACTGACTGGGGTGCATCTTCCCAGCACCTCCTTTCATGTTAGCACCACTTTCCTGAGGCGGAGGAGGAGATGAGGCCATGCAGTCACAGTTCCCCAGCTGCCACGTGGGAGCCTGGGGTCTAAACTGAGCTGGCCTGTTCCCAGATATGGGAGTCTGTCTGCAATACCCATACTTCCGGCAACCGCCCAGCAGTTAGTCCTTACCCGATGGGTCAGCTTCCGGTGAGAAGGTGACCTAACTTTGACCTTCTTGGAGGATAGAACAAACTGAAGAGAAAGGCACACGACCCAGGTCAGAGCAAGGCACGAGGGTCATTCTCTGGTGGACAATGGAACAAAGAGGGAGAAATCTGCCCATGTCAAGGGAAGTTTTTCAGGTAAAATGGTTACCTGGGCTGACTGGGGTAGGTCTTAGCCCAGGTCTATGGGATAGGCCTCCTGCGATGGAAGAGATTCTGAGGCTGGGAGAGATGTCAAGTGTGGAAACTGAGAGGTGAGTGTGGGGTGGTGCACCCTGGTGGCAGCCGGCCACAGTGAGGTCATGGTTTTTCCGTCTTCTTTCAGTTCGTGCTGGTCTTAGTCGGCTTGGGAGCCATAAAAAATTACTACAGGCTGTGAAGTGAACAATAGACATTTACTTCTCACAACTCTGGAGGCTTGACATCCAGTATATGGTTTCAGGTGATTTGATCTCAGGAAGAGGTCTCTGTGGCTTGCTCAGATGGTAAAGAATCTGTCCGCAATGTGGGAGACCTGGGTTTGATCCCTGGACGGTCCCCTGGAGAAGGGAATGGCTACCTACTCCAGTATTGTTGTCTAGAGAATCCCATCAGCAGAGAAGCCCAGCAGGCTACAGTCCACGGGTCACAAAGAATCGGACACAACTGAGCGACCGACACTTTTTCTTTTCTCCTTGGCTTGCAGGTGGCCACCTTCCTACTGAGTCCTCACAGAGCCTCTCCTTGATGCTTATGGGGAGAGAGAGGACAGGGAGGCAGAGGGCTCTCTTCCTCTTGGTTTAAGGCCACCAATCCTGTTGGATTAGGGTCTCACCCTTATGACATCACTCACCTTTAATGACCTCCCTAAAGGCTCTGTCTCCATATGCAGTCATGTGAGGGAAGCGGTCACGACAGCTTCCATGTGAGTTGGGGAGGGACACAGTTCAGTTCACAGCTGTCCTTTTCCCTCTCTTTCCTCTCTCCTTTTCTTCCTGGCCTCATGTCCAGCGCTCAGATACTGTCCCACAGGGATACAGGCTGTATTGCTCCACAGACCACAGCCAGGAGCTGCAGGCATGACACCTTGTCTCTCTGAGCCAGGTGGGGGGTAGCTTTTGCGTGGCCATGGGCTTCAAAGCCAGGACAGGCATCTCCTGCCCACCCTCACTGGAACCCCCTTGGTTCCAGACCACAGAGAGCCCCCGCGGCCTTCATGTCGGGATGAGAAGCAGGCACAGCAAGGCAGGTGGCCCAACCCAGGGACATCCAGAAGCTGGACTTCAAACTCAGCTCTGTCCTCACCAGCTGGATAGTCCCGAGCAAGCCCTTGGTGCCCTGAGAGTCAGGTTTCTCATCTACAACACAGGGGCAGTTGTGAACTCTGCCCCGCATTCCAACCCCAACACAACTGTTGTCAAGTAACTTTGGGAAAAACCCTGGAAAGAGGCAAACAGGAACAGGTCTAAAGGTCATTCAAAGCAGGTGAACGTGACTATAAATAAGAAAGCTTGAGGTCTGGGCCATGAAGATGTCTCTGCCACTTCACAGGTGAGCTTTGCACATGAGGAAGTGAGATCGGGTCCTATGGACGGTGACTCTCTGTTGCGGATAAAGCGGTGTGAGATTCTCCAGTTCTTTCTGGCTGCATGAGGCATGTGGCTCTGGAGAAAGAGAGATTTGTTCACTCAGTGTACAGGGGAATGTCTTTCTCTGGGGAGAAAGGCATACTTGCTATGTGTCCTCTGATGTTAGGATGTCTTCCAGGATGAGGGTGGCCCGGCAGGCCTGGCCCCTGCGCTTGCCAGATAAACACAGTCAGTATCCTGTCTTTTCCCACATCTGGAGTTCTGAAAGAAAATATCATCAAGGAGAAAGGAGAAAAAGCCATTTTTCTTTGGAGGTAATGAATCTGATTTAAAAACAACAACTGTAGAAGGAGGGTCAGCTACTTGGTTGAAGAAAGTCTTTCAAAATGACAGAAATATGGTCCAGGATGGGGTTGACCTTGTTAAAACAAGCCTAAGGCAGAGTTGCTCACATCTGTCTTTATGTGGCCAAGAAAGTTGCAGAAAGAGCAGAGTGTACAAAGATGCTGAAAATGGCCCATTTTTGAGACACCATCTCTTCCTGTAGTATTCGGGGTTTTATTGCCTAGAAATAGGTGGCCCAGCTATTCCTGACACAGACCAGCCTCAGTTTACTGTGACCTTCTCTTGGCTTTTTCCTTGCTGTGTGACCTTGGGTAAGATGCTTAGTGCTTCTGAGCCTCCAGTGTCTTATCTCAAAATGCAGACGAAGAGATGGACAAGGGCAACTGCCTTCTAGGCTCACCATGAGGCTGAGGAGAGATGATGTTGCTGAGGGTCTCAGTGAGGAGGCAAACGCCTACGGGACACACAGGCGGTGGGAACACAGGTGACCATATCACAGGGGTTTCACTGGGCCTTCCGTTTATCAGTTCTGTTTCCTTCTGGAGGTTAGGGAGATTCCTCAGGAGAAATCACCTGCAATTCAAGAGGGACTGCCCTCCCCTAAATTCCTGAACCATTAACTCAGGGTCACCTCTGATTCCCAGAAAACACCTCTTAGGCATTGAATGGTTTCCATCAGCTGAGGGCACAGCATGCCAGGCTGGAGGTGGCTGAGTGCTTGGAATTCACCTTGTCCCAGTCCCTCCTCTCAGAGGCCTGGAGAAGGGGTGCTGGAAGCTGGCCCAACGACATACAGAGGAGTTGGTCAAAGAGTTGGGACAGGAACCCAAGTCTCTTGGCCTCCAGCATCAGGATAGTGCCTAACAAATGAGCCCTCTCTTTTCTCTCCTTCCCTTGGCATGTTGAAATCCTGCCTCAATCCTGATTAGCACAGGAGAGCGGGGATCTAAAATGGTGCCAATGAACTGGGCAGTGTTTGGCCTGTGTTGTGTTTCAGTTTGGGGGGACTTGGTTCTCAGTGTTAAAATTCAGAAGATGTCACATAAACAAGCGTATCTCAAGCCTCTCCTGGAAATTCAGATGTAGGTGACACTGGCGTTGCATGGCTACCAAGCCCAGAGCAGATTAGCATTTATCCCCTTTAGACCAGGCATGTGAGCTCTACCTGGCCAGACCCTACCTGGCCAGCCTCCCTTCTCAATGCACCTGCCTGGGCTCAGTGGGCCTGAGCCTGTGGCACTCAAATAGAATAGCTCGTCAGAAAACACGTCTGGGCTGCAGGTGGTTCCTGTTTTGCTGCCTCTTCTTCCTCTCAACCAGTTAACCTGGCTTCAGGTGAAAGCGAAGGCAATAAGGCATCCCATTCCATAATGGTTATTTTCCTAACATCCCATTTGAAAACTGCAAACTTTCCAGAAGAAACCCTTGTTTTCTTTCCCAGTTGACCTAGTTGCAAAGGAAAAAAATCTCATTTTCTTAAAGAGCCACAACATTGCTGGTGTGTGTGTGTGGACAGGCTGGTCAAACTTTCCATTAGGAACACTTTCCTGGGCTTTAAAAACTCAGCCATAAAGATGTGTTTTGGACTGAAATTGGTCCTCCCCCAGTGGAACCTGGGAACCTTTATTTCAAGGACTCTTTCAAAACATCTTTCCCTCTTGAAGTGCAAATCTGTGTGGTTTGCGGAGTCCTTGACCATGTTTGGGGTTTGGGATTTTGCTGCATGACTCTTTTCCAACCTTTAATTTTGAAGCCATCATCTTTTCTATTTATTTCCATGGTTAAAATTGGTATTTTCTTTTTTTTTTTTCCTATTGGAAGAGGACTGCATGAAAGGGGTCATTGTCCAACATTCCCCTTTGGGGTACGCACAGCCCTGGGACCTTGGCAGAATCCCTAGAGTGGATGTCTCTTAAGCATGTTAATTGATTTTATCTGACAACAATCAGTGGATGCGACTCAGTTTACAAATGACGAGGAGGTTGCCTTCCCAGCAGTGCTTTGCTGGTTCTTCTTGTTTAGATCCTTGCCTGCCTTTTGCAGGGATGCTTGATGATCTTGATGGCTTTAATGACCAGGAAGTAGAGTTGCAGACTTATGGTTCTCGGGGAAAATTTGAAGTCTGTTCTGTACCACTTATTCTGTTTTCCAAGAGTTCCTTGACATAGCAAGTATGAAGAGATGGCCCACAGAAGATGACCCAATATATGTCCATTTGCTCCACTCATGCCAACCTCTTCAAGTCTGTTCTTCCTAGCTCCCCAACTCAGTCAAGACCATTAGTCAGCCTCCCAAGCCGGAGACTCTAGATGTGGACTTGACTTGTCCCTCCTGTCCCCTCCAGTGTCCAGTAACCACCACTTCCTGCCCATTGTCCTCTCCTGACTGTCCCCTTCAGTCCCATCCCTACAACCATGGCCTTGCCTCTGCCCTCCGTCTCTTCATCTCCTGACTAGCCTGGCCATCACTGTCTCTCCCCAGCCAGGTCACCCCCGACCCTGCTAGCAGTTTTAGTCCTAAAAAAAGTCATGTCTCATCCCATTTCCTTCTCTTGCTTAAAGAACACTTTTGCTGGCCCCTACTGTCTCAGGATAAAATCCAAATTCTGAAGCATGACATATAACCAACTTTTCATGTCCATCATCCACTCCCCCAACGCCCTAGGGACCTTATGTTCCTGTCACTCTGAGCCCATCCTTCCATGGACAACCTGTCCCCAAGCCAACGCTCTGTCCTCTTTACCTAGAATGGCTTTCCCCTGAAGTCTTTCTTTTGCAGACTCTTTGAAGGCCTGAGTCAAGTGTCACAGCCCTTGAAAGGCTTTCTTGGTCTCTTGCCGGTAGAGTTAGAACTTTTTTCAAAGCTCAGCAACAGTATTTGTCATCATGTATTGTGTTTTCTCTTTCTTTGGGTTTTATGTTTCCCTAGACTGAATACTGTGATGATAGTATTCCAGGTCCTTATGGATCTCCGAATTTCTTTCACCTAGTAGTGTCTGGACCATAGGAGATGTATCATCAATACCTTATGAATTAAATAATCATAACTTATTATAAAGTGCTTGGCATGCATCAGGGTCCATTTCAAACACTTCGTACATTTTAATTGTCAAAACCACCTTTTGAGGCGCCCTTAGCATTTCATTTGCTTTTGAGAAGGCAAGAGACATGGAGAGGTTATATGAGTTACCCAAGGTCACACGGCCAGGGTTGCATTCAGCCTGCCTGAGCACAGACCCTGTCTGCTGGCTGAATCCTGACATTAATCTGGTTTCCAGTAAATGAGTCCCACGCCAAATGCCCTGAAGTGTTGAACCTCAGGGACAAAGGCAGAGACACGCCCCTTTATTATTAATTTCATCATCACACTCGTCTTTTAGGGAGTCCCTCTGAGGTCAGCAAACAGACACTGTGCAAGCCTGCAAGCCCAAGTGTGATTGAGAGGTTTTTTATGTTTGTCCAGGACACAGGTTCATACATGAATGACCCAGCGTGACTCTGGCATGTGGCTGAAATTTCCCCAGGGACACCAGGCAGGAGAGCCGAGGTAATTACCTCCTTCCTGGAAGAATGTGGATGGGGTTCATTTGTCTGGAATGTTTAGGTACAGTCTTCCCTGGAGGTGGGGACCTGAACGAGGACTGCTCCCGGAGCTAGTCCACTTTGGAGGCAGGTGGCTGGAAAGAACAGAGGACTGGGCTTCGCCAGGGTTCCAGTGCCGGCTCTGACACCAGGGGAGGCGTCTGTTGCTTGTCTTTCCAGCATAATTCCCTCTTTCAGCCCTTCCCAGTAATCCCCACTCTCTATTTTGCTGACCTGAGTGGTCTGGGGGAATGCATTCACCTGCTAGCCCCAGGGATGGAGCGAGAGGAAAGTGAAAGTGCTAGTTATTCAACCGTGTCCGGCTCTTTGCAAGTCCATGGACTGTAGCCCACCAGGCTCCTCTGTCCATGGGATTCTCTAGGCAAGGATGCTGGAGTGTGTTGCCATTTCTTTCTCCAGGGGATCTTCCTGACCCAGGGATCAAACCCAGGCCTCCTACATTGCAGGTAGATTCTTCACCGTCTGAGCCATCAGGGTAGCCCTGGAGCATTAGAAGGAGAGGATAATCAGCACATTCAGGCATGCACAGGAGACCCCAGCCAGTCCAATCGGAGGGCAATGAGACTTGCTTCTCCCCTGAATATGCCTGAGTAATTCTGTAACCCTGGGGGTTTGTTACAAATGCAAATTCTTAGGTCCTACCCAGACCTACTGAGTCAGTCTCTGAGTCAGAGCCCAGAAAACAAGCCCTTCAGGTAATTCTGATGAACTATCCAGTTTGAGAAGTGTTTCTCTACTTCATTCAATTTACAGATGGTTAAAAAAACAAACAAATAGGCACAAAAAAGCAAGGTGATTTGCCCAAATTTATGCAGCCAAGCGAGGTCTCAAATTAAGCTGTGCTTCCACCCACATCATTTAAGAGGCATCTTCATGTTTTCATCAAACTTAAAACAGCAACAGAAATCTATTCTCACCTTTGAAGGCCCTCCCCTCCCCAGTCTCCAGGGATGAAAATAAATTTCACTTGCTCTGAGGTTATGTGAAGTGAAGCCTCACCGTTACACACATGTTTGTGTGCCCTATCTCAGACTTGACATCGGCTGCCCTCAAGAGACCTTGGAGTTGGTGAGGACCATGTACTGCCTGAGGAGGCAGGTCCACCTTTGGCCCCAGCCCTAGGGCATGCTGAGAGAGAGGTGGGTGCCATCCTTTCTGGGGTCAAGGTCCTGTTCTCTTGGCTGGCTCCTTCCAACTTGGTCTGGGCTCCCAGTGTTGGTTCACCACCCAAGGCTCTGCTGCGTGTGTGTGTGAGGGTAGGTGGGGGTGGGGGGCACGGCTGGTTCAAGGCCAGAGCCATGGCTCCAGTCTGGAAGTCCAGGCATACCTAAGTCGTCTCTCGTGGCTCCCCAATGCCATATTAGGCTGCCCCCTCTGAAGGGTGGAATCTCTGACTCATCCTCCCCTTCCCCCCACACCCTCACACTCCTGCCAGTTTTGGCCAAGATTAGAATTCACTCAAATCTGTGGGTTCTAAGGTTTATGTGCTATTTCAGTTTGGCAAATGACTCGCCCTTGTTTCAAGTTAAGAAAGTAGTCCTTTCCCAAAAGGAGTTTGGGAAGGATTTTCTGGGTGACCCAATGGTTTGGGCAACTGAAAAAGTGATGATTTCATTGCACGTGAATTAGAAAGAAGTTGACCACTTCTGAAATACATCCAAGTACACCCGGGGGTTAATAGATGAGAAGCAATGAGACCTTCTCATCAGAATGATAATCTAATCTACCCTCCCTGAGCGTCCTTTAGGGTTCCAGCCCTGTGCTAGGTCCTCTCTGGGCATTTTATTAACCCACACCGCAATCCCAACAGGTAGGCAAACTTTCCCCATTTTAGAAATGAGAAAACTGAGGGTCAGAGAAGCCAAGTTCAGAACCTGCAGTCACACAGCTGAGAGGTGGCGTTGGCACAGGAGCTCTGGTCTTGCCACTGTGATTGTCCTGATTCTTGGCAAGAGGCAGGGGTTTTGCTCTGCTCTCCAAGACAACCAGCTGTGTGGTCCCTACTCCTTTGCTTTCTATTTGAAAGATTTGAAAGGTGAATCAGACAGGGTCCTAGGGATATGAGCAACAGATCAGGAAACTGAAAATGAGGGTCGGAGTCAGGGAAATGCAGACCAGCTGGGGCAGAAGGGCTAGAGTGTAGCTGCTCTGAGAGTCTTGGCAGAGGATGGAAGTTCCATCCAAGGTGCTGCCACTGGAACAGGGATCATTTCCTACTTTTTGTCCCTCTGTTCACGATTCAGATTCCACGGAAAAGCTGCACGGTGGGCTCCATCAGGCTCAGGTGCCATCTCTTGGCTGGGGAGGGCGGGGCATCTTGAATGACCCTCGCATCACACAGCTTGCAAATTTCCAAAAGGAAACCAGGATGCCATTCCTGAGACAGAGGAGGAGAGCGGGTGTTGGACTGGCTGCCAGAAAGGCAGAAACACACACTACGCCAGGTGTTGGTGGGGAACCCGGACAGCCCCTGGCCCTCTGGCTGTGGGCTGAGTCTTTTTTTTTTCCTCCTCTCACTAACATCTCCAGGCCTGGATTCATTTCTAAGTCTGGTAACCTGAAAACGACACAGGCCTGGTGGCTCAGGTGGTAGAGTCCCCCTGCAATGCATAAGACCTGGGTTCAATCCCTGGGTCAGGAAGATCCCCTGGAGGAGGGCATGGCAACCCACTCCAGTATTCTTGCTGGGAGAATCCTATGGACGGAGGAGCCATGGGGTTGCCAAGAGTTGGACACAACTGACTGACTAACACACAAACCTGAAGACATTGGGTCCTGGCTGACTGTGCATCCTGAAAGGTGGCTTTGAGAGATGGGCCATTTGTGATGATGTTGAGAGATGACAGCCTGACACAGCTCAGGCTCCTCCTTCGGAGCACAGCCCCTGACCTGCCTAAGCTGTGCCTGAGGGGTCTGTGATGGTGGAGCGGGTGATAGGGTCATGTACACCGGATGAGAACTCCCTATCACTCTGCAAACTTTGAAGCTCTGGGGCAGAAAGGGCTGGGAGATAATGAGTTGGGGGTGGAACAAAATAATTCCCCCTAGCCTGCCAAGAAACACTCCCAAGATGGACAGGGAGGAAGACAGCTGGAGGGGGGCTTAGAGGTGACTCATGCCAAGCCTTTGACTTTAAGAGCGAGACTGAGGCTGGAGAAGGGAAGACAGCACCCAAGGTAGTACCGTTGGTGACTCAGATTCCTCCTCTGCTCTGGCCATGCCCCTCGCATTCCGTCTCCCCACCACGCTGACCAAGTACTGACTGTGGGCACTCGGTGGGTGCACTGGGACTCATGAACCTACTTCTGCCCCCAAGGGAGTTTATTGCCCACAGCGGGGTAAGCAGAGAAGTGAAGAATCACCGTGAGGCCGGAGGTGATGGGTTTTACTTCCGGGACTCAGGGGGCACCTCTCTGGCCTCTGAGGGCCCCCAAACAAGCTGTGAATAATTGAAAGAGACAATATCTGTAGAAGAGGGCAGTGGGGAGTTGGTGTGTGTATCTGTGCAAACATGTGTCATGTGACTGAAGTCTGGGTCGTTTCTCTTTCTCTTCCTCCTTGTCAGGTGATGCTGGGAGCTGGGGTTATTAGTTGGGTACTTGCTCCCAGGATGAGATGGATGATTATCATGCTTTCTGTGGTTTCATGTGTTCCCATGTTTTCAGATTGGCCAGAGCTTTTCAGAATGAAGAATTTAAAAATTTCCTGGGGTTGGCGTTCCCGCCTGGGCCTTGGCTGCTCTTGTCTGGAAGCTCAGTTTCTTTTGTCTACACTTGTTCTACCTTCACCCTGGTCCTCTAAGTCCCAGCTCAAAGGCCTGCTCACACTTCTCCATCAGAAGCCTTTTCTGCATCTCAGTCCCAGGGGCCGATTCTCTGCAGAATCCAGGTGACATGCTCGGGGCCTGCTCACGGTTTGACTCTTCGGTAGGGCCACCTGCTTGGGCGTCCCAGGCAGCTCAGTGGTTAAAGATTCTGTCTGCCATGCAGGAGGTGCAAGAGATGTGGGCTTGATCCCTGGGTCAGGAAGATCCTCTGGAGGAGAGCCTGGCAACCCACTCCAGTATTCTTGCTTGGAGAACCCCACGCACAGAGGAGCCTGGAGGACTATAGTCCATGGGTCGCAGAGAGTCAGACACGACTGAAGCGACTAACAGACATGCGTGCAGGGGGTCATCTGCTTACAGTGAGGAAAAATGATTAATTGAACCCTGTCTCAGCTGGACCCCCAGTGTTTGCCCACCTGCCTTCTCTTTATAGGTGCACCCCCAAATACCTCCTGCCCAGAAATGCTTTATACACTTGCCAAATAAATATCTTGGTTCCATTCTGGGGCCACAAAATCATTAAAAGTAGAAATTATTGCTTTGCTGAAGTGGAATTTGGTAAGCATGTAGTGGCTGTGGCTGCATGGCAGATTTAAATTTGAATTTCAAGCCCCAGATCTCTCACTTAAGGACTATGTGACACCGGGCCAGCTGATGAACTTCAGTAAGCCTTAGTTTGCATGCATGCATGCTAACTCACTTGAGTCGTATTTGACTCTTTGTGATGCTATGGACTGTAGCCTACCAGGCTCCTCTGCCCACGGGGATTCTCCAACGCAAGAATACTGAAGTAGTTTGCCATGCCCTCCTCCAGAGGATCTTCCTGACCCAGGGATCAAGCCTGCGTCTCCTACATCTCCTGCATTGGCAGGTAGGTTCTATACCACTAGTGCCACCTGAAAAGCTCAAGCCTTAATTTACTGATCTGTAAAATGGACAGAATTCTGATGTGTATCTCACTGGAAGTATGTGAGAATCAAGAGTACAAATATTAAAGTGTTAGGTAAACCCCAAACTACTGAGCAAATACTAGGTATTATGATTACATAGTCCCTAGCTATGGTAAGAAAAGATAGACTAATTCAAATCTTAGTGCCTGGGCCTAATCTTTATGATAAAAAGAAAAAAGCAAAGAAAGAAATGTAGTAACCTGTGGTCCTTGGCTGTTTTCTCTTGAAAAATGAAGTGAAAATTCAACAAGAAAGGCCTGGGAAACTAGAACTGATAAGATGGGTCTCCACAGAGGTCCCCGGTCCTTTCCCAGGAGGTTGGACAAATGTTATCTCAGGGCTCAAACAAAACATATGTTGACTTTCCAAGTGGGTATTCCCCCACCAACAGAAAAACCTGGCCTGGAGGTATGTCCCTGGCTGATGTTGTCTTCAGGGAGTGCCTGGTACAAAGGAAAGAAGTGGGAACACGATGGCATGCAGAGTGTGGAGGCAGCCACGTGGAGGCCAGGCTGGGCACGCTGGGAACTTGCCTTCCTTTAAAGAGGCTCACCTGTTCCAGCAGCAGGATGGGGCACTTAAAACATTGTTCTCTTATCTGATTCTTACCCAGAGAACAATGTGGCAATGCTCGCCAATATGTGGAAGGGGAATGTCATGAGGAAGGGGTTTATTCCAGTTCCCCCTGGTCTTAGGATGGTGAGACTGAGGACTCAGTGTGATGAAGTTGTGGTAAGCTGAGCTGACCCCAGAGAGAGCGGTGTTGACACAGAGGCTGTAGGACCCCAGGGAAGATGATGGAGTACTGCAGAGAGAATCCTCCCCGTAAAGGGGGATGAAGATGAGATAAAGGGTCATTTAGCCTTGGATTCTCCAGGTTTGAGATTTGGGGTTAAAATACCAATAATTCAGTTCAGTTCAGTAGCTCAGTCATGTCCGACTCTTTGTGACCCCGTGAACTGCAGCATGCCAGGCCTCCCTGTCCATCACCAACTGCCAGAGCCCATCCAAACCCATGTCCATTGAGTCGGTGATGCCATCCAACCATCCTACCATCTGTCATCCCCTTCTCCTGCCCTCAATCTTTCCCAGCATCAGGGTCTTTTCAAATGAATCAGCTCTTCCCGTCAGGTGGCCAAAGTATTGTAGTTTCAGCTTCAACATCAGTCCTTCCAATGAACACCCAGGACTGATCTTTAGGCTGGACTGGTTGGATCTCCTTGCCATCCAAGGGACTCTCAAGAGTCTTCTCCAACACCACAGTTCAAAAGCATCGGTTCTTTGGTGCTCAGCTTTCTTTATAGTCCAACTCTCACATCCACACATGACTGCTAGAAAAATCATGGCCTTGACTAGATAGACCTTTGTTGGCAAAGTAATGTCTCTGCTTTTGAATATGCTGTCTAGGTTGGCCATAACTTTCCTTCCAAGGAGCAAGCATCTTTTAATTTCATGGCTGCAGTCACCATCTGCAGTGATTTTGGAGCCCCCCAAAATAAAGTCAGCTACTGTTTCCACTGTTTTCCCATCTATTTGCCATGAAGTGATGGGACCAGATGCCATGATCTTAGTTTTCTGAATGTTGAGCTTTAAGCCAAATTTTTCACTCTCCTCTTTCACTCTTATCAAGAGGCTCTTTAGTTCCTCTTCACTTTCTGCCATAAGGGTGGTGTCATCTGCATATCTGAGGTATCTCCCGGCTATCTTGATTCCAGCTGTGCTTCATTCACGTTTCTCATGATGTACTCTGCATATAAGTTAAATAAGCAGGGTGACAATATACAGCGTTGACGTACTCTTTTTCCTATTTGGAACCAGTCTGTTGATCCATGTCCAGTTGTAACTGTTGCTTCTTGACCTGCAAAAGGATTTCTCAAGAGGCAGGTCAGGTGGTCTGGTATTCCCATTTCTTTCAGAATTTTCCACAGTTTATTGTGATCCACATAGCCAAAGGCTTTGGCATAGTCAATAAAGCAGAAATAGATGTTTTTCTGGAACTCTCTTGCTTTTTCGATGACCCAGGGATGTTGGCAATTTGACCTCTGGTTCCTCTGCCTTTTCTAAAGCCAGCTTGAACATCTGGAAGTTCACGGTTCACGTATTGCTGAAGCCTGGCTTGGAGAACTTTGAGCATCACTTTTTCACTTTCACTTTTCACTTTCATGTGACTTCCCTGGTGGCTCAGATGGTAAGCGTCTGTCTACAATGCAGGAGACCCAGGTTCGATTCACTTGCATGCATTGAAGGAAATGACAACCCACTCCAGTGTTCTTGCCTGGAGAATCCCAGGGATGGGGGAGCCTGGTGGGCTGCCATCTATGGGGTTGCACAAAGTTGGACACAACTGAAGCAACTTAGCAGCAGCAGCAGTTATTAGCATGTGAGATGAGTGCAATTGTGTGGTAGTTTGAGCATTCTTTGGCACTGCCTTTCTTTGGGGTTGGGATGAAAACTGACCTTTTCTAGTCCTGTGGCCACTGCTGAGTTTTCCAAATTTGCTGACATATTGAGTGCAGCACTTTCACAGCATCATCTTTTAGGATTTGAAATAGCTCAACTGGAATTCCATCACCTCCACTAGCTTTGTTATAGGGGACTGGAATGCAAAAGTAGGAAGTCAAGAAACACCTGGAGTAACAGGCACATTTGGTCTTGGAGTACAGAATGAAGCAGGGCAAAGGCTAATAGAGTTTTGTGAGGAGAATGCACTGGTCATAGCAAATACCTTCTTCCAACAATACAAGAGAAGACTCTACACATGGACTTCACCAGATGACCAACACCAAAATCAGATTGATTATATTCTTTGCAGCCAAAGATGGAGAAGCTCTATACAGTCAGCAAAAACAAGACGTGGAGCTGACTGTGGCTCAGATCATAAACTGCTTATTGCCAAATTCCGACTTAAATTGAAGAAAGTGGGGAAAACCACTAGACCATTCAGGTATGACCTAGATCAAATCTCTTACGATTATACAGTGGAAGTGAGAAATAGATTTAAGGGACTAGATCTGATAGACAGAGTGCCTGATGAACTATGGATGGAGGTTCGTGACATTGTACAGGAGACAGGGATCAAGACCATCCCCAAGAAAAAGAAATACAAAAAAGCAAAATGGCTGTCTGAGGAGGCCTTACAAATAGCTGTGAAAAGAAGAGAAGTGAAAAGCAAAGGAGAAAAGGAAAGATATACCCATTTGAATGCAGAGTTCCAAAGAATAACAAGGAGAGATAAGAAAGCCTTCCTCAGTGATCAATGCAAAGAAATAGAGGAAAACAATAGAATGGGAAAGACTAGAGACCTCTTCAAGAAAATTAGAGATCCCGAGGGAACATTTCATGCAAAGATGGGCTCAATAAAGGACAGAAATGGTATGGACCTGACAGAAGCAGAGGATGTTAAGAAGAGCTGGCAAGAATACACAGAAGAACTGTGCAAAAAAGATCTTCACGACCCAGATAATCACAGTGATGTGATCACCCACCTAGAGTCAGACATCCTGGAATGTGAAGTCAAGTGCGCCTTAGGAAAATACCAACAAGCACCCTATAAAGATGAAATCTATCAGAATGCCTGCTCTTCTGCACTGTAGAATCACCAGTGCAGGGACTTAGGCTCTCTGGACCTCCACTGGGTCCTCACTTCCTCCCGTATAGGCCCTGCACACGTAATTATTAGTTGGATGATCAATAAATGATCAGAGTCCAGTGGTTAAGTGTGTTGGATTGCTTGGATCTAATCATAGCCCTATTTCCTGCTACCTGTATGGCACTGGCAAATTTGTTAGCCTCTCTGTGCCTTTTAGCCCTCATTTGTGAAATGGGGCTCTAAGTGCACTTCATAGGTGGTTGTGGGCTTCAAATGAAATGAGATGTGCAAACTCCTTAGCATAATGTCCAGCCTGTAGTAAGAATCCAAGGGAAACTGGAATGGAGATTGTAATGAATTTTGGTGGGGCCATAGTGCTTGCTCTGGCCAATGATATATGTGAAGTGATGCGTCGGATTTCCTAGGTGAGAACTCTTTACTATGTTCCCTTCCCCTCCCACAGCCTCTGTGGAAGTGCACAGTGAATGATCCCTGTGTCCCCCATGAATACAAGGAGCAGGGGTCCCCCATGACTACTGCCCCCCTGCACTAGACAATGATGGAGAGAAATAAACTTTTGGGTGGCTCAGCCTCTCAAATAAGGGGCACGTTTGTTACGGCATCACTGCCTAACTTCTCCTGACTGATACAATCCCTGTTTTCAGTTTTAGGATGCAGATACCAAGGATAATTCTCTTCATTCAAGACTCACACACTTTATTTTCTGGAAAGAGGCAGCATGATAGGATGGCCAGAGCCCAAGTTCTTATACAATAGACCTGGGTTTGAATCCTGCCATGTCACTGTTTGGCTCTGTCGTTTTAGGCAGGCTATTTTATTTTTCAGAGCTTCGGTGCCCACATCACTTCTGCTTGGTTGGGTTGTGGGGGCTCGAGGAGCTGAAGGAGTACCTGGCACAGGCTGGCAAGTCTCTCACGTTTGGTGCTGACAGGCTGTGATCAAGGTTGCTCATGAGAACTTCTAGTGTGACTGCAGTTCATCCCCTCCTCCAGGGCTCAAGAGACACATCTATAATAGTTGCTTGGAATCCTGCTCTAACCATGTGACAGCGGCTGACATCTACCCTATGCCCCATGGAACCACTGTCCCCCTCCCCACTTCTCTTTGCCCCAGAAGCTGGCACAAATGGACACAGATGCCAACCACTGGCCTCCACTGGGTGTGGGACCAGAGGAAAGGAAGAGAGTTGGGGCATTTATTCCTTCTGTATCTTCCATATCTTGAAGCTACCTCCCTGTGAGGTCAGCTCAGGCTGGCATTGCCCTTGGACCCCGGGGCCCTGCTTCTCTCAAGGTAGCCTCTCCACACAAGGCTGCCCTGGTGTAGGGTAACTGCATCTGAAGCTGGAAAGCGCTCTGCTGTTGCTATGTGGCAGCGCTGTCTCTGGGGGTCTCCTCACTCCACCCACGACCCTTCTGAAATGACCCTATCTTCAGTGCACTGTCCAGTTCTTGCCGAGTCCCGAGGATGCCTCTGTCCTCAGCACTCTCTCCTTCCCTCTCTCACCTCTTGTGTTCTCTCTTGCCGATCTTGCTTCCTCGGACAGAGCCTTCTCTTCTCATAGCAAACTGGCTTGGCCCCTTCTCTGTGCCTTAACTTTCCAGTTATGTTATAAGCATCTTCTTTAAAGGCAGAACCTCTCAGGTCTCTCTTGGGCTCTGCCCAGAGTGACTGGAGGACTCTCCTCTCACCTGAAGCTTGTATAAAATACAGATGCCTGGGTTCTGCCCAGACCTATTGTATCCAGATCTCTAAGTGGGGCCTAGGATTGGGATGAGCAGAAAAAAGTTGAAAAGCAATAGAGGCTGGGGTTTCCTGGTGGCCAACTGGTTAAGAATTTGGGCTTTCACTGCCATTGCCCAGGTTCAATCCCTGGTAGGGGAATTGGGATTCCACAAGCTGAGTGCCATGGCAACAGAGATGGTCAGTAACTGTGATACACCAAGGCCCTGTGAGAGCTTCCCAGGTGGCTCAGTGGTAAAGAATCTGCCTGCCAATGTAGGAGACAAGAGACATGAGTTTGATCCTTGGGTCAGAAAGATCCCCTTTAGGAAGAAATGGCAACCCACTGCAGTATTCTTGCCTGGAAAATCCCATGGACAAGAGGAGCCTGGCGAGCTACAGTCCATAGGGTTGCAAAGAGTTGGACACAATTGAACACAGCAAGTATTAAGTAAGTAAGGACCTGTTAATTATATTCTGATTGTTTGATTTTGGATATTATCGTTTTCATGTATGCAAACTTATTCCATATGGACATGTGTGTCTGGTGTGTGTGAGTGTGTACAGAAGCAGGCTGGCTAAGTCTGCTAAACATCCCATAGAAACGCTCCTCCAGAGCCTTCGTTCGTGCTACTTTATAAATGCTACTCTCTTGTAAGAATAGACGAGAAATACCCTTCCTTCTGCTCATGCAAATTCCCCTACCTTTCAAGGCCCACTGGCTTCAGCTGACCATTGCCTGAGGTTTGCAGAGAAAGGGAAGGTCCTCTTTGATATTTACTGTGATTTCATGCCCAACTGTACATGAACAATAGTGCTATATATTCATTTTAAAAATGGAACTCAGCTTTAAACTTTCTTTTTCCTCCTTCTTCACACTGTTTATTGACTATCTATGCCAGTGACCATAGGTACTTTTCTTATATGTCAAGTCATTAATCTTTGCAACCACCCCATGAAGTAAACATTACTATCACCATTCACAGATAAAGAAGCCAAGGCTCTGGATGGGTGGGGGGTAAATAACTCATCCAAATGGCAGGAGGTTGGGTTTTCAATAGAGGTCTGTCTAACTCCAGGTTATTTGCTGTAAATCGGACCCAGCTCTTTGGTTTCAGGACTCCTTTGCATTCTTAAGAATTATTGAAGATTCCAAAAAAACTTTGTTAATCTGGGTTATATCTTTCAATGTACCATATTAGAAAATACAACCAGAAAAAGCACAAGTGTTTACATCACATAAATTAACAGTAATAATCCCATTACATATTATACATGTAACTTTTTAAGTGAAAATTAGCACTATTTTCCAAAAGAAGAAAGAGTGAAAAGTGGTATTAAAAAAATTTGTGTTGTAAAACTGTTGCCTGCCTTAATGGAAGACCTCTGAATCCTTGTACTCGCTTATGCATCAAGTCTATTGCGATACAAATCCTGTAGCTTCTGGGAAACTCCACTATACACTTTGGAGACAATACAAGTGAAAAGGCAGATAATTTTTAGTATTGTTACGGAGATCATTTGAAACCCCTGTAACCCTGAAAAGGTCGTGGTGACCCCTGGGGGTGCACGGGCAGTGGTTTGAGAACCATGGCTTTAAGTTGGTAAGTTCTGCCTGCTCTTTGCATTCTTACTCTTTACTGCTACCTGTCTGCCCTCAGCACAGGTTGGACTCCACGCATACCCATCCATCAATGGGTAATGTGAAGGGAGGAAACGGATGCAGCGGGCAGTGGGCATCCATCCTTTACCACCAGAAATGGGCAGCCCCTGAGCCTGGCTCTGCCGCTGGGCTCCTGGAGAGAGGCTACCATGGTCCAGTGAGCAGCCCAGGTTCTCCAGGCTGGACAGGGAACATGGGAGGTACGGAGTGTTCCTGACTATGTTTCACGAGAATGTGCGAGCTCAGCTTGATGATGAGTCTATGACCGGAATGAATCGCCTCCATTTATTTTCAAGGGAAGAAAGAGAAAATGATACAAATGTCCTTAGTAAATTAGGGATCAAAACACATTACTGGGGACTTGCTGGCAGTCCAGCGGTTCAGACTCCGTGCCCTCCAAACAAGGAACATGAACTTGATCCCTGGTTGGGAAACTAGGATCCCTACATGCTATATGGTACAGCCAAAGAGAAAGAAATCATTCATAAAGTCAAATAGTGTGTTAGCCACTCAGTCAGGTCTGACTCTTTGTGACCCCATGGACAGTAGCCCGCCAGACTCCTATGTCCAAGGAATTTTCTAGGTTAAAATACACGGGAGTGGGTTGCCATTTCCTTCTCCAGGGGATCTTCCCAACCCAGGGATTTAACACAGGTCTCCTGCATTATAGGCAGATTCTTTACCATCTGAGACACCAGGGAAGCCCGAAGGCGATGTAAGTAGCAAAAAAAAAAAAAAAAATTTCCTGTTGATTTTGTGGGAAAGGAGGGATAGGTGGAGCCAAGGGGGGTTTTTAGGGCAGTAAAATTATTCTGCATGATTCGATGATGGTAGATACAGGTCATCACACATTTGCCCAAGTCCATAGGGTGTACAACACCAAGAGTGAGTCCTAAGGTCAACTATGATTTTAGCAAATAATGATGTCAGTGCATCACTTTGAACAAATGAGCTATACTAACACGAGATGCTCGTGATACAAGAGAATGAGGAGAGAGTAAGAGTTTACATGGGAACTCTCTGTACTTTCCAATCATTTTACTGTAAACCTAAAACTGCTCTTAGCAAAACAAAGCAAAACCAAACATCACTGCCAGTCTGGGTCTTAGTAGAGGATCTTTGTGGGATGGGGGCTGGAGTGGCCCAGAGGAAACCCCCAAACCACTGTCCTGACCATGCCAAACCCTGGGAAACTGTGCCCATTCACACACTGTGACCCCAGACGAGACGTTCTCTTGGGATCTTTCTCCCGATGCCTGTAGCTCCCAAGAGTCTACGGTAGCATCAGTTAGGATTTGGAGGGTGTAATTCTGAGGGTGAGACTAGTAATTAGAGGATTGTTTAAAAGACTCCTGGCGTTGTTTAATTACTTGAGAACCATCAGCTCATCATCACAGGGATAATAGCCCCTCTAGAGCACAATGAAGCAACAACACTGTGTGTCTATGGCTGGGGAATCTCCTGTGATGGGATCTGGGAGGAAGCCCCAGCACTTCTGCTCAGGCTGCTTGGGACTCAGGCCAGGAATTCAACAGGAAGATGTTTGGTGATCACAGGAGGAGTCAGAAGATGTGAGTGGCAGAGATGTAACTGCTGGAAGTTGATCACCAGCTCAGGCAGACAAGCTTTGGCTTGCTATAAAAAATACCTGCCTTTCCCACTGAGTCTTTAAAGTAAGCCAAATGGGCAGAATGGAACTTGTTCTTGCCATCTTCAGGGATGTGTGGCCTGGGATGGAGGAGGCAAGGGAGGCGCCCAGGGCACCAGTGTTTAGGAGGTTCAGGAAGTGCAGACTTGGTACCCAAGAGCGTTTTGCAGCCCGGGTACTTGGCTTTCAGCTCCCTAGTTGTGGCCCTGACCTATGGTGCGCCTTACCTGGATAACGAGTTTAATCTTCAGAAGGGTCACCTGTCTTCACCACACCTGAATCCTGTGCACTATAAATAGTTCTCCGTGTGGGCTCCCCAACACCTTTCCCCAGTGCATCGCATCTCCTTCCCCAGCTCCTTGGGGCTGCCAGTCTCAGGAAATGAGCTTGACTCTGGAAGGTTTCTTCCACAGCCCAGTGAACACACAGGCTCTCAGATAAAAATATGCTTGGGAGACAATAAGTAGTTGTTTTGAGATTGAAAGCGGAGACCCTAGTGACAAGGCATGGGGGAGGCTTTTCTAAGACTTTCTACTTTGGGGGTGGGGAGTGCTCAGGGGCTGTTTGTAAGGAAAGGTATGGAGGTGACCCTCTCAAGGAATTTGTTTGGTTTCTTTTTTGGTTCTCTATTTGCTCAAACTTAATTAGTAATATTATAACTTTCAATTTAATCATTGACCTAAATGAATTGTATTTTTATCTCAGCAGGAGCCTGGCTGGGGCTGCAAGAAGCAGCTGTGGCAGCTGAGTGAGAGGAGAAACTCTTACTAGAATATTTGGGCTGGCAAGTGACACCACTTCTGCTCCGAGATAAGATGGAGACTTTTCCAAGCTATGTTTTAAAATCATAAAAAAACAGAGTCTCCTGCTGGAGATAAGATATAAGTTGGTTTGGAGCATCTGGGAGCTGTAAAAGAGGAGGGTTATACCAGCATTACTGAGGTTATTACTGAAACCAAGATTATAAGTAATTAAAGTTTTGAAAGTTTTCTCCAGGTACACAATAGACTACTCAGTATGCTGGATTCTTGAGCTGGGGTCAGGTTAACTATTAAAAGAGGATGAAAAGTATTTCTAACAAACCTGACATTTATTTAAAACCTACCCTATTCCTGCTGTTTTAGCAGATATCGCTTTAAGCTGTGGCTCTTTTCCCAGCTCTCGGGACTTCTAATGTTGATTCACTTCCGTGACTAGTTTCATGGTGCTTTACCTTATTTCGATGCTAAATGAGCCTGCTCGTTATCATGCTGAAATGGATGTTCTTCACCACGCTGTCTCCCGGGATCCAACAAACTCACAGCCTTCGGAGAAATGAGGACCCACCATCATAGCATTTCTTCTCCAGCTATAACTCCCTTTGCTAGAACCAAATGCTGGGCTTGCATGGGAGATTCTTGTTCCCCCCCCCCCCCCACCTTTTTTTTTCCTCAGAAAGAGCAAATTGCATTTTTCATTGCAGGAGCACACAAGCCCTAACTTTCATGTGCCTAAAATGTTCTTTAATAGGCGTCTTCTTTCAGTATCTTTGATCTGCAGGATGTAATCACATTTTCCTTGAAGATATAAATCATCCAAAAAAACAGAAGAGGAGAAAATGACCTTAAATAGCTTCTCACACTGAATTAAAACTGTAAATTAATTATTTTGAATTATTTCTTCTGTCTCTCATCTCGATCTCCTGGTTTCATCTTGTCTTAACATCATTTGTGCTGGTCACCCTGGATCTTAGATAAGATAGTTCATTCACAAAGGGAAACTTTTAACTTGCTTAAATTGGCATGGGATGACTTTCACAGGATCAGAAGACTTAAATTTGTTTTTTAGATGTCTGTTTTTAATGTTTTTATTTTTGTGTCCATTGATACATGGATGAAGAAACTGTGATATATATATAATATATAATTATATGTATTATTTCATTATATAAAATTATATATATATAAATATTATTCAACCTTGGGAATAAAAAAGAAATTTTACCATTTGTGACAAACACATGTGAATCTGAAGGACTTATGCCAAGTGAAATAAGCCAGCCACAGAAAGACAAATGCTGTCTGTCTGACCTCATTCATGAGCTAAGTCACTTCAGTCATGTCTGACTCTTTGTGACCCTGTGGACCGTAGCCCGCCAGGCTCCTTTGTCCATAGTATTCTCCTTACAAGAATACTGGAGTGGGTTGCCATGCCTTCCTTCAGGGGATCTTCCTGACCCAGGGATAGAACCAGAGTCTCCTAGGTCTCCTGCATTGGCAGGCAGGTCCTGTACCACTAGGGCCACCTGGAAAACCCTACCTCACTCATAGGTGGAATCTAAAAAAGTCCAGCAGCTAGAAGTCCAGAGTGGAGTGGTGGCTGCCAGGAGTTGGGGGTGGAGGAAACCCGGAGATGTTGGGCAAAGAGCATGAAGTTTCAGTTACAGAAGATGAGTAAGTGCTAAAGATCTAATGTACAGCAGCTGACTGTAGTGAACAATAGTATTGTATGTTTGTGTTTGCTAAGACGGTAGATCTTAAGTGTTCTCACCACACACACACACATACACATAGACATAATTATGTGAGGTCATGAGTATGCTAGTTTGCTTGATTGCAGTGATCACTTCACAATGTATACACAAATTATACATCGAATTGTACATCTTAAATACATACAACTTTCATTTGTCAATTACCACCTCACAATTACCAAAACTAAAAAGAGAAAAAAAAAAAACCAAGAAATTTAAAAATGAAACAAAACAAGTTTTAGCAATCAGTTAATCAAACACATGCCAAAGTGTTCAGGAGTTTTTGTGTTGCGGATACCAGGAACCCACTCGAGAAATAAGGAGACACTATGGAAAAGACAGCGGGGTGACTCTTAGGATGGAAGGAGGGCCAGACGCCTTCAGGGCTCAGAAACAGGACCTGGGACCTCTTCTGGCAACCTCAGAAGCTTGTCTACCCTGGATGAGCTGTGCTATTCATATCTTTGAGGTTGCATCTTTGGAGCTTATAGCCAAAAAAGAAAGGAGAATGTTTCCAGTCAAATATCCTGGAAACATGGTTAAAAAACTATCTAGGAGGAGGGCTCTTTTTGCTGAAATTGGGTCAGATGCTCACCTAGCCTAGGGATGCTACCAGAACAATGGGGGCAGGCATCAAGCCAGCAGCCACAGGGCTCTCTCTTAAAGGGGAGACACTCCTGGTCCCCAGCAAGTTCACGTGACTAGGACTGTCCCTCAGGGGAGTTGCAGAGTTGCCCCCTCACCTCCTGATGCACTTACCCTATAACACAAGGTAACTTCATCCCCTACTTGCCAAAATTCCCCCTCCCCCATTCTTTCTGTGATGAAAAATGGGTGAAGGGTAAAATACAATGATACTATGACCAGCTGAAATCTTCAATTAACCAAATATTGGTTTTTCATTCAACTTCAGGGGAAAACAGAAGAAAAGTCTTGGGGACTCACTTCACAGGGGGTGCCTATTTTTCCAGATATCTTTTGTATGCTTTTTAAATTATGATAAAATATACAGAACCTAAAATTTACCATTATAAGTGTGTAATTCAATAGCATTAGGTATATTCACCACAATCCATTTCATCAGGCTAAACAGAAACTGCTCATTAAATAATAATCTCCCCCTATCACCAGGCCCAGCCCCTGGGGTCCTACTTTCTGTTTCTACAAATTTGCCTCGTCCAGACTCCTCAGGGCTTCCCTTTTGGCTCAGAAGTAAAGAATCTGCCTGCAATGCAAGTGACCTGGGTTCAATCTCTGGGTCGGGAAGATCCCCTGGAGAAGGAAATGGCAACCCACTCTAGTCGTCTTGCTGGAGAATTCCATAAACAGAGGATCCTGGTGGGCTACAGTGTTTGGGCTCGCAAAGAGTTGGATACGACTGAGCGACTACCAGACAGACATTCAGATACCTAATGCAAGAGGAATCATGTAGTATTTGTACTTTACTGACTGCTTTATTTTGCTTAGCACAATGTTTTCAAGGTTCATCCATATTATAGCATGTGTAAGAACTTTATTCCTTTTTATGGCTGAATTATATATACATATGGACTTCCATGGTGGTTCAGATGGTAAAGAGTCTGTCTATAATGCAGGAGACCTGGGTTCGATCCCTGAGTCAGGAAAATGCCCTGGAGAAGAAAATGGCAACCAACTTCAGTCTTCTTGCCTGGAGAATCCCATGGACAGAGGAGCCTAGTGGGCTACAATCCATGAGGTCACAGAGTCGGACACAACTGATAGATTAACAGTTTGACTACACACACACACACACACACACACACATGTATTTCATTCATCAGGCTTCCCTAGTAGCTCAGTTGGTAAAGAATCTGCCTGCAATTCAGGAGACCCCAGTTCAATTCCTGAGTTGGGAAGATCCTCTGGAGAAGGGATAGGCTACTCACTCCTGTATTCTTGAGCTTCCCTTGAGGCTCAACTGGTAAAGAATCCACCCGCAATGTGGGAGACCTGGGTTTGATCCCTGATTTGGGAAGATCCCCTGGAGAAGGGAAAGGTAACTCACTCCAGTATTCTGGCCTGGAGAATTCCATGGACTGTATAGTCCATGGGGTCACAAAGAGTCGGACACGACTGAGTAACTTTCACTTTCCATTCATCTGTTGATAGACATTGTGTTGTTTCCACAGTTTGTCTATTGTGAATAATGCAGCTATGAACATTGGTGTACACTAAGTATCTTTATTTTGGGGGGCTCCAAAATCACTGCAGATGGTGATTGCAGCCATGAAATTAAAAGACGCTTACTCCTTGGAAGAAAAGTTATGACCAACCTAGATAGCATATTCAAAAGCAGAGACATTTCTTTGCTGACTAAGGTCCGTCTAGTCAAGGCTATGGTTTTTCCAGTGGTCATGTATGGATGTGAGAGTTGGACTGTGAAGAAAGCTGAGTGCCAAAGAATTGATGCTTTTGAACTGTGGTGTTGGAGGAGACTCTTGAGAGTCCCTTGGACTGCAAGGAGATCCAACCAGTCCATTCTGGAGGAGATCGGCCCTGGGATTTCTTTGGAGGGAATGATGCTGAAGCTGAAGCTCCAGTACTTTGGCCACCTCATGCAAAGAGTTGACTCATTGGAAAAGACTCTGAGGCTGGGAGGGATTGGGGGCAGGAGGAGAAGGGGACGACCGAGGATGAGATGGCTGGATGGCATCACTGACTCGATGGACGTGAGTCTGAGTGGACTCTGGGAGTTGGTGATGGACAGGGAGGCCTGGCGTGCTGCGATTCATGGGGTCGCAAAGAGTCGGACAGGACTGAGCGACTAAACTGAACTGAACTGAACTGAAGCATCTTTTGGCAGGGCTGAAAATATATTCCTTTTCATTAAAATGATCCTGTGGTTTCTTCAACTGCAACAACAAAAGACTGTTTCCCATCAAGATGGAGGTTCTGTGGGTTCCTGAAGAAAGGAGGACCTCCAGAACTCTACAGACTCATCTTTAATGCTGCTTTATGAGTTCCCAGTCTGTGATGTTGAGCAAGTTATTTAATCTCCCTGAGCCTTATTTTCTTCATCCAACAAGTGACTAACAAAAAAAGGCTGAAGTGGACATTTCTGGGTTGCTTTGAAAATTTGGTGCTTCCCAGAATCACTTAGTCATCAAAAGAGTGCCTGGTAGCACTTTTGAAAAACTACCCCTGAGCCCTACTCCAAAACCACTAACTTAGAATATCCAAGAGCAAGGTCTGTATCTTTACCAAAATTTCAGATGCGACTGATGAAGCCAGATTTAAAACTCACCACTGAAGTCAAGCCTATGAAGCCAACCCCAAACTCAAGACTTGATACAGAATAGAAGTTTAATAGATGTGACTCTTCCATTTCTGTATACAGTACCCATGAGCAGAGGATGATTGCATTTTAAGGAACATTTACAACAGTGATCATTATACATAGCAACAATAGAAATTCTAATGATGCGTCGTTTTCTACTTTGAATGACTGAACCAGTCACTTCTATCTAACTATAAATGATGTTGGCAGTTCAGGCTATAAAGTCATTCACTTGATTCGTCTACATCTTTGGTTGTGCATTTGGGTTCATTTGCACCATGCGCAATTCAAATTTGCTAATGAGGGTGCGGGGGTGAAGGGAAGCTGGAGGTATTTACCAAGTCATTTTCTGTAGAAGGGAGAACTCCTTGGAGATAGTCATGCAAACCCCAGGCTCTGATGCAGAGAGAGAGAACCTGTGGATTTCTATCAAAAAAGTTAGATTGATGTTATTTATTTCTTTATTTGGGGGTGGCCTTCAGATTATAAAAGGAGTGGACAGAGGGAATGTAGTCAATGTAATTTGTTCCAGGTTCCAAAAAAGCAAATTCGTGTTTTATGAAATGTTACAAGAAAAGCATAATTCAAATTGGCTTAGAGATGAGAGCTGTCAAATAGACTGAAAGCTGGATTATGAACCAAGACTAATGAGAGCCTGCAATGTGCACCAAGTTAGGGATGGAGTCCAAGAGAATCGCTGCAAGGTCTTACAGGGGAGGTAAACAGCCTATTAATTAAGGTAGCAGATGGTAGTAAATTGGGAGACGTTTCACATTCCAAGGACAGAAAAAGAAATGAAAGCATGAGTTCTGTATTGGGGCTTCAGAAATCCCAGCACGAAATCGATGACAGGAAAATAATAAAGAGGAACAGTTAGTGTTGGAAGCGAGCAGTGTTTGGAATAGTACAGGGTTCAAAAGAGACTAGAAATATAAATGGAAAGGCTGAGGAGCTACTGAAGAAAGCCATCCGCGATCCAATTGCTTAGTTTCGGGGACCCAGCAAGTCAGCTTGGGTATGTGAGCCCAAACTGAAGGTTAACACATTTCTGAGTGAGTCTAGTCTTAAATCTATCCCCATGAGCATTTGCAGACAAGGAAGTTGCCTGATTAGAAGGGACTAAATTGGATGTAAATTGAAGAAGCAAATTAGCATAGGGAGAAAAAAGCAGATGAGTTGAGATAATCAGTGTGATTTGAGCAGAGTAAGAAGGCACTTCCCAAGTGGCGCTGGTGGTAAAGAACATGCCTGCCAATGCAGGACACGTAAGAGAAACAGGTCCAGTTTCCGGGTCAGGAAGATTCTCTGCAGGAGGAGATGGCAACCCACTCCAGTACTCTTGCCTGGAGAATCCCATGGACAGAGGAGCCTGGCGGGCTACAGGCCATGGGGTAACAAAGAGGTGGACATGACTGAAGTGAGTTAGCATGCATTCACAAGAAGGCAAAATAGATAGACTCTCCCAGATTGGAGGCCTCATTGTCTCTGCCACTTGCCTTCAATTCATTATGTAGCCTTTTTGAGCCTCAGTTTCCCCATCAATGAAATGAGCACAAGATTTATTACCTTCTTCAGATACTGTAATTTCCATGAGATTTCTATATAGATCACCAGGAACACAGTATGTTTTGAACACACACAGGCTCCTCCCTGTGCTGCCTGCATAATGAATGTGACCAGTACATACTGGTAGCCGGGGATGGTGGAAGATGTTTGCGGAAGCGTTGGGTAGCATTTATATAACTATGCCTGCTTCTCATGGAGAAGGCAATGGCACTCCACTCCAGTACTCTTGCCTGGAAAATCCCATGGACGGAGGAGCCTGGTAGGCTGCAGTCCATGGGGTCATGACGAGTCGGACACAACTGAGCGACTTCACTTTCACGAATTGGAAAAGGAAATGGCAACCCACTCCAGTGTTCTTGCTTGGAGAATCCCAGGGACGATGGAGCCTGGTGGGTTGACGTCTGTGGGGTCTCACAGAGTCGGACACAACTGAAGCGACTTAGCAGCAGCAGCAGCTTCTCAGTTCTTATTTTCTATAAGCAGAAGTCAGTTGTGCTCTCATATCAGAGTGGAGTTACATGAGGGTTGATTTTTATAGCCATTACATGAAGTGAGAATCACGTATGAGTAAAATAGTCTTTGAAAATATCTGAAAGTGCCCATAATATACAGTACTGTGCTATCTTTCGGAAAGTTCATTTTAACCAGTTTGAAGTTGAAAACTGATAACATTTCTTTTCCAGTTGAGCACCAGTAGTTGGCTTGCACTTACAAGCCAAACTATATATACTTTTTATTTTTTAAACACTAAAATGACAGCTGGCCCGGTAAGGTGTTCACAACAGAGAGACCTGCAGGAGCTGAGGGTGGGTTTGGAACTCCCGGTTCATGTCTCCACACCTGTGCCTGCCAGGTGAAACTTGGCACCTTTTGTTCTCTGGGCCACTCTTAGATTCTGTCCTCGTCTATTAGACTGACTGGCTTAAACAACAGAAGGTTATTTCTTTTCTTCTGGGAGTGGGGAAGTCCAAGATCAAGGTGCTGGCAGATGCTGTGTTTTGTGTAGGCTTGCTTCCTGGTTTGCAGACAGCCGTCTTTTTTCTGTGTCCTCCCCTGGTATGGCAAAACAACTCCCTGTTTCTTTCTCCTCTATTAAGGACACTAATCCTGTTATGGGCCCCATCCTCAAGACCTCACCTTAACCAAACCACCTACCAAAGGTCTTGCCTCCTAATACCATCCCACTGGGGGTTAGGGCTTCAAAGTATGAATCTATAACAAATCAGACCTTGCAGACCTTCTGAACTGAAGCAACTTCAGAGGATCAGACTGGCTGTCTGATTCGGTTGTGGAGTAAATATACACAACAGTGCTTCCTATTGGTCACCTGGCTCAATTCCCCGGCTTGGCTGGTTATGATGGGATCTCTGGGGCTGTGCCAAAGGATGGGAATCCCAGCCAGTGGCTGCCTACTCTAGACCCTGCATGAGTGTGGGTGAATGGGGGGCAGTCCGACTCATCTTGCACTCTGGGTAAACAAAGCTGATCAGCCTTGGCAAGGGCTCAACCAGCAGCTACATCCCCCTTGGAGGAGGGTATGTTCTTTTCCTGAGCCTGGAGGTGGTCCAGGTGTGGGTCTGTTTCTCTGCTTCTGCTCTCAGGGACAATTAGTGCACTGAGAAGAAAGTAAATGGTAGCATGTACATTCACTGTTCTGCAGAAGTAAACTTGCTTTTTTAAAACTTAAAAACATATCTTGGGAATTATTTCTATTGATACAAAAAGGATTTCCTGATCTTTCATTATTGAGGTAAAATTTATATGACATTCACCATTTTAGCCATGCTGAAGTATATAGTTCAGTGGTTTCTAATATATTCATGACGTTTTGCAATCTTCATGGTTGTTTAGTTGCTAATCATGTCCAATTCTTTTGTGACCCCCATGAACTGTAGTCTGTCAGGATCCTCTGTCCATGGGATTTTCCAGGCAAGAAGCATTGGAATGGGTTGTCATTTTCTTCTCCAAAGGATCTTTCTGATTCGGGAACCAAATCTGTGTCTCCTGCAATGTCAGAAGAATTCTTTACTGCTGAGCCATCTGAGAAGCCCATGCAGTCATCACCACTATCTAATTCCAGAACACTTTTATCACCTCAAAAAAGAAACTTCATACTTACTAAGTACTGATTCCCCATCCGTATCTGCCCAGACCTTAACCATTATCTCTCTATGGATTTGCCTTTTCTGAACATTTCATATACAGGGAAAAACAATAAAACATGTGGTTATTTGGGTCTAGGCTTAGAGGTTAAAGCATCTGCCTGTAATACAGGAGACCTGGGTTTGATCCCTGGGTCGGGAAGATCCCCTGGAGAAGGAAATGGCAACCCACTCCACTATTCTTGCCTGGAGACTCCCATGGACAGAGGAGCCTGGTGGGCTACAGTCCACGGGGTCGCAAAGAGTCGGACACGACTGAGCGACTTCACTCTCACTTTTTCTTTCACTTGCATGATGTTTTCAAAGTCCATCCATGTTGTGGCATGCAACAATACTTCATTTCCTTTTAATGCCAAGTATAACCAGTCCATTCTGAGGGAGATCATCCCTGGGATTACTTTGGAGGGAATGATGCTGAAGCTGAAACTCCAGTACTTTGGCCACCTCATGCAAAGAGTTGACTCATTGGAAAAGACTCTGATGCTGGGAGGGATTGGGGGCAGGAGGAGAAGGGGACGACAGAGGATGAGATGGCTGGATGGCATCACTGACTCGATGGATGCGAGTCTGAGAACTCTGGGAGTTGGTGATGGACAGGGAAGCCTGGCATGCTGCGATTCATGGGGTCACAGAGAGTCGGACACGACTGAGCGACTGAACTAACTAACTAACTATAGGCCATTGAATGGATATACCACATTTTTTTCCTCTCTCCTCATCCATTGATGAACATGTGGGTTGTTTTCACTTCTTGGCTATTATAAATAACACTGCTATGAACATTCATTTGCAAAAGTTTATTTGAATACCTGTTTTCACTAACTTGGGTGTGTATCTAGGAGTAGAATTGCTGGATTGTATGGTAATCCTATGTTTTACTTTTTGACAAACCATTGAACTGTTTTCTGACCAGCTATGCCATTTCACATTCCCAGTAGCAATATATGAGGGTTCCAAATTTTCCACACCCTTGCTAAATACCTATTTTCCATTTTTACTTATTACTATAATATCCTAGTGTGTATAATTCAGACTTAAACAGAAGAAAGTGGGGAAAACCACTAAACCATTCAGGTATGACCTAAAAATCAAATCCCTTATGATTATACAGTGGAAGTGAGAAATAGATTTAAGGGACTAGAACTGATAGACAGAGTGCCTGATGAACTATGGACACAGGTTCATGACATTGTACAGGAGACAGGGAACAAGATCATCCTCAAGAAAAAAAAAATGCAAAAAAGCAAAATGGCTGTCTGAGGAGGCCTTAAAAATAGCTGTGAAAAGAAGAGAAGTGAAAATCAAAGGAGAAAAGCAAAGATATACCCATTTGAATGCAGAGTTCCAAAGAATAGCAAGGAGAGATAAGAAAGCCTTCCTTAGCAATCAATGCAAAGAAATAGAGGAAAACAATAGAATGGGAAAGACTAGAGATCTCTTCAAGAAAATTAGAGATACCAAGGGAACATTTCATGCAAAGATGGGCTCAATAAAGGACAGAAATGGTGTGGACCTAACAGAAGCAGAAGATAGTAAGAAGAGGCGGCAAGAATACACAGGAGAACTGTTTCAAAAAGATCTTCACAACCCAGATAATCACGATGGTGTGATCACTCACCTGGAGCCAGACATCCTGGAATGTGAAGTCAAGTGGGCCTTAGGAAGAATCACTAGGAACAAAGCTAATGGAGATGATGGAATTGCAGTTGAGTTATTTCAAATCCTAAAAGATGATGCTGTGAAAGTGCTGCGTTCAATATGGTCAGCAAACTTGGAAAACTCAGCAGTGGCCACAGGACTGGAAAAAGTCAGTTTTCGTTCCAATCCCAAACAAAGACAATGCCAAAGAATGCTCAAACTACTGCACAATTGCACTCATCTCACATGCTAGTAAAGTAATGCTCAAAATTCTCCAAGCCAGGCTTCAGCAATACATGAACCGTGAACTTCCAGATATTCAAGCTGGTTTTAGAAAAGGCAGAGGAACCAGAGATCAAATTGCCATCTGCTGGATCATTGAAAAAGCAAGAGAATTCCAGAAAAACATCTATTTCTGCTTTATTGACTATGCCAAAGCCTTTGACTATGCGGATCGCAATAGAGTGTGGAAAATTCTGAAAGAGATGGGAATACCAGACCACCTGATCTGCGTCTTGAGAAACCTGTATGCGGGTCAGGAAGCAACAGTTAGAACTGGACATGGAACAACAGACTGGTTCCAAATAGGAAAAGGAGTACGTCAAGGCTGTATATTGTCACCCTGCTTATTTAACTTATATGCAGAGTACGTCATGAGAAACGCTGGGCTGGATGAAGCACAAGCTGGAATCAAGATTGCTGGGAGAAATATTAATAACTCAGATATGCAGATGACACCACCCTTATGGCAGAAAGTGAAGAGGAACTAAAAAGCCTCTTCAAGAAAGTGAAAGAGGAGAGTGAAAAAGTTGGCTTAAAGCTCAACATTCAGAAAACTAAGATCATGGCATCCGGTCCCGTAACATCATGGCAAATAGATGGGGAAACAGTGGAAACAGTGGCTGACTTTATTTTGGGGGGCTCCAAAATCACTGCAGATGGTGACTGCAGCCATGAAATTAAAAGACACTTGCTCATTGGAAGGAAAGTTATGACCAACCTAGACAGCATATTAAAAAGTAGAGACATTACTTTGCCAACAAAGGTCTGTCTAGTCAAGGCTATGGTTTTTCCAGTAGTCATGTATGGGTGTGAGTTGGCCAATAAAGAAAGCTGAGTGCCGAAAAATGGATGCTTTTGAACTGTGGTGTTGGAAAAGACTCTTGAGAGTCCCTTGGATGGCAGGGAGGTCCAACCAGTCCAGCCTAAAGGAGATCAGTCCTGGATGTTTATTGGAAGGACCGATGTTAAAGCCGAAACTCCAATACTTTGGTCACCTGATGTGAGGCACTGACTCATCTGAAAAGACCCTGATGCTGGGAAAGATTGAGGGCAGGAGGAGAAGGGGATGACAGAGGATAAGATGGTTGGATGGCATCACCTATTCAATGGACATGAGTTTGGATAGGCTCCGGGAGTTGGTGATGGACAGGGAGGCCTGGCGTGCTGCAGTTCATGGGGTCGCAAAGAGTCAGACATGACTGAGTGACTGAACTGAACTGAACTGAATGTGTATGAAGTAGATTCTTGTTGTGGTTTTAGTTTTTACTTCTCTAATGACTAAGGATGCAAGCATCTTTTCCTATGCTTATTGACCAGCTATATCTTTTCTTTGGAGAAGTACCTTTTTAGATTCTTTCCCTTTTTAAAGTTGAATTTTTATTTTGTTGCTGTTGAGTTAGAAGTTCTTTATATGTATATATTCTTCATACTGAACTCTCATCAGATATATGATTTGCAAATATTTTTTCCTCTTCTGTGGGCTGTCTTTTCACACTCTTGATAGTATCTTCTGATACAGAAAGCTTTGGTTTTAGTGAAGCCCAATTTATCTATTTTCTTCTTTTGTTATTTGTGCTTTTGGTGTCATATTTAAGGATCCATTTCCAAATCCAAGATCATGAAATTTTAGTCCAATTTTTTAAAAAGAGTTTAATTATTTTAGCTCTTATATTTAGTTCTTTGATCCATGTGGAGATAATTTTTGTATATAGTGTGAGCTAAGGGTAGAGGAGAGTTTTGACAGTCCCTTGCACTGCAAGGAGATCAAATCAGTCAATCCTAAAGGAAATCAATTCTGAATATTCATTGGAAGGAGGGATACTGAAGCTAAAGCTCCAATACTTTGGCCACCTCATGTGAAGAGCCAGCTCATTGGAAAAGACCCTGATGCTGGGAAAGACTGAAGGCCAAAGGAGAAGAGGCCAGCAGACAATGAGGTGGTTAGATAGCAACACCAATTTCAGTGACAACACCAAATTCAATGAATATGAATTGAGCAAACTCCAAGAGACAGTGAAGGACAGAGGAGCCTGATGTGCAGCAGTCCATGGGGTCGCAAACAGCTGGACATGGCTTAGCCATTGAGCAACAACAACAAAGCAAAAGATCCAATTTCATTCTTTTGGATCCTTTTAAATATCTGCATAGCAATCTGTTCCATAGTTTATTTAACCAGTTTTCTACTTAGATATTTGAGTTACTTCCAATCTTTTACTACTAGAAACAATAACATCATAAATATTCTGGTATATAACCACTTCCTACACATTTGGCATACTTGTAGGCTATGTTCCTAAAAATGGGATTGTAGGATCAAAGATTGATTGGCTAATTGCTCTCCCTGGAGGCGGAGTGGATGCCTGTGCCTTCCAACACTGAGCGAGGATGTGTTTCCATACATTCTTGCTGATCCCTGTAGATCTCTGCCAGCCAGAAGGGTAGTTTTAATTTGGAATGTTCTTATTATGAGCAAGGTTTTGCACTTTTAATGTATTTAAGAGCCTTTCATAATTTCTTTGCCATGAACTTTTCTTAACTTTTGCTTATACTTTCCATTGGATTATTGGCATTTGTTTTGTTTTGTAGGAGACATTCATAAAGCAAATGAAGCCTCTGTAATAAATGTGTCATCTGCTTTTCAGCTGTATTAACGATGTTGTTTTTCTTCTCCACAATGGGCTTTATTCTTTCTTTTTAAGATATTTTGGTTAAGTGGCTACTTAGAGTAGCCTTTTTCCATTCCAATATTATAATATTGCTTTATGTTTTCTTAATCGTATTTTTATGATTTCAATATATGACCTAATATATGGTACAGCAGGAATTTGTTTGGTTATATGATGTGAGGTAGGGATTCTTTTTTTTTTCCTCTACATAATTGAGGTAGTTGTTTCTGAGGTCAGATATCCTCAGTTCCCTACAGCAGATAAAGCAGTGAAAGTTCAGTCCTGACCTGAGACAGGCCCCAAACCTGCTGTGTTTGGGCCAGACTAGGAAGGACGTTTCTGTGTACTGGAACCAGAGGTTGGCCCATTCTTGACTTTGCCTGCTTGAGGAAGCATTTAGTAGTGCTTAAGAACAAGACAAGTGATTTTTGGGCTCCAAAATCACTGCAGATGGTGATTGCAGCCATGAAATTAAAAGACACTTACTCCTTGGAAGGAAAGTTATGACCAACCTAGATAGCATATCCAAAAGCAGAGACATTACTTTGCCAACAAAGGTCCGTCTAGTCAAGGCTATGGTTTTTCCAGTAGTCATGTATGGATGTGAGAGTTGGACTGTGAAGAAAGCTGAGCACTGAAGAATTGATGCTTCTGAACTGTGGTGTTGGAGAAGACTCTTGAGAGTCCCTTGGACTGCAAGGAGATCCAATCAGTCCATTCTAAAGGAGATCAGTCCTGGGTATACATTAGAAGGACTGATGCTAAAGCTGAAACTCCAATACTTTGGTCACCTCATGTGAAGTGTTGACTCATCAGAAAAGACCCTGATGATGCGAGGGACTAAGGGCAGGAGGAGAAGGGGACGACAGAGGATGAGATGGCTGGTGGCATCACCGACTCGATGGACATGAGTTTGGGTGAACGGGAGTTGGTTATGGACAGGGAGGCCTGGCGTGCCGCAATTCATGGGGTTACAAAAAGTCTGACAGGATTGAGTGACTGAACTGAACTGAACTGAACTAAAGAACAAGACAAAATAACCTTGCTGTTCTCTCAATGCTTAGATGTGCAACCTTGCTCAGATTTATAACCTCTCTGCTGTGTTATTTCCTTGTCTGCAAAATGGGATTAAGAGGGCTTCCCCAGTGGCTCAGTGGTTAAAAAAAAAAAAATCTGCCTGCATGCAGGAGATGCACGAGACATGGGTTTTATCTGTGAGTTGGGAAGATCCCCTGGAGGACAAAATGGCAATCCAGTCCAGTATTCTTGCCTGGAGAATTCCATGAATAGAGGAAACTGGTGGGCTACGGTCCATGAAGTTTGCAAGGGTCTAGACAGGACTGAGTAACTGAACACAGACGCCTGACACCATCGTGGAATGGTGATGAGAAGTAAACAAAGCCCTGTATGGAAATTGCTCAGCACAAGGCCTTGCAAGTAGTGAACACAGGAGAGCTGCTGCCATCGATATTGTCAGTCATCATCTTCTGGGCACTTTGTGATGGCTCCAAACTCAGGTCGCCCACAGAGAGGAGGTTGACCTTGGATTCCTCCACCTGGACTGGATCCATCATTTGTCCTGTTTTCTTCCAGGGGAGCAAGTGGTGACCCTTAAGTTTCTGGCCACTCTGTGGGGAGGGGGATGTTCAGGGCACTTTTGTGCCACCATCCATTTTTCAATCTTTTTAATGAGATGAAATTAAATAATAGCACAAATCAAGTGTAGCTCTGAAGGGAGACAAGACCTCACAGATGGGTTAGCACCAAAGCTTGGTATTTGTAGGGGGTAAGGAGAGGTTCAGAGAGTGAAAGGGAATTCATAATCCCAAAGGAATGGTTTCTTGTTAGACCAGGTCTAAGGGCCTTGACTCCCTAATTAAGGCTTGGTCCACACGAGAGTGGTTACAGTTTCTGGTGCCTTCTGTTGGTTTTTCTTTTCTTTTTTTTAAATATGGATAATAAAGCTACCTTTTTATTTGGTGGTGGTGGTGGGGGGGGGGGGTTGCATCAGTCTCTAAGAGGATCTCTTCTGTGGTGTCACTTGGCATCACCCTCAGCATTCCTCTATTTGAGAAGTGCCCAAGTGACTTTTTAGCTTCTGAAAGCCTGGAGCTATGTTGTTTCTTGGGTATCAGGGCAGTCATTGGATGAATTGACTAGGGCTTTGGAAACCATTATTTTCTGTGATATGGTGACCTTTGAAGAGGCAACTACTGCTTTTTCTTCCCAGCCTCAGGGAAAGAAGACACAATTCAGAGAAAAAGAGGTAAATTCTTGCCTTTTAAATTTTTTAAAAAGAAGACATGGATTAAGAGATAAAGCCTGTAGTTCTCAGAACTAGAGAGAGATAACAAGAAAGGAGGAAAGATTAGATTCTGGTGGGTCCTTCAGAAGAGACTCCAGCCTCCCAGTCCCCTGGGGGAAGGGGTGGCAAAACCAGAAGCCCCAGGGATTTGAGTTACAGGGGATCTGTGCCTCCACTCACTAAGTGGTTCTGGTTCTGGAAATGGTTGCTTTGCAAAAGGTCTCCGAATCCAGGGGTGGATTTAATTTTTATGGGGCTTAAGGCTTAAACAATTTGAGATCCTCTTTAGAAGACAGAATTCAAAATTAGGTTTGGCTGGTGTTTCTTTTGGAGGTGATGAAATATTTTGGAATTAGATAATGGCTATGGTTGCAAAATGGCTTCCCAGGTGGTGCAATGATAAAGAATCTGCCTGCCAATACAGGTGGCAAAAGAGACGTCATTTCAAGTGGGTTCAATCCCTGGGTTAGGAAGATCCCCTGGAGAAGGAAATGGCAAACTACTCCAGTATTCTTGCCTAGGAAATCCCATGGACAAAGGATCCTGGTATGCTATAGTCCATGGGGTCGCAAAGAGTCGAACATGACTTAGGACTAGACAACAAAGGGACAACAAAAATGGCTGCAGAACTGAGACAGGAAGGGGGTCAGGGCACAAGCTTTGAAAGGATTATACAGCCATTGAGAACACGACATAAACTGGTTAGAACCAACTCGGTCAAAGATGGCAGACAACTGTCTCCCCCTAGACCTTGAGCCTCATTATATGCTGATTGTAATGCATTAGCCTATGCTAAATGACATACCCGCAGGTGCCATGACAGTTCCAAGACTGACCATAAACGGCCAAACAGTGGGCAGTGACGCAATTCCTGGCAATCCCTGACCTTTCCCCCAAAGAGCTGGAAAAATCCTCCTACTCATTAGCCTATGAAATTAGCCCAGTCAATAAAAACCACCCCAATATCTTGGACCTCCTGCCTGATGAGATGGTCCACACCTTGTCTATGGAGTGTGTCTCCCTGAATAAATCTTCTTTCACTTTACTTTGGCTTGCCCTTCAATCCTTTCCTGTATGAAGCTAAGAACCCACATGCGGCCATCCCAGGGACTCACCTGAGACCTAGGACACGGTCGTCTTCTTGTGCCCCACTTTTATGCTACAACAGAACTTTGCAAATATACGAAAAACCACTGGATTGTACACTTGAAAGCATGAAAATGAAAGTGTTAGTTGCTCAGTCATGTCCCACTCTTTGAAACCCCACAGACTGCAGCCTGCCAGGCTCCTCTGTCCATGGAATTCTCCAGGCAAGAATACTGGATTGGGTAGTCATTCCCTTCTCCCGGTGATCTTCCCAACCCAGGCATTGAACCCAGGTCTCCTGCGTTGCAGGCAGATTCTTTACCATGTGAACCATCAGGGAAGCTAAAGATCGCACAAAGTCCTTCAAGCCAGAAATGAACCCCATTTAATAGGGTAGATTTTATGGTCTGTAAATTAGATCTCAATTTAAAAAATACTCTGTTAAAATTTTTCAGGCACACGTTTCTAGAAGGAGCCAAACAAAAGAGGACCTGAAGCAGAGCTGTGTTTGCCTTGGGCTCTCCGATCCCAGTGTGGCCAACAGTGGCCTGGACAGAGGGCCAGCCAGAGCAGTCCTGCTAGAAACTATGGGCTGGAGATATGGCCCTTTGGGGACTAGGCCTTCTTTGCTCTGTGGCTTGCCTCTTATACCCAGGCCTGAGTGAGCCTCTGGGAACTTCCTTGCAATCGCAAAGGAAGAGTGGAAATTAATGGTGACAAGACTTCAGTTCTGTGGGATGGCACCAGGAAAATAAAGCAGTCTTGCTTCTTGCACTCCTGACTTTCGGAATTGAGACCCAAGTCTGCTATGTGTGTAACTAGGCTTCCCTTGGACACCATAGGCAACGGGGCAGCGGGGCAGGCTTATAGACTATGCCTTCTGTGCTGGGGAGGGCTGGCCAGAGGGGACCTCAGTTCTACCTCCGTGCAGTTTTGGATGGAGGAAAAGTCTGCAGTCTGGGCAACCAGACAAGGCTCTTTGGAGGCCAGGGATATGCTACTGTCATATTTAAAATCGAATCCTTGTTTATCTTGAATCAGACTCGGCTCTCTGCACAACTTCTGTTCCTCACATTTTGAATATTTGGGCCCCAAACCCATTTCAGGGAATAAGGAGAATGCTCATGTTTGAAAATGAACCAGCAAAATAAATCATTGTGTTTCTGACATGATGCCCATTGAATACTTTTCAATTCTGAGCTTTGGCAGCAGCATTTTGAAAAAGCACACACACAAAACCTATCACATAATTCTTTCTGAAAGGCTCATTCAGCCGGCCTACTCCCCTTGGTTCCCAGCCTTGCTCTTTCCCTTTTCTTCTCTTTCTTTTAAACCAGCCCTTCTGGTGAGAGGGCAAGTGTACATACAGTCTTCCTTTGTGTTTGTAAAACAGAGCCATATCAGTTGAGCAGTAATGATAACATTTGTAGTTATGCAAGCAGAGATAACAGTAATCAGATCTCTGGGCAAAACCAATGGCCAAAATCTAACAACGGGTTGAGGGTTATGCTGAAAGGTGAGGGGAATGTATTTGTGTGTTTTGTTTTATCAAAGTACCAAGCCCTTTTCTTTTGCTGCCAGAGGATCTCCTGGTTAAAGCTCATCAAAAATTGTCTGTTTAAGGGGACACTACCCTAAAAGGAGATCTGAAGCTCCCTGCCATACTTAGTTTCTCTCAGCTATTTTTTCTTGCATCAAATTATTTAGGGCTTCCTTTGCTTCCCTGGTGGCTCAGAGCTTAAAGCGTCTGACTCCAATGCAGGAGACCGGGGTTTGATCCCTGGGTCAGGAAGATCCCCTGGAGAAGGAAATGGCAACCCACTCCAGTATTCTTGCCTGGAGAATCTCATGGACGGAGGAGCCTGGTAGGCTACAGTCCACGGGGTCTCAAAGAGTCGGACATGACTGAGTAACTTCTCTCTCTTTCTCTCTTACTTTCCAGCAGGTAATCTGACCTTTCCATATTGGAAGGAGTGAAGGCTAATGTATCCACTCAAGCAGAGGCCAGTTGAATGATAGCATCAGTTTGCAATGCCATTTGGAATTTTTCAAAGAAAGGTGTTGTTCTGGAGTTGCCCTTATTCTCTTCAAATGTGATTTCCCTGAGGGGGTTTCTGTTGCATCGTTACCCAAACAACATGAAAATATATTGATACCTGGGAATTTAGACAGTGGCAAGAATGGGAAGGTGCAATTGCCAAGGTTTGACGAGGCCAAAAACAGAGACTAGGCAGGCCAGGATCCTGAAAATGTGATGGATGTTCATCACTCATTATCAGAGAAATGCAAATCAAAACCACAATGAGGTACCATCTCACGCCAGTCAGAATGGCTGCTGTCAAAAAGTCTACAAACAATAAATGCTGGAGAGGGTGCAGAGAAAAGGGAACCCTCTTACACTGTTGGTGGGAATGCAAACTAGTACAGCCACTATGGAGAACAGTGTGAGATTCCTTAAAAAACCAGAAATAGAACTGCCATATGACCCAGCAATCCCACTGCTGGGCATACACTCTGAGGAAACCGGAATTGAAAGAGACATGTGTACCCCAATATTCATCGCAGCACTGTTTACGATAGCCAGGACATGGAAGCAATCTAGATGTCCATTGGCAGATGAATGGATAATAAAGCTGTGGTACATATACACAATGGAATATTCAGTTCAGTTCAGTTCAGTCACTCAGTCATGTCCGACTCTTTGCAACCCCATGGACTGCAGCATGCCAGGCCTCCCTGTCCATCACCAACTCCCGGAGTTTACCCAAACCCATGTCCATTGAGTCAATGATGCCATCCAACCATCTCATCCTCTGTCATCCCCTTCTCCTTCTGCCCTCAATCTTTCCCAGCATCAGGGTCTTTTCAAATGAATCAGCTCTTCCCATCAGGTGGCCAAAGTACTGGCGTTTCAGCTTCAACATCAGTCCTTCCAATGAACACCCAGGACCGGTCTCCTTTAGGATGGACTGGTTGGATCTCCTTGCAGTCCAAGGGACTCTCAAGAGTCTTCTCCAACACCACAGTTCAAAAGCATCAATTCGTCGTTGCTTAGTTTTCTTTATAGTCCAACTCTCACATCCATACATGACCACTGGAAAAACCATAGCCTTGACTAGACGGACCTTTGTTGACAAAGTAATGTCTCTGCTTTTTAATATGCTGTCTAAGTTGGTCATAACTTTCCTTCCAAGGAGCAAGTATCTTTTAATTTCATGGCTGCAGTCACCATCTGCAGTGATTTTGGAGCCCCCCAAAATAAAGTCAGCCACTGTTTCCACTGTTTACTCATCTATTTGCCATGAAGTAACTGGATGCCATGATCTTAGTTTTCTGAATGTTGAGCTTTAAGCCAACTTTTTCACTCTCCTCTTTCACTTTCATCAAGAGGCTCTTTAGTTCTTCTTCACTTTCTGCCATAAGGGTGGTGTCATCTGCATATCTGAGGTTATTGGTTATTTCTCCCAGCAATCTTAATTCCAGCTTGTGCTTCTTCCAGCCCAGCATTTCTCATGATACTGTGCATATAAGTTAAATAAACAGGGTGACAATATACAGCCTTGACATACTCCTTTTCCTATTTGGAACCAGTCTGTTGGTCCATGTCCAGTTCTAACTGTTGCTTCTTGACCTGCATACAGGTTTCTCAAGAGGCAGGTCAGGTGGTCTGGTATTCCCATCTCTCTCAGAATTTTCCACAGTTTATTGTGATCCACACAGTCAAAGGCTTTGGCATAGTCAATAAAGCAGAAGTAGATGTTTTTCTGGAACTCTCTTGTTTTTTCAATGATCCAGCAGATGTTGGAAATTTGACCTCTGGTTCCTCTGCCTTTTTTAAAACCAGTTAGAATGGAATATTACTTAGCTATTAAAAAGAATGCATTTGAATCAGTTCTAATGAGGTGGATGAAACTGGAGCCTATTATACAGAGCGAAGCAAGCCAGAAAGGAAAACACCAGTACAGTAATGCATATATATGGAATTTAGAAAGATGGTGATGATGACCCTGTAAGCGAGACAGCAAAAGAGACCCAGATGTATAGAACAGACTTTTGGACTCTGTGGGAGAAGGCGAGGGTGGGATGATTTGAAAGAATAGCATCGAAACATGTATATTATCATATGTGAAATTGATCGCCAGTCCAGGTTCGATGCATGAGTCAGGGTGCTCAGGGCTGGTGCACTGGGAAGACCCTGAGGGATGGGATGGGGAGGGAAGATGGAGAGGGGTTCAGGACGGGGAATACATGTACACCCATGGCTGATTCGTGTCAATGTATGGCAAAAACCACTACAATACTGTAAAGTAATTAGCCTCCAATTAAAATAAATAAGTTAAAAAATAACAGCTTAAAAAAAATGTGATGGATGTTTAGAGATCACCAAGTTAACTCATTATTGGGTGTTGGGTGTCTGAGTTTCTCTGTTGGTTTGTTTCTCTGCTTTCATTTGGGGTTGTTCAATGATTTTGGGGACAGAGAAGTAGCTGAGGTGTAGCCAATAGTGTCTTCCTGTAGACCAAACACCCTATCCTGGGATAGTTGTCAAGAGACAGAGCCTGATTCTTCTTTGGCTTGGAAGGAAACTTGGATCCACAGTAACTCCAATTTTCAGCAAAATGGAGACCAAACAGTTCTTCTCTTCTGTTAGTATTTTTAATACTCTTCTGAAGTATTTTAATTATGCTTAAAATAAAGTGCATACTTGTCTACTTTTCGTATGGATACCTGAAGAATCGTTCCACTTCATCCCTCCTTTCTATTCACCTCTACCCAAAAGAGAAACCGGAAATAGGAATGCGGACATGTAGTTGTGGACAGCAGCAACATAAGTCAGAGAGTGGCTGGAAGGGTGCATGGGGTGGGAGGAGGTGGAGAATTGTGTAAAGAAATACATGTTGTTTTATTTTTTTAAAGATACATCTTCTTCCCTGTTTCCAGACATAAGTATACGAATTAAAAATTGTATTTGGGGGACTTTCTTAGCAGTCCAGTGGTTAAGAGTCTGCACTTTCAATGCAGGGGCATGGAGTTGATTCCTGGTTGGGGGAAAAAAATAAACAAAATAGCCCATTCCCAAGCTCTTTGAAAAAAAAAAAAATTGTACTTGGCGTGCTCTACAGATGTTGGTATTTTAAAACCAAATACTATTGGCCTGTGGGTTGCTAAGCAACCTGTGCAACCAATCAGCATGGGCTTTAAAATGGACTCTGTTCCAAGAGACAAAATGAAGCTCCCAGGGCTCTGTCTGAAGCTGTGGGCTGGCAGGATGGACTCCCCATGTCCTGGCTCTAGTTAGAAGTTCAGCTCCTCTGGCTTCTTTGCCTGAACACACATTTTAATTTCACTGTGTCAATTCTCATTATCTGTCTACATGGAATTCCTTTTTTGGTTTTCAGAAATAATTAAGTAAAAAGCCCTTTCACTCACTGCATTTTTGGCATTGATAAAGACATTTCAGACAAGACAGGGGCCAATATCAGGGCAGTCTTTGAAGATGTTCTTTAAAGACAGTTCTGACAAACAGTGGCAAACAGACCAATTAACCCCAGAATCGAAGTCTTGGCGTCTTTAAACTCCCTTCCAAAGAAATTAGCCATAATGTTAATAAAGTGGGTGTTAGGCCATTTCACAATAGCGACTTTTCGCGGACTGAGTCCGCTGGAATTATCATATTGTTTTGCCAAAAGAGGAGCCTTGTGCTGGTGTGAATTTTTGTTATGGTTGCTATCTGAAAGTTAGAAGAAAAAAAAAAAGTCCAAACCACATTTCCACAGTTGGAGCAAAAATTCCAAGCATAATAGTACAGATTTCTGAAAAAAAGAAAAGAAAAGAAAGTTAGTTTTGAAACGGAAAAAGACCCAGAAAAGGTAGTAAAGGAAGTGCCCAAAGTGTATTTTCCAACATTGGGATTGTGGTTTGAATCAGGATTGTCCTGGGCTTGGGCTCACCAGTGATAAAACCCACTAATACTCCTCTACTCACCAGTGAAGACTTGTAGCTCAGCTATTGGTTCCTTATTGGTTTTCCAGATCACAGAGAGACAGACCCAGAGCTTTGGTCTCTGCAGGTAAAGTGCTAATGAATTGCCAAGACCTGGGCTATATATTTGTGTTGCCTTGATGCTTATAAAAAGAAAATTATTTGCTGGGGCAGTTGTTTTCATCTGCTGGGACTGTACAGGTCGATTTTTCATCGTTTTGGTTAAAGGTCCATTTTGAGGGCTTGAGTCCCACCCCTGGTGTCTTTCTCAGAGTAGAGAAATAGACTTTTTGATCAATGTATTCTCTGAAAAAGAGGTAACATTTTTAGTGTTTGACCTGTCAGCATAACTGTTTGACAACAAATGGGTAGAAGAAAAGAAACCAGCTTCCCCAACACCTGGGTGGCTGAGGAGGGTGGAAGAGGGAGCAGTTTCCTGGGGTGGGGGGTGGTGGCCACGGGGGACAGCTCTGAGCACTGACATGAATCTCAGGCACAGCTGGAGAGGTGTGTCTGGGAGAACACGATGAATTCCTATTCATATGTGGGGTGGAAGCAGCCGAGGCCTGGGCTGCCGTGTCTGAAATGGAATCAGAACTTGAAATCCAGGGAGTTTCCCAGAGGTCCAGTGGTTAAGATCCATGCTTCATTGAAAAGGGCACAGGTTTGATCCCTGGTCAGGGAACAGAGATCCCACAAGCCAAGCAATGAGGTCGACAAAACAAAGCAAAAACCCTACAACAAAGAAAGCAAAAACCCTACAACAAAGAAAGAAAAAACCCTCCAAATCTCCCCAAACTTGAAATCTAAGGAGCAGTGTTGATAACCTATATCTGTTCTTGTGAGCCTTTCTCCCCATCATCCCCAGCAGTTTCCAGAGAGGTAACTGAGGCTGGGAGAAGTTGCCTGATCACAGTCAAGTGATCAGACGTGCTGAGCCCCAGATCTCTGCTTTAAATAGCCTGGATTCTTTCTGCTGCATCAAGACCCCGAGGTTCAACCTGCTCAGGACTCAGGACTAATTTGAGCTTGGCTGGGCTGCTGTATTTGTGACTGGTGCTTTTTGCTCACCCCGCGCAAGCAGCTCAACTCTTGGACTGACTGTGGGTTGAGTAAGAGCTGGGGGCCCCGGGTTTGGGGTGAGACTCTCGCCACTGTAGCCGAGGCCAGGGCAGACCTCAGAGGCCAGCTCCCGTTCTATCTCCACTTTCTCAGGCTCTGCGTTCTCTCTCCTAGATAATGTGTGTCTTTCCCGGCCATCCACATTCTTTGACATCCAGTAAGTATGAAGCCTGATTTGGTGGGGAAAGGAGGAATCCTCAGTGCTAAGCTTCGACTCTCCTTGTTGCTTTCAGAGGCTCCTATGACACTTCTCCATGTTACTCTGGGAAAAATCAAGTTGTTGGCTTTGATTCACGTGGGAGGGCTGGACATTCAGCCTCCTTTCAGCCCCCTTACCCTTTGCCTAACCTGTGGGTGATGCCACAGTTTCCAGGTAGTGGTTCATCAACTCATCAACTCAAGGGTCTAAAGGGTTGTTGTTCAATTGCTCAGTTGTGTCTGACTCTTTGTGACCCCATGGAGTGCAACACACCAGGCTTCCCTGTCCTTCACCATCTCCCCAAGCTTGCTCAAACTCATGTCCATTGAGTCAGTGATGCAATCCAGCCATCTCGGTCTAAAGGGTGAAGTCCCCTACTTGGCTAAATTCTTTATTTGATACCTACCTTAAGCCTCAGGGTGGGAGAAGTCGAATGTCTGTCAATTCAAGAAGACTTTCCTCTCTTCCTGGGGTTGGGTCTGAGAATCCAGGGGCTCATGAGGTACCAAAGTTATGAGGCTATGGAGGGCAGGCCCTTACAAGCCGTCTTTTTTGTTTTTTAAATGAAGTCTTTTCTTTTTGGCCATACCACATGGCACGTGGAATCTTAGTTCTCCGACCAGGGATCGAACCCACGGCCCCTGCATTGGAAGCTCGGAGTCTTAACCACTGGACTGCCAGGGGAGTCCTGCCTATGCCATCTTCCATGCTGGTGCCTGTGAACTGTTTGTGGTCACCAGTGTTGACTGCTGCTGGGTCATTCTCATTCACCTCTCTGAGACCCACCAGGTCTGATGTTCTCTGTGGCACTTCAGATCCTGTGGAAATCATCTGCTGTTTTTGCACCACGTGCAGGTAAGAGCCGCTTTCTGAAGGCTGCGGTGCTGTTTGCTGAGACAAGTGCAGTCATGCTTTGGCTGGAGTTCGGCCACATTCTTGGTGGCTCCTTCAGAATCTGGGGCGTAGGTCACCCCTCTCAAGGCTTCCAGAAGTCATCCTTAGATTTTCTCATCTTCCTGCCACACTCAAATCTTGGGCTGGGGTAGGGAACTTGGGTTCCCTCTTAGGAACCCACCATTACCTAAACTACCTTCTCTATCTAAGGACTCTCCCTTTCTCTCAACTTGAGACTCTTTTAGCCAGTATGAAAGGCAGGACTCAAAGGATTGTCATGCAAACTCCCAGTTTGTGCTTCAGCCTGGTCCTCTCAGGCCTGAGCCTTTTTCTCTTTTGGCATGCCTGATCTTACTTCCCTGACCAGGTATCAAACCTTGACCCTCAGCAGTGAAAGCAACTGAGTCCTAACTCCTGGACTGCCAGGGAATTCCCAGACCTGAACTGAGTTTCCTTTTCCCTTTTCTTTCTGAGTAAAAAAAGGATTTATACTCACAAAAACAGCTTTACTGAGACATAATTTACATCACAGAAGTCAACCATTTTAAGTATTCAGTTGGATAAGCTTTTGTAAATTTAGGTAATTTTGCAACTGTTACCACAGTTCAGGTTTAGAACATTTCCATCATTCCTAAAAGTTTTCTTGCGCACATTCCCAATCACTGCTCACTTATGGCCCCAGGCAACCACTAATCTTTCTGTTTCTACAGTTTTGCCTTTTTCCAGAAATTCCATATAAGTGGAAACATACACAACATAGTTTTTGGTTTCTAGCATCTTTCTTTTCTGATGTGTGTGTGTGTGTGTGTGTGTGTGTATTTAACTTTTCCCAGTTAATTATGAAGATGAGGTCTGGGGAGCATGAGTTCACCTTTAAGAAGCATGGTCATGCATGCATGCTACAAGTGTGGTGGTGACTGGCAGTGACAAGGGTTGGAGGGAAGTGCTTGTTTGTTTTAAGACATAAGAGACTTGAGAAACTCAAATGTTGAAAGAAGAGTCATTAGCGGAAGAGAGCTTGAGAATACAGAACAGGTGCAGGGTGAGGAGCTGAGCTGATAGAGTGGAGAACAGGCTGGAACTGAGTTCTTGGGGGAGGAGGGAAGATGGATAGGACAGACAGAGTTGGAGATTGCTCAATGTTGAAGACATTCTCCTTTGACTAAGGCTTCTTGTTCCTCTGTCACCTGCTGAGAGTGAGGAGGGAGGAGAAGAGGCAACAAGTTGAGCCACATGCAAGTTTGAAATAATTGTTGTGGGGAGGGGAAGTCTGAACCGGTCAAGGAGATGTAGTTGGATGGCCAGGCGAAATGAAAGGCCAGGCAGCATTGGTGAGCATGACTTCATGGCGGCACCCCATGAATGGGGTGGATATCCCATTGAGGCCAACGAGGCTTAGCCATCTGGGTGCACGTGCTAGGAAGACAACCTTGAAATGATTTGGTGTTTTAAGTTTCACCTGGTAATGGAGTTGGAAGAACAGGCAGGGAATTTAAGTGTCGGTAGAAGGAAGTTTCAATCAGTCATTGAACCCAAGTTGAACATGGGGGGAAGTACAGAGCTGAAGAAAGGTGCGAGGGGTTGTTAGTCAATAAAGGAGCAAATAAATGGGGGTATTGGAAGTTATTGGAAGAGCAAGCTAAAGGGAAAGGAAGCCAGGATCTCAGGAGTGGTTTCAGAGGTGGAGCATTCCGCAGAGAAGATCACTGCATGACTGAATGGGAGTGGAGAATAAAGTTGATGGAGTTAAGAGGTCAAGAATGTTAGTGGGGAAGTGTAGGAGGGATGTTTCCATGCCCTCCAGTGAAGCTTCTTCCAGGGTTATAGTAGGGTTAAATTGGAGAGGGAGAGTGATGGGATGACCAGGTGGGCTGTTTATGGAGGGGAACAGGAAGGAAGGGTGAAAGGAACCATTTTATCTGAGGTTGCTTGTCTGGAAATCTGGAGAGGGTCAAGGAGGTTTCTGAGAAAGCTGCATTGAATGTGGAAGATGACCAGAATTCCTATGACATGGGGTTGTAGGGAGCAGTGGTCTCAGTGGATAACAGGTTTCTGATGAGGCAGGAGATCAGAGCTGGGGATGGGTAAGAACCCACTGTCACCTCCTTCCCACCTGTTCAGGTACATTGGCCTGAAGAGCAAAAGCCAATCCCAAGTGTAAATTGCCCTCACAAGTTTCTGTAAAATCAGCAGCTCATCCCTGTTTGAAATAGTTTGGGGAATTGCCTGATTCCCCAGCTGCTGTCTAGAAAGCAATTAAAGTTGTTGGTGATGCTTTTCTGTTCAAATCTGCATTCCTCTATTTGAGCTTCCTCTTTGTTGCCGTGAATATCTGCTGTGTGAGCTGCTGCCTGCAGGACTGTTTGGATAGGAATGAATGATGTGCCTTCAACCAGGCAAAATGGGTTTTTTCACTGTCTCTGTTTATATAGGTTATTGGCTGGGGTGACTTGTTCTGATGAATAATACAAAATTGCCACTGGAAATTCTTCTTTATGAGAAGACCAAAAAAAAAAAATCTTTATTTTGTGGAGGATAAATGTTCCATTTCATCCAACTAAATGATTTTTATTTCTGAAGGCTGAGTGCCATTTAACGCTTCTGTTTGCCCCTCTTGGGTCAAAGAGCCTTAATCTCTTAAGTACATTTCATAACCTTCCAACATCTGAAACCACTATGTTGCCTGTCTCTTTTGGACAAAGGAGAAATAGCCATTTTGATTGCCTGCCACTTTTTATCCAGTCAGTCTGTGTCCCGAAGTGACTTTGCAGTGGGCAGAGACCCTGCTGGGTCTAGTTCCTGCTCTCCTCTCTGAAGGGAGCATCTCATTGTGCTAAGTGAGATGACAGGGCTTAGAGGCAGGGAAGTATTTTGACTCTTACATGATTTTTACCTTTGCTCTGACCTTGAAACCCAAATCTCAAATATGAATCCATTGCATTTTTTTCTGGAGTCAAGATTCCATTGAGTTCCTTGAGTGAGTGATAGTCGCTTAGTCATGTCTGACTCTTTGCAACCCATGAACTGTAGCCTGCCAGGCTTCTCTGTCCATGGGATTCTCCAGGCAAGAATACTGGAGTGGGTTGCCATTCCCTTCTCCATGGGATCTTTCTGACCCAGGGATTGAACTTGGGTCTCCTGCATTGCAGGCAGATTCTTAACCATCTGAGCCACCGGGGAGGCTCAGTTTTGTCTTATAGAGACTCATGAATGAGGCCGGTATAACGGGTGCTGAATGTGTGAAAGAATGCATGACCCTTCATTGAGTCTCCACCTCAGACATTTATGGGGTTCTCTGCCTGGTGTCTCCCCCTCCCTTATTATCTGGGGACATCTTGTCCCCTGAATTCACAGGGCTTTTGCAGGGGCTAATATCTTCAGTGTGACCTGCCCTGCTGGATACTCTCAGTTGGTATTGGGTAGCCCCTGACCCAAGCTGGGCCAGTTAGCCCGTTCCTTTCGGATGTGAGATTGGAGAAGGGTCACCAGCTGGTCCTAGTCTACCCAGGACTTTCCCAGTTTTAGAACTAACAGTTCCATGTCCTGAGAAACCCCTCAGTCAGTTCAGTTCAGTCCCTCAGTTGTGTCCGACTCTCTGCGACTCCATGGACTACAGCATGCCAGGCTTCCCTGTCCATCACCAACTTCCAGAGCCTACGCAAACTCATGTCCATCGTCTCGGTGATGCCATCCAACCATCTCATCCTCTGTCATCCCCTTCTCCTCCTGCCTTCAATCTTTTCCAGTATCAGGGTCTTTCCCAGTGAGTTAGCTCTTTGCATCAGGTGGCCAAAGTATTGGAGTTTCAGCTTCAACATCAGTCCTTCCAATGAATATTCAGGACTGATTTCCTTCAGGATGGACTGGTTTGATCTCCTAGCAATCCAAGGGACTCTCAAGAGTCTTCTCCAACACCACAGTTCAAACGCATCAGTTCTTCGGCACTCAGCTTTCTTTATAGTCCAATTCTCACACCCATACAAGACTAATGGAAAAACAATAGCTTTGACTAGAAGGACATTTGTTGGTAAAGTAATGTCTCTGCTCCTTTCAATCCCCAGCAAAGCAAGGCAGTTGGCTACCTTGGACTGGAGCGAGGGTTAAAGCCCATTCCTCTGTGTGATTGAAGCTCTAAGCTAGTCTGGAGCAGGAGAATGTGCTGATGGGGAAACCCTGACAGGGAAGGGAGATGGAGAGAGAAATACCCACCTTGTCTCTGCCCTGCCTGTGCCCGCTGCTTCAACCGTCCTCACAGTCTGCCAACCACTGTATCGCACATTTTGCTGATGTGTGTTAAATGGAGCTTTGCCACTCCAGCCACAAGCAGACTGCTGGCTGGAGTGCTCTCTCTACAGCAGTGCTAGGTCCTGCCTTCTCATTTGATCTGACAGCAACCTGTGTGCTAGGCAGCACTGTGAACTTTTACAAATAAATAAATGAAGGCACAAGATTTTAAAGACTGAGGGTCAAGGTCGCCAAAGTAGGAAGCTAGAGAACTGAGAGTGACCAAGGTTCCAAGTTTAGCGTTCTCTCATCATCCTGCTGCTGCCTCTGCTGCTGCTCTCTGAACCGTCGGTAAGGCACTGGGCAGTCTGACATCTCATCTGAGCATTAGCATGTCTGGAAAGGGTCAATAGACCAGCTCTGCTCACTTCTTAAAATCTAGCTCCCTGCTTTGGATGGAGAATATCATTAGTGTTTGCTTTGTTTTCCCCAAAGTATTAAATGGCATACAGAAGTGTTGAGAAGGTTGAGGAAATGGACTACAGGTTGATTATTCAAGAACAAATCCCAAATAGACAGCACAGAACAGACTTTCATGGAGATATGGGTTCTTCTATGAACAGGAAGCCACTGGCTCCTGCAGTCCAGAAGCTGCCCTGAGCAGGAGGCCACTGCTGTCCACCAGTCCCAGAACCAGGCTGCATCTGCTATGATGCACCCCAGCGAGGTGGACGCTCCATACTCTGCTTCCGACTCCTGTGAAGCTGGAGCCCCAGCACTGCTGCAGAGTAGCCAAAGGGCTCCAAGGCCAAGCGTATCAGTAGGGAGAGTCAACAAAGTATTGCCTCCATCTACTTCCATCTTCCCGATCATACATGCTTGCATCTGATTGGCTGAGACTAAATCACATCATGTATCCTCGTTGCAGGGGAGTCTGGGAAATGTAGTTTTTAAGCTTTCTAGCCTTTGCAACTGAAGTAGGAATTAAGGAGAGCCGAACGGGTGTTGGGTACCAATGGATGTGGAGAATCAATATGCCACACCAGGGTTGTCGCGTAGGCAGGGCTCCCTGCAGGATGTGGGATGGAACTTCTGGATGGACCTGCTGATGTTCTGTGTGATTGCTGTGTGCTCACCTGAAGAGCAGGGTGTGCACATGGCTGGATGCCAAACTCCCTGGTCCTCCTCTGCCTCCGCAGAACTTTGAGCATGACTGCTGTGCAACACACCCTCTGGAAGTGCCTTTCTCTGCATTTTTTGTGCTGGGGGAGTGGGCAATGTGGCATGGCATGAGGAACTCTGGACAGAGATTTTGGTTGCCTTTTGCCAGTGACAAGGTGAGACATTGAGCACGCGTCCTCTTTTGTAAATGAAGGGGCTGGCCAAGCCTCCTCTTACACTTAGCAACCTCTGAATTTATAAGAAACAGACTCACATGTGGTCACTTCATTCCAGAGCAGCACTGGAGAAATAACATATTTCTTTTCAGTTTCAATGTTGTCAAAACCACAATATCTGGGTCTGCATGGTTTCTGGTAAAACAGAGGCTGTTAAAACTATGTCAGTGCAAACGTGGACATAAATAGGTAATAAATCTTGGTAGGTATATAGGACTGCTATATTTGGATTCAAACCTGTTAACCCTCACAAGATAAAGTTCAGTTTGATGGCTCAGCTTCCCAAACTGGGCAAAGTTTCAGAAATGGAAGTTCTGTGGATTTCATTGCTAAGAAAACAGAAAGTAAAAGTAGCAAAGCGAGAGTGTCAACATGGTTGCTGAATTTCACTGCCCCTGGTCTTCAGCTTGGTGGAGGTCAGGTGTGAATTCCTGGATTCTATTAACCTGACTTTAAGGGCCTAGAGCCACTTTAAAAGGCTGAATATACATACAAAGACCAGTGTGTAAGGGCCAACATTTAGATACTGTTTAAGAGCTCCTAGCAGCTGAGGTGACCTTTCTAAGTATAGGCAGGCACTGGCTGAAGAAAGCCCAAATATGTAAACATTTGATCAGGAGGTTTATATGAGAATATTTACATGGGAAAATCACAAGTATCATAGCAGCTAGCTTTTCCCTGCATTTTACACAAATATGTCTTGGCTCACCAGAAATCCATCCTTTATGGGGCATGAACTTCCCTAGATCAGGCAAATCTCTTCTCTAGCCAGGAATGTACTTTTTCTTGGTTGCTTATGGTGTTCACTGTTTATTTTCTTTGTTGGGTTAAGAAGATCCTTAGACTAGTTGGGAATGAAGTCAAAGTGGGAAGGCTTTAGAGGGGAGGATCCTGATCGTCATCTGATCGTTGGTTCTCTGTGGCCCCCCTGGTCCTTAGCCAGCAGTACATCCCGCTCATCTCCTGGATGGTGATGCTCTGTGCTCACTTCTTCCTCACTCCTGTTCCATCCCCCCTTTCCCCCCTTTCTTTCTTAAGCAATCTGTGTTGTGTTTCCTGAAAAGATTTTCCCAGTGCTTCAGCATCTTGGGCATTTGACTGAACTAGCTTTGAAGCTGTCCAGCTTAGCTTGGCTTCTGAGTTCTGATCGGTTTCTAATTATCGATCCATCACTTAACTGAATCCCTTCTCTTTCTCCTCTACCCTCCTCCACACCCACTCATGGAAGTGGGTGGGTCTTGGCTGGGCCAGGGGTAGGGGGAGCTGAACCACTGTGAGCAGGTTCTCATGCAGGGCAGCGAGGATGTCACGGGACCAGTGGGGAGGGAACAAAGCAGGGGCCTACAGGTTCCCCAGATCAGAGGAGCCGTTGCAGATGCTGAAGGCTGGAGACTAGACAGGAGAACAAGAAGAGAGAAACCGGAAGTGCAGGCCCTGGGGGGCTTGGCAGAGCGGGGTTACTCCTCTGTGTTAACCAGAGTTAGTGGGAAAGCTCAGCTTGGTATACAGACCAGGAAGAATTATTAGCATCTACTATGATTTCAGCCCAGTATGTGTGTGTCTGTGTGTACCTATGTGCAACATGAAGCTTAAGACACAGTCCTTAGTGATAGTTTCTAATCCATTTAGAAAAGTGCAAAGAACCCATATAACATGGCCAGCCATGTATTAAGTGCTAAATTATGGTGGTCGGAGAACTACCCTAGTAATGAGGATGCCGCATTCTAACTCCCCACCTGCTCCTTAACTTGGCTATGTGGGGATTTGTTATTCTTCAGTGTAAAGAGATGGGACTAAACAACTTAAGGAAAAACAAAGGAAAATGAATTAGAAGAACGATAACATAGATACAGGAATGCACCCAGAACATGTGAATTTCTACAAAGTAAACACTGGAGTAAGTGGTGCCAATATCACCCAGATCAAGACTTAGAATCACGCACACACCCAGAGGCCACCCTTGATTCCCCCACCCATAGTTGCCCCCTCATTCTCTCTAGACGAAATTGCTGTGATCTTCATAGTTTTGAAGTCCCTTTCAGCTCTAGATGTGACCATCAGGAATGGAAGATCTCCACAGTTCTGGACAAAGCTGTTAAAGACTGGAACTCTGTGTTATCTAAGGTCTCTAAAATAGATTTGCAATAGTGACTAGTTAGGGCCTGGATTGCTCTTTTGGTCATCAGGCCTCTAATTTTTTTTTTTTTTAAACAACTGAGGATGATCAGTCAAGGTTCTATATCTGCTCTGGCCCCTGTGTACTTGGCAGTATGGTTTTGAGGTTGTTCTGTGGGTCAGAAAATTCCTGCTTTCATCCCAAAGCCCAAGACTGAAAGTAAAGAGCTATTTTTTTCCTGGTGGTTCAGAACTGAACTGGGTGGGTACATGATGGTGCTAAGCTGTTCCTCGAGGCTGCCAAGCTGTGACTTGGCTTGTATATTTATGCCCGTAAAAGGTTGTTTCAAACACAGAAAGAGGGCAAGCATCGTGATTAAACACACACACACACACACCCAGAAAGCATGGCCACCAGCATGGTATCTACACCATGCGCCCATTCAAACCACGGTTGCAAAAGGAAATGGATTTGAAAATTCTTTGCATGGAAAAAATGGGGCTGGATACTGTTCAGAGACAAATGCGCATATGAGGTTTTACTGAAAAGCTGGTTTCCAGCGAGACTTAGGATCATTTCTCTGTGGCTTTCACTGTATTAGAGGTTTCTACCCTCGTTCAGTTGCTGACGCAGATAAGACTTCTAGTAATTCACGGAAAAGCGAGTGACCTTCTAACCGTCCTCATCCACTCATCAGCTCTGTCTGTCTCCATCGTATCATATGTGCTCCCTGTCCCAGCCCCTGAACATGTCTGCTTGCGCACTCACACGTCTCCATGCTTGTGTGTGTATACGTGGTACCCCTCTCTCTCCTCCAGCTCCCGCTACTTCTGCCCACCATCGGATGTGGCCTGACCCTCAGCCTGCTGGTTGGGAAAGTGTGTTGAAGAAGTCCATCCTTGGGGTTCTCTTTTGACCCCCAAACATGGAGAAACTTGGCCTCTGATGAGCTGAAGCCCACACACCATTCCCTGCCTCCTGGGATTTAAATAATTCTCACCACATGGCATCTTTCATGGGGATGGGTCACTTGCGGAGCTGAAGAAGGTGGTTTCTTAAGTGGCATGACTTGAGGTGGGGGTTGTACTTCATTGCTTCCATCTATCCTCTTTTCTCCATCCCACCTGCCTGTCACAGTGACCAAAGTCCCCTTACTTATCTCCATTCCTACAGGCTGTGAAAGATTTTAGGTTATCAGGAGTTTCTCATGGGATTTCCCATGCAAGAATACTAGAGTGGGTAGCCCTTCCCTTCTCCAGGGGAATCTTCCCAAGCCAGGGTTTGAATCCCTGTCTCCTGCATTGCAGGGCGGATTCTTTACTACTGAGCCAGCAGGGAAGCCCTTATGAGCTGATACCTAGTAGCAATCAGACAACATGAGTGAGGGAGAGGGGAGAGGGCTTGCTAGAGGGCTGAGCACCATTTGCTTCCCAACAGCTGTGTGGATCACTTCAATTCATTGCAACAGGGAAAAGGAGATGTCCAGCTTCCGGGTAAGATCTGGTTACAGATCAAAGTGCTCTTCCAACAGGCTGAGAATTCACGGGTCATGGGATGCAGGCTTTCCAGAAGTTGTTGCTAAAGGTACTAGTGATCATCAGCTTAGTGCCCATCAGCTTAGTGCCCATCGCAGGCGGTTTCCTGTTTACGACTTGGTGCTTCTCTGCTGCGAGGAAGAAGCCACATTCTCCTGGCACGGTCCTGGGAATAGACCCTGACCTTTAGGGACACACTGAAGCTTGTTCAGTGTCCTTGATTTGCACAAAAGAGGGTGCCTCCCAGTACCAAAAAGGCGCTGCAGAAATGGGGAATCTGTCAAGCAGTGTAACCTCCCGGTGGACCCGAGGCCAACCTTTCCAACAACTTGAGGGTTTTTAGCAGAAGGAAAGCAAAGTAGTCCTTGAATGGGAGTCCATGCAAGACTGCAAATGAAAATACAGAATGAAACTTGATCAAACCTGGCGCTCCTCTCCCAGGCTTCCTTGGGGCGGAGGAGATTGCTATAGACTGGAAAATGTAATTTCAAGGGGGCCTGGAGAGAGACAGCAATAAAGACCAGTTTGTTTTATTGCACGTTTGGAGGGGAAAGGCTTAGGAAGTGCCTTAATGGATGAAATGAGAGATGGTTCTAGAGGACAGAGCCTGATAAAAGGAAGGCGGCCTGAGCTCTCAACAGGAGAGGTCATGCCTCTTTAATTTGGTGGAATTCATGAAGGTTTTACTGTAACTGCAGCCCAGCAGAAATCAGGGGCTGTTCCAGTTCTCTTTATCAGTGCTGATGAAGCGGAGATGAAAAAAGGCTGTAGCTAGTTGTCAGATAAACAGTGGTGTGCTGGTCCGTGTTCAACCAGGGGCTCTGGGAGTGGGGTGGAGGCAAGGTCTGGTCCATCGTGTTTGCTGATTTCTTTGGTGTAAATAAATGCTCCTACTGTGGCTGATTTCAAGCTTCCAAGGTGATGTCACTGAACACAGATTTGGGAAGAGATATATGCAGAGTGGGTTCTCATGAGCCTTTATAGTGCAGCTCCAGCCCAGCCCTGCTTCAACAACCCAGGCAGTTCTTTCTGTGCCTTTGATGTGGGGTGAAAAGCGAAGAGGAGGATGGCTCCTCTGATGGTCCTTCCCCTGACGGGAGGGAGTGAGAACCTGCTTCGGGATGGCACGCCAAGCTGTTTGAGGTGGCACAAGGCTAGAGCGGGGCAGGGGAGGGAAGGGAGCGGAGGTGCAAGGCGGGGCGGGGGTCCAGGGTCCAGGTCCAGGCCATTTGCTCCCAAAGCTGTGATTTAAAATTCTAATGTTTTCAAATGGTTCCTGAGGTATCAGAAACATTTCAGAGAAATTCCAGGAAGCCCAGAGGATTCTGAACAACACAGTGTTTGAATAGCAAAAGAATATTGGGTCTTTAGGGAAAAGTGCCCATTATTAGAAATGGACTCTTTAATGATGTGTGTGCTGACCCCGGGTAACCGGATCAACAGGGGTCACGGGGTCGTCCTTCTTGTAGCTGGTGAAGATTGCTTAGAAAGGACTGGCTTTTTCTGCCCTTGGAACTCCTTTCCCTTACTCCATATGTCTTAAATTTTTTTTTCTTTTAACCAGACCTGAATTAAAATGTTCTGTCTTATTACCACGAAAGGACAATCATACCTGTCAGATGGAGAGTGCGATGTTTGGTCCATTTATGGGGTGCCTTTCCTTTGAGTGTAGGGTTTCACCTCTTTGGGCCTCAGAGTACTGACAAGCAGCCCTCTCTGCTTCCCAGCAGCTACCAGAAAGGCATGTCAAGCGCAGGTCCCTTGATCCTTCCATGGAGCTGGCCTGTGCTTGGGGTGTTTGAGGCAGATTCTGATTGAACAGTGTCTTCTGTAGCTAATGAATAAATCAATGATTACAATCCTCAGATACAAACACCCACATCTCCACCCCCTCCTTTAAGAAAAACCCATTAAAAAACTATAAAAAAGGAAAATCTACTGTTTAATGGCTTATTCCTGCTTGCTATTTCCCTCAAGCCTATCCCATGCTTAGTGGAAACTTAATGTCTTTTATTTTGGGGGTCTATTTTAAAATTATTTTTAACAAATTGGGGTATAATTGCTTTACAATGTTGTGTTAGTTTCTACCGTACAACAGCATGAATCAGCCCCAGGTGTACACGTATCCCCTTCCTCTTGAAATTCCCCCCTATCCCATCCGGTCCTACCCCTCTAGATCATTGCAGGGCACGGAGTGAGCTCCCTGTGTTATGAGCAGCTTCCCACCAGCTCTTCATTCTGCAGATGCTAGTGTATACACGTCAACTCTACTGTCTCAGTGCATCCCATCTTTGTCTTTTAAATCTAATGACCGGAAAACTAGGAAGTTCCTTAGGCAGTTTATTCTACATATATTTATTTCTTGTTGCTGTTATTCAATCGCTAAGTTGTATCCACCTCTTTGCAACCCCAAGGACTGCAGCATACCAGGTTTCTCTGTCCTCCGCTATCTCCTGGAGTGTGCTCAATCTCATGTCCACTGAGTTGATGATGCCATCCCACCATCTTATCCCTTGTCTCCCCCTTCTCCTCCTGCCTTCAATCTTTCCCAACATCAGGGTCTTTTCCAGTGAGTCAGCTCTTCACGTCAGGTGGCCAAAGTATTGGGGCTTCAGCTTCAGCATCAGTCCTTCCGATGAATATTCAAGGTTGATCTCCTTTAGGATGGACTGGTTTGACTTCCTTGCTGTCCAAGGGACTCTTAAGACTCTTCTCCAGCACCACAACTTGAAAGCATCAATTCTTTGGCGCTCAGCCTTCTTTCTAGTTCAACTCTCGCATCCACACATGACTACTGGAAAAACCATTGCTTTGACTATATGGACATTTTCTATTAATTAATGCTGGAAAAATAGATAGGACCTGGTTTTAAGATATGCGTTATTTAATAAGGAATGTAGTGTCTGGAAGGAGTTGAGACTTAAGCCAGGAGGCAGGAGGAAGGCATGGGCAGTTTTTCATCAGAGGCAGATACAGAGCTGTGCTCTTGGAAAGCAGTGTGGGAAAGATGGGTTGAAAAGTAAGACTGTGATAAACGTACACCCAAAGTTCACGATAGAGGTCACAACAGTCCATGCAGGTGGAGATGGTGAGAAGGGATGAGAGGAGCTGAAGAGAGAGTGAGTGCTCTCACCCAGAGAAACATAAGTGTGAAGAGGAACTATTTTGAGGGCAGGATGATGAGTTCAACTGAATCGTCAAGCTTGAAGGAAAGTGGGTAGAGATTGATAACATTCTCTGTGGGTTTCTGCTGTTTCTGCACATCTCCTGAGCAGAGGTGCTGATGACTTTGGTTCCAGACTCTTTTTTCAAGGATTTTGTCCAGTGAGCAGACTTGGAAGATAGAGATAGTGTGTTCTTCTGGAGCACAAGCTAAATGTGTTTACTGTCCAGTAAAATAATGTCTGCCCTAAAGGTCAGGCAGCTTTGTTTGTAGTCTGGTATGAAAATAAAGCTCATACTACCTGCTGTGCTGTACCAGCAATAATGTCCTTGGTCTCTGACTTGGGAGTCTTGTGTCTTCTTCTAGCATTCAGGAAACTGTGGCAGGCTCATGGGTTTGCTTGCAATTAGTGCAAAACCTCAAACCTTCTGCAGTTCTGGAATAGACACCTAAGTCTAAGCAGACTTTGTGTATCATTTAAATGAATTTTCTTGGCTTAGGGATGAGGAAATTGAAGGCAAAGTGACTTATTCCAGGACACGGAGCAAGTTGGTGGAGGAGGGAGCCTCTGAAGGCCAGGCAGGCTTCTGATATAGGAGTGGTGAGGGCATCCTGGTTGAAGGACATGCTGCCAGCTGAGGCACAGAGAGCCCTCTGGTTGCTGTGGGCAGTGGGAGATGGAGAGACAAGACTGGACCAGATTGTGGAGAGTCTTGAATGAGCAACTAAGGGGAGCTTGAGATGGTTTTAGAGGAGGGAAAGGAGCGTATAATCAATGCTGCTCTTCAAGACATTTGAAGTGGCAAGGAGACGAGGGCTTCAGTTGGTTCCTGGATGGTCATGGGAGGAGGGAAAGGCAGGCCCTGGCTTGAATCCTGCTTCCTTCTTTCCTTTCATCCTGTCTTCATGCCGGCAGTTTTGTATTCATTATCTAGCATTTGTCCTCACTTGTGGTCTTAACACAATTTTAAATACTTCAGCCTGGACCATTAGACGTAAATGTGTGCACTGATGGTTACCACCCACACTCTAGTGGCGATCAATGGCTCAACTTGGGAAGAAACACCCAGAGGTGATCAGTTAGTATTTGAAACGTTACTCCTAAGGGTGCTCTCTGTAAGCAGGTACTGTAGGCTTTAGTCATCTTTGTTGTCGTCCTTGCTGTTTATGCGCTTAGTTGTATCAGACTCTTTGCGCCCCCAGGGACTGTAGCCCGCCAGGCTCCCCTGTCCATGGGATTCTCCAGGCAAGAATACTGGAGTGGATTGCCATTCCCTTCTCCAGGGGATCTTCTTCTTGGATCTTCCTGTGGATCCAACCCATGTCTCCTGCATTAGCGGGCATATTCTTTACACTGAACCACCAGGGAAGCCCCTTAGTTATCTTTCAGTTCAGTTCAGTTCAGTCGCTCGGTCGTGTCCGACTCTTTGTGACCACATGGATGGCAGTACACCAGGCTTCTGGACAATCAAAACCAGGGCTGTTGTTCATAACATAACAAATGAGGGAAATTGCTTTCCATTGGTGAATTATGTGTTTGATGTCTGGAGACTGGACTGTGGTATGAAACCAGCATCTCCCCACTGTGTCAGCATGTAGAGGAATGTGCAGGGAGGGTCCAGCAGTCTATACCCAACCTTGATTCTGAGCTGGCCCAGTCCAGCTAGTGCTTTGGAGGAGTCTTACTGCCTGTGTCTAAGGAGTGACCTTGGGCATGACTTTGAATGACACTGACCTTTCATGCAGTTGCCACTGAAGCACCTGAAATGAGGATAGCTGGTTAAGACCCTGAGCTCCCCATGCAGGGGGCCCAGCTTTGATCCCCGGTCAGGGAACTAGATCCCACATCCAGTAACTAAGATCCCATATGCCTAAAGATCCCATGTACAGTCAAATAAATAAATTGCCTGGAACACTCAAATAAATAAATAGATATTTTTTTTAAAAAAGAACGAGCAACTGACACTTCCTCAAGTTTGCGGAAGAGCTATGTGACCGTTTTTCTGCCTCTTTGCTAATAAATGTTTATATATGGGCCACAATCAGTCTGAAACTAACTTTCATTGTAACCTAGAAGGGAGGTTATGGGGAGGAAACTCTAGCCCCATTTATATCTAACTGTTGGAGACTCCTGATACTTTGAAAAGACCTGGATGTAGGGGAAGATTGAGGGCAGGAGGAGAAGGGGATGACAGAGGATGAGATGGTTGGATGACATCAATGACTCAATGGACATGAGTTTGAGCAAACTGTGAGAGAGAATGAAGGACAGAGAAGCCTGATGTGCTGCAGTCCATGGGATCGCAGAGTCAGGAATGACTGAGCAACTGAACAACTGACACTAGACCCAGAGAACCTCATAATTGAGAATAAACAGATTATCAGCCTGCAATGCTCCCCTCTGAGGCAGATATTACCCATACCTTCATAGTCCAGGTGAGAAAGCTGAGACAAGGGGACCAGCTGGCCCAAGGCCACACAGCTGGGAAATGCCAGCGCCAAGGTTCAACATGTCACCTTCCCCTGTTCTGCTAAAGCAAAATGTATCTGTCATTCCCTCCTCATCATGAAACTTTAATTTGTAGCAGGGAAGGAGAGGAAATTTGCTATTTAAAATACATGACTGTCAAAGGTCTATATTTTTAGAATTCATTGCCGAGGGGCAGATGAAGTTGTGCACAGGACAGGCCCTCTGGCTTTCACTCATCTCTTCCAGCCCTAGGGGATCCAAATATAGATTTTTAACATTGGTGCCTTTCCCTCTGGCTTATTCTGATCTTATTTTAAGGGCAAAGAAGAACGCTGAGCTTGGCTTGGCTAAAATTGGAATTTACCTGCCTGGTGTGTTTTCCTCTCATAAGTTAATGTTAGTCTTGGTTCTCTGAGGGTAGATTAATGAGTCTTCTAACTTTCCCTGTAGGTGGTAGATGCCTTCCAAGAGCTACTCTCCTTTTTTCCTTGATAAGCTTGGTCTAAACCAGCCATGGAAATATCCTTCTTAGCTGGTGAGTGATTTATTAGAGCACATGTAACCTAGTCCTGGCGAATAACGGGGAGTTTGTGAGGGATTTTGGGAAAGATTTTCCTTCCTGATAAAAGGCAGAGAACATTATGAGAAGAAAGCCCTTTGCTCCCACCCTCTTCCTTCTTGCACAGACAGGACACTGTCATGTGAGGATATGATGTCTGGTGCTACAGCAGTCATCTTGTGACCATGAGGGTCACCAACTTGTAGGGATGGCAGGACAGAGGAAGGATAGAAAGAGCTGGGCTCTTTGGTGGCATTGTTCAACTATCTAACCAATTCTGAGAAGGCTAACCTGCAGCCCAATTGTGGGAAACTAGTAGTTTAAATCATTTTCAGTTGAATATTCTATTACTTGTGGCTGAGAGCATTTATAAATGAATAATTGTTCATTAGTAAGGAACAAATCAAGGCAACAGTGACTAATTCTCTGAAAGAATAGTCATCTCTGATGAGAGATATGTCCTGAGACCTTGATTAATCCCATATTCATGAATCAATGATAGGCCCAGCAATAAAGCATTACTAAAACATTGAAGGGACTTCTTATCCTAATAAGGAATATTCTGGCTGAAAATGACTGTGAAAAATCAATGAAAAGAGTGTATTGACCTAGTAAGTAAAAGATGGAGAAATGTAAGCTTCAGATATGGCTTGATCCAGGGCTCAATGATGTTACTGAACCTTAATTTCTCTCTATCACTCAGTTCTGCTCTTAGAGCTGACTAAAGGCTCCAAGTGGCAGCAAAAATGCTGGTATCAGTTAAAGGTCCACAGTCTCTGTGGTTCAAGTCCAGCACTAAAAGGATAAGTTCCCTCAAGGGTCCCAGCAAGGCTCATTGTTTCCATTGACTCCAACGGGCTGTGTGATCCCCAAGGAATGTGATGCTTTGATTTGGGCCTCAGTCACCTGGCCAGCCGTGGTGCAAGGGTAGAGAGAACCTCACCCAAAAGTGCAGAGGCTGCACATGAAGAAAGCCTGCTTTTCCCAAGAAACTGGGACTGTTACCAGAAGATGAATGGGAAGTGAATGGCCAAAAACTGCAGAGGTCCACTCTGCCCCTTCAAATCTTTGAGCAAGTTTGTTTTCTGCTATTTCTTTAGTATTCTTGTTTTTACACAATGTGCACTTAAAAAAATTCCATCATAAGCATTCCTTTTCAGTGTCATTTTTCTTGAAGTTTTTATGTGCTGAGCAGAAAACCAGCCACAGATATGAATGCAGAGAGGACTCCTAAGACTCTCATCAGCCTAAAGGTGCACCAATTAAAATTCATGCCTTGGAAATTTACAAGGGCACGTAGCTTCTGGCTTTGCTCTTAAGTTGTTGGAAGGATACGTTTATAAAGTGACAAAGAACTTCAGTGATGGACATTCTACTGTGAGTGACAGAAGACTGGGAAAGCTGGCGGATGGTGGAGTGGGCCTATTTGTGACTCAGCGTCTCACAATTTAGCAGAAAACGATGGACGCCTCTCTCCCTGACAGCTGTGACAAAGCCTTGGGTATGTCTGAGGGAGGCCACTGCGGACCCTCAGGAACTGCTGAAGACAGTGGTGTAACCTGTAGTGCTGCGCCTTCTGGAATATGGGACTCATTGCCGTTGCTGTTTAGTCGCTTCAGTCGTGTCCAACTCTTTGCAACCCCATGGACTGCAGCCTGCCAGGCTCCTCTGTCCGTGGGATTTCCCAGACAAGAATTCTGGAGTGGATTGCCATTTCTTACTTTAGGGGGGTCTTCCCAGCCCAGGGATCAAACCCGAGTCTCTCACTTGGCAGGCAGATTCTTAACCACTGGGTTCACCTGGGTAACCCCTTATGAGGCTCACACCAGGGGGGAAATACGCTGTGAGGTTACATGCAATACAAGTAAGCACTTCTTCACTTTAATAGCTATTAAAGCATAAATATATACTTATATATATTCACTTATAAAGTATAAATAAGTTAAAAAACCTCCCACCGCTAGCACACCAAGCTTTGTTTTTTGGGTGTTGCTGCAGAAAAAGAGACCGAAGCAGGTAGCTCTCAGGTGTCCAACATGGGCAGACCTTGTGAGTCGTGATCACACATCCTGGGGGGAAGATGTTACTCCTGCTGGGGTTTGGGAAAATAGACCGCAAAGGCTGATGTTTAGGAAACAGGACTCCTCAAAGTCCTTTCATGTTAAACATGTTGTTTGCGTTGTATTCATTTGCTGTGTAACAAATCACCATATATTTAGCAGTTAAAACAACACCTGTTTCACCACTGCTATGGGTCAAGATACTGGGCATGGCTTTACTGGGTCTTCCGCTGAGGGTCTCCTTAGGCTGCAGTGAGGGTGCCCACCGGGCTTCTTCTCTTCCTGAACTCAGGGTTCACTTCCAAAAGAGAATAAAGAGAAATCACTCAGTCATGTCCAACTCTTTGTGATCCCATGGACTGTAGCTGACCAGGCTGCTCCATCCATGGGATTTTCCAGGCAAGATTACTGGAGTGGGTTACCATTTCTTTCTCCAGGGAATCTTCCCGATCTGGGGATTGAACCTGGGTCTCCCACACTGCAGGCAGACTCTTTGCCATCTGGGCCACCAGGGAACTCCTCACTTCCAAGCTCCTGGGATTGTTGGTAGAATTCAGCTCCTTGTGGTTGCAGGACTGAGGTCTCTGCTTTCTTGCCGGTTGTCAGCTAAAGGTCACCTGCAGTGAGTGCCTTGCCATGTGGCCCCCTCACTGGCCCACCTAAAGTGTGGCAGTGCCCTTCTCCAAGGCCAGTCATCAAACAAAAGAAAATCTCTCCCTTCTGTCTGCTAAGACAGGGTCTTATTTGTTGTTCAGTCACTAATCGTGTTTGACTCTTTGGGACCCCATAGACTGCAGCATGCCAGGCTTCCCTGTCCTTCATTATCTCCTGGTGTTTGCTTAAACTCATGTCCATTGAGTTTGTCTCCCCCTTCTCTTTCTGTCTTCAATCTTTCCCAGCATCAGGGTCTTTTCCAATGACTTGACTCTTCATATCAGGTGTCCAGTATAGGACAGAAGTACAGGAGCTTCAGCTTCAGCATCAGTCCTTGCAGTGAATATTCAGGGTTGATTTCCTGAGTAATTTAATTATACGAATGACTATCTCATAACCTTTGCTATCTAACATAATCAAATCAAGGGAGAGACTGTTTATCATACTCACTGGTCCCACCTACTCAAGGACTGTGCTGGCTGTGGACACCCAGGGGCAATAATCTGGGTCCATGTTGGAATTCTGCCTTGATTTCTCCCTGTGATAGCTAATTTGTGTTGTCAACTTGGCTATGCCAGAGGATACCCAGATATTTGGATAAATATTATTTAGGGTGTGTCTGAGGATGTCTCTGGATGATGTATATCTACAGATAGCTCTTTATCCCTATTGGTGCTCAAGTGATTATGGGTGTGTGTGCTCAGCTGTGTCTGACTCTAGACCCCATGAACTGTAGCCCACCAGGCCCCTCTGTCCATGGAATTCTCCAGGCAAGAATACTGGAGCAAGTTGCCATTTCCTCCTCCAGAGGATCTTCCCGACCCAGGGGTCGAACCCTCATCTCTGTGTCTCCTGCACTGGCAGGTGGATTCTTTATCACTGTGCCACCTGGGTATGGAGGATAAAAAATCAAGCCTCAAAAGAACTGATGCTATATTTTCCATTCAGAGTTTGTGACTGAAGGCAGAAGACAGAGGTCCCAGCTCAAAGACGGTTAGGCAAAAAGAAAGAGGTTTTTCTCACTCATCCTTCTATTCTATCCCACCTTACTGGATTGAGTGGGGTCCACCCATACTGGGGTTCTCATGGTTCTGGCCCCAGGATTCTGCTTGAATATGAGTAGCCCCCGAAGGCTGTTTATCCCTTGGTATCTTTTGCTGCTGCCTTTGTACCTGACTATTCAAATTAGTTCAGTAAAATTTGAAACTGTTGACCAAAATGTTTGGCTTCTCTGTTTATGATCACCCTCAAACACTAAGTGATTATTCCATATGAACCCCTGGGTACAGAGCACTTCCTCAGTGGTCCAGAAGATGCTGGAACAGGCAGGTCCCAGTGATTTCTTGGTGAAACTCTAGGGGTACAGGCAGGAGGCTGAACCCTGCAGGTATTAGGTGAAGGACGCACAGATAGCTCAGGTGGGTACAACTAAGAAAGCATGGAATTAGGCTGGCTCTGTGACCTTTTGACCTATGCAGCTGCCCCATGCTTAGAAAAGGCCGACATCTAGTTTAAGTCTCTGCTTTTTTCATCTTGATATTCTTCACAATTTTTGAACAAGGGATCTTGCATTTTCATTTAGCCATGGGACTCAGATATTTTATAGTCTGTCTTGCATACATTTGTATTGTGTGGCTTGTTCAGTTCAGTTCAGTCACTCAGTCATGTCCAACTCTTTGCGACTCCATGGACTGCAGCATGCCAGGCTTCCCTGTCCTTCACCAGCTCCTGGAGTTTACTTAAACTCATGTCCATTGAGTCAGTGATGCCATCCAACCATCTCATCCTCTGTCATCCCCTTCTCCTTCTGCTTCAATCTTTCTCAGCATCAGGGTCTTTTCCAGTGAGTTAGTTCTTCACATCAAGTGGTCAAAGTATTGGTGTTTCAGCTTTAGCATCAGTCCTTCCAATGAATATTCAGGGCTGATTTCCTTTAGGATGGACTGGTTGGATCTCCTTGTAGTCCAAGAGTCTTCACCACAGTTCAAAAGTATCAATTCTTCGGCCCTCAGCTTTCTTTATAATCCAACTCTCACATCCATACATGACTACTGGAAAAACCATAGCTTTGACTAGATGGACGTTTGTTGGCAAAGTAATATCTCTGCTTTTTCATATGTTGTCTAGGTTGGTCATAGCTTTCCTTCCAAAGAGCAAGCATCTTTTAATTTCATGGCTGCAGTCACCATCTGCAGTGATTTTGGAGCCCCCCAAAATAAACTCTGTTACTGTTTCTGTTGTTTTTCTATTTGCCCTGAAGTGATGGGACTGGATGCCATGATCTTAGTTTTCTGAATGCTGAGTTTTAAGCTGACTTTTTCACTCTCCTCTTTCACTTTCATTAAGAGGCTCTTTAGTTCTTCTTCACTTTCTGCCATAAAGGTGGTATCATCTGTATATCTGAAATTATTGATATTTCTCCTGGCAATCTTGATTCCAGCTTGTACTTCATCCACCCCAGCATTTCTCATGACATAGTCTGCATGTAAGTTAAATAAGGGTGACAATATACAGCCTTGACATACTCCTTTCCAAATTTGGAACCAGTCTGTTGTTCCATGTCCAGTTCTAACAGTTGCTTCTTAACCTGCATACAGATTTCTCAGGAGGCAGGTCAGGTGGTCTGGTATTCCCATCTCTTTAAGAATTTTCCACAGTTTGTTGTGATCTACACACTCAAAGACTTTGGCATAGTCAATAAAGCAGAAGTAGATGTTCTTCTGGAACTCTCTCGCTTTTTTGATAATCGAACTGACGTTGGCAATTTGATCTCTGGTTACTCTGCCTTTTCTAAATCCAGCTTGAACATCTGGAAGTTCACAGTTCACATACTGTTTGTTGCAGCTTGGCTTGGAGAATTTTGAGTATTACTTTGCTAGCGTGTGAGGTGAGTGCAATTGTGTGGTAGTTTGAGCATTCTTTGGCATTGCCTTTCTTTGGGATTGGAATGAGAACTGACCTTTTCCAGTCCTGTGGCCACTGCAGAGTTTTCCAAATTTGCTGGCATACTGAGTGCAGCACTTTCACACCATGCATCATCTTTCAGGATTTGGAACAGCTCAACTGGAACTCTACCAGCTCCACTAGCTTTGTTCATAGTAATACTTTCTAAGGCCCACTTGACTTCGCATTCTAGGATGTCTGGCTCCAGGTGAGTGATCACACCATTGTGATTATCTGGGTCGTGAAGATCTTTTTGATACAGTTCTTCTGTGTATTCTTGCCGTCTCTTCTTAATATCTTCTGCTTCTGTTAGGTCCATACCATTTCTGTCCTTTATTGTGCCCATCTTTGTATGAAATTCTCCCTTGGTATCTCAAATTTTCTTGAAGAGATCTCTAATCTTTTCCATCCTATTGTTTTCCTCTATTTCTTTGTATTGATCACTGAGAAAGGCTCTTTCTTATCTCTCCTTGCTATTTTTTGGAACTCTGCATTCAGATGCTTATATCTTTCCTTTTCTTCTGTGCCTTTTACTTCTCTTCTTTTCACAGCTATTTGTAAGGTCTCCTCAGACAAACATTTTGCCTTTTTGCATTTCATTTTCTTGGGAATGGTCTTGATTACTGCCTCCTGTACAATGTCATGAATCTCAATCCATAGTTCATCAGGTACTGTGTCTATCAGATCTAATCCCTTGAATCTATTTCTCACTTCCACTGTATAATCGTAAGGGATTTGATTTAGGTCATACCTGAATGATCTAGTGGTTTTCTGTACTTTCTTCAATTTCAGTCTGAATTTGGCAATAAGGAGTTCATGATCTGAGCCACAGTCAGCTCCCCGTCTTGTTTTTGCTGACTGTATAGAGCTTCTCCACCTGTGGCTGCAAAGAATATAATCAGTCTGATTTCAGTATTGATCATGTTGATAGTTTTTGAACAAGGGATCTTATATTTTCATTTAGCCTTGTGACCCAGATATTTTATAGTCTGCCTTGCATAGATTTGTATTGTGTGATTTGTAGGAACAGGTAAAACAGTATGAAAAAATGGGGGAAATAAAAATTTGCTGTATGACATAGGGAACTCAAATCAAGTACTCTGTGACAACCTAGAGGGGTGGGTTGGGGTGGGAGGTGGGAGGGAGGTTTAAAAAAGATGGGACATATGTATACCTATGGCTGATTCATGTTAATATAAGGCAGAAACCAACACAATATTATAAAGAAATTATCCTCCAATTAAAAATAAATTTAAATTAAAAATGGGGGAAATACATAAAGCAGGATGAGTACTTTTATAACCTGAAAGCTGGTCTCATGTCTGTAGTGACAGAGATGCCTGGGTGTTTCTGTGGGCCTGGGGACAAGCCGCTGAGGTTTGCTACCTGGGATTGCTAGTTTAGGGTGAAGCAAAGGGAACTCAGGCTTCCCAGGTGGCACTAGTGGTAAAGAATCCTTGCCTGCCAATGCAGGAGACGTAAGCAACACTGGGTCGATCCCTGGGTCAGGAAAATCCCCTGGAAGAGGGCATGGCAACCCATTCCAGGATTCTTGCCTGGAGAATCCCTTGGACAGAGGAGCCTGGTGGGATACAGTCCATAGGGTCGCAAAGAGTCAGATATGACTGAAATGAGTTAGCACAGCAGCACAAAGGGAAGTCACAAGGAGCCCATGGTTTGATGAGGAATAAAGACCCTTAAAGAGAAGTATAATAGAGACTCATGTTATGAGCCCAGGGATTGTGGGAAAGTGGGGAAGAGATCTCTACCACCCTGGGAAAGTAGGGTAGGAGAGTGAATTCCCTGAAGGAGTTGAAGCCAGAGCCAAGTCTTAAAGGATGAACAAAAGACAGGCCAGCAATGGGTGGGAATGTAGCAGAGTGTGTGTGTGTGTGTGGGGGGGGGTATACATGCACTGGGGCAGGGAAGCTATTCTAGGCAAATGTAACCCCATGAACAAAAACATGGAAGTAAGAGAACCATGACACCTGACCCCTATAAGCATCTTGTAAATGCCATTCTATGGGCAGAAGAAATGCAATTGCAAGGGCTGATGGTGGGGCCGCTGGCAGCCTGGTTGTGAATGATCGGGATATCACCCTGTAAGTGGTGAGGAACGACCCACATTATACAGCAATGGAGACTGAATCTGCACTAACTGCCCACATTTGCATAGTTAATAGCAGAACTGGCTTGGCAGTCCAGGTCTGGCCGATTCTCAACTAATGTTGTCAGATTTAGCAAATAAAGATAGAGGATGCCCCGTTAAATGTGAATTTCAGACAGACAAGATGTAACTTTTTAAGGTGTATGTTCCATGCATTATTTTGGATAAATGCGTGGCGTGCTAAGTCCCTTCAGTCATGTCCGACTTTTTGTGACCCCATGAACTGTAGCCCACCAGGCTCCCCTGTCCGTGGGATTCTCCAGGCAAGAATACTGGAGTGGGTTGTGATGCCCTCTCCCAGGGAATCTTCCTGACCCAGAGATCGAATCTGCATATCCTTGCAGGGGCATTCTTAACTGCTGAGCCAATGGGGAAGCCCATTTTTGATATACTTAAAATTATTTATTGTTCACACAAAATTCAAGTTCAAGCGGAAACCTAAATCTGGCAACCCTTCTCCAAACCCCTGATCTTCCTTCTGTTCCATGTTGGTCCACCACTGTTAGTTCTCTTCCATCCAAGAAAAGATCCATGAGAGATGTGGGAGAATAAAACATGAGATGAGGAGAAATAAGTGTCCAGAATATGCAGAATTGCAGTTTAAGCAGAATAAACGTCCTTCCTGGTTGCCTATGTCAGGGACCTGGGATTTAAATTAACCAGAAAGAGGGTCCACCATCTCATTATCTGAATGCTAAACAGGGGTTTCTCTAATTTCATGCACATATGGGAGGACCGTGAGTGAGTCGCTCAGTCGTGTCTGACTTTTTGCGAGCCCATGGACTGTGGCTCACCAGGCTCTTCCGTCCATGGGATTCTCCAGGCAAGAATACTGGAGTGAGTTGCCATTTCCTTCTCCAGTGGATCTTCCCCAATCCAGGGGTTCATCCTGTGTCCCCTGCATTGCAGGCAGATTCTTTACTGTCTGAGCCACCAGGGAAGATCCAAAAGATGAACGATCATTAAATTTTAATGAACTCCTGAAAAGCATGTTTATTTATGTAAAAATTAATTCTACTCTTGCAGATAGGAAGGACAGAGAAGCAGGCTATTTGACACTGGGATTATTTTGTCTGTTTTTTCATCCATTATATTTCAGGAGCTTTAAAATCTTTAAAGACCATCTCAGGGGCAGGTAGAGATGTCACTGATAGCTTTAAGCATTTTCTATTGTGTAAAAGAAGAAGAGGAATTCCGAATATGGAAGACCTTATTTTCCAGTGCTCCAAGCCGCTTTAAATACTCTTCAAAGGAAGTGCCAAAGAAGAATGAGAATGAAGTTTTTTTTTTTTTAATGTCTCCCTTATTATGTTCTTGCCTTCTTAAGATCTTAACATGCCTGTGTCAGAGGCAAGTAGCTTTTTACTATCATCTTGAAACAGAATCAGGAGACATTGACTCTAGAAAAATGTAGACGACGTTTTTCTTCTTCTCTAAGTAGAAATAGCACATTATGGTTAGCATATGTGTCTCTCCCTTTCATGTGCTCCTTTTGATTACGTGTTCTGTCTCTCTAGGTCTTTGTAGTCGAAAACGTGAGGCTTTCCCTTATAAACACCGCAGTCCTGCAGAAACGTCTTGGCCGGCGTTACCCCGAGAAGCGTGTCTGCCTGGCTTATAATTGTCAGTGCCGCACGTTTAGCACGGGTGTCGAGAGAGTGCCCATCTCTAGGCCGTATTGCATCCACCCGCCTGGCTGCATTGCACTGTTCCTTTCCCCCTTGTTTGGAATTGTTTTCGACTGGGCAGGAAAGCAATGACTGCTTGATTCCTGCTCCTGGCCGTGTCGACTTGAGTGACATTCACTACTTGCAGTCTTTCTCCACTCACCTGTAAGTCAGGGCTAGTAATATGCCCCCTCTCAGGGCTGTTGCAAGCACTGTACTCCACCTGCACATACAGCTTGCATGGATTCCTTATGGCCCCCAAAACAAGTTGCTACCCACTTGGTGGCTTCCAACAGTAAACACTGATTGTCTCAGAGTTCTGGAAGCTGGAAGTCTGAAATCAAGGTGTCAGCAGGCCCATGTTTCCTTGCAAGCTTCTAGTGGGTGATCCTTCTCTGCCTTTTTCAGCTTCTGATGGCATCACTGCCATCTGCTTAGTCGTGACGTGGCCTTCTCCTCTCTGTGTCTCTGGCTGTCTTTTCTTGTCTCTTACAAGGACACCTTCACCTTGTTAGCACCCACTCAAATCCAGCATGATCTTACCTTTTTCATCTGCCAGATCCTATTTCCAAATAACGTCCCATTCTGAGGTTCCTGGAGGACATGAGTTTTTGGAGGGCAGTATTTCACCCACACTGCGCAGCTTCTTAAGCAGCGCTGGGCTTCAAAGAATGGAAGCTCCTTGTTCCATCTCTACCATCTGGGCACAGGTTAACTAAGCCAGGGGTTTATGTAACTTTCTCAGTCCCTCTAAAGAATAGGCTATTTACACATGGCCCCAGAAAACACCTTGTAGAGCCACTGGCCAGTTGGTTCCTCTGCCAGTTGGTCTGTGCCAGATGCTGGGAGCCAGGGACAGGGTGACCGACGTCCCAGCCCTTCAGGAGGCCACGGTCTAGTGGAGGAGAGTGACGTGTAAATAAGCAAATACAATGCTCCTATTTACTAGGCTGGCGTGCGTCCAGGGCTCCATCCAGAACAATGCTTCCAGAGCTGTTGGCTTCACACGTGGTTCCAGGAGCCAACTCTACCCCGGCTCTCCCTGCGGCTCCTCGGGCCTCGCCCTCCTGCCCCCACAGACAGGGCTGGCAGGTTACTTTCAGGTTAATCTCAGTCATTGCATTTATCCAGACCCTTGTCGACTCGCTGATTTTGCCCTTTATCTTTATTGGAAGCATCTCAGCTGGCTTGCTGCTCTTTCACTTTATTCCTTGGTGATGGATTTCTACACCCCGCTTCAAAAGACAAAACAAATTGTTTGTTTAACCTCCCCTGGAATAAGTGGGCCAGGGGTGGCGTGGGAAGGGAAGCGTACTTATTTTTCTTGTGGGCAGGCCTTCCTGGGTATTTCCAAAGAGACTCTTGACTGACTCACCTTATTTCATTTTCCCCATTGTATTAAAAAAAAAAAAAGTCACCTCTTTGATTCTTCCTTATCCATACACCTTTCTTTTCTTTCTTTTCTGCCCTGCTCCCCCATCCCATGCTCTTCCATTGTAAAATGTGGCCAATGTGTACTTTCATATGGCTTATTTGAAAATGTTTTAGAGGTCAGTGCATGGGGCTCAGAAGTCACTTCAAATGTCACTTGATGACAGACAAACGCCTGTTACATTATTTGAATGGGATGCGGTGCTATGTTAGAAGTTTGCAAGTCTGCAGAGGTGTGCAATGGGTATGCGCAGAGTGACGAGATGGGTCTCTCCAGCCAGCTTTCATCCTTCTCTTTCCATCACTGGCTTCCTGGGGAAATAGGTTTGAACAATATGGATCCCCATCTCCTCTTACCATAAAGAAGAGATGCTGTCTGAAGCCATTTCCCCAGATTTCAGTCTTCTTGGTAGGAACTGTGAGCCTGATTTCTGGAATGTTCTCCTCACTACTCACTCAAGATGAACAGACTCTCTTGCTGTAAAGCCAGATCTCACGCTCAGGTCAACACAGGCTGCCATATTCTGGTCATGGCAGCTTTAAGGCACCCTGAGGCCCTAACCCACTAAAGCTGAAATTCCAATCTTTGGCCACCTCACGTGAAGAGCTGATTCACTGGAAAAGACTCTGATGCTGGGAGGGATTGGGGGCAGGAGGAGAAGGGGATGACAGAGGATGAGACGGCTGGATGGCATCACCGACTCGATGGACATGCGTCTGAGTGAACTCCGGGAGTTGGTGATGGACAGGGAGGCCTGGCGTGCTGCGATTCATGGGATTGCACAGAGTCGGACACGATTGAGTGACTGAACTGAACTGAAGCCCTAACAGAAAGGAAACCCGAGTAGAACACCCCTGGCCTGGGAGCCAGGAGACCCCCCGTGTCTTCCCTTGTCCCCTTTTAGGGTGCAGCTGGCCTCCTGGTTGCCCTGCCGCCTCCCAAGCATCCCTCCCCTCACACAGAGCCCACCTCCTCCACAGATAACTCCACAAGGGTTTCAGGACTCAGGTTACCTGGCCCAGGAGAAACAGGAGGAGGGGCCATGCTGCCTGAAGGGTGTGATGGGCTGTCAGATGAGCCTGGGGCTCAACAAAGACAGCCTTTTATTCCCACCAGGAGTGTTGCTTTTGACATTTGCTGCTTCTGCCCCATGGGCAAAAAGTGGGGAGGATATTAGAAGCCTCTATGATGACCACAGAATCATGTCCTTTAAATTAAGTGGCTCCCAGGCCGCAGGTCTGGACGGCAAATTATCCACCATGGCGAGGCGAGAGACAAAGAGAGACAACTCCTCTCTGCAGCAGCCAGGCCAGCCCTTGTCTCGTCCCAAGCTCCTTTTCAGATGACATCACTGGCTTCCTGCCTAAAACCCTGCAGAACCCCCATGAATATGGGGTTCCTGGGCTCCTGGTTTCTGAAAGTTCCAGGTTGGTAGCTTTTGCAGCCAAGACCTCCCCCCCGGCCCCTCCTCCATCTTCCTCCAGATTCCCCATCAGCTGCCCACACCTGCGGCAGGCTCAGGTGCCCCTCGGCCCTCAGTCTGGACTGGATCCCTGAGCTAGGCTAAGACTGGATCCTCACTGGACCCTGGGACATAGTCCAGCCCCATCCAGGGAAGGGGAGTAGTTTCGGAGGAATTTGGTTCTGGGAGAACTCACCGGACCTGCACCCAGAGTGAAGGAAAACCAAAACAGGCAGGTCTCTCTTCCGGCAAGTCTGCTTTGCATTGCCCCTTAAGATGCCAGCAGAGGGGCCTGTGCCCAGGATGGTTGTGGGTGCTGGTGATGCCGAGAAGGATGAGAAGACAGGGTCTCTAGCCCCTAGGACAGCAGTTTTCAGAAGCTTTGGTGTACAGACCTTTCATACACTTATAAATTGGGGTCCTGTAAGAACTTTCCTTTGGGGGTTATATTTGTCAGTGTTTATCATGTTAGAAATGCAGAGAAATGTTTAACATATATATTTTTTAATTCACTAAAAAAAAAAAAAAACCATACATGTCAACACAAAAAAACACTTTAATGAGAAAACTATGTTGTCTTTATTCTAGACAACTTTTTTGGATTGTAATTGATATCTAATAAGCTGTATATATTTAAAATGTATTCATTGATGTTTGACATAGATATATACCCTGAAACCACCACAGAACATCCAACATCCTAACCCCACAACCACTGATCTGCTTTCTGTCACTATATATTAGTTTGCATTTTGTAGGATTTATATAAATGGAATTATACAGCTTGTAGTCTTTTTTTCCCTAACTTCTTCCATTCAGCGTAATTATTTTGAGATTCATCCATGCTGTTGTGTGTATCAATAACTCATTCGTTTTTACTGCTGGGAAGTATTCCATTCTATGGATTTACCACAGTTTGTTTATTCATTCATCTGCAGATGAACGTTTAGGCTGTTTCCAATTTTGGGCCTTAGAAATAAAACTGCTATAAATATTCATGTACAAGTATTTATATGGACATATGCTTCTTTTTCTTTTGTGTAAATATTAATATGTAGGAGTGGAATAGTTGATCATATAGTAGGCATGTGTTTAACTTTTTAGGAAACAGCCAGACTGTTTTCCAAAGCAGTTGTACTCTTTTACATTTCCACCACTAGAGTTGAGATTGCTAGTTTTTCCCTACTTTTGTCAACATTTGGCGTGGTCAGTCTTTTGAATTTCAGCTGTTCTAACTGATGGTGATATCTCATTGTGGATTTAAGTTGCAATTCTCTAATAACTAGTGATAATGTGCAGCTTTTATGTGAATTTCATGTATGTCATTTTTGCCGAATTTCTGTTTAAATACTTTGGTCATTTAAAAAATTGGGCTGTGTTTTATTGTTGAGTTTTGAGAGTTAAACATATATATACATATAGGATTATAAAATATATGTATATTGGATGTATACACATGTTGGATTGCTGTTGTTGTTTTAGTCACTAAGTAGTGTCCGATTCTGCAACCCCATGGACTGTAGCCCACCAGGCTCCTTTGTCCATGGGATTTACTGGCAAGATGCTGCAGTGGGTTGACATTTCCTTCTCCAGGGGATCTTCCCTGACCAGGGATTGAACCCACGTCTCCTGCTTTGCTGGCAGATTCTTTACCACTGAGCCACCAAGGAAGGCCTATATTCTGGGTATCATTCCTTTATTAGAAAATGCTTTGCAAAGTTTTCTCCCAGGCTGTGACTTGTCTTTTCATTCTGTTAACATCATCTTGAAGAGTTGCAATTTTATTTCCGATGAATTCCATTTTATCAATTTGTTCTTTCATGGATTGTGCTTTTGCTGTCTAACCTCACAAATATTTGCCTAGCTCAAGTTTCCAAGGGGTTTCCTGGTGACTCAGCAGTAAAAAAGCCACCTGCAATGCAGGAGACGCAGGAAACTCTGGTTCGATTTGGGGTTGAGACGATCCCCTGGAGGAGGAAATGGCAACCCACTCCAGTATTCTTGCTGGGAGAAGCCCGCCGGCAGAGGAACCTGGTGGGCTGCAGTTCACATGGTTGCAGAGTCGGACATGACTGAACACACATGCACAAGGTTACAAAGGTTTTCTCCTGTGTTTTCTTCTAGAAGTTTTATAGTTTTAAGTCTTACATATACATGACACATTTACACAATTTTTATTTTTAAAAATTAAAAAAAAATTATTTATTTTTTAATTGAAGGATAATTGCTTTACAGAATTTTGTTGTTTTCTGTCAAATCTCAACATGAATCAGCCATAGGTATACATATATCCCCTCCCCTTTGAACCTCCCTCCCATCTGCCTCCCCACTCTACCCCTCTAGGTTGATACAGAGCCCCTGTTTGAGTTTCCTGAGACATACAGTAAATTCCCATTGGCTATCTATTTTACATCTGGTAATGTAAGTTTCCATGTTATTCTCTCCATATATCTCACCCTCTCCTCCTCTTACACTTAATTTTTAAATTAAACTTTTAATTTTGATGTAATTGCATGCTCACACGCAATTCTAAGGACTAATGCAGAGAAACCTCATATATAATTTACCCAATTTTCTTCAATAATAACATCCTGCAAAACTATAGGAGAATGTCACATTAATGATGTTGGCATTGATACAGTCAAAATACAGAACATTTCCATCACTACAAGGATCTCTTCTATTGCTCTTTTATAACCATACCCACCTACTTTTCTCCATCCCCTCTTCCTTACAACCACTAATCTCTTCTCTGTCTCTATAATTTTGTCATTTCAAGATTGTTATGTAAGTGATCTTAAACAGTATGTAACCCTTTGGGACTGGCTTTTTTTTTCATGCAGCCTAAACTCTGGAGACATTACTTCGCCAATAAAAGTCCATCTAGTCAAGGCTTTGGTTTCTCCAGTAGCCATGTATGGATGTGCGAGTTGGACTATAAAGAAAGCTGAGGGCCAAGGAATTAATGCTTTTGAACTGTGGTGTTGGAGAAGACTCTTGAGAGTCCCTTGGACTGCAAGGAGATTCAACCAGCTCATCCTAAAGTCCTGAGTGTTCATTGGAAGGACTGATGTTGAAGCTGAAACTCCTATACTTTGGCCATCTGATGCGAAGAGCTGACTCATTTGAAAAGACTCTGATGCTGGGAAAGATTGAAGGCGGGAGAAGGAGACGACAGAGGATGAGATGGTTGGATGGCATCACCGATTCAATGGACATGGGTTTGAGTAAACTCCAGGAGTTGGTGATGGACAGGGAGGCCTGGTGTGCTGCAGTCCATGGTGTCGCAGAGAGTCGGACGTGACTGAGTGACTGAACTGAACTGAACCGAATCCCTGGAGATTCATAGAAGTCTTTGAGTATATCATTTCCTTTTATTGCTGAGTATGGATATACCATGATTCATTTAACCATTCACCCATTGAAGAACATCTGAATTGTTCCAGTTTCTATAGAAAAACTTTATTATAAATAATACTACTATGAATATTTGTGTGCAGTGTTTTATGTGAACATGTTTTAATTTTTCTGGGATAAATGCCCCAAAGTGCAATTACAGGGCTGTACAGCAGTGCGTGTGTAGTCTTGTAAAAACCAACAAATTGTTTCTCCTGTTGCTCTACTGTTTTGCACTCCCAGCAGCACTTCATGAACAATCCAGTTTCTCTACATTCTTGCCAGAGTTTGTTGATGTTACTACTTTTCCTTTTAGCCATCCTCACTGGATGTGTAGTGGTAGCTCATTCTGATATGATTTGCTATAGATCCCCAAGATTTTCTCCTACGTTGCATTCTAAAAGTACTATAGTTTTGTGTTCACCTTTACATTTGTGATCCATTTTGAATTAATTGTAAAATGTGTGAGATTTAGGTAGGTCAAAGTTCAATTTTTGACCTATGGCTATCCAATTGCTCCAACCCCGTTTGTTGCAAAGGCTGTCCTTCACCACTGAATTACTGTGTATCTTTGTCAAAAATCAAGTGGGCATATTTGTAGCTATTATTTCTGAGTTCTTTATTCTGTTTCATTGATTTATGTCTGTCCTTCCATCGATCTCACACTCTCTTGATTACTGTAGCTGTATGGTAAGACTTAATATAGGATAGAGTGATACTCTTAACTTTATTTTTATTTTTCAAGATTGTTTTAGCTATTCCAGGATCTGTGGCTCTCCATATACATTTGAGAATAAGTCTGTCTATACCTACAAAAATATTGCTTGGATTTTGATAGGAATTACATTGAAGCTATAGATCAATTCGGGGAGAATTGTCATCGTTACTATGTTGAATCTTCCACTCCATGAACATATGGTATGTCTATTTATTTCTTTGACTTTAAAAAATCAGCATTTTGCAATTTCTAGCACACTTATCCTGTACATCGTTTGTTAAGTTTATTCTTAATATTACATTTTATTTGGAGTGATTTATGTAGAGTGGGTGCGTTCTTGCCTGGAGAATCCCAGGGATGGGGGAGCCTGGTGGGCTGCCGTCTATGGGGTCGCACAGAGTCGGACACGACTGAAGTGACTTAGCAGCAGCAGCAGTAGCAGCATAGTGTCTTTAATTTAGTTTCCACCTGTCCATTGTTACCATATGGAAATAGGATTGATTTTGTGTGTGTGTGTTGAACTTGTTTCCTACAATCTTGCTGAATGCCCTATTAGTTCCAGGAGTCTTTGCAATCACATTATCTGTAAAGAGGGATAATTTTATGTCTTCCTTTCTAACAAGTAAATTTTTTATTTATTTGTCTTTCTTGCTTTCTTACTGTGGCTAGAACTATACTGAATAAAAATGATAAGAGCAGACATCCTTGCCTTATTTTCAGTCCTATAGAGAAAGCATTCAGTCTTTCACAGCTATTTTATAGATGCTATTTATCAAGTTGAGGAATTTCCCAGCTACTTTTAGTTGCTGAGAATTTTCATGAATTGTCATGAATGTATGTTGAATTTTGTCAAATGCTTTTATCCTGTCAATTGACAGTGAGCATAACATTTTTATTCTTTAGCACATTTCTATGGTGAAATATAATTTGATTTTTTTTTAATGCTGAACCAACTTTGCATACTTGAAATAAATCCCATTTGGTCCTGGTGTATAATTATTTTTATATGTTGCTAGGTTTGGTTTGTTAACATTTTGTTGAGGATATTTGCTTTGAAGTTCATGAAAAAATTGGTCTATAATTTTCTTTTTTTGTACTGTCTTTTATTTGGTATGAGGATAATACTAGTCTCATAGGATGAGTTGGGAAGTATACCTTCTTTTATTTTTTTAAGAATTAAATTGTTTTACATTGGTGTTAATTCTTTTAAAAATACTTAGTAGAATTCTCCAGTGAAATCCCTTGGAGATTTCTTTGAGGGGAGCTTTTGAAATTATAAATTCCATCTTTGTCTATTTATTTGGCTGTGCAGGGTCTTCATTGCTTCACTCGGTCTTTCTCTGTTTGCAGCAAGTAGCAGCTGCTCTTTGTTGCAGTGTACGGGCTTCTCATGGTGGCTTCTCTTGTTGTGGAGCACAGGCTCTAGGGTGCATGAGCTCAGTATTCACAAACAGGCTTAGTTGCCCTGCAACATGTGGAATTGTCCCAGACCAGGGATCAAACCAGTGTCCCCTGAATTGGCAGGCAGATTCTTAACCACTGGACCACCAGGGAAACCCACAAATTGTATTTTTTAATTGGTTGTAGGACTATTCAGGTTGTCTATTTCATCTTGATTGAGTTGTTGTAGTTTGTGATTTTTGAAGACACTGATGGGACAAATTTATGGGAACAGTTATTTTCCTATGAAGGGATGTGCAATACTATCCTCTCTTTCATTCTTGATATTGTTGATTGTACTTTTTCTCTTTTTCTGTCTTGCTGAAGATTTGTCAATTTTATTGATTTATGTTTTAAAGAATCAGCTTTTTATATCATTGACTTTCTCTGTGGTTTTCCTGTTTTCAATATTATCAGGTTTCTGTGTTTATCTTTATTGTTTCCTTTTGCTTGCTTTGGGATTCCCTGGTGTCTCAGATGGTTAAGCATCTGCCCGCAATGCCGGAGACCCGGTTTAATCCTTAGGTCAGGAAAATCCCCTGGAGAAGGAAATGGCAACCCACTCCAGTATTCTTGCCTGGGAAATCCCAGGGCAGAGGAACCTGGTGGGCTACAGTCCCTGGGGTCTCAAAGAGTCAGACACGACTGAGTGACTTCACTTTCATTTTGCTTGCTTTGGGCTTGTTTTGCTCTTCATTTTCTGGTTGGAGCTATGTCCAGCATTTTTTAGTTGTAAGAGGGAGGACCAGGAAAGAATAGGCCTGCTCCGTATCAGTGCAACTGAAGGTTGATTAACTTTTAAAAAGATTTTAAAAATAAAAAATCTTACATAGTTACACATCTAGTAAACATTTTCTTAAAAAGAAAAAAAGATTTCATTTTATTTATTTATGTATGGTTGTGCTGGGTCTTCATGGCCGTGAGGGTTTTGTTTTTCTCTAGTTGCAGTGAGCAGCGGCTACTCGGTGTTTGCAGCTTCTTACTGTGGTGGGTTCTCTGGTTGCAGAGCGCAGGCTTAAGGGCATGCAGGCTTCAGTAGTTGCGGTGGGTGGGCTCAGCAGTTGGGGCTCCTGGGCTCTAGAACAGGCTCAGCAGTTCTGGCACATGGGCTTATTCGCTCTGAGGCATGTGGGATCTTTCCAGATCTGGGACTGAACCAGAATCTCCTGCATTGGCAGGAGGGTTCTTTACCACTGAACCACCGGGGAAGCCCCTGTCACAAGTAAGGAACCAATATTATCAAAGTCCATAATGTATTTGTATATCCTCAACTAGTTTTTACCTAATGTCCTTCTCTTCCAAGATGTCTCTTAGAGTCCTCTTGCCTGTGACAATTTCTCTGACTTTCCTTGTTCTTTATGACCTTGAAAGTTTTGAAGTACACTGGTCAGATATTTTAAAAAATTCCTCATAATATGGCATTTTTTTCTGATGTTTTTCTTGTGGTTAGATTGGAGTTATGGGGCTTTGGGAGGAAGATCACAGAGGTAAAGGGCCATTTTCATCACATCACATCAAGGCTACATAGTATCAGCATGACTTATCCCTGTTGATGTTTGGGGTTTATTAGGTTTTTTTCACTGTAATGTACTAGAATGATGACATTTCAGTACTCTTACATATTGTACTCTTTGGAAGAAAGTTGCTATATGCAGTCCACACGTAAGGAGTGGAGAGTCATATTTCACCTTCTTGAGTAGATTGTCTCCGCATAAATTATGTTCCACTTATTTATTTGTCCTATCATTTGATGTGGATTCATGGATCTTTATTTTATAATTTTGAGTTATAATCTAATACTGTGTTTTTTATTTTGTTGCTGCCTTCATTTTGAAAAATATTTTTGCCAGATATAGAATCCAAGGTTGACATATATTTTCTTTTAGTACTTTAAAGATGTCCCATCAGTGTCTTCTTGCCTATGTATTTTCAGTGATAAATCTGCTGTCATTTTTTGTTCCTTGGGACATAACATGTGTTTTTCTCTGGCTGCGCTTAAGATTTTATCATTGGTTTTAAACAATTTGACTATAATGTGTCTTGGTGTAGTTTTTCCCCATGTTTCTTCTGCTTTGTGTTTCTTGGAATTCTTAAAGTGTGGGTTTATAATTTTCATTAAGTTTGGAAAGTCTTAGCTATTACTGCTTTAAATATTTTTTCTTGCCACCCGCTCTGTATCTCCTCCTTTAAGAACTCTGGTTATCTATATATGAGGTGGCTTGAAATTGTCCCACAGCATATTGATGTGCTGTTTACTTTTATTTTTAAAAAGTGTTTTTCATTTTTGTTAGCTTCTTTGCTATCCATGCCTTCAAGTTTACTAAATTTTCCTTCTGCAGTGTCTAATCTGCCATTAATCTCATCCAGTGTATTTTCTACTTACAGACATTCAACTTGGGACTTTAAAAACTATCTTCCATGTCTGTAGCTAACAATTTTGTATGTTCGAATAGTTTTAATAACTTAGTATTATAATCACTTTGCAAACAAAGGTCCTTGTAGTCACAGCTATGGTTGGACTATAAAGAAGGCTGAGTGCTGAAGAATCAATATTTTTGAACTGTGGTGCTGGAGAAGACTCTTTAGAGTCCCTTGGACTGCAAGATCAATGGAAATCAACCCATAACTTTCACTGGAAAGACTGATGCTAAAGCTGAAGCTCCAAGACTTTGGCCACCTAATGCAAAGAGTTGACTCATTGGAAAAGACCCTGATGCTGGGAAAGATTGAAGAGGATGAGATGGTTAGATAGCATTACCGACGCAATGGACATAAATTTGAGCAAACTCTGGGAGATAGTGGAGGACAGCGGACTGCAGTCCATGGGGTAGCAAAGAGTTGGAAATGTCTAGCAACTGAACAACAAAAACAACAAGTATAATAACTTAGTGTTGCAATATCCCAGGGACAGGGGAGCCTGGTGGGCTGCCGTCTATGGGGTCGCGCCGAGTCGGACACAACTGAAGCGCCTTAGCAGCAGCAGCAGCAGCAGCAGAGTTACAATGACTTAGTATCCTTTGCTAATTCTAACATCTGCGCCATTTCTGGATCACTTTCAATTTACTTATGATTGCCTTTATTATGGGTCATGGTCTTCTGTCTCTTTCCATGCCTGATAATCTTTGATTGGATGCCAGACATTGTGATTTTCGCCTTGTTAGGGGCTTAAAATTTTTATGTTACTATAAATATTTTTGATGGCTTCCCTTGTAGCTCAGTTGGTAAAGAATCTGCCTGCAATGCAGGAGACCCACGTTCAATTCCTGGGTCGGGAAGATCCCCTGGAGAGGGAAATGGCAACCCACTCCAGTATTCTTGCCTGGAGAATCCCATGGACAGAGGAGCCTGGCAGGCTACAGTCCATGGGGTCGCAAGAGTCGGACACGACTTAGAGTCCAAACCCCCATCACCATAAATATTTTTAAGCTTTATACTAGGATGCAATTAAATGAGTTGGAAGCAGTTTAATTCTTGGAGTCCAGCATTTATAATTAGCTAGGTTGACCCATAGCCGTGCTTATTCTCAGGTTAATATTTTCCCATCACTGAGGCAAGACCTTCCTGAATACTCAGCAAAATACTCTGTGAATTATGAACTTTACTGGTATGGCTGGTGAGAACTAGTACTATACCTGGCCATATGTGAACACTTAGGCATTATTTCTTCTAATCATTTTGAATGAGTTCTTTGCTTGTCCTTAGGTCATTTTCTTTTACCCATGGCTGATTATTACTCTGCTGAGCCTTTGCAGAGGACCTTCTACAGACCCCTGGAGTTTTCTCTCTGTGCAGTTTACTCCTCTTTGTCCTATGACTCTAGCTTCCTCGGTCTTTCTGGACGCCTAGCTCTGTATCCTCGACTCAGAAAATCTCGAAAGCTGTGCCTTTGTTTCCCCTCCTGGGCTACATCTTGCAAACTCACTGTAGGAAGTTGTGGGGTTCACTGTGTTTGTCTCCTAAATTCAGGAATCACATTGCTTCATTGCCTAGTACCTAGTGTCATGATAACTGCTTTATATATTTTGTCTGGGTTTTTGGTTACTTCGGATGACAGAGTAAATCCAATTCCTGTCAACTGCATCTTGATTGGAAAATCTGCAGAGCTATTAAAAATGTACATGGTCAGATCCTAGACCTGGGATTCTGGTTCACTAGTAGGTCTGAGGTGAGCATCGAGCATTCAAGTTTCTGAATTGAGGAGACAAAAATCATAACAGCAGCAACCGATTAGTAAGCAATTAGCATTGGTGATTCTTATGTCCATCTCCTTCCACACAACTAAGAACTGTAGTATAGCATGAGAATAATAGTATTTATTATACTTTTCCAGTGAAGCATGCACCATGTTAGCTGTTTTACATGCTTTGTATAATTTCATTTTTGTAACAAGATGTTGATCAAGGTATTCTTAGCAGTGTATCTCAGAAGAGGAAACCAAAATTTAAGAAAGGATAGAAGGACAGCAAAGGAGAATAAGGAAAAAAGACCCTAGCCCTTTGTCACTTTGGGGCACTGAGCTGCTTTCCACAGTCCACATCCTTACCCATCTGCAAGGAGCTCACTCTGATATTTGAACAAAGCAGGCAGCTGCTTTCAGAATCATTTTTATTCATTATGATGATTTACCGGGTTTTACTAACTCTGTCCTTGTGCAATTACTTTGCCATTTACAGATATCTTTTCCTTTCTTGGTTATGATATTTTTGTTGTTGCTCTTTCTGTCCTTTTAAAGAAAAATGGAACAATTATTAAACGCCAGCAAAGGAACATTTACAAAATCTCTGAGACATAAAGACTGTCTGTGTACCCATCAGCCAGCTCAAGAAAGAGTTGAATGGCTGTTTACAGATATTTCAGGTGGGACTAAGGTGCTTTGACTCAGTGCATAGACCTCAAACTCAACCCTTCCCTCTACCTTGGGTTGCTTTCACCTTTATTCTGAGCAAGCTCTCCAGAATGTTTTACTTCATAAAGTTCAGAGATCAGGGCCCCTTGTGAACAGGGCATGCTACTTCATATATCCTGAGGAATAGATGCTCTCAAAGGCATCATTTAGCTGTTTGCAGAAGAAGCAGCACTTTTGGCGATCATGTAGCAAACTGCATAGTTAATAAAAATAGAAATACCTCCGAGGGAAGAATGGAGCATATGTTATAGTCTCAGGGAAGCAATATCTCATTTTCTGTGCCAAAACATCAGAAACTGTTTAGGAATTACATCAGGTAACTTCTCTACACTGGTGTTCTGGCCAAAAACAAAGCTGCCCTTGAGCACCACCTCCCTCACTGAAGATAAAACATGGCATCTGTTTTCTTTATCTTTCTCTCCAAAGGAAGTTACCTGCAGGCTTCATAAGTGGAATTGCAGATGTGTTGTTTTGTGGATGACACTTCCTTTCCCAAGCTGAGTGCATTGTGTTAATTCATACCATGAAGTTGGTCCCTACATGTGGTAGCTGTGATATTCTGGAGATGGTGCCAGGTGGAGGTGGGAGGATGTCTCAGAGTAAAAAGATTTTTTGAATTCATATGCACACCAAAGCTTGTGCATCTATATTGTTGTTCAGTCACTAAGTTTTGTCTGACTCTTTGTGACTCCATGGACTACAGCATGCCAAGCTTCCCTGTCCATCACTATTTCCTGGAGTTTGCTCAAATTCATGTCCATTGAGTCAGTGATGCTATCTAACCATCTCATTCTCTGTCATCCCCTTCTCTTCCTGCCCTCAATCTTTCCCAGCATCAGCGTCTTTTCCAGTGAGTCGGTTCTTTGCATCAGGTGGCCAAAGTATTGCAGCTTCAGCATCAGCCCTTCCAATGAATATCCAGGGTGGATCTCCTTTAGGATTGACTGGTTTGATCTTCTTGCACTCCAAGGGACCCTCAAGAGTCTTCTCCAGCACCACAATTCAAAAGCATCAATTCTTTGGTGCTCAACCTTCTTTATGATCCATCTCTCACATTAGTACATGATTACTGTAAAAACCATAGCCTTGACTATAAGGACATTTGAGGACAAAGTGATGTCTCTGATTTTTGAATATGCTGTCTAGGTTTGTCATAGCTTTCCTCCCAAGGAGCAAGCATCTTTTAATTTCATGGCTGCAGTCACTGTTCACAGTGATTTTAGAGCCCCCCAAAATAAAATCTGTCGTCGTTTCCACCTTCCCCCCTTCTATTTGCCATGAAGTGATGGGCCCAGATGCCATGATCTTAGTTTTTTGAATGTTGAGTTTTAAGCCAGCTGTTTCACTTTCCTCTTGCTTTCCTTCACTTTCCTCATCAAGAAGCTTGTTAGTTTCTTTTCACTTTCTGCCATCAGAATGATATCATCTGCATAGCTGAGGCTGCTGATATTTCTCCTGGCAATCTGGTTATTACATATATGTAGCTGCTTTGGGAATTAAAGGTATGAGTCAATTCAGTTTCTGAATTAATGGTAAGTGTTTACTGTTTTTTTTTTTTTTTCCCCAATCAAGAGACAACATGCTGTGATGAAGGGAATTTGTGACTTGTCGAGTTTTCTGACATTAAAAAATGGACACGCTACCCAAACTTGAGGATTGTTGGACTGGATCATCTTTAATCTTTCTTGTTGTCTACAATCCCATGACTATGTAACCTTGGATATGTCCACTGTACGCTCTGGGTTTTTCATGTATTCAGTTCCTAGGATTCTATCTCATGCGCCAGAATGTGTATCTTCCCTTAGCATTTTGAGCCGGGTATTTCCATGCGTTGCTGCTGAGACCCTCCCCAGAGTTCACCATGGGTCTTTGCTCCCCACTGAGCCTGAACTTTCCATGCCATTTTTAAACCCCTTGAGTCTTTCTGTGTTCTTTCACTCATTGCTTTCATAATCTCCTAATGACCAGACTATAGCATTTTATCCATCCTTCCCTCATCCCCCAAGTGATCTCTGAACTAGCATGACTCCATCCACCTCTCCTCCCATCACACAGTAAAAAGTCCTATTCTCATAGTGCCAATGATCTCAATTAGTTAGGGGTTAGGAGGAATGCCACCTGATTTAACATATTCATACAAATTCATACAGTTATGACCGAGAGCACCACAGAGACAAACTCCCCTCATGCATTTACCTTTGTGAAAGAAAATGCTTATTAATCTCAATTATCCCTTAATTGGTAACTTTCAACAGTAAGGAAAAAAGATGTGGAAAAGTGCATATAGCTAGGAAGAGGAAATAATTTTTTGGGCACACGCCCACCAAACAGGTGGGCCAGTCTGGACTAGAGTCTGTTCCCAAGGTCAGTATCACTCTTTCCCTCCCCGTCTTGTTTCCTTCCCCCTCTCCCCCCCGCCCCCCCGCCTTGATTCCTTTCTCCCCTCCTTTCCCTCCCCTCCCTCCCCTCCCCCTCCTTCCCATCTCCCCTCCTCCCCTCCCTTCCTGTCTTCATTCTTCTACTTCAAAACACTGCACATTTTCACAAGTGGCAATATTTTTCACTGTGGCTCACCTATCAGGGAGGGCAGAGGGAGGAGAGGAAAGCTGTAGGCTGTTGACAGTAGTCGATATATTTTGTATAAAATCTGCTTGTGTCTATCTAGGATTTTCTTATTGGGAGTGTGGAGCAGAGTAGCCATGATGGTGAAGAATTAAGATTAAAGCATGGGCTGAAAATGTGAACTTTTGTAGCATTTATATCTCCACATATTCATTTAGAAGTTTTATGGCTTCTAGAGCTCTTTCCTGCTCTGTGGGAAACAGTGAGTCAGTGGACTGGATAACAAAGTGTGATTTCTAGATCACGTTTATCCCGGAAGAATGGAGTGAAGGGTCTGGGCAAGCAGAGGTGGGAGACAGTGAGGGGATGCCGAAGGGTGCTGTGTAGCCAGGGGCTGAACCAGAGAGGTGGAGGGTACCTGGACACCATTCATCCTTCTCTGTAAGAAATTAGGGCTCAGTTTCCACTGGCTTGGGGTCAAATACTAGTTCCTGGGTGGTGGATGGGGCATGGCAAACTAGAGTCCTTGTGTTACTGGGATAAGGCTTTGGAAACTGGGACAGCCTGTGCTGAGGAGAAAGCAGGGTCTCCATGGGCAGGGAGGATAAACTGTGAAGTGGGCTGGGACAGGGGTGTTGGAAACCCAAGCAGCAGCCCTGGACTCCATATCCCAGGCCATCCTAATAGTGAACTTGGCCCAATGCTACTACCTTGTGCACGAGCAGCTGGAGAACAGAGGTCTTACCTGTCACAACTTGGGTTTGATTTGTTTAGTTTCCTGGTCTCTGCAGAGCTTAACCTAACTGGGGATCCAACAGAGCAAGAGGACATTAAGAATACCCATTTGGCAAATGGTGCAGAATCAGCATTCTTGCCTGGAAAGTCCCATTGACGGAGGAGCCTGGTAGGCTGCAGTCCATTGGGTAGCGAAGAGTTGGGCACGACTGAGCGACTTCCCTTTCACTTTTTACTTTCATGCATTGGAGAAGGAAATGGCAATCCACTCCAGTGTTCTTGCCTGGAGAATCCCAGGAACGGGGGAGCCTGGTGGACTGCCGTCTATGGGGTCGCACAGAGTCAGACAGGACTGAAATGACTTAGCAGCAGCAGCAGCAGAATCAATATGAAGACGGTCTGCACTGAAACACTGAAGCTCTGAGCATTTCACAGTAAGTTGAATGAATGATGTGGCCAAGCTCTGTTCATTTTTAACTTTTTAAACTTCCTGAGCTTATTTAAAATTTTGGACTAATCTTAGGCTCACAGAGAAGTTTCAGTAAAAGGACAGAGAGTCGTCAGTTGCATCTCACCCAGTTTCCCTTAATATTAATATCCCACATAACCAGTGTATAATAATCAAGCCCAGGAAATTAGCATTGGAATCATGCAATGAACCAAACTGCAGACCTAATGTCCCTTTCTCTTCTCTTTTCCCTCAAGATCCCATGTTACATCTAGTTGTTAATTTCTTTTCAATGTCCTCCAATCTGAGTGACTGCTTTTCCCATCTCTCATACCTTGACACTCTTTTAAGAGTTATGTGTGCTTCATCACTCAGTCATGTCCAACTCTGTGTGACCCCACGGATTGTAGCCCACCAGGCTCCTCTCTCCATGGGATTCTCCAGGCAAGAGTACTAGAGTGGCTTGACATTTCCTCCTCCAGTTTTGAAGAATACTGATTGATTATCTTATAGAATGTCCTTCATTTTGGGTTTGTTTGGTGCTTTCTAATGATTAGAATGTTGTGAGTTTTTGGAACAAATACTACGGAACTTACGTTGCGTCCTGTTTGGTGTATCCTATCAGGGGGTTTCTGATGTTGGCGTGTATCATTGCTGGTGCTAATCACCTTGATCACTTGGTTCAGGTAGTGTCTGCAGGGGTATTTGCTGTAAAGCTCCTATCTTCCCTTTCATAATTAATAAATAACTTGGGGTAAGATGTGTGTGCCTAGTTGCTCAATAGCGTCTGACTCTTTGTGACCCATTGACTGTAGCCTGCCAGGCTCCTCTGTCCATGGGGATTCTCTAGGCAAGAATACCAGAGTGGGTTGCCATTTCCTCCTCCAGAGGATCTTCCCAACCCAAGGATCAAACCCAGGTCTCCTGCATTGCAGGCAGTTCCTTACTATCTGAGCCGCCAGGGACTTTGAGATGATAAAAATATACTGTTTCTTTTCAGAGTTTCATTCACAAATTTTAGCATCTATCGGAAATCTTGTCTATGATAATCATGACTGTGGTATTTGCCTAATGGTGAGTTTCTATTTCCTTTTTTCTTTCTACATTTACTAATTACAATTCTTCTGTCAGGATGAGCTATTCCTTCTCTCCCATTTATTTACACACTTGATTATTTATTTCAATATGGACACTTTTAATCAGTCATTGGCCATCCAAATACCATAGACTGGGTGACTTAAACTATAGAAATTCATTTATCATTGTTCTGGAGGCTGGAAAGTCCAAGATCCAGGTGCCAGCTGATTCAGTTCCCAATGAGACTTGTATTCCTGCTTTATAGACCGCTGTGGGGAGAGAGAGAAGAGCCCTTTCCTTCTTCATACAAGGCCACTGATCCTTGACTACGATCCTACCCCTATAATCTCACTTAACCTTAGTTACCTCTTAAAATCCCTGTCTCCAAATAAAATTACACTGGGGTTTAGGGCTTCAATATTATGAGTTTTCAGTTCAGTCACCTAGTTGTGTCTGACTCTTTGCAACCCCATGGACTGGAGCACACCAGGCTTCCCTGTCCATCACCAACTCCCGGAGTTTACTCAAACTCATGTCCATCACATCAGTGATGCCATCCAACCATCTCATCCTCTGTCATCCACTTCTCCTTCTGCCTTCAATCTTTCCCAGCATCAGAGTCTTTTCCAATGAGTTGGTTCTTCGCATCAGGTGGCCAGAATATTGGAGTTTCAACTTCAGCATCAGTCCTTCCAGTGAATATTTAAGACTGATTTCCTTTAGGATCTGGCTGGATCTCCTTGCAGTTCAAGGGAATCTCAAGTCTTCTCCAGCACCATAGTTCAAAAGCATCAATTCTTCAGCACTCAGCTTTCTTTAAATTATGAGTTTTAAGAGGACACAATTCATTCTAGAGCAGACACTAGTATACTTTATTTTATTGTTAAAAAGAAAATATTATTTTACTATTAATATTATAAAATACCTTTTTTTTTTTTCATTTTGCTACTCAAGTTGCTCTACCTTTAGAAATTAGAAACTCTTTCAGGGTGCTGAGTTTTTTTTGAAAGGCTGCCATTTTATTCCTTCATTCATTCATTTGTACTTTCTTGCTTTCTGGCACCACAAGATATTCTAGGCTCATCTTGTATTTCCTCTGCCCCAGCCCTGGAATCAATTATTTCTCGAAGGAGCTCTTGTTCTTTTTACTGGAGAATAATATTTAGAAACCAGTATTCTAGTGCTAGGTGTGCTTATTGCTACTGAAATGTCTGCTTCTAGGCCCTCTCAGTGGATAGAGTTGGGAAATATTATCTATGTGTACTAACCCAAACAAGTATATCCTTCTATACTTCTGTACCTGTCTGTGTCTTTGTATATACAAAATGTCTTGAGTTCCATGATCTATTTTTTACTTATTATGCTTCTTACACAAAATGTGGGAGATTCCCCCCTCCCTCCATACCAACCATTCTCTGACCCTGTGGACAACCCCTGTCAGTTCTATTCTGTTACTCTCTACCTGAAGTCATCGCAGACTCCTCAGGATAAGGGTTCAGTCTCATAAGATGGCCCTCTTTCAGATGTCAGTTACAAGTTCAAACCTCTGGTACTTCTGAGTGACTGGCTATAAGTTGAGAATTCCCTCCCTTCAGTTTTTGTAATTTGCTAGAATTCATCATACTCTGAAAAGCCCTTATTACTGGCTTATTATAAAGGATATAACTCAGTAAGAGCCAAATGGAAGAGATTCATACAGCAGTGTATGGGGGCAGGGAGTGGACATGAAGGTTCCACACCCTTTTGGTTGCACTGGCCTCCCAGCAGCTCTGTGTGTTCACCTTAATATAGACACTCTCCAAACCTCACCCATTAGGGGTTTTAGTGGAGGTTCCACTACACAGGCATGGTTGATTAAATCACTGGCCGTTGGTGAGGAACTCAATCTCCATTCTTTCTCTCCCTCCCTCACTATGGTTATATCATTTTATTTATTACCATTTGTATTCAGTTTTTGTTTCTTGAACATCTCGGTTTCGTTTATTTTTTTTCAGGATGGGGAGGGCATTTGAAATTTTAATGTGGTTCTCATATTAAGTGCTTTGCAAAATATATATATATATATACACTAGAAGTGTGACTTCTTCCTTATCCCTGATACCCCCCTATTCCTGGTCAGCAATCTCTTTGGTTTCCAGTTAAACATACCTCCCCACCCCCCTATTTTTCCTTCTCAAAAATTAGCAAATACATGAGCATGTATTTTCTTACAGTTCCTTTTATGGATTGAATTGTGTCCTCTCCCCATTCATATGCTGATGTTCCAGCTCCCAATACCTTCAAAAGTAACTTTATCTGGAAATAGGGTCACTGCAGATAATTAGTTAAGATAGAGTGGGCCATAATCCAATATGATTGATGTCCTCTAAAATAGCTGAGAGAAAATATGAACAGATACAGGGAGACCAGGTGAGGATAAAGACAGAGATCAGGGAAAGAATGTCAGAGATGGGCAGCCAAACCCCAGTTAGTGAAGGTACATCCTCATAACCCTACGATGGAACCAACCTGCCAACGCCTTGATCTTGGACTTGAGCCTGTAGAACTATGAGATGCTAGATTTTGGTTGTTTAAGCTACCCAATCTGGGGGACTTCCCTGGTGGTCCAGTGGCTAAGACTCTGTGCTCCCAATGAAGGGGGCCTGGGTTTGATCCCTGGTTAGGGAATTAAGATTCTGCAATGTTGCAACGATGATCAAAGATCCCATGTGCCACCCATAAGACCCAGGGCAGCCAAATAAATAAATAAAAATAAATAAATTAAGAAAATAAATTTAAGCTACCTAATTTGGGGTATTTTGTTATAGCAGCTCTGGCAAGCTAATATATACTCTCTTCCTTATTTTCAATACAATGAGTACCATACTATAAATAGTCTTGTGCTTTGGTTTTTTCACCTAACACTTATGTCTTGGAAACCAGTCAGTACAGAGATCTTCCTCATTAAAAAAAATAGCTATGCAGTACTCCAGTGGATATACTATAGTTTATTTAACTGCTCTCCTGTGTATAAGCATTTAGATTGCTTTCAATATTTTCGAATTACAAATGATGCTGCAATAAAAGGACCTTGTGCATAAGTATTGTTATATTACTAGAAGCATGTCTTCAAGGTAGATTCTTAGAAGTGGGATTTTGTAGAGGTAAGTGCAATGCAGTTTTATTAGGTTTTGCCAACATTCCCTCCAGAAGGGTTATACCAATTTGCATCCCTGCCAGAAATTTCCCCATGGCCTCAACTATAGAATATGTTGTCATATTTTGAAATTGTTTTCAATCTGGTAGGGGAGAAATTGTATCTCAGGACTACCATTTTTCTTTTTTTTAAATTTTACTTTATTTTACCTTATAATACTGTATTGGTTTTGCCATACATCAACATGAATCCACCATGGGTGTACACGTGTTCCCAATCCTGAACCCCTCTCCCACCTCCCTCCCCATACCATCTCTCTGGGTAATCCCAGTGCACCAGCCCCAAACATCCTGTATCTGGCATCGAACCTAGACTGGTGATTCATTTCTTATATGATATTATACATGTTTCAATGCCATTCTCCCAAATCATCCCACCCTTTCCCTCTCTCACAGAGTCCAAAAGACTGTTCTATACAGCTGTGTCTCTTTTGCTGTCTCACATACAGGGTTACTGTTACCATCTTTCTAAATTCCATATATATGTGTTAGTATACTGTATAGGTGTTTTTCTTTCTGGCTTACTTCACTCTGTATAATCGGCTCCAGTTTCATCCACCTCGTTAGAGTGGATTCAAATGTATTCTTTTTAATGGCTGAGTAATACTCCATTGTGTATATGTACCACAGCTTTCTTATCCATTCATCTGCTGATGGATATCTAGGTTGCTTCCATGTCCTGGCTATTATAAACAGTGCTGTGATGAACATTGGGGTACACATGTTTCTTTCAATTCTGGTTTCCTTGGTGTGTATGCCAATCAGTGGGATTGCTGGGTCATAAGGCAGTTCTATTTCCAGTTTTTAAAGGAATCTCCACAATGTTCTCCATAGTGGCTGTACTAGTTTGCATTCCCACCAACAGTGTAAGAGGGTTCCCTTTTCTCCACACCCTCTCCAGCATTTATTGCTTGTGGACTTTTGGATCGCAGCCATTCTGACTGGTGTGAAATGGTACCTCATTGTGGTTTTGGTTTGCATTTCTCTGATAGTGAGTGATGTTGAGCATCTTTTCATGTGTTTGTTAGCCATCTGTATGTCTTCTTTGGAGAAATGTCTATTTAGTTCTTTGGCCCATTTTTTGATTGGGTTGTTTATTTTTCTGGAATTGAGCTGCATAAGTTGCTTGTATATTTTTGAGATTGGTTACTTGTCAGTTGCTTCATTTGCTATTATTTTCTCCCATTCTGAAGGCTGTCTTTTCACCTTGCTTATAGTTTCCTTGGTTGTGCAGAAGCTTTTAATTTTAATTCGATCCCATTTGTTTATTTTTGCTTTTATTTCCAGTATTCTGGGAGGTGGGTCATAGACGATCCTGCTGTGATTTATGTCAGAGAATGTTTTGCCTATGTTCTCCTCTAGGAGTTTTATAGTTTCTGGTCTTACATCTAGATCTTTAATCTATTTTGAGTTTATCTTTTGTGTATGGTGTTAGAAAGTGTTCTAGTTTCATTCTTTTACAAGTAGTTGACCAGTTTTCCCAGCACCACTTGTTAAAGAGATTGTCTTTACTCCATTGTATATTCTTGCCTCCTTTGTCAAAGATAAGGTGTCCATAGGTGTGTGGATTTATCTCTGGGCTTTCTATTTTGTTCCATTGATCTATATTTCTGTCTTTGTGCCAGTACTGTACTGTCTTGATGACTAAAGTCATTAAGAAGACAAGGCTGCCCACTTTCACCACTACTGTTCAACATAGTTCTGGAAATTTTGCCCACAGCAATCAGAGCAGAAAAAGAAATAAAAGGAATACAAATTGGAAAAGAAGAAGTAAAACTCTCACTGTTTGCAGATGACATGATCCTCTACATAGAAAAACCTAAAGACTCCACCAGAAAATTACTAGAGCTAATCAATGAATATGGTAAAGTTGCAGGATGTAAAATCAACACACAGAAATCCCTTGCATTCCTATACACTAATAATGAGAAAGTAGAAAAAAATTAAGGAAACAATTCCATTCACCATTGCAACAAAAAGAATAAAATACTTAGGAATATATCTACCTATAGAAACTAAAGACCTGTATATAGAAAACTATAAAACACTGGTGAAAGAAATCAAAGAGGACACTAATAGATGGAGGAAATATACCATGTTCATGGATTGGAAGAATAAATATAGTGATAATGAGCATACTACCCAAAGCAATCTACAGATTCAATGCAATCCCTATCAAGCTACCAGCGGTATTTTTCACAGATCTAGAACAAATAATTTCACAATTTGTATGGAAATACAAAAAACCTCGAATAGCCAAAGCAATCTTGAGAAAGAAGAATGGAACTGGAGGAATCAACCTGCCTGACTTCAGGCTCTACTACAAAGCCATTTTTCTAATGATGAGGCAGTTGGAGCCGTTTTTCATTTATCAAAGTGTCATTATTAGATAATTTTTTGTGAATTGTCTCTTCATTTGTTTCTTTTTTTCCTATTGGGTTTTATTCCTTTGCCCAATAATTATGAAGTCTTTATATATAATATTAAGGATATTTGCCATTTGTCTATGATGCATTGATATATTGTGAATATTTTCTCCCAATTTGTCAGTTAACTTCACATAACAAAAAATCTCTGTAAAGAATTAAAAAATTTTTTTCTTTATGTATCCAAATCTCTGAAGCTTTTATTTTATTGTCTCTAGGTTTGGCTCTTAGGTAGAAAGCTTTTTTCTACACCAAGATTAACCCTAATTTCCAAGTCTGGAAATCGACAGTCTGGATTAGGCCATTGATCAGAAAATAGGTTGCATCATTCCCAGTTTTGTAGGATTCAAGCAATAGTCTAGCCAGCTACATGAAGCACACACCTATTATTGATCACTAATTTTTATAACAGTTTCATCTTTGCATGCCCCAGGAGCACCTCCTTATAATCTACAGATATCCATTTACTGAGAGGCTCCAAGGCTTGGCATTAAACCCTGAGTGAGCACAGTCACTTGAATCGGAAGACACATTAAGCTTTTGGTATGAAGATTTCTTCCTAGAGAATCGATACATACTTTTTTTTTCCTCTGCAGGTGAGCAACTGAAACAAAGGGAAGATTAGGTGTCTTCAGACAGGGAGTATTAAAAAAGAATGTTTTTTAAGAAACATTTAAAAAAAGCTTTTTTTTTCTTTAGTCGCTAAGTCTGGAGTTATAACTCTAAGAATATATGTCGAGCTTTTCTTTGTTTAAAAAGGCAAGAAAATCTCAGCACTTGAAAGCCACTGTCCTTTAAAGCCCTTCTCAATTGTCTACTTATTTTCTGATCCCCCCTTCATCCAATTAAGGAGCCCAGGCAGAGGGAGACTATCGGTGGTTCAGTGAGTGCATTGTTCAATTGGGTCATTCGTGCAGCTCATTCAGCAAGCGTTTATCTGGACTTATCATCTTCCAGGCAATTTTGTGTTAAAAAAATTTTTTTTTTTAAATTGATGCCTCTATCTTACCCAAGTCTTACTAGAATCTCTGGGGTTGAAGCCTAGATAATAATATTAAGCCACTGCTTCAAAAACTTCCCAGGAGATTCTCATATGCAGTTACAATGAGAACAACTGTGCTGTATCACATTTCTCCAATTCTAATATGTCTGCAAATTACACAGGAATCTTGTCAACATGCAGATTGTGACTCAGTAAGTCTGGGAGGGGGAGTCCTGAGATTTTGCATTTCCTTCTGGCTCCCTATTGAGGCTGATGCTGTCCTTTCTTGGACCATACTTTGAGGAGTAAGTCTAGACCATTCCAGAGAGTAAGTTTGTGGATGTGTTTGTTGGATAGTTTCAGTTGTTAGGACTGACTCTGAGTCTGGAGGACCCTTCTTCTCTATAGCCATACCTTTTTTTCCCCCCCTCTGTTTTTGTTGTTGCTGTTATTTGTTTGTTTGTTTTCTTTTTAATTCCAAAAGCAGAGGGAGGCGTTGCTCATCAGGCCTGGGGCTACCACTCCAGTCCCAAATCCAACTCCATAGCAAGGTATAACACAGCTGTGTAATCCATTCTGATACAGCCGGCAAGCTCTTTCCAGGAATGACGTTCATCCTGTTCCCTTTTGTTGTTTGTCTCTGCAAAGTCTCCTCTACAAACCCTGTGTAATTACAGGTTGGAAGGGAGCTCTCCAGTTCCATCCTAGGGAGGGTGGTCAGGACCTGGACAAGGCTCTCCATCCCCCTAACCAGCAACCAAAACAATGGTGGGTTCATCAACATGAAACAAACCCAGGACAGACTGCCCCATTTCATTTTCAGGATGAGCCCAATGGCAGTCCCTTCAAACAGCCGGGAGCTGTTATGCTAGTTTTGATCCAAAATGTGATTAGTGGTTAATGAGCCTTGAAAGACATCTTTATTTATTACTGTTGCAGATCACTGTTGCCTTGATATTGATCTTTTCCAATTTTCTATTTTGTCCTTTGAAATGCTCAGAACACAGCAGGGGCAGCTTGTTGCCTGCAGCATTCGCTTTGTTTGAAACTCATTTCCTTTTGCAATTAATGTAGTAATATTTCATTGTAACTGTTATTTGGTTCACTTTGCTCTTAGACCAGAGGCTTGAAAGAAATGAGGACCCGTAGTTTTAAAGGTAAGTGGCAGATAGATAAGAACTTAGTTTGAAAATAAGTTTGAAACTTCTGACGAGGCATCAATGGTGGCTTAATCGGTATATTTACCAAGAGGTTGTAATTTTTGATATCATCACACAGGGGAAAAAAATGCATTGTCAGATTCAGAAATTTTAGAAAATTGATCATTTTGTTGATCAGAACGTATGTTATCCAAAGTTCTTTTTTCTTTTTTCTTTTGCTGCATGGCATGTGGGATCTTAGTCCCCTGACCAGGGATCAAACCCATTCATCCTTCAGTGGAAGCATGAAGTCCAAACACTTGACCACCAGGGAATCCTGGTGTATTTTTAGACCACAAAAGTATTTTTAGGAGGTCTATATTTATGTTCAGAGAAAATAGGTTAAATATTACAGTTTATGAGGCCTGGGTTAATGTTTAAGGCTTGGATGACTTTGCTCAGTTGGAGATACCCGATGTGATATACTTTCGAGGTGCTGAGTCCCACTGGGGGCATAGAGATGGAGAGCACATCCCTGAGCTTTAGGGGTCCAAAGTCTAGGGGAGGAGATGAATAAATAACAGAGAGACTCATATCTCAGAATAGGGAGGTTCTAAAGTTAGTCCACAGACAAAAAGTCTGTAGAGTCAAAACACCTTAGAGCCAGTGGCATTTCAACAAGTCCAACTCAGCTGTGTTTTCCCTGCCCTGGGGTAGAGCACTGCCCTTTCATTTATGCTCCTGCTGGAGAAGCTGGTTTGTGTCTGGGCCTGTGGTTTAAAAGTATAGTTCTTTAAGTGCTAGAATGATTCCCTGAGAAGGAGGATGTCCACGAGACAAGAGGCATGTGAGGACAGCAGACGCGTGTGTCTCCCCCAAGTTCCCTCTGACACTGGCAGCTGGGATTCCCTGCCCACCTCACATCCTTTGTCTCATGAATTCACATATGCACATTTTGTCTGGGGCATGGAGCTGGCAGAAGTTATTTGACCTGGGTTGTGATTCGGCTGGAAGAAGCCAGGCAGGCTTTCCAGGTCCTAAAAGGAAGGTATGCCCGAAGGGTTAGGGGAATTTGGGGGAAGGTGAGGTTGGTATTGGACAGGGAGGCCTGGCGTGCTGTAGTCCATGGGTTCGCAAAGAATTGGACATGAATGAGTGACTGAAATGAACTGAACTGAACTGAGGTTAGCTCCAATTAAGGAGCTGGGGGAAGTCTTTTGGGAACAATGGGGATGGGAGTCAGGTGTGTGGGGACCTGGAGATCCAGGTGGACAAGACACAGAGGATGCTGAATTGGGTGCCTGGGTGCCGGTGTAGGAAAGTGTGAGAATGGGCAGCAGGTAACCCCATGGGCCTTTCGCAGTGAGCCTTCCTGAGCTGTCTCTGTTTTATTCTGGAGGCAGCAGTAGAGTGAGGACACGGAACGGTGAAATCTCTGATGGAAGGGAGTGGGAGTTATGAGATTCCTCTGGTGGACGTTTCAGCAGGCCTGTAGTGGAGGCAGAATAAAGATGCTCTGTGCAGGGAGTGTTTATGACACAGCGGGGGAAGCTTGATCCCCAGTGGGTGGGAAGTGGAATGGTGGGAGGGTGGGGGTGGAGAGGTGGGTGAGGGCTGGTGGGTTTGGAAGGACCTGAATTTAGTAGGGAGCAGAGGGCAGTAACAGAATCTCTGGGAGTGGGGAACAGTGTCCATGAATGTTTTTTAAAAAAAGGATATGCAGTGTTATGGTATCATTGTATATTTGGAAAATAAAAAAATTAGATTGATTCATTAATATAAGCTATAGGAAGCAAAATACTAGAGTCATTTTTGGGGTCAGGGGATGGGGAAGAGGGTGGCCATGTCTTCCTGGTTGGACAAGGTGGTTCTGTAGAGGGACAGGGCAAGTCTGAGAGCAAAGGAGTGGGCCAGAGAAAAGTGCTGTCTTTCTCAGAGAGTCCAGGGGGCTGAAGAGACTCTGGGAGGTACACGATGCCTGCATGGCCAAGGTTGGGTCGAGGGTCTGTTTGGTGAGGGGGATCCTTAACCTAGTTTTGTGCCCTGGACCCCCTCGGCAGCCTGAGAATAATGGCCTTAAATGCATGACACAGAATACATAGGACCATAAAGGAAACTGATTAGACCAAAGTAAAATTACCCACAAAAGGTTAAAAGTCACAATATATATACTTATGTTAAGACAGTGAATCTCAAGACCTAGAGGCAGGTTTACTCATGAATGTAATTTTGCAATAGTAATGAGTGGAGATGAAATCTTGAGGTTTGTAACCACTTTGATGGGATAGGAAATGTTTTGTTTTGGCTACACTGCCCAGCCTGTGGAATCTTAGTTCCCTGACCAGGGATTGAGTCTGCACGCCCTGCATTGGAAGGGTAGGGTCTTAACCACTGGACCACCAGGGAAGTCCCCAGGAAGCATTTTTTTTTTTTTTTTTGATATCTAATCTTACTAAGATGACCAAGGTTTGTTGCTACTCTCATAATTACAGGACATGCCAAATCTCAGATAGAGGTTGGGGTAGTTACAGAGGCACTGTTTTTCCCATTCTAGTTTATAGCACATTCATGTCACTCATTCGTGTCCGACTCTTCACAACCATCACGGACTGCAGCATGCCAAGCTCATCTGTCCATGAGATCCCAGACAAGAATACTGGAGAGTGGGTTGCCATTTCCTTCTCCAGCGGATCTTCCCAATCTGGGGATTGAACCTGGGTCTCCTGCATTGCGGGCAGATTCTTTACTGTCTAAGGCACCAAGGAATCCTAGTTTGTGGGCCCTGTGAATTCAGGTGAAGATCCCCTGGATCCCACAGTCAGCCTATTCCTTTCTCTTGACTTTTGTGGGAACGGGGACAGAGGCATCAAGTGGTTGCCATCACTGCTGACAGCATTCATCAGAGCAATCAAGAACAGCCACCATCCTCTTTTGGCTGATCCTAGATGGTGAGAAGATGGATTAAACACAGATTTGGAGGGAATAAGAGAGGGCCCTGTAGGAGAGCACCCTGGGCTGTAAATAGAATTAGTGTGGAAAACTTCATGTCCCCCTAATGACTGGGGGGAAAGGAGAATCTCCAGGTGTGTCCTAAGGCATGTAGAGCATCCCGTAAGGACATACATGTTTAACATGAGGACTCTTTTAACACTTGAAATAGAAGAATTAGTTTGGGGCTTCCCTAGTGGGGCAGTGGGTAAGAATCTGCCAGCCAGTGCAGGAGACACAGGTTAGATCCCTGGTCTTTGAATATCCCATATGCCACAGGGCGTCTAAGCCCGTGAACCACAACAACTGAGCTTGTGCCCCGGAGCCATGACTATGGAAGCTCCAGAGCCTGTGCTGTGCAACAAGAGAAGCCACCACAATGAGCAGCCCATTCACTGCAAGTATAGAGAAGCCCCTGCTTCCTGCAACTAGAGAAAAGCCTGCCCACAGCAATGAAGACCTAGCACAGCCACAAATAAGCCAATAAAAATTATTAAGAAAAAAAAGAAGGATTAGTTTTAGTGAAGCAGGGTTTCAGAGAAAAGTATTGCTTCTCTGGGATGTCAGTTAAATATGTTTCAATAACAAAGTTCTCATTTAGGGACCTCACCCGAAGTCTATTTTGGGTGCAAAAACATTGTCCATAGCTTGAATGTCATTAAGAATTCCAATAACCCAGCACCTCATTAAGGGTATGAGAAAATGTCAAGAAGACGCTAATTTTAAAAGTGTTTAGACTATGAAAGCATAGTCTCTGCTGTTATGACAAGTGACCACAGTCACTGCTGAGACCATTGCTGTTGACTTTTCTCTGCAGGCTGGTCCCACAGGGCCCTTATTCCACGTGAGAAAGGCAATCATCATTGTGATGCTAACTCAGGCCCCAAAGAGTTTGGGGTGACTTGAAATGTTTTGGTCGGAGTGAATTCTAAGTGGGCCAAGTGGTCCCATCATGGCTATTAGATTTCTCTTGCATTTTCTTTTTCTTGATCACTTACAGTTCAGCACAAAGCTGATGCTAAGCCATGTGGATTTGCTGGGCATCTGGAAAGTAAATATGACCAAAGATTTTAGAATGGGGCATGAGGAAAATGTGTCACAGTGCTTACGAGTAAAGGTATCACCCCCCGCCCCCCTTTTGGTCTAGCGAGATGTCATGAGGGATCTGGATGAACTGGGGATGCATCTTAGCAGATGGCTTCATAAATCACACTTTCCCATCTCCATTGTCTGCCCTTGAAAACAGAGCCCCAAATGATACCAAACTCTAAATCTCTTATGCAGAAATTACAAGCTCTTTGTGAAGTGCGCACTTTCTATTGTCTTCTCGGCTTTGAGAGTCTACAGAGCACAGTTATTGGCATTCTTGTTAAGAGCCATCTGGGGCTTCAATTGTTGAGCTGGAGCCCCCTTTCAATGGTTGTCTGGAGGACTTTGTGATGAAACTGACCAAGTTCCCGGGCCCCATCCCTTTTGGGGATGAGTTTCCGAGGACTGCCATAGCGTATTACTACATATTTGGTGGCTTCAAACAACATAAATGGATTTGCTCCCAGTTCTGGAGGCCAGAAGTCTCCAGACAAGGGGTGGGCAGGGTTGGCTCCTGCCAGAGGTTCTCAGGTCAAAGCAGTTCCCTGCCTGCGTCCTCGCTTCTGGTGGTTCCAGGCAGCCTTTGGCTTCACTCCCGTCTCCGCATGGCCTTCGCCCCCGCATCTCTGTGTGTCAAATCTCCCCTTCCTCTCTCTTACAGGGACACTCATTCAGGATGATCTCATCTGGGCGTTTTTAGTTATATCTGCAAAGACTCGGTTTCCAAGTAGCGTCATATTCATGGGTGCCAGGGGTTAGGACTCGAATATATCTTTTTGTCTGATGAAGGGAGATGACGGAAAGTGTGTGGATAGTACAGTGCCTGGGACATGGCAGGGGGCCAATTAACAGTAGCTATTCTTGTATTTAAGGCCAAAGCATGGGGCAGCCTGGGTTTGGTCTGTTTCCCTATCCTAATGTGGAGTTACAGTAGGAGGATGTAATCCGATTACTATCTGGGCAGTCCCAGTAGGTTATGTTGTATGATAGTTTAGCATCATCTGGATTAAAAGTTGAGACTCCTTCCTTCTCTGTGACTGTTCTTTCCTGGTGCTCAGGGGTGGAGCTGACCTTCATCCCATGCTGGATTGAGAGCCACAGAGCCTAATCCTGGTATTGATCCAGACCCAAGTCTGTACCTAGTTGTGAGGAAAATGAACCGGCGCTCCAAACACTGGTGGGGCAGACAGGTCAGAGGCAGTGTTTCAGAACTCAGATCCTTGATATCAGGCAACTGTCTACAGTAGCCCGATAGATAAAACCCTAAAGAACCCAGTCAACAGTTTAACCTAGGGAATCCCCTGGCAGTCCAGGGATTAGGACTTGGTGCTTTCACTGCCAAGTTCTGGGTTCAAGCCATGCGGCAAGGCTGGAAAAAAAAACCCAAACCGCTTAACCTGTTGAGTTATAGCTCAGGATGATTGTAAGGGTGGAGAGATTGTATGGCATCTGATAGAATCATCAATAGGATTTTTGCCACCATTACTACTGTATGAGTGCCAAAGAACTGATGTTTTTGACCTGTGGTGTTGGAGAAGACTCTTGAGAGTCCCTTGGATGGCAAGGAGACCAAACCAGTTCATCCTAAAGGAAACCAACCCTGAATATTCATTGGAAGGACTGATGCTGAAGCTCCAACACTTTGGCAACCTGATGCTAAGAGCTGACTCATTGGAAAAGACTGATGCTAGGAAAGATTGAGGGCAGAAGGAGAAAGAGGTAACAGAGGATGAGATGGTTAGATGGCATCACTGACTCAGTGGACCTGAGTTTGAGCAAACTCTGGGAGATAGTGAAGGTCAGGGAAGCCTGGTGTGCTGTGGCCCATGGGGACACAGAGAGTCAGACATGACTTAGTGACTGAATATACATACACCAGTTGTGTGACCCTGGACAAGCTACTTAACCTCTCTGTGCCTCAATTTCCCCACCATTTAAATAGGGATAATTAGAGGACCTGCCTATCTGGTGTGTGGCTCACATGCTTACTGAAGTCAAAGCATGTGGGACAAGGCCTGGATATAGCAAGGGCTCACCGAGGCAGAGGTTGCCACTAGTATTGTTATCAGGGTCATCTTTTCCCATTATGTCAGGACCCCATTTCAATGTGTTTTAGGGACTTTTGCTCACTCTGGTTTTAAAAAAGACTAAAGGAAGTCCCATCACTTCTTGGGAAATAGATGGGGAAACAGTGACTGACTATTTTTCTGGGCTCCAAAATCACTGCAGATGGTGACTGTAGCCATGAAATTAAAAGATGCTTACTCCTTGGAAGAAAGGTTATGACCAACCTAGATAGCATATTCAAAAGCAGAGACATTACTTTGCCAACAAAGGTCCATCTAGTCAAGGCTATGGTTTTTCCAGTGGTCATGTATGGATGTGAGAGTTGGACTGTGAAGAAGGCTGAGCACTGAAGAATTGATGCTTTTGAACTGTGGTGTTGGAGAAGACTCTTGAGAGTCCCTTGGACTGCAAGGAGATCCAACCAGTCCATTCTGAAGGAGATCAGTCCTGGGATTTCCTTGGAAGGAATGATGCTAAAGCTGAAGCTCCAATACTTTGGCCACCTCATGCGAAGGGTGACTCATTGGAAAAGACTCTGAAGCTGGGAGGGATTGGGGGCAGGAGGAGAAGGGGAAGACCGAGGATGAGATGGCTGGATGGCATCAGTGACTCAATGGACGTGAGTCTGAGTGAACTCCAGGAGTTGGTGATGAACAGGGAAGCCTGGCATGCTGCGATTCATGGGGTTGCAAAGCGTCGGACACAACTGAGCGACTGAACTGAACTGAACTGAAAGGAAGTCTGACAGAGGATGAGATGGTTGGATAGCATCACCGACTCTATGGACATCAATTTAAGTAAGCTCCGGGAGTTGGTGATGGACAGGGAGGCCTGGTGTGCTGCAGTCCATGGGGTTGTAAAGAGTCAGACATGACTGAGCAACTGAACTGAACTGAAAGGAAGTCTAAGTTTTAGGTTTTACCAGAGGCTTCTCCCATGAATCACTTGTTTGTAGGCTGAGCATCTTGTGAACTGATAATGGGCTTTCTAGATTAGCTTTCAGGTAGAAGTGATAGACTAGGGTCAATATTCTATGATCATTTATAGAGTCAGGGGCTGAGGTACCTAGAGAAATAGAAATTATAGTTAGCAGAGAAATTCTCTTTGCTCCTGATAGTAAAACAGCAGCAGCAGCTGCTGCTGCTAAGTCGCTTCAGTCGGGTCCAACTCTGTGTGACCCCATAGACAGCAGCCCACCAGGCTTCCCTGTCCCTGGGATTCTCCAGGCAAGAACACTGGAGTGGGTTGCCATTTCCTTCTCCAATGAATGACAGTGAAGAGTGAAAGTGAAGTTGCTCAGTCGTGTCCGACTCTTAGCGACCCCATGGACGGCAGCCTACCAGGCTCCTCTGTCCATGGGATTTTCCAGGCAAGAGTACTGGAGTGGGGTGCCACTGCCTTCTCTGAATTAGCTTCAGATCCTATTAAAAAGAAAGAGAGAAGACAGCACAGAACTTTACCCATCCACCCTCTCACAATCCACACATTACGTAAATGCCACTCTTTTCTTTTAGTATTAATATTGTTATCACTATTGTTCAGGGCCTTCAGACCACAGTTCTACCTCTTGGGTTTGATATATGTCATTCATGTATCTGCGTATGTTTTTAACCATGTGTGCATATACCCATAAGCGACAAATATTTGTGTGTTTTAAAATTTTATCTGAATGATGTTGTTACATATAAATGTAGTTAGTTCATTTTAATTGATAAATGGAATTCTATTATATGACTGAAGCATAGTTTATTTACCCACATACCCCCTGCAGGACAGTTTGGTGGTTTCCACTTGTGAGAGCTTGAACTCTGCTTATGTGGAGCTTGTACTCTGCACGTGGTATATGAGTGAGACTGTCTATACAGGTGGGATTCTTGGACTATGGATGTGTAAGAAAGCACTCTTCAACTTTATTAGGTATTGATCAATTGTTCTCCAAAATAGATTTGTCACAGTTTACTCTTTTGGATTGGGAGCATGGTAGCATTCAAAAACCAACCTAAGTATTTTGTCAAATGGATAAAATGAGTTGAGGAAACATGCATTTAACAAAATTTGAACTGAAACATTACAAATCTTGCATCTTCGATTTCCAGATAGCCTCTTCACTTATCATCTCATGCAGTCTATGGATGTCCTTGTATTTTTACATCATAGCTTCAATTTTGCTGGATCCAGAATCTCAGTCTCCAATTGCTATGACTAGGGAATATGTTTTTCATTTAAGTGCTCAGATGCTAAATACCTCTCACACTTTAGTAAATTCCTGAAGTGTTTTACTTCAAAGAGAGAAATGCGTCATCTTATTAAAACAAATCTGAAATGTAGAAAGGGTTTAACCTTTCCACAGCAAAACTGGAGGAAAGGGGATATTACAGAGCATAGCTAGATGGAAAACATTTCAGAGACAGCCAGATATAATTTCTACTTTTAAGGAATTTATAATCCAGTTGTGGGTGAAAGACTATTCAACAAAAAATGATTAAGCAACAGTTTCATAGCAATGTATCAGCAAGCACATGAAGGACATGTTTTCTATATTTTATGATGAAGGAAATAAGGAATAGCTTGGAAGGATCTGATAGCAAATTAATAGCCATTGAAGGAAACTCACGTAGCTTGATATGCCATTTATTATCTAACCTCAGTTGATTAATAGGTCTTGGTGATATTGAAAGATTCTCAATCTGACATTCTTGAAGAAAGGAAATGGAACATTGCTGGTGTTGACTACATTTCGGAGTGATTCTTGCCTTAGTTTTTGCTAAGTGGAAGCAATGGGCTGGCCATGGCCAGAATTTTAAACTCACCTTCCAACTCTGGGGACAGACTTATTGCCTATGAACTTTGCCAGGCCATCTGAGTCCATCTCTAGAACCAGGTGGTAAACTTAAAGTGTATCCTGCTGTATCTGCTAAGTCACATTTGCCAGAGGAACTTGGTTGATGGGGCCAAGGAAAGAAGGGATGCCAAGCTGGCTGCCACACCAGGACATTTGGTATTTGGTGGTCCCTGTGCTTGGGGAATTTGGGGGAGTCAGAATGTGATGCCAAGATGTCACAGACTATCTTCCAGAAGGAGAATAAATGTTCCCTTCTGCAAGTTAACATTTCAGGGTGATCAGTGATGAGTTTCATACCACGTTTTGCTTTCCAGAATTTTCTTTTTGCACCATCACACAGCTTCTCTCATTGAATCTTTCCATTGTTTTTCCTACTACCCTTATAACAGGGTTTTGAATGTCAGCACTACTGACTTTGGGGCCAGATAACTTTTTTATAGTGGGTACTGTCCTGTGCACAGTAGGATGTTTAGCACTATTCTTGGTCTTCACCTAATAGATGCTGGTGGCACCAACCTCTCTTGCTCTATCCCACAACCATGACAATCAAAAATGTCTCCAGTCATTACCAAATGTCCCTGGGGGACAAAACTGCCTCCTGCTGAGAACCACTGACTTAGAGTAACATCTAACTCCTGGGCATGGCCACCAAAACCTTGGTTCCTCTTTGATGTCTCTTCTAGCTGTCTCTCCTGGCTCTGTTCTTTGAAACAAGCTCATTCCCTCCTAAGGTGCCACTCGGAGCCAACAGCTCAGCCCACAAGGTCCTCTGCTCAGATCTTCACATGAATGGCTGGCTCCTTCTAGGTCTGAGTCATAGGACTTCCTGATCTTCCTCTCTAAAGCCACCCATCTTACCACCTTAGTCACTCTCTATTATTAATATAAAGTGAAAGTGAAAGTCATTCAGTCATGTCTGAATCTGTTTTATTTCCTTCATCATACTTCTTATCCTTACTGGAATGATCTATATATTCCTTTGCTTTTTTGTTGATTATTTGTCTCCTACTAGACTGAGCTTCTAGGAATAGAAATCATGTCTATCTTGCTTATGATTATACCCTGGAGTCTAACACCTAGGTGGCACTTGGTAAATTTTATTTGAATGGAATTATGAGAAAATATTGGTTAAAGAAGTAGACCAGATGACTGCTTCCATACTAAGTGGAGACTCCACTGAGGATGAGGCTGAAAATAGGTTGAGTGGGGCAGACTTGCCTGAATGACTTTCGAGAAGGGACTTTAAGCTTTACAAACCTCTTAATTCTAGCAGATCTGTTTTTTTCTTTATCATATCATTTTTTGTGGTCATGCCAACAGCTCCATAACAGATTGTTGTCTTCCTGAAGGTCAGAGGTCATGCACAAGGCCTAACTCCGCTGGTGAAAGACTGGCATGGGGGGTGGGTTCTAATTCCTTCCTAAGCTTGCCTCTCACATGGATCCTTTTCTGCAGATAATTCCCTAAATGAGCTGGAGGCTTACAGTGCAAAGACCAATGGGGTCATTGTAGTCGACTTTGAACTCTTAGCAGGGCCAACCCAGTCAGCGTTTGGAGGCTGTGGGGCAGGCTCGCTATGTCAGATGGAGAATGCTCATCGGTTTCAGGCCAAGGTGTGGAAGTGGGGCAGGGAGAGTCACATTAATAAAAGCAGTGAAAATGAAACTTCAGCGTGGGGCGGTGAAAGAGCTCAATTTTATTTTGTTTTCACACATTAGGTTCTGCTTATAGCAGACAAGTACCAGTGAAAATGTTCTGAAAAGAGGCTTTGTGTAGGAGCTGGATGTGGCTCCATCAGATTTGTCATTTCAGGAATGTCGCCAGATGTATTGACTTACTAGCAATTGCTTTGGTGCCATCTGGCCTCACGGAGGCCGTGCTTGGGATGGAAAAAGCTGAACAGAAGAAATGAAATTTGTTCATCATGCCATTACCCTCGCTGCTTATTTAAAGAAGGGGAAAAAATGTAACTTCTTGGCAGGGGGGATGCCGTTTGAAAATAAAATATAAGGTTTTTTGGGAGCAAGAGTTCCAGAATTCCAAAGTCAGCCGTGATGTTTACACAGAGACTTGAAAGTTGGCCCCTCTTGCTGTCATATTGTATATATATGTGTGTGTGTGTGTGTCTGTGTGTATTTTGTTCAATGTAAAGCTTCTTTGAGACTCTACTGTTCTGTATGTAAAAAAGTTAACCTCTTAGATCCTGGTTGCTTGAGCTACCTTGTAATGCTTCTTGGAATGTCACTAAATAACTAACCCTTTGGCTTTTACCTCATGACAGGGATTTCTGCTTTAGCCCAGCTTATAATAAATAGCTGAAATGGTTGTCACCTAGTACAAACTGTTTTGCTGCATCAAGGGAAATCTGCTCTAGAAAAATCAGATTAAATTTGCCTTCTGTACCCTTGCTCACAATCCTCTCCCCTTTAGAGTTGTGGTTTCATTTCTGAGTATAACTTTAATCAGTTTACTCAATCTGGGGGTGACGAAGCTGTATAATATCTCAGATGTTGGGAATTTATATGTGTTTTTCAGGGTAAGTGGAACCTTACCCTGGGTATTCAGAACCAGCTACATAATCTGCAGGGTCCAGTGTGAAGTGATAACATGGAATTCTGTTCAAAAAATATGAAGACTTTCAAGATGGTGGCAGCAGAACCTTTAATCAAGTGTGGGGGCTTTCTGAGCTCGATGTTCGGTAGAGATCACATGTCTGTGAAGCCCACCCTTTGTATATTTTCACTTTACACGTGTATGAAGGAGTTTCCAGGATCCATTCTCACCCCACAGCCTCGCCATCTGCTCCAACCATCCTACTGGCTCACTTAGCCTTCAAAACTCAGCTCATTTGCCTCTTCTCTGGGTCTATCTGTCTCTGCACTAACCCCATATTCCCCATATGTATTGTACATAAAATTTTCAGGTTCTATTCAGTTGACATAAGAAACATTTATTGAATACTACTGTGTGCCAGGCACTTGGGATACAGTTGACTTCTTTTTCATGAATTTATTACCTCACTCCTTCATTTTTTTTCCTTTTACTTCCCTCTTGCCTGCCCACTATCTTCTAAGACAGAGCTACTTGCCCAAGCAGGAGAGAGCCTGAGGGCAGGCTGAACCAAAATTACAAGTAAATATCAGAGAAAAGAAGGGCAACCCTCAGCATGCTGATGTGATTTTGCGTGGGCTGTTAACTAAGTAGGAAAATAGTCCCTTGAAGGAAATTACAGTATGTTTTCCATGGAATTTTGGATTTGTTAGTTTCTTTTAAAATTTTTTGGCTCCCTTGAGTCTTTGTTGTGGCATGCTTCTCTACTTGTGGTGCCAGCTCAGTAGCTGTGGCACACGGATTTAATTGCCCTACAGCATGTGGGATCTTAGTTTCCAGACCAGGGGTTGAACCCAAATCTCCTGCATTGGAAGGTGGATTCTTAACCACTGGACCACCAGGAAAGTCCCTGCTAGTTTAATTCTTAAAAACAACCATTATTATCCCCATATTATAAATGAGGAAACTGAGTCTCAGAGAAGTAATTTGCTCTCGGTCATATAACTACTAAAAGGTAGCTAAGATCTGAGTCCATGTCAGATTGACTCCAAAAGTGCTCTGGCATTTGATCTGAATCCTATGATCTGTGTGCTTATGTGAGAAAGGGTGGAGGGGAGGAGGCTGTTCCAGGTGCCAGGACAGACTAGGAGAAGCACGTGGGCAGTCAAGTACAGGAAATGTTTCCTGCTTCACATTTTAGCCCACATTTTCTTATCTGTATTATTTCCTGTGGGCTTCCCAGGTGGCTCAGTGGCAAAGAATTTGCCTGCCAATGCAAGAGACAGGTCAGGAAGATCCTCTGAAGAAGGAAATGGCAACCCACGCCAGTATTCTTGCCTGGAAAATCCCATGGACAGAGGAGCCTGGCGGGCTACCGTCCATGGGGTCACAAAAGAGTCGGATGTGACTGAATGACTAAACAACAACCCAATTATCTCCTGTGCTTCATATACCATTTCTCTGAACTATATAGGGAAGCTATACTTTATTGTCTTAACCTTCAGTGTGAGTTCATGACTCAGTTTATTTGAAAGTCTTCCAGCGTTAACTATTCTGCATTGCCTCTCCAGGCTCACTCATATTTGTCAACAGAGCTCTGCTTTTAGTTGAGGAAATATAGTCATCCCAGGTACACAGGGAAATCCCATAACTGATGTCATAGAAAACTGTGGACCAATGCTATTTTTATTGATGAGAAGACAGAAAGAGCCTAGGCCTAGGAGATATGACCTGGATTTGATTCCCACCTTTGGTGACTCCTGAGGGTGTGACATTAGGTAAGATGTTTGGTATCTTTGCCTCAGTTTCCCCTCCCTGTAAATGGACTCTATGGTCTTTCCTTCTAGCTCTGATATTCTAACCTTCTAAGGATTACATTGAACCAGTCTGAAAGATGAGAAGATAAAACACTTTATCAAGTCTTTGGCATTCTGGATACTGCAGGCGAATGGGGTAAATGATTTGTGGTAGACAACGGAGTGGTTTTCCTTCCCCAATAGTTTATTTATAAAACTATCCCTCTGTCTGATTTGAGCCACAGATGTCTTCTAAACCTAACAGAAACCAAGAGCCATCACTCTGAAGGAAGAACCAAACTTTTAAAATTTACTATGGTGCCGTGCGTGCATGCTAAGTCACTTCAGTCGTGTCTGACTGTGCGATGCTATGAACTGCAGCCTGCCAGGCTCTTATGTCCATGAGATTTTCCAGGCAAGAATACTGTTAGGGTTGCCATGCCTTCCTCCAGGGGATCTTCCCGACCCAGGGATCAAACCTTCATCTCTTCCATCTCCTGCATTGGCAAGTGGGCTCTTTACCACTAGCACCACCTGGGAAGCCCTAGTATCAAAGGTTTGGGGAGAAACACAGGATATGTCAGTGGAAGCAAGTGGGAGACCAATTTCAACTCAGAGGATGAGATGCCTCCCAGGGAGCAGTCACCCACACTACCAAACCCACTGCTATTCAGTAGAAGTCGAGGCCCACTTAGTGTGGCTTGTGCATGTATGTAAGTGAATGAACGTGTGTGTGTTTGTGTATGTGTGCATGTGTGTGCGTGCACATGCTTTAAGCATCAGATAAAGAGCTATCTAAGGACTTAAGAAGGTCTGGGAATTGTTTTTAGAGCCTTGAGAAAGCCCTATAGACAGAAAGATCCCCCCCTCCTATCCCCGGCCCTCAGTAGGATTTCCACATGTCTAAAGGCTCCCAAATATTACAAACTCCAATAAACAAAGAGCCCTCAGTAAGCCCTCTACAATATAAACACCAACAATAAAGACAAGTGTGAGAAAAGTGTGATGCCCACAGGTTCCAGATGGACTGAAAAATGTCATTCTGTCTGATGGTTCTGGGTGGATGCTCCTTGCTCCCCTGCTGTGTGCTGCGGTCCAGCTTCTGCTCTCAGTTCCAGGGTGGGAACAGTTTGGGAGGGGAGGATAGAGGTCTGGTCTCCTTGAATCTTCTCCAGCCCTGCATCTTCTCCACTCTGTGGTTTTTGTCTCTCATTTCTCTGTCCCCATGTTGGGTTGGTCATTCCACTGGGAAGAAATTCAGGCTCTTGGCTGCCAGGGAGGACCAGACTTCCCTGAATCCCCAGCACAGATCCTCCCAGTGAAGCCAGGACATGGCACCCTGGATCGTAGGAAAAAACAGGATGGCCTGGGAAATCTGGGCCTGGTATTTCAGGTCTAATAAAACAGAAAATCCTCTTTATGTGTTTACACTCTGAGTAATTACATTTCAGGTGCCTCTGCTGGAGTGCTGGTGGTTAGGGAAAAAAAAGCCCTCTTTTGGTGCCAGAGGTCAGATGACTCTCACTGGCTGGCGTGTGACATTCAGTCACATGGAAATGGCCAGCGTGATGGGAAATGATCACCTTGAAGGTCTCGGGTACATTTGAATCTTGATGAGTGGGAGAGCTTGGGCTTGGGGGCTGCCTACGATCTGGACTTCTGAGGGTCAACCACCAAGGCCGCAGAACATTCATTCTTGCTGAAAAATTGTTCTATGATTGTCGAATCTCTTTCCTGATGGCTGAGTGTAATGAACATAATGAAATTTAAAAAAAAAATGTTCTTTAACCTCATGGACTTCAGCTCCTGTTGTGTAAATGTGGGCAGTATAGGACATGAACTGGAAAGACCTGGAAGTTGCCTTTTTAAAAAGATATTTTATTTTTTTGGCTGTGCCCAGCTTTACTTGTGGAGAAGGCAGTGGCAACCCACTTCAGTACGCTTGCCTGGAAAATCCCATGGGTGGAGGAGCCTGGTAGGCTGCAGTCCATGGGGTTGCGAAGAGTTGGACACGACTGGGCGACTTCACTTTCACTTTTCACTTTCATGCATTGGAGAAGGAAATGGCAACCCACTCCAGTGTTCTTGCCTGGAGAATCCCAGGGATGGGGGAGCCTGGTGGGCTGCAGTCTATGGGGTTGCACAGAGTCGGACACGACTGAAGCGACTTAGCAGCAGCAGCAGCAGCTTTCCTTGTGGCATGTGGTATTTGGTTCTCTGACCAGGGATCCAACCCTGGGTCCCCTGCATTGTGATTGTATAGTCTTAACCGCTGGACCATCAGGGAAGTCCCAGAAGTTGCTTTATTTATTTTTTTATTTTTTACTAAAACCTCACTATCCCTCTCAAAGTGAAGTGTTAGTTGCTCAGCCATGTCCAACTCTTTTTGACCCCATGGACTGTACACCACCATGCCCCTCTATCCGTGGAATTCTCCAGGCATGAATACTGGAGCGGGTTGCCATTTCCTACTCCAAAGACATCTTCCTGACTCAGGGATCGAACCTGGGTCTCCTGCATTGCAGGCAGATTCTTTAACATCTGAGCCACCAGGGAAGCCCCACTAACCCCCTCTAGCATGAAGCTAAGGGGTCAGTCTCTGGATAAGCAGCTTTGAATCCTGACTTTTTCATTTGCTAATGTGAATCTTTGGAAAGTTATTTGCAACTTCTGTAAGCTTGAGGTTTCTCGTTTGTAAAATGGCTATAGTAATCCTGCCAGCCTCATAAGGTAACGGTGGGATTAAACTCATGCGTGCTTGTCTGTGCTGTATCCGGCTTTGGGCATGGGCTAAGTACTCAAAAATGTTCATGTTTTTATCATCAACCTGGTGCTGTTTGTCACACTCAACCCAGGAAGTTTTGTAAGTGGAGAATTTGTGTTGGTCGGGTTTAGGGCCTTCTTCAAGCCCTCTTAATGCTGCCCCTCCAGACCCACGAGGTCTAGAGAAGAGCTCTAGGGATGGTACTTACGCCTTCAGATAAGTCTCCAGTGTGTAAATCTGGGCTTCCGAGAAGCACCTAAAACTTGAGGACATCACATGACCTTTATCTAAATCTCTTGGGTTTGCAAATGGAGCTTTGATTTCACAAGAAGGCTTTCTGGAACTTCCTGCTCCTGGTCTGGGCAGCACTGTGAGAATAGGCTTCTCTGTGTATTTTGGCAGGGGATGGCCGGAACACGGAAGCAGGGTGATGTGCAGAACTCAAGAATAATACAAAAAGAGTGAGGTGATACTTTCTGAATCTCGAAATTTTTTGTTTGGGTTCATTTCAAATTTGAGCCCAGAATCATGAAGCTGGTTCTCCTGCACATCGGGAGGGCTGGGCTCCTTAGTCTCTGGGGAGTTATGCAACCCTCTTTTTCACCTGTTAATCCTACTCATCCACACAATGGTGACTTGAAGCGTTCTTTCCTCCTCTCTCATTTTTCCTAAGTAAAATCTCTGTATTTCCCAGTCCTTTTAGGCTTTCCAGTGAGTGTTTTCAAGGTGACCTGTGTAGAACAAGTTAAGAAGTGGGTCTTAGAAACCGACTGAATCCCTATTTTATAATTTTCTTTCCCAGAGCACTCACTCAACGAGCTAGGGTGAACCAGGGACAGCACTGACCTTTAAGATAAGTTGATTTGTGATCCAGCGAGCTATTAATTTTTTAATAAGGAAATCTGTTAGGCGAAACTAACTCTATTTCCTTTGGAGTGGAGCAAAGAACTATTAATACTTTGTTCTTTGATTCCTACTTGGAATGTTCCAGCATTATTCCTGATACAATGCAACCTTCCAACTCTCCTAATCAAGTTTATTTGAAAGAAATATCTATGGGAAATCTAAAGATGTCATGTTTTATCATGTGGGCCTTATCTAAGTTGAGCTGATGAGACAATTAAGAAATACTTGCTGGGGTCTGAAAACAGGCTTTCACTGGTGCATATTCTGTTCAAATATAAACTGAAACAATGATAAAGTGGAATCTAAATTAGATTTGCACTCCTGGTGGATAGCACTTTCAAAGGCTTTCCTGATAAAGTTTGAGTCATAAGCTTTCAGATATTGATGTATCACTCTTAATGAGTGTTTGGGTTTTCAAAGCATTGGAACACTGGCTGCTGCTTTTGGTGAGAAGAGAAGACTGTACTCTTTAACATGTATGCACTACAGATGTCTTGAGCACCTACTGTGTCTTACGAGGAGTGTGTTCTCTGTTTTCCCCATCCAGAGTGTTCTCCTTTAACTACTTGGAATTCTTAAAGTCTACATGCATTTCTTCCTGTCTCTTGAGGTCCAGTGTATAAACATCACTTTCTTTAAGGAAGCATCGCATTCTTTTCTGCTTCTTTCTTTGACAGTTTCCACCTCAGGCTTTAGCATGTACAGGGGTCTTAGTTGGTCAAGCATTCCTGAGAACAGGGGACTTTTTCAGAGCAGGAAATTTATCTCTTTTCTCCTTCTTCTTTGTCTTTGCTTTGGACTTTTTCTGTGCTCAGAAAATGTTTGTTTAATGAATGCTGAGTGACCTTTGAAATAGATGTTGAATGAATGGATTGTCATCTCTTCAAAGGATGGATGATCTTAACAACTGGGAAGATGAAGGCTTACATGGGCCCAGGGGCTTTGGCTGTTTCTGGGGAGTGGGCTCTGTCCACAGACCTCACGGGTCTGGTGCATGCATGCGTGCATGCTAAGTTGCTTAAGTTATGTCTGACTCTGTGTGATGCTATGGACTGTAGCCCACCCGGCTCCTCTGTCCGTGGGATTAGCCAGGCAAGAATAATGGAGTGGGTTGCCATTTCCTTCTCCAAGGGATCTTCCAGACCCAGGGATAAAACCCAGGTGTCCTGCACTGCCCAGATTCTTTAACATCTGAGCCTCTTGAAGCCTGCCTATGGGTCCGTGGAGGTGCAGCAAATGAGCCACGCGTTGCTTGCCTCTTGGCCATGGCAAAGGGTGGTCTGCCTGCTGCAGCTCTTGGTGTTGTTCAGTTTGGTTGAAAGAATTAGTGATTGAGTTATTTTCATATTGGGTAGTCATACTGCAGATTGCCACAATCCAAAGCCCCCCTCCCCTCCATGAAATGAAGGAAAGCATTTTGGTCCTAAAAGCAATTCTTACATTTGTTAAGCAGTTTCATGTCCAGTTAACAATGCTTAAGTTAATTTTTCATCTTTCTATCCTGAATTCTTAATAAATAGGATCAGAAGGAATGACATTTTACCATATTGCCAAATAACCAAGGAACAAAACCAATAGTCATGGGGTGAGGAGGAAAAAAATCATGATCTTAAAAAAAATAAAAAAGGAAGAAAAATCTCCAGACTAAAAAAAAATTTTTTAACCTAATATTTTAATTTGACATTTTTCTCCATTTACATTATATTCAAGAAAATATTGCAGAATGAAGGAATACATAGCCTCCTCAAGGTGCTGTGTTGACCACCTCTGAGATCAAAGTCCCGCCTCTACCCCAATCCCCCAGACCTGTTTTTCTAAGTCCACCAGGAAGTTCCTCAGACTCCCTACCTGATGATCGTCTGGGCATGAGACTCTCCAGTTACCGGGGTGACAGGCTGATTCAAGCCTCACCCAGATGCCACAGAGTGGTCAGTGGTGGCCTTGATGGTGGGCTTTTAGAGAAGGAGCAAGCTGTCCTTTCACTCTTCTAGCAGCCATGTTGACTCACAGGCTCCAGGACAGAGCCACATCCTCTAGTGGTATCTGTGGGAGCTCCAGAGGCGATCAAGGGCATCTGGCAAAGTGATCAAGTCCCTTGGGACTTTCCTGGACTGGCCAGAGGAGGGCCCAGGCACCTCTCCTGTCTGCTGAGGTCAGCCCTGTATGCTCAGCACTTTCAGGATTGGTGGATAGTGGTCCAGGGTTTCAGCACACAGACCTCAGCCCGGAGGCTGCCTTGAGGCAGCACCGTAGCTGAAGGAGCTTCGCCTTCATCTGGCAAAGCAGAGTGAAATCTCTGGAAATCTCAGATAATACTGTACAAACCTTCATAATAATCTGATTTAGTAACTGAATATCTCTGTTATATGTGTGTATGTAGTATATATGCTGCTATTGTTGTTTGGTTGCTAAGTCATATCTGACTCTTTTGTGACCCCATGGACTGTAGCCGTCCAGGCACCTCTGTTCATGGGATTCTCCAGGCAAGAACACTGCAGTGGGTTGCCATTTCCTTCTCCAGGGAATCTTCCTAACCTAGGGATTGAACCTGTGTCTCCTGCTTGGCAGGAGGGTTCTGGTTTTTTTCCCCATTTTTTTAACCACTGAGCCACAGGGAAACCTCATTTAGTGTATAGAGTACATGTATATGGCTTCTGTGTAAGCTTTCATTTAAAGAAACAATTCTTTGCTTCCAGCAAAAATTCAAGATCACTGCTATATTTAAAGGCACATTTTCTTTTATTCATCCATCTATCCATTCATCTATCTATCTATCCATCCATCCATCCATCCATCGAACAAACACCTATAGCACCTCTTAGATGCTAGGCTTGATTCTAGGAGAGTCATAAATATAAACTCATTTAATCCTCACAACCATCCTAAGTGGTAGGTACTATCACTGTTTCTGTTTTGTAGATGAGGAAACTGAGGTCCAGAGCACTTCGGGTGCTCCAGCCCAAGGCTGTCTGGCTGGGTCTGCCCTCTCAACTCCCTGAACTTTGCAGCCCTTCCCCAGGACAGATCCTCTGGGCTACTCTCCCTCCGCAGGATTGGAGCCCTGGGATAAATGGCCCCACCCTTCCTGTCTGCTGTCAGGGTTGGTTCCACTTCATCATCTCCAAGGTCCCATTCAGTAAATGTCTGAAGCTCTGAAGTCAGGGCTTCCCAAGTAGCACAGTGGTAAAGAATTTGCTTTCAAAGGCAGGAGACACAGGAAATGCAGGTTCGATCCCTGGGTGGGGAAGATCCCCTGGAGGAGGAAATGGCAACCCACTCCAGTGTTCTTGCCTAGAGCATCCCACGGACAGAGGAGCCTGGCAGGCTACAGTCCATAGGGTTGCAAAGAGTCAGACATGACAGAGCCATGCACGCATGCCACCTTCCCAAACCTGAAGTCAGAGGACTGGTCACTTAACATACACAGTCCATTTGATTCTGTGGAAGCCAGCAAGAAGGTCCCAGGGGCAGAGATTCCAAGACCCACAGCAGATGTGGGTCCCAGGCTTCAGGCTGGACTCTAGACAGTGCTGACAAAGGCCAAGCAGCTATTAGATGATAATGAACATGGGCCACTGCGGACCATTAGCAACCTGAACCAGATGTAACTCAGCTCTAAGAAACAGAAGGTCTGCATTCCATTGCCCATCAGCTGAGAAGGGAGAGACAGCAACAGTTATACTTTATCTCACTGCAACTTAAAACAGCTATGCTTCCATTGAACTGACACTGAGCAACCCTTAGAAATCAGAAGTGATTTGCTAACTGCTAAGTAGTCAGTTGTGGTCATAAGTTGCCTACAATTTTATTAAAATTTTTAAGAGATTTTATGAACATAATGAAGTAGAGAATTAGAGAATCAAAAAGGTGTGGACACTATTTTTCCTATAGAAGGGATCAGTTATATTGTTATAGTAAGCTGCCATGTGTGGGGAAAAGAATATCCTTTTCAGAGAGCAAAAATGTTTTAAGTGACTATATCTTTAAAGGCTCTAGTGAAAAGCGATGGCTTAAAATGACTCCTACTCATTAACCCAAGTTTCTGTGATGCTGCTGCAGTGTGAAGCTATACAGACATGGCTTTCAATGTAGGCAAAAAGCAGTGCCATTTTCTGTGTGACTCCCTGAACGTTCACAAACTCCAGTGTGATTTAGGAAAGAGGGTTGTAGGGAGAAATGGAAGGGAATTTGAGGAAAAGAGAAAGTTGTTTCCTCTTTAGGCTAAAATCTCCCTTGTGGGAGTGGGGTGGGGCTGGGCCAGGCCTGCCTCCACACACATCTCTGCACTTCTCAAATGGCTTTGGAGGCCTTTTGCAGCCCTGATCTGACTCAGGGAGGGAGCCATGGTGGGGTGCCCTGCCGGGCTGGCCTGCAGGAACTAGGGACTGGAGATCTTGTGGATGGGGGTGGTGGAAGCCATCACTTTGTGAAGCAGGCTTCACAGGACTTGTGATCACATCCCCATTCATTCGGGAAGTGCTTCGCGGTCACTCAAGTGCTGAGCCTCAGAGTTGGATATTGAGAGCAAACCTCAAGCAGTTATCATAGAATGTGAGACGTGCCACAGAGGGGTATGGTAACTGGAGGGCAGGGGCTGGCTGGGATTTGGAGAGCCAGGAAATTGTTCACAGACAGGGCTGTGGGACATTTGAGCTGGATCTGAGGAGCAAGCAGTGGTTTGCGGGATATGGGGGTAGTTAGGAAAAGACATTCCATCTCCAAGCCTAAACACTGAAGACTAATTTCTCACAGAGAAATAGGAGCAACAGCCCTTTGATCCTTCGGGCAGCTTTGAGGTGTGGGGGCCAGAGTTAGACTAAGGGAAGAGATTCCTCACTTATCCTTGCCCCCTTCTTATTCCCTCCCCCCACTTCCTTTGTTCCAAACGAATTTATTGGAGGGCTTCTCTGAGCCAGAGCTGGTCCCCCAAGTCCTCGTTTCCTGAGGGTAGGGCATCTGGCTCCACCTCTTGCCTGCCTCCCACTATTCCATCTGTGGGTGATCCCTTCCCGCTCTGTCATGGTTGGTCTGTGTGAACAAGGGCATATGGCAGAAACAGCAGTATGTCACTCCTGAGACTAGGTTATAAAAAGAGTGGGTTCCATCACAGGCGTGTCCTCTCACTCCTGGGTCACTTGCTCTGGGGGAGCTAGCGGCCTTGTCACAAGGACGCTTACACAGAGGTTCACGAGGTGAGGAATGAAAGCTTCCAGCCAAAACCTTGTGAGGAACTGAAGCCTGCCAACAAGCACCATGAATGAGCCGGGAAGCAGAGTCCACCCATCCCTGATTGATCCTTCAGATGAGACCACAGCCCCAGCCAGCAGCCTCACTGAAGCCTCAGGGCCACCTAGTTTAGCTGTTCCTAGATTCCTAACCCAGAGAAACTTGGTCTAATAAATGCTTATTATTTCAATATGCAAAATTTGGGACTGATCTTTTATACGTTAATTTGTTGTTGTCATTCAGTTGCTAAGTTGTGTCTGACTCTTTGTGACTGCATGGACTGTAGCAAGCCAGGCTCCTCTGTCCTCCACAATCTCCTGGAGTTTGTTCAAATTCAAGCCCACATGTGTGTGTGCTAAGTTGTTTCAGTCGTGTGTGACTCTGTGTGACACAGGGATGGTAGCCCGCCAGGCTCCTCTGTCCACGGGATTCTCTAGGCAAGAATACTGGAGTGGGTTGCCACACCATCATCCACGAGATCTTCCTGACCCAGGGATTGAACCTGGGTCTCTTATATCTTCTGTGCTGGTAGGCAGATTCTTTACCACTAGCACCACCTGGGAAGCCCTCATGTCCATATGGTAATAGATAACTAGTGTAAAAGCTACCTTCTTTCATCTTCATTTACTTTGCTATTCCCACTGTCCAAAGTTGATATTTCCTAATCAAGAGTATGTCTGCCTGAAGTATTGGTCTCAGATTCAGGCAGAGCTGCCTTGCATCAGGCCCCATGCTTTAGGAAACCCAGTCATGTCTCTTTCCATGGGCTAAGTATCTTCAGGGCCAAGAGGACTGCAACCTTCACTGCCTGACTTCCACACAGCAACTATCCAAGTACCTGGGACTCTCTGCTCAAAGGAAACCAAACCTGCTTCCAAGACTGGGAGGCACCATCTCTGGGCTCCCATCACACAAGGGTGAACTCTGCTGCTGGAAATAAACCTGAGTTTGTGGGTATCAAAGGGATGACTGTTCTTGAAGATGTAGGTAGATCTTGGATGTGTGGGCTAGGATGTCCACACAGGTGCTCACAGGAACCTCATGGTGTGCAATGGTGAGGGATTAAAAAGATAAGAAGACCAGACTGCAGGTCTAGGTTTGGTTCTTCTTCAGTGTTCTCACAATATACTCTAAGGATTCTACATTTGAACCCAGCCTTTCAAGTATGAACTTGCCCCTTCAAGTCATTAAAGTGAAAGTTGCTCAGTCCTGTCCAACTCTCTGCGACCCCATGGACTATACAGTCCATGGGATTCTCCAGACCAGAATACTGGAGTGGGTAGCCTTTCCCTTCTTCAGGGGATCTTCCCAATCCAGAGGTTGAACCCAGGTACCCCACATTGCAGGCAGATTCTTTACTGGCTGAGCCACAAGGGAAGTCCTGAAATACTGGAGTGGGTAGCCTATCCCTTCTCCAGCAGATCTTCCTGACCCAGGAATTGAACCAGGGTCTCCTGCACTGCAGGTGGATTCTTTACCAACTGAGCTATCAGGGAAGACATATTTATAATTAGGAAGACATATTTGTTGAGGAAGAAGGACAGAATGGATTTTAGTTAACAGTTCATGATTTTAGTTAACAGTTTGTGATTATAATGTAACTTTCAAATATTTAGATTTATGGCATTTATTCTTTTTTATGGGCCTTACAAATGTTAGAGTTGGTTACAGCCACTTGGTCTCAGAAAGGAATTTGTGGAAAACAGTTCTTTGGAACTAGAGTTGGTCAACCTACAGACAAGAAACACTTGTCTACCTGTTAGAATCCAGGATAAATGGAAATAAATAAATCTTATGTTTTTATCTTCAGTTCTATCTATTGTCCGTCCACCCAACCCTGCATTTACCCACCTGCCTATCTAAAAATTCCATTCTCTTCTAGGACATTTTTTCTCTCTAAGAAAAATTTCCACTCTATATAACACTTCTTATTCCCCTTGTGTCTACCTCACCTATTTCCTTTGGGCCATTCTTCTTGGTGTTATTTTTTAACAAATGGCTGGCAAGCTGTTATACACACACTAGTGAATTTGTGGGATTATTGGATTTCTGAACTCAGTATCTCTCCTGTTCCCAATTAGAAGAAAACTTCTGACTCCTCCACCATTTTTCATGCTGGAAAATGCTTCCTCCTTGACTTGTTCTTTTTTGTGTCCTATTACATAGAGCCTTTCCATTCTAATGCAGGAGCTGACACATTTTAGTGGTAGAAGAATTGATGGGATCTAAATTTCTCTGTCTTTTTTTGACTCTGAAGCTCTTTGTCTCATTTGTTTATATGTGGGTATTCAAACCACTGGGGGAAAGATATAGAAAGAGAATCATTTTCTGTTCCAGCTGGAACTGGGACCTTAAACATAAACCATATTGAATTTGAAAATGGCCCTCTAGTTTTATCAAGCTCATAGGAATCTTATCGCATTCTTGTGTTCTAATGAAATCCAAAAGAGACTGGCTGGCCATTAGTAAAATCAGTGACCATTAAACAATGCTCAGGTTACCTGACCGTATCTTTCCTTCCCTAAAGTATGCGATAGCACCATTTTAGTAAATATGATACAGGAAAGCAATTTTCAAGTTATTTCCTGATATTTAAAAGCATTTAATAATCTACAAGTTGAATATTTTGGAGTTACTTTCTCAGTCAGTATCTTTGTGTGCTCGCTCACACACACACACACACACGTGCGTACACACATATATGCGTATTGATTTTTTTCCCTTAAACTGATTTTTATTCTGCAGTTGTCCCACATGCCTTCTGGCCATGGGTTTGTCTATGAGAAATGTTGGTTCCCGAAGCAGTTGCAGCATCAAACAGTCAGCATAGACAGAGTGTTCCAAGTTATCAGTGTAACTCTAAAAGACACGTTTATTTAATCCTGACTCGTAGGACTTAGGCCATCAAGACCCTCTTTCTCCTTTGCCAGCAAAGTAATTGCTACCACATTTAACTCTATGAATGTGGTACCATTTCCCTGCAATTGTGGTTAACTAGGGAGAAATCCTGAGACACATAAACCTTGGTCTCCATGAGACATATACGTATGTCATTGAAATATGAGAGCTCGCCATTACAATGGTATCCTTTTAGAGAGCCAGAGCTGTCCCAGGCTCCTTGGAATGGTTCTTAAAAGACTTTGGCAGTGCTGCAAGCTTTTCTTTTCTTGTTTTTTTGAGGGTGGGGGTACAGATTAGGGACGGAGAAAAGCAAATGGTTGGGGGAAGGTACTTATTATTTTTTTTATCAGGATGCTGGCATTATTCAGTGGGAGCCATTTAGGCCCATTTTGGGGCAGGGGCCTTACAGTCTGACCACATTTGAAACAGTCACCCTGTAAATGTTTCAATTTGTTGATGGGCTTCCAAGGGGAACATCTCCAAAATATGGCGACTGATGACAATCACCGCATGGAGATCAAGACTCCCGTCCTCGGTCTGTTGACACCTGAGCACATTATCAGAGGGAATATTGAACTGTCAGCAGATGTCAAGGAATTATTCACTGGAGATCTAATAATGAAATATAGGGAGCTAGAAACATAATCATCCATAAAAACCCACATCATTTGAAAACTGGCTTCTAACCTAATAGCTTCAGCCTGGCCGTGCCTGGCAGCCATGTTGGATTTGTAGCTACAATCAGGGCGTTCGTCCGTCTCCGTCTTCATGCGCAGGCGCAGCGTCTCCTCTGGCGGATGCCAGAAGAGAGCCATTTCCATACTCAATTCAGTGTTCATTTGAGTTTCCAAAAGGATCATAAAGTTCAGGAAGTAAACAGACACCAGGGAGAGCACTTCAGCTCCAACATACGCATATGTGGGACATCACATCTGTGTGATCATGTTTTTATTTTGGAAATTTGGAAAGCAAGCTAATCGCAACTGAGCCCTTCTGCAATGTCTCAGTTTTCCACTCAACACACACAAGTCCTTCAGTGCCCAGCTAGGTGGGCAAAATCTGTCTTCCTTTTAAATGTGCAGGTTAGGAAATGGAAATAGTCAGGATAAAGGATAAAGGGAGACAGGAGGTTTATGAAAAGAGCAAGACATAGAGTCTGGGTCCAGGTGTGGGAGGCTCTCATTGATTCTTCTGTGCTATAAATATTTACCGAGTACCTTCTTTCTATGTGCTAGCCCCAGGGATGAATAAAACAGGATGACTCCTGCTTTTACAAACTTGCCCTTCTAGTGGGGGTGACAGGCTTCAGATAAACAATCACACAGACTTTTAATACAAACTATGATAACTGCTACTGTGGTGAAGGATAGGATGCTCTAAGGGAGTGAAAGTAGGGGACCTCATTTTAGGTTGCAGGGTTTGGGGGTGCACTGAGGGATGTCCCGTGGGCCTCCCCGGTGGCTCAGTCTATAAAGACATTGCCTGCAATTCAGGAGACATTCCACTTTCTGGATTGGGAAGATCCCCTGGAGGAGGGCATGGAAATCCACTCCAGTATTCTTGCCTGGAGAATCCCAAGGACAGAGGAGCCTGGCGGGCTACAGTCCATAGGGTTGCACAGAGTCATTCAAACTGAAGCGACTTAGCACGCATGCATCTATGCTTGAGGAGTGCCCCCTTCCCCAGGAAGTGGACATTTAAAGTGAGGGTTGAAGCCATAGTTGTCCAGGGAAGAGAGGGGCAAAAACTTTCTAGGCTTGAGGAAAGGGTATGTGCTGAGGTCGAGTTACAGGCAAGAGCTTGATGTGTTGAAGGTCTTGGCTGGATCCAGAGGGAGAGATGCAGAGAGATGGCGGAGAAACAAGGAGTGAGAAGCGGGGCAAGGATAACAGGAGGTTGGTTGGAAGCAGTGAATGTGTCCCAGGAAGAGGACTCCATTTCCCATCTTCACAAGGAAAAGAATGGAACCTCCTTTCAGTTCCCGTGAACCTTCTGATTCAACTTGGGGAAATAAAATATCCTTAAGGCAATGTAATAAAAATATCCCTCTCTGTACGGCATCCAAACAGGAATTCTAAACCTATTGCTGATACAAATCACTTCCCAGAGTGTGTGGGTGGGAAACTTCTGTCTTATTGTTTCAGTAATCCTGTGTCTACTAGTTACTGTACAGAAATAAATCCCCAGAAGAACAAGGCTCATGTTAGAGTTGATCCTCTGGGAAGATTTGCAACAGATCTATTCAGTTTTATTTTCATATACTTCCTCATGTCAACAAATCTCTGTCATTTCAATACATCTCTATCTGCATTCCTTTAGTTCTTTTGAAATACACAGATTTCAGGGGGAAAAAAATTCAAGTCCTTGAGGCAAATGTTGTAATCAAACTTTTCAAACAGAACTCTTCATTGAGACTATTATCAAAGAGACTCCAGATGAGAAACTAGAAATAAAATAGAACTTCACATACATCTCTTCCACCTCTTCTGAGGTCTAGTGGGAGATTGGCTAGGTCACCCCAGAAGAAATCCCGTGAAATTAAGGCTGAAGTAGCAGTCTGAACCAGAGCCTCTGAATTGTCTACTATGTGATGGGATTAAAAAACAGTAACAGCAACAACAACTATTTTTACTCTGCCAAACTTCTTTCCAAAATGGCTTTTAAGGTACATAGAATTGGCTGTAAAGAGCTCCTTGCCATTGGTCCAGTGGGCAAGTATGTAGTGAATGTGCCATGTACTGAATCAGGTTTTCTAAGGGACTTACTCTCCCCAAGAAAAAAATTCCACCCCATCTTTACAGACCTTACACTCTAATGAAGACATAAACTTCTGTATATCTGTATATATTCTTAGCTCTTCCACCTAAGAAGTACTGTTAGGAAAGAATCTCATTGATAATTACAACTGAAAAGTCAATTAGAATTCAAAGGATGTGGCCATGCCTTGGGCAGGGGGATACGGAAATGGAGGTGGGAGGAGGGGAAGAGGATGCAGGTATAGATGTCAGGTGAGCACTCACAGGAAGACAAGGAGGAGGGGACAGACCGTAGTTGGGACAGAGGAGTACAGAAGCTGTAGTGAAGGCTGATGCCTGGGGGGAACCTTGTCTTATTTCATGGGGATGATCTGAGCCTGTATTTTATTTGGAAAATGGCCTTCTGAGCTGAAGGGTTGATGCCTGTACATAAGATGAATGGCCTGTTGTGGGTGAGAATCTTGTAGATCACCAATAGATGATCTGGGTGTGGGAGACAGGGAAAGATAGCTCAGGGACCATGCTCTTGTTGGTTTCACACACATCTATCAACTTGTCTCTTCTAACATCAGTCCAGTTCAGTTCAGTTGCTCAGTCATGTCCGACTCTTTGCTACCTCATGGACTACAGCACTCCAGGCTTCCCTGTCCATCACCAACTCCAGGAGCCTACTCAAACGCACGTCCATTGCACTGGTGATGCCATCCAACCATCTCATCCTCTGTCGTCCCCTTATCCTCCCACCTTCAATCTTTCCAAGCACCATGGTCTTTTCCAATGAGTCAGTTCTTCACATCAGGTGGCCAAAGTATTGGAGTTTCAGCTTCAACATCAGTCCTTCCAATAAACATTCAGGACTAATTTCCTTCAGGATAGACTGGTTTGATCTTGCTGTCCAAGGGACTCTCAAGAGTCCTCTCCAACACCACAATTCAAAAGCATCAATTCTTCAGCACTCAGCTTTCTTCATGGTCCAACTCTCACATCCATACATGACTACTGGAAAAACCATAGCCTTGACTAGAAGGACCTTTGTTGGCAAAGTAATGTTTCTGGTTTTTAATATGCTGTCTATGTTGGTCATAGCTTTTCTTCCAAGGAGCAAGTGTCTTTTAATTTCATGGCTGCAGTCACCATCTGCAGTGATTTTGGAGCCCCCCAAAATAAAGTCTGTCACTGTTTCTACTGTTTCCCTGTCTATTTGCCATGATGTGTTGGGACCAGATGCCATGATCTTAGTTTTCTGAATGTTGAGCTTTAAGCCTACTTTTTACCTCTCCTCTTTCACTTTCATCAAGAGGCTCTTTAGTTCTTTTTTGCTTTCTTTTATAAGTGTGGTGCCATCTGTATATCTGAGGTTATTGATTTTTCTCCTGGCAATCTTGATTCCAGCTTGGGCTTCATCCAGCCCAGCATTTTGCATGATGTACTCTGCGTATAAGTTAAATGAGCAGGGTGACAATATAAGCCTTGATGTACTCCTTTCCAAATTTGGAACCAGTCTGTTGTTCCATGTCCAGTTCTAACTGTTGCTTCTTGACCTGCATACAGATTTCTCAAGAGGCAGGTCAGGTGGTCTGATCGCTTTAAGAATTCCCATCTCTTTAAGAATTTTCCACAGTTTGTTGTGATCCACACAGTCAAAGGTTTTGGTGTAGTTAATAAAGCAAAAGTAGATGTTTTCTGGAAATCTCTTGATTTTTTGATGATCCAGTGTATGTTGGCAATTTGATCTCTGGTTCCTCTGCCTTTTCTAAATCCAGCTTGAACATCTGGAATTTCACAGTTCATGTGTTGTTTAAGCCTGGCTTGGAGAATTTTGAGCATTACTTTGCTAGTGTGTGAGATGAGTACAATGGTGTGGTAGTTTGAGCCTTTTTTGGCATTGCCTTTCTTTGAGATTGGAATGAAAACTGACCTTTTCAAGTCCTGTGGCCACTGCTGAGTTTTTCAAATTTGCTGGCATATTGAGTGCAGCACTTTCACAGCATCATCTTTCAGGATTTGAAATAGCTCAACTGGAATGCCATCACCTCCACTAGCTTTGTTCATTGTGATGCTTCCTAAGGCCCACTTGACTTCACATTCCAAGATGTCTGGCTCTAGGTGAGTGATCACATCATCATGGTCATCTGGGTCATGAAGATCTTTTTTGTACAGTTCTTCTGTGTATTCTTGCCACATCTTCTTAACATCTTCTGCTTCTATTAGGTCCTTACCATTTCTGTCCTTTAATGTGCTCATCTTTGAATGAAATGTTCCCTTGGTATCTCTAATTTTCTTGAAGGGATCTCTAGTCTTTCCCATTCTATTGTTTTCCTTTGTTTCTTTGCATTGATTGCTGAGGAAGGCTTTCTTATCTCTCCTTGCTATTCTTTGGTACTCTGCGTTCAAATGGGTATATCTTTCCTTTTCTCCTTTGCCTTTCTCTTCTCTTTTCTCAGTGATTTGTAAGGCCTCTCAGAGTACCATTTTGCTTATTTGCATTTCTTTTTCTTGGGGATGGTCTTAATCCCTGTTTCTTGTACAATGTCACAACCCTCTGTCCTAGTTCTTCTCTCAGATCTAATCCCTTGAATCTATTTGTCACTTCCACTGTATAATTGTAAGGGATTTGATTAAGGTGATATCTGAATGGTCTAGTGGTTTTTTGCTGTGTGGGGCCACCCAAGATGGACGGGTCATGGCAGAGAGTTTTGACAAAACGTGGTGCACTGGAGAAGGGAATGGCAAACCACTTCAGTATTCTTGCCTTGAGAGCCCCATGAATAGTATGAAAAGGAAAAAAGGTAGGACACTGAAAGATGAACTCCCCAGGCCGGTAGACGCCCAATATGCTACTGGAGAAGAGTGGAGAAATAACTCCAGAAAGAATAAAGAGCCAGAGCCAAAGCAAAAACAATGCCCAGTTGTGGATGTGACAGGTGACGGAAGTAAATCTGATGCTGTAAAGGGCAATATTGCACAGGAACCTGGAATGTTGGATCCATGAATCAAGGCAAGTTGGAAGTGGTCAAACAGGAGGTGGCAAGAGTGAACGTTGACATTTTAGGAATCAGTGAACTAAAATGGACTGGAATGGGTGAATTTAACTCAGATGACCATTATGTCTACTACTGTGGGCAATAATCCCTTAGAAGAAATGGAGTAGCCCTCATAGTCAACAAAAGAGTCCAAAATGAAATACTTGGATGCAATCTCAAAAATGACAGAATGATCTCTGTTTGTTTCCAAGGTAAACCATTCAATATCACAGTAATTCAAGTCTATGCCCTGACCAGTAATGCTGAAGAAGCTCAAGTTAAACAATTCTATGAAGACATTTAAGACCTTTTAGAATTAACACCCCCAAAAAGATGTCCTTTTCATTATAGGGGACTGGAATGCAAAAGTAGAAAGTCAAGAGCTACCTGGAGTAACAGGCAAATTTGGCCTTGGAGTACAAAAAGAAGCAGGTCAAAGGCTAACAGAGGTTTGCCAAGAGAACACACTGATCATAGCAAACATTCCCTTCCAACAACACAAGAGAAGACTCTACACATGGACATCACTAGATGGTCAATATCAAAATCAGATTGATTATATTCTTTGCAGCCAAAGACAGAGAAGCTCTATACAGTCAGTAAAAGTAAGACTGGGCTCTGACTGTGACTCAGATCATGAACTCCTTATTACCAAATTCTTCTAACTCAAAGTCATGCCTATGAAATATAGGAATGCGGAAATCCAAAAAACTATAAAGGACAGAAATAGTTCATAATCCTGCTGTTCTGAAATAACTTATGTTAGCATAATATTTGAATGTATTTGCTTACACATGCATGTATGTATTTACCCATAGTTACACACATACATTTTGGAAAGAAAATGATTGTAGTACTAGAAAAAAAATACTTTGTTTAAATTTTAAATTTAATTATATATTGTGAGTGTTGCTTTATAACCCAAAATGGTCTCTGAGAATGTTTTCTTAATGGCTGTAGAGACTTCTATGGAAAGGATGTTCTGCCGTTTCCTTAGTCATTCTCATTTTGTTAGGCAATTTGTTGCTTTCAAATATTTGTTAATACCGATAACTGAATGATAAACACTCTGGAATATGATATTTATTTTCATCTCATTTCCTTAGGATAAATTTCTAGATGTATAAATTACTAGGTGAAGCAGTATAAACACATTCTAGGCTTCTGGCCCACCATGTTAAATTGGCAGGGCCCACTGTAGACCTCCTGGTTCTTAGATGGGAGAAAGCATTTCATTTGGTGAGTTTGCTTCTGCCCCTGGGGCACCCATTTTTGTGTCCTTCTTCCAATTTTCCAAACCACGAATGGATTCCCATGCCCCCAAATGTGTGTCCCTTTACATAGTTAACATCACAGAAGAGATCTACCTGGTGTGATGGAAAAAGGAAATGTGGCCTATGCACTGATGGAATATTATTCAGCCATGAAAAGGGAGTTCTGACACTTGCTGCAACGTGGGTGAACTTGCAAATTATTCTGAGTAAAAGAAGCCAGACGTAAAAGGTCCCACGTTTCATGATTCCATTTACATGGAATATCCAGAGTTGGCAAGTTTATACAGAGACAGAAGGTAGGTTAGTGGTTGTTAAGGGGTGTGGGGACAAGGAGGGGAATGGGCAGGATAGGTTAATGAGTATAGAGTTTCCTTTAGAGATGGTCAAAATGTTCTGGAACCAGGTGGATTTAATGGTGGCAATGTTGTATGTATACTGAATGCCACTGAATTGTATGTTTAAAAATAGTTACGATGATAAATATCATGTTATGTGCATTTTACCTCAATGGAAACAAACAAACAAATATGCTTGATGTGTTTGATAGTTCTGGGATCCAGATAAGAGAACTTACTTGGGACCCCAGGAACCCTCTTCATCTGTTTCAGCGTATTTAGTTCAGGCCATCAGAGAAGCAAAGCACATTCCTTTCAGAAAGAAAAGAAACCATATCAAAACTTTGATTTGGGTAGATGACATTTACTTTTCTGATAACTATCCAGGTAAATTGAGATGTGTTGCATTTCTTATAACATTTATTTTTTTCTTCAAAGAGTCTTCCTAAAACGGCAAGATTTAATTTTGTCAAAATTAAATTAAAAAGACAGCTGGAAGTGTCAGCCCGTTAATATGGTGGTGAGGTGCTATTTAACGTAAAGATTACCCCCAGAGCCCATGTTACCAACAAGATTGTTGAAGTTCATCTTTATAAAACCTTTCCCTGGTTCTTTAATTACTCGTTTTGTGAGGGAAAGAGTTATTGACTATAAAGTTGGCCAGAGAGAGTCTCTGGGAGTTAAAACCTGAATGTAAATTAATAATTAGTTCACCTGGCCTCAATTTTTAGAAGTAAAATATATTCCCATATCTCTATAAAAGTTGTCAAATAGCTAACTTGTTGGAAATCTCCTAATTACAGGGAAATGGCATGAAATTTCTTTCTCTCACTATCCCCAAGATTTAAAATTTTTTTAATGACAGTTTTGGCTGTGGTTATGCATTAGAATCAGTGTTTCTGGAAGTTTAAAGATATTGATATAAAATAAAAATAGTCTTTTGTCTGAAAAAGTGAGGAAAAGTACCTTTAGAAATTTCCATTAGAAGGTAGTCATGGTGGAAATGAAATTTCCATTAGTCCTATTAACAAAGCCTAGGGGACTTTTGAAAGGTATTTTAATAGAAAAACCTAACTCAAGAGACTTACAATTAAACCCTAAAGATGAAAAAAAAATCAACTTCCTCATCTTTATAGTTACTAGATCTGTGATGGAGGAAAACCCGTGTCAAAGATGAGCCCTCCCAAACAGTGATTCATTAATTAACTAATTAATTAACTCCTTCAATTGATTAGCTTATCAATTAATTAATTAGCTGATCCTTTAATTATTCCTTTCATTAATTAAGTGTCTACCTGCCTTGCATCATGCTAAACTCCACTGATACAAAGATTATAGGAGATCATTTTTGACATCTGAGTTCTTATTGATAATTCAAGGCATATAGATTTAGTAGTGTTGATACAAAGTGGGGTAGGAATATGCCATGTAATTAGCACAACAAAGTTCTACACAAGGGAAAAACATGCTTACTTGCTGGGGGAGATTTGAGATTTCACAGAGAAAATGACTGTGGCATTGACTCTTGAAAGGGAGATGGCCTTTCAACAGACGAAATGAGAGTATTTCGTGTGGGGCAAATTTGTGTGGAGCGAATAGCATGTAGGTAGCAAGGTGAGTGGGCAGAGAGATTATGGGCTGCTTGAGGCACAACAACTGCTCTTATTTGGCTTAAGTGGAGTTCTTGGAAGAGTAGAGTGAGTTCTGAGACTGGGTGAGTAGAGATCCAATGGTACCTGGGAACAGAAAGCAAAGTGGGGCTGGACCACAGTTGGTCAGGAGACAGAAGTGGAAACCAAGCATTGCTTTGGAAGAGGCTGTGAGATTGGGCATTCTGGGTCTTTTCCCCTTGTGGGGTCTGATGAGGACACTGGTTGTTCTCATGATCAAGTCACTTTATTGCACTCGCCTCTCCTTTTCCTCTAACAAAAGCCCTTACAAGGAGGGAGAAATATTATGTGTTCTAACAGCACTGAGAAATCTTGGACTTAAAAGGCACTTCTTCTATTTAAAAATAAAACAAAGCACTTCTTATTTTGTTTGGGGCTGTGATGTTGTGATGAGTTGAAAGAAGTAAACTATTCTCGGGCAGAGAATTCTTCAGCATCTGATGATTTAAAGCCAAGTTGGGGAGAGCTACATTGACACCCAGGATATTTTATCTCAAACACCTTTTTGGGGAAGATTACTCAAAGTGCCCAGGGTGGTGAAGATGTTCACTGGATACTACAGAATGTCTTGGGGTGGAGGAAGGAGGACCTCTTGAGACAGAGGAGCTGGAAAGAGCAGCCAGAAGGCACGCTGCAGGCCCCAGTGAGCCTGGGCAGGGAGGAGGGTTGCCATAAGTGGTGGCAGCAGGGAGACCAAGAAAGCAGGCAGCCACCAAGTCGGGGGCCCAGTGCTTTTTTTCCAGAAAGGCTTTTGTATGAATTGTGAGTCTTTAAAGGCAGCACTGTAAATAGTGTTAGTAATTGCCAGTGAGGTGCATGTGAAGATCCAAATTTAAAGTTTAGCTTCTCTGGGCCCATAGAGGATTACTAGGTAGGTCCATTTTAATATCCCTCCATCCTTCCTTCCATCCCTCCATCCACCCCTCCATACTTGTCCGTTTCTCCATCTACTCTTCCCTCTATCCCTTCATCCATCTATCCATCCATTTGTTCATCTGTCTATCCGTCTCGGCACACAGTTTATAACGATGCCAGCCTCAAATCAAGCTATCACTGTGTGCTTGCCTATTTATTATTTTTGTTTCCCACACATCCCCTAGACTAACTTCCATGGGAGTTCACATTTTCTCGGTCTTGTTCACCCTTAAACTACCTGGCTCAGAGTAAGCACTAAATAAATACTTATCAAAAATTCATTAGCTCATTATCATTCTTTAATTCACTCATCCAACATTATGTGCCTACCATGTTCCAGGCTTTATGCTAGAGTCTGGGCATACAATGAACGAAAGACATGTTCCTTGCACCCAAGAAACTAATATTGGGAAACAGGTAAAAAGAACATGATGAAGCATATTTGATAGTAGTGGTACAGATAGATGAGAGGAAACCACCTTTTAAAAATAGTCTGTATATACTCATTACCGTATTTGTTGTTTTCCATGTGATATATTTTTCTTACTCACCTCTGCAAGGCAGAATCTCCATCCTACTGATGGAGAACCTGCGACTTTGAGAGATAAAGCCACTTACTTACTGCTAACAAAAAATACTTTAAAATTTTAAAAATTTTATGTTGGAACACAGTTGATGAACACGCTCGTGTTAGTTTCAGGTGTACAGGAAAAATACTTTGAGAGTACAGAGAGGGTGTGGTTTATTCTGTTGGTGAAGGGATATAGAACTAGCCAAGATCATCCTTCAAAGTAGGTAGCGCTAACACCGAGACTTGAAGAAATAAGCAAGACTGCACTCAGTGGAGAGAGGGGAGCTGGAGGAAGAAAGACTTTCTGGTATTTCTTCCCAGCAGAGACATGTAAGAGCAACTCTCAAATAGGAAAGTCAGTAAACTTATGTGAATCATCAACTAATATGTCCCATGTACCAGTGCACCTGGAAATAAAAGATAGGATACCCATTCCCTGAGCGCCTAACATTTCTGTTTTCCATGGTGTTGTCTCCCACGAAACCAAGAAATGATTGACTTGTTGTTTGGCTTCTTTTTAAGGACAATAGTGATCACGGGGAAGAGAAGATGTGTTTGTCTTCCCAGAAACAGATTACGGTCTTAAATTTAGCAGGCTGAGTCAACATTCTCAAGTGCTGATTCTTACCATCAACAGATTCCATTTTCCTTAAAGAAATCATTATCTTTCAGAATAGGAGGGTGCACAAAATGTCCTTGATTCATTAGTTTCTTGTGGTTCCATCCTGCCTGAGATGGTAGTCTGTGTTTGGTGTTTAGCCATAAAATATACATTCAAACCATCTTTTCCCTCCCCCACCATCTCTAAATTATATGGGTCATTGCCTTGCCCTCAACTCCAATTTGAGAATCCCACTCTGGTGTGAGAAGAAACTAACAGTATCAGGTTCCTTTGCCCTAAACAGTTAATTCATCTCACATGGTTGAGCAGTTCATTCCCAGGAAATGCCTGCCCAGGCTCTGAACAGGGTCGGCCCCAACTGTAGCTGGGAGTGAAGGCTTGGGGTGGCAACAGATGCCCGTGCCCAACCCCCCAGGCCCCCGCTTCTCCAGAGAACACCAACTATGGTGGTAATTAAAAATAAATGTATGTTTCATGTGTTTATCTTCCGCAGTTCAAATACCTGATGCACTGTACTGTTATTCATTAAAAATGTGAAGCCAATATTAAGAATCTGGACAGGCTTGAAGAAGTTATCTGGGCTGGATGATTCCTCCAAATTTAAAAGAGATGAATCCGTGTAGAATTTTTAAAAATGTGTTGTCAGTGTCAGATTGAACACTCCCCCCCTGCCCCCTGCATATAAAACCATCTTTATGGTGTGCTCGCCAGATTCCAGCTTGGTGCATAAATGGAGATCCTCAGATATCTCTCCACTCCGGGCAGTGGCTCAAATTTTACAATTGTTTTATCGAGGTGTCCACTGGTATTAGGCCCTCCTGCTTTTGATCATTCTGACTAGCTTTCTCCTTCTGAACTGTGTTTCTGTAACCAATTTACAGGACTGCGTATTCAATTTCAGCTGCCCCGTGGCAGCTGATGCGGACAGCTCAGCTCGGGCGCTCGCTCTCCCCAACCATCTAGCTGGCTTTTGTGCCATCAACTAGCCTCCGGGGTCATTCACAGGCTAGCTGATTGCAGGCAGCTGAAGGGCCAGATAAAAGGCCCCTGGGGTCTTTCACAAACTCCTGTCTATTCACTTCCCAGGAAACCCCTCGGAGACACCCCAGTGTCATTCTCTGGAGGTTTGCCCAAAACAAAGAAATGGGTTGGTAATACTTGAAGACTCTCAGGCCAGGGGAGTCAGCTGGCCTTGGATCAGTACTACAGTGAGCTCTCCCCTTGCCCATCAATTTTCTGGGTAATTGGACAAAGAAAATCGACTATTTTTCTTCTAGAATCAGCAGGAATTTTGTAACTTGACAAGTGATAAATATATATATTTTTCTTTCTGTTAAAGACTTCTTTGCCAGGAGAGAAACTCTTGAGAATCAGTAATGCATTTATTCCTAGTTAACAGTGGGGGGTTAGAAGGCTCTCAGGACCCATCTCTGTTTCCAACTGTAATGTTTGTATAAAAGCAACCCAGCTGCCAACATCTGTGTCACACTCAACATTAACCTTCAAAAAGTCTTGTCCAAGAAGACTCCTAAACGTGCCCCCCTTTTAATACTCTGTGCCCCTAAAGAAAGGTTTTATGGCTTTGCAACAATTTGTCTCCCATTCATAGGCTGGGTCCCCATGCCCACCCACCCCCCAATTCAGATTCCTCTCCCACTTTCTCTTATAAACCTCTGAATGGCAATAGGAGGCAAAGTAGATTTCTGCTGCCTCCTCCAGCTGTCTGTTTCCACTGTCAGGACTTGCAGCTCTGGTCAAGACGGGAGGGAGAGGGTATCAATGTCTGTGTTGTCCTCCCCGCTTCCCTCCAAGCTGCCACCTGGGAAAGCATGAAACAAATAATAAAGACGCCACTAATGTTTCGCCCATTTGACTGAACCGCATCCAAAGGGATGCAGACACCCGAGAACTTTATTTAAAAGTCTGCCACCAGGGCGAGGGCTTCAGGACAGCCTGGTTCTTTTCTTGTCTGATGTTCAGTCCTGCAGAGAGGGCGTTGAGCTGCCTGGACCTTTGTCTCCGAGAACCTAAATATCCCTCCCACGACATTATGCGGAGCGGATGCCTGAGCTTTTCAAAGATTGAGGGGCGTGCAAAGGGCTTTGGGGGTCCTGCCACTTCAGAGAGAGGAGAGAGGGAGCCGACACTGGGAACAATGGGAGCCCGGGGCTTTGTAAATCAGAACCCTGGCGCCCCTCTCAACTCTCCTCCTCTGACCTTCCCAAATTGGACCAAACAATGGAATTGTGGGAATGCCAACACCTAAGCAGCTTTGCCAGGGCTTTTGCATTTCTGCTTGAAGTCTTGTTTCCAGATGGAAGAAAGTCACTGAAGGGAGGGGGCGGTCTTCATGTAGATTAATCCATGTTAGGCTGCATAAAATGGGGCAATGGCTTTGTCAGGGAGCAGTGATCGTGATCCTAAGAGTTTCTGATTTTCTTTGAAAGACTGCAGAGAGGACTGCCTGTACCCAATGGCCCCAGCAGGCTAGGAAAGACATTGCTTTGAAGCTGACTTAAGTCTGCAGATCAAAAATACTTTCAGTCATCACTCCACATTGGCAAAATTTGAAGAGTATTGGGTAGCCCCCAAATCATTCTTATTATTTAACAGCTGACACTCAAACTTCTCCTTACCAAAGTATTCGGGAGGGTGGAAGGATCCTATTGGGTTATCACTGTTTGATTTTCAGGGAGTTTAGCTTTTCTCTCTTCACATCCATTTCTGATTTCAGAAATGTAGAGAACTGAAGTTTCAGATTAATTCCATTCATGCATCATACCGGTTAGTGAGGGAAGAGCCTCAGAGGTCTAACTTTATTTGGAGAAGTACACCCCAAAACTTTAAAGGTCTCTGCCTGCATAAAAGTACCCGACCACAGTGGAAATTGGGATGAAACATATAGCCTTGCTTCTGATGTGTTTCCATTGCTTTTTGGTTTGGATTGAACAGAAAACCCAGAGCAAATAGTCTTTCTGAGGACATAAACTTCCACTTTTCGATTTTTTTTTTCTGAGCTAGAGAAATGCCAAATTTTTCCAACCTCAAAAGAATATTCTGATTTCAGATCTGCTCAAAATTTGCTTGAGGACTATCAAAATTTCCTATCTTGGAGGACTTTTTTACTCCTGATGAGTAGCAAGAAGTCTATTTCAGATCCATGGGGATTACACTGATTGTGGGTTACCTACAGCAAGATGTTTAATTCCAGTGATACCTTTTCTGCTTCTAGGCAGCATGTGTCAGTCGGTGCATGCTCCAAGACAAGAGATAAAAAGTTGTTTTTCTTGGTAGTCTGAATCTGGTGGGGATCAGAGGCTAAAATAAGTAGAAAGAAGCCAGATACTATACTCTGCCCTCTCCTATCACTGATCTTTTTTGATAATTCACTATTCTCAATTTCTTTCTACTCTAATTCTCTAGCTCTCTTATTAACATTTGATTTAGAATTTCAGTTGGCTTTTCTGACAGAAGGTAGTTGTGTTTTGGAAGAAAATTGGTGATCAAACCCAACTGGGTCTTGGGTTGAATATATTTGCCAATGGTGAGACACAGTTGCCAAAAACAAAACAAAACAAAAAAAACAACAAAAAAACCCACACACCAAACCCAAAACCCAGGAGGATGCTGCATGTGGGGAGGAAAGAATGTCTTTGGGCTTGCCAGACACCATCTGGCTCAGCAGGTACCACACTGGGAACTGCATTGGAAGACAAGCCTGGCCAGTGTGGAGATGGTGGCGGAGAGTGCTTTCAGCTGCCTGATGTGTTTTGTTTGACCTGCAGCATGATTTCAATATTGAATGCTTTTCATGGAACAAGGACTCATAGAAGTACACATTCTTCTTTCTTGCCTCTCATCCGGTCCTCATCACTCATCGCTGTCACTTGTCTGACTTCTGAAGGCATCTGAGATTCTGCCAGATATGATCACAGGCACTGGGAATGTCCACCTGTGGACAGGACAGGGAAAGTTCTGCCCTCGTGAAGCTTTTGCTCTAGGAGGGGAGACTGAAACAGAACAAACTCCTCCCCCGGATAACTTCCAAGATCCCTTTTGGTAGTGATGTGTGACCTGTAGAAAATGGTAGAAGGTAACAGGGCAGAGGGTGGTAGAAGAGGAACGTTCCATGGGGTGGTGGGGATAGTCCCTGTGAGGGTGACATTGAGCTGAGCCCTGTGAGACTTTGAGGGAATGGCGGTCCAGGCACAGGGGATAACAAGTTCAGACTCAGGAGGCTGGTATAAGATGGCAGAGGTCCAGTGTGCTGGAGTGGAGTGAGGGATGGCAGGGGGATGACAGTGGGACCCCGGTCTTCACAGATGGGGCCAGAGTGTGGAAGCCATTGTCTACAAGACAGAAGTAGAATCGCAGATTAGAAAGCAATCTTATGGTTACTAGGAGGTCAGTGGAGAGAGGGTTAAACTGGGAGAATGGGATTGACATGTATACAGTACTGTATATAAAATAGACAACTAATAAGCGCCTGCTGTATAGCACAGGGATTTTGTTGTTGTTTAGTCACTAAGTTGTGTCTGACTCTTTTTGCAACCCCATGAACTGTGTAGCCTGCCAGGCTCCTCTGTCCATGGATTTCCCAGGCAAAAATACTGGAGTGAGTAGCCATTTCTTTCTCCAGGGGATCTTCCCGACCCAAACGAATGTCTCCTGCATTGGGAGGCAGATTCTTTACCACTGAGGCACCAGGGAAACCCATAGCATAGGGAACTTGAGTCAATACTCTGTAATGGCCGATAAGGGAAAAGAATCTAAAACAGAGTGGAGATATATATGTGTATATATACACACACACACACACACACATATATACATATATATATGCTGGGCTATGCTTAGTCGCTCAGTCGTGTCTGACCCTTTGTGACCCCATGGACTGTAGCCAGTCAGTCTTCTCTGTCCATGGGAATTTCCCAAGCAAGAATACTGGAGTAGGTTGCCATGTCCTTCTCCAGGAGATCTTCCCAACCTAGGGATTGAACCCAAGTCTTTCACATTGCAGGCAGATTCTTTACCATCTGAGCCACAAGGGAAGCCCATGTATATGCATATGTATACACGTATACATTTATATGTGTATATGTATATGTATATGTGAGGGACAGGCAAGCCTGGCATGCTGTAGTCCATGGGGTCGCAAAGAGTCAGACACGACTTGGCTACCGAACAACAAAGTGTATATGTATAATTGATTCACTTTACTGTACATCTGAAACTAACACATTATGAATCAACTATACTCCAGCAAAAAATTAAAAAAGAAAACAAAGTTGTGGAAGCCATTGGAGGAGCCTGGAATTGGCTATGGGTGTGGCACCTAAGTTGGACAAGGCCCCTATTCAGATCCCTTCGATATCTGATTCTGAAACTCTGGTTGGTGCCTCCACGGGCTGTATGGAGACTGGTTGGCAAGCTTGCCATCCAATGAGAGCTCAGGCCTTCTAATAGAGTTCTTACGAGATGCGCAGGAGTATTGCTGCTACAAGCAAGCGCTCAGCCCTATTTTGCAGAGAAAAGAGGGGATGGTGAGGTTAAATGAATTGGCCACAATGACTCAACAAGGCATGAGCAGCACCTGAAATAAAGCCCCACTGTGTTGCTTCCCTTTGCTCTAAGCTTGGTACCATGATTTCTCCCCTGTATCGCCTCATTATTATTCACTTACTCGGGTGTGATCTGAAAGGGAGCATTGTTTCAGAATCAATAAGGGGCTGAGTTCGCGTAGCACAGTGAGTGTCTGAGCTTCAAGTACCTCCTTATCACCAGCGCACAGCAGAGGACAGGTCCAAATAAAACACATTATCAGGCCCTGTTGAGAGTCCAAGCCCAGCAGCTGTATTAACGGAGCTCTTTATATCCATTCCCTTTATGAACTGAGTTTTCTCACTTTCATTTCTCTGGGAACTTCTAAATAGAGCTCTTGCTGAAGAATGACAAGGGTGTTTGAGTTGGAGAGTTGAACAGAAACCATTTGCTCAATGGAGCTCATACTTGCAAAGTGGGGGAAAAATAGGTAAGAAAAGACCACCCCCATTCTAAGAAAGCAGGGAGGGATTCAACTGCCTGCTTTGTGGCATTCCATATCATGCTTAAATTTATGATGCTAGACTGAAAGGCTTGGCACTGGCTTCGTGAGTTTCATGTCTGCAAATAGACACTTCAAAAAATTGACGTGTTTTTGCACTTAGAATCCTAATAATTGTCTATTGAATTTAGCCTGTGCATAGATACGATACGATAGTAATTTTGAAAAGACCTAGGTTATCAGTTTATGCCTTTATTGAAAAATTGTAGTAAAACTCTTTCTTGTTACCTACCTTCTAATATTGACTAAGTTATTGTTATATCTGCTTGGTGGGCACTATCAAGATAAGTGATAGGCTAAAATAATATCAATTCTATCAAATTCAAAATGAGTGTGCTTAGAGTTGTTTTTTTTTTTTGTATCCCATTTTATAGACCTATCAGCCTGATCCTCCCTGTAAGTATGTTTTGCTTGGTCTCTATACTATTTAAATATTTTCTGAGTCAATATAGAGGAGATTTTAAAAATAAAATTTGGATTCCCAGCTTCTCTGAAAATAGCAAAAGACCTATCACACAGGGTTTACCCAGGACCAGTGCTTACCCCGAATTCACAGTCCCCACCACTTCCTATTAGTCCTGCCCCTGAGGCTGAATGTTGCTCTGTAATTTGTCATTACACTTTTTTCTTTTCCTTAAGAGTAGAGAAATATTGAGTTGCCTAAAGAATTTTGTTTGGGTTTTCTGTACAATGGCATGGAAATACCCAAATGAACTTTTTGGCCCACCCAACATTTTTCTGTATTTGTGTCTGTATCCTAAATGGACATTTAGAAAATGTACCCTTGGGAATTCCCTGGCAGTACGGTGGCTAGCCGGCTTCCCAGGTGGCTCAGTGGTAAAGAATCTGTCTCCTACTCAGGGAAGTGGGTTTGATCCCGGAGGGGGAAGCTCCCCTGGAGGAGGAAATGGCAACCCACTCCAGTATTCTTGCCTTGATAATCCTATAGACAGAGGAGGCTGGCAGGCTGCAGTTCATAGGGATGCGAAGGAGTTGGATGCGACTTAGCCACTGAGCACACAGAGGCACACAGTGGTTAGCAAGCCACTCTTCCACTGCAAGGGGCACAGGTTTGATCCCTGGGCAGGGAACTAAAAACCCACATGCTGCACAGAGTAGCCAAAAAGAAAAAAGAAAAAAAAAATTCCCCAGACGGCTGCATGCTTGCTGAAATGTGGAGTGCTTTGTGTTTCTTATGTTGATAGATGTCTGGTGACCAGGCTCATTTGCAGGGCTTGCTGGGACCTTAAATTCATTTGTCAACTTCACACTTTCATTTCCTCTACGAGGAAAAGGCAACCATCCTTACCTTTTCCTTGAGTTCTCAATTTAAATGTCACCTCTCCTTCCCCACCTTCCCTGATTCCTGTGTCAGATTAGGTGGCCCTGCTCCGTGTCTGGTATGGGTTGACCAAAAAGTTTGAATGAACTTTCTAGCCAACCCGATCCTTTCCCCAACCTTTGCTAGGCTTTCTTGTAATTACATTTTAGACATCATACTTTACGTTTTATGAGGTTGAGAATTGTCTTTTCATTGTCAAAACCCCAATTCTAGGACATAGTGGGCATGCAAAACAAAAATATTTTTTAAAGTATGAATGATGTCACTGCAGTCTGCAGTTTGAGTAAAAGTGAAATGTAGCCTCATTTCATTTGAGTCCTCGTCACAAGCTTTTAAACCTATTCATCATAGTTTCAACATACAGAGTCTGCTTCTGAGAAGAGGAGTTTTTCCTCTTCTAAGTCTATAGCAGAAAGTGATTTAAACAACTGTTATAGCAATAATGCTACTCATGTGATAAGTATTCACTGATCACCTATTATGTACTTCGCGTTCTTCTCACTGTTGCAGACTCCTCGATCCCTTGTGGAGCCTTTACTCTTGTAGAGGTGGTGATGTGCATGCAATAAACACATAAAAACAGATGAGATAAGCTCAGAACTGAAGTTGGTAAACACTGCAAAGAACTTGAAAAGGCAAGTGGACTAGACGGCGACTAAGCTGGAGATAAAGCTCTGCTGCTGATAGTGTCAGGGAACGGCTTTTCCTTCATTTGTGTTTGAACTCAATTTGAATGATAAGAAAATGCCAGCTTTAGGAAGACCTGGGAAAAGAGTGCTCTAGTTGCAGCAGGGAGCAAGTGCAAAGGCCCTGGGGATGGAGACCAAGCTTTGCGTGTCTGAGGGATACACAGGGCTAATGAGGCTGGAGCTTGGATGAGGAGCCTGGTGTGAGATGAGGTCAGAAAAGAAGGCAGGATCTTATAGACACATGGTTGTTGTTCAGTCACTAAGTCATGTCCAGCTCTTTGCATAAGAGCATGAATTTTAATTCTAAGAATTGGTGAGCCTCTCATAGACTTGCAGACTCCAAATTTCTCTTGGCAGACAGACTGGTGACCTGGAGACACGTGGACTTGAGAATGAAACGGACTTTGGTTTGAATCTCCTCTCCACCTTTTACCAAACGTGACCTTCAACAGGTCTTTCCTTTCTCTGAGTTCAGATTCTAGCTGTGAAAAAAGATTAATGCTTTCAGTATAATTGATTCATGTCTTTGTCCATTCATCCCACAAATACTTATTGCACTTCTGCTGTGTGTTAGGCCCTGGAGGGGTGTGTGTATGTGTGTGTGTGTGTGTGTGTGTGTGTGTGTGTGTGTGAGTTGCTCAGTTGTGTCTGACTCTTTGCAACCCCACGAACTGTAGTCCACCAGGCTCCTCTGCCCTTGAGATTTCCCAGGCAAGAATGTTGGAACGGATGGCCATTTCTCCTCCAGGAGATCTCCTGACCCAGGGATTGTCCTACTTATCCTGTTTCTCCTGAATTGGCGGGTGGATTCTTTACCACTGAGCCACGTGGGAAGCTCATCAAGCCCAGAAGGTAGGTCCATTAATAGGACAGGAGGGGTTATCTTCACGGAACTTATGATGTACTTAGAAGTAACCGTAGATTGATAATAAGCAATATAAGTCGACCTGAGGTAGTGGCCAGTGCGATGAAGGAAGGGCGCAGAACAATAATAAAGAAGACTGGGGAGGAGTTACTTGGCCTAATAAGTTGTCCCCATTTTACTTGTGAGGATACTAGGGTCAGAGAAGTTAAGGGACTTGTTCAAGGTCATGATGACCATAAGAGGCAGAAGCAGAAAGCAAAGCCTGTCCTTCTGGTTCCACAGTCTTTGTTCTTTCAAGCCACTACACAGTTGTTGGTTTTACTGCCCAGAAAGCTGAATCATAAATTACCTTTTTTTTTCCTTTGGATGACTTATATCAGATAATTGAGAACTGAGCTCTCCATCTCCACCCCAGATCTAGCTCAGCCCTCTTTGAGCTCCCGTATAGTCCTGGCAGGTACACTGTTCTCTCCATTTCTGTTACTACCACCCTGGTCCAAGCTGCTCCAGACAAAACACATCCTCCCCACCCTGCCATCACTATCACCACCATCGTCACTACTACCACCACCACGATGATCATCACGTTGCTCTTAGCTCTGGTGGCAAAGTTCAGCTCAGTTCAGTCACCCAGTCGTGTCCGACTCTTTGCGACCCCATGAATCGCAGCACGCCAGGCCTCCCTGTCCATCACCAACTCCCGGAGTTCACTCAAACTCACGTCCACCGAGTCGGTGATGCCATCCAGCCGTCTCATCTTCTGTCGTCCCCTTCTCCTCCTGCCGGCAATCTGTCAAAGTTAGACAGTTGTTATTTTCCTACTATGGGACATAACCAGTTGTTCATTGGTTTCGTGGGAACATCTAGAGCTCTGATGAAGTTGCCACAGATATTTATATACATTTGTTAGTTATCTTTTTAACTTAACAAAAATAGTGCTTTTGCTTCAGGTTTTGGAGAACTTAGGCATCTAGACTGGAAATACAAATCTTCCCAAAGGTAGGAACTGGAATCTCATGTAACAAATATTTATTGAGTGCCTAATATGTATAAGGCACTCTGTCAGGGGCTGAGAATACCAGGCCCTCAGGGAACTTATAGCAGAAGGAAATAGGCAATAAACAAGTAGATGAAATATACAATTATTAGGAATATAAACTGTACTGAAAACAAAGAGAAACAGTAGAGGCTGAGGGGACTATTTTAGATTGCAAACTGTAGTAGCATATTTTGCAGTGTAATAAGCAGCCTTAAAATCTCAGTGGCTTATTTCAACAACAAGGGTTTATTCTGAGGTTCCTCCTCTGTTTATGGGTTCTTCATTCACCTTGGACCTGTGATTATCTAGGCATATTCTTCTTAGCAGAGGAAATGAGTGAGTAGAAACATGTAATTGATCTGAGGGCCTCAGCTCAGACCTGGCCCACAATCACTTTCACCCACATTTCAGGACCAAAGCAAATCATATGATCAGTATCAGTGGAGAAATGTTCTCTGCCTACAGTGAGAGGCGCTGGAAAGACACCTGCAGGAGTGTGGATGTATCATCCTCTTACAAGGAACAAAGAGTTGGGAACCATGATCCTGTCTACCCTGGAGAGCTCAGAAACTCTCAGTGTAGGTAATGTGCTGGTTGAGACCTACACAAAGAGAAGGAAACAGCCCTACAATCATCTCGAGAAAGAATTCCAGGCAGAGGGCCCAGTGGGGAGGAGGTCCACGGCAGGAACAAGCTTGGGGGATTGGATGAAACAGAAAGATTCAAGTATGGCTGAAGGAGGGAGGCAAGAGAGAGATTCAGAGTCTGCAGAACCTTGATCTCGGAGGGTCTCGCAGGTCACAGTGAGGGTTTGGGTTTGCAATGAGAAGAATGGGCATGACAAGTGTACTTATGTTTTCTAAAGAAATCTGGCCGTGTCTGGTACCTACTGCCTGGCAGGCAGTCAAGTAGCGTAGATCAGCTTTGAAAACCTATAAGATGGATGACCAGAAACCCCCAAGGCTTTTTCTCAAGGGATTTGAATGCTAGCCTAGGAAAGTGCAGGATAATGTAGCCTAGATTCTGGTTCTTCACCCTGGAGATGGGCATTTGTTGTTAGTTGCTAAATCATGCCCAACTCTTTGTAACCCCATGAACTGCAGCAGACCAGACTTCCCTGTCCTTCATCATCTCCCAGAGTTTTCTCAAATTCATGTCCGTTGAGTCAGTGATGCCATCCAACCGTCTTATCCTCTGCCACTGCCTTCTCCTCCTGCCCTCAATCTTTCCCAGCAGCAGGGTCTTTCCCAATGAGTTGGCTCTTTGCATCAAGTGGCCAAAGTGTTGGAACTTCAGCTTCAGCATCAGTCCTTCCAGTGAATATTTAGGATTGATTTCCTTTAGTATGGACTGGAGATGGGCATGGACCCTCTGTTTCTTGGGGCTGTACCTCCCCAGGGAACCAGTGGACTTGTCAGGGAGAAAGAGAGTTCAGGGTGGGCCCCAGATATGTACACCACTCTGACACAACCTCCTAATTCAGAGCAGAAGCCTCAATAAGGAATCACTTTAGAAGAAAGGCTGTGCTTTAATTTATTGTTTTTTTTTTCTTCTCTCTAAAGTTTAAACATTCTCTGCACTTGAGTGGCTGTTGCTTATGCATCTGACTTATTTAGGCAATTTGCTATTGTGTGTGTGGTCCAATCTAGGCTGTTTCAGTAAAGCGTATGTTAGACTCTTGGAAATTGTCCAGTGGGCATTTTGTGCATGCATAGATATGTGTGTGTGTGTGTGTGTGTGTGAGACAGAGAGAGAGGCGGGGTGGGTGCGGGGGGAGAAAAGATGGCAAGAGAATTTTTGACTGGCAACCCAAGCATGATGTTCACAGATGAAGAGTATACATATAATTTGAAGAATGAATTCTTTTTTTGAAATTTTGGCTATTGTCAGTCATCTTGCAAGCACACTGACATGGTTTAAATTAGTGTTGTGGAAGCAATATACTGCAAAGGAGTGCGTGACTAAATTATTAAGAGCAAATCCATGAGGACCAAGCAGGAAAACATCTTAGCAAATAAAGAAACTTTATATGGAGCTTTTTACCAGCTGTGTCCCTGGTCATTGAGCACAACATGTAACAGTTTGCCCGGGGACTATTTTGGGAAAAACAGTCATTTCATCAAGGATCCAGCTTAGGTTTGAAATTTTGTTTGGATCATTTGCCAAGAAATTGACGTCCAAAAATTCAATATGACAAGTGTAAAGAGAGTTGGAAACTAAGGCAGGGAGCTCAGCTCACCGAGTTTTAACTCTTACTAAACTGTTGGAAAAGAATATTGCTGAGTAATTCTGTCACATTACTAATTTATAATTTGTTCCTAGCCTGGTGTTTCTGTATGGCTCTGATAGGTAAGTAGAAATCCTGGAAGCTTTAAAAGTCAAAGGGCTACTATAAAATCTTGGCTTTATGACTTATGGATGGTATGAGCGTGGGCAAGTCACCACACTTTGTGCCTACATGTATTCATCTGTAAACTGGAAGGACGATGCACACCTCACAGGCTTAGAAGAATCAATGAGTTCGTGTTTGCAAAAAGCCCTTTTTAAACTTGCAAGCAGGCACAAGCATGCATTCTAACTTTTACTGATGGCAAAGATAAGGGGTAAGGGTCACTACTGAGCAGTGCAGATATGAAGAGCTCAGAAATAATCTCAACACTTTTGAAAATTCCTGGGGCTCTTTCATTGAACAATCAAAAGAAAGAGTCAGGGCAAGCATTTCAGCTCTGACTCGGGGGGCATGGACTTGGAAGATGCTGGGAAGTAGATTGCAACCAAAGGCAAGGAAAAATAAAATGAGAACAAGTCTGCCGCAGGTTTTAGTCCGATGTTTAAGCCAGTGGAGGACTGCGAGCCCCTCATCTTGTTTTCATTTCCCCAGATGATGGGCGCATCAGCCTGGGATGATAACAGCTCTCTCCATGGAGAGGGAAGCATCCAATGATTAGGGGCAGCTCCAGGTAAGGGAATGGGAGGGGACTTGGGGACCTAAGGCAGGTGTGAGGTCTCTAGGATAGACACCTTCCATCTCAAATAGGGGGCCAGCAAGTCTTCTAGCATGGTACAGTCACTCAGAGTCTGTTTATTGCACTGATGAATGAATGGACTCTTGCAGACAAAAGCAGGAAAAGGGGGCCTTGAATCAAATTCCGCTTCTTCTTGAAGTCCTAGCTGAAGTTCCACCTTGTCTGTGTGGTCTTTTCACCAAGTATGTATCTTTACACCTTGGTTCTTATAGTCTACCACTGGGGAGAATACTTTGGGCTTTTCTTTACTCGCCTCATTCTGTCTGTTTTTAAAATAAAAGTATTTTTTTTCCCTGGGGTGTTTGCCATTACCAGGGGCTGCTCTTTGTACTGAAGACCCAAAGAAATCCACTGGCTAGATGGGAGGATAAAAGCCAATAACCAAGCCAATATAAAAGCCAATTTCTCCAAAGAAGATATGCTGTTGTTGTTGTTCAGTTGCTGAGTAATGTCTGACTCTTTTGAGACCTCATGGATTGTAGCCCACCAGGCTCCTCTGTCCATAGGATTTCCTAGGCAAGAATATGGAATAGTTTGCCGTTTCCTTCTCCAGAGGATCTTCCTGACCCAAGGATTGAACCCACATCTTCTGCACTGGCCGGTGGATTCTTCACCACTGAGCCACCAGGGAGCCCCAAGAAGGTATACAAATGATCAATAAGCACATGAAAAGATGCTTGATGTCTTCAGTCATTAAGAAACTGCTGGTCAAAACTACCACTTCATACCCACCAGCATGGCTATAATTAAACAGAAAATAACAAGTGTTGGTGAGGATGTGGAGAAATTGTAAAGTTTATGCAATGGAGTGGGAATGTAAAATAGTGCAACCACTGTGGAAACCAGTTCAGAGGTTCCTCAAAAAGTTAACCATAGAATTAGCAGGTAGGGAATTCCCTGGTGGCTAAGTGCTTAGGACTCAGCACTTTTCACTGCTAAGGGTGCAATTTCCATTCCTGGTTGGGGAACTAACATCCCACAAATCGTGTGGCACAGCCAAAATAATAATAATAATAAAGAATTAGCAGATGACCTAGCAATTCCACTTCTAAGTATGTGCAATAAAGAATTGAAACAAGTGTTAAAGATTTATACATGAAAGTTCATAGCAGCACTATTGACAATAGCCAAAAAAATGGAAACTTCCCAAATGCCTATCAGCTGATGAATGGGTGAAACAAAAATGACTAAAGGTGTTGAACATCTTTTCATGTGCTTATTGATCATTTGAGTATCTCCAAAAAATTGGCGTATATTCATACAATGGACTATAATTCAGTCATAAAAAAGGAACGGAGAACTGATACTTACCACAACACAGATGAACCTCAAAAACATTAGGTTAGGTGAAAGATTTAAGACACAAAATCTACCTAGTGAGTATTGATAATTCCACTTCCTTGAAATATCATGACTAGACAAATCCATAGAGACAGCGTCATTAGTGATTACCAGGGGCTGAGGGAGGGCAGAATGGGGAGCAATTGCTGACTGCTTCATTTCAGAGAGGAAAATATCTAGTGCTGATGAATGCATGATATTGTGAATGTTCTCAATGATACCAAATTCTGTACTTTAAATGGTTAATTTTATGTGATGTGAATTTTACCCCAATAAAAATAAGTTAGTTAAACAGAACTTCAGTAACTATTCATGGCCTAATGAGGGCTATAAGAGATGTGTGGTCCTTGTACAGTGGGAGCATGTGTGGAAAGAAACTGCCTGGCTCTGGGGGTGTTGAAGGGGGCAGTGGTGTGCAAGGAGGCATCCTCATTTGGGTAGCATCTTGTAGAGGAAATGAGCGTGCTCCAGGTAGAGGGAACGATGCAGGTAAGATATGGAAGTCTGAACAAGCGGGATTTGTTTGGGGAACATGAAACTTCTTGCAGACCTGACCAGTAGGTCAGGCTTGAAACAGTGTAATGGAAAGAAAGCAAACACACAGTTATTGAGCACTTACTATGTGCCAGGCAGCAAAGCTAAGGGCTTCGCCATGAGGTCATTTAATCCTCCCAACAACTCTGAGTTTTTTTCACTCTTACCTGGAATGAAACTGAGTGTGAGAGGAGGTAATTTGCCCAATGTTGTATAGAACCTTCACCTGTACAACTACACAAAGAGAATACACACAGAGTCAGGAGTTTGTAAGAAGACTGGTATGACTCTCTATTCCTCCTAGGTAATGCCGCTTTATTAGATGTTCAAAGATGGGTTCAGGGCTAACAGGAGAAGCTTTGTTCTGGGAACCAAACGTAAACCCACATTGTAATAGTTAGCATTCTCCAGTGAAACAAGACAAATAGGTGATATGTGTGTGTGTGTGTGTGTGTCTGTGTGTATTAGTCACTCAGTCGTGTCCGACTCTTTGAGACCCTATGGACTATAGCCTACCAGGCTCCTCTGTCCACGGGATTCTCCAGGTAGGAAGAAATTTAGTATAAGGCTCATGAAATTATGAAGGATGAGAAATCCCCTGATCTTCCATCTACAGCTCGAGATCCAGGAAGGATGAGGGTATAATTAAGTCTGAGTCCCAAGGGCTGAGATCCAGGAGCATCAGGGCTGGAAAGACCCATGCCACAGCTGGGGCAATTGGGCAGGAGGGACCAGATTCTGCCCCACCCCCTCCTTTCTGTTCTGTTCAACCCTTCAGCAGATTGCATGATGCCCACCCACATGGGGAAGGCAAATTGCTTTCCTGAGTCCACTGATTCAAAGGCTACTTTCATCCAGAAACACTCGTAACACATCCAGAAATAATGTTTGGCCAAATATCTGGTTACCCCATGATCCCATCAAGTTGACACATAAAATTAATCATCACCTGCATGTTATAGATCTCTTGTGTGTTAGACTCTGGAAAAGAGTTGTGATATTGTGTTGCTTTTTATTGCAGTTTTAAAAATAGTTAAAATACATTTAAGCAGATCTAGACCAGACTCTTGTGGGTCACTGGCTTTCAACAGAACACAGTTTGAAAACCACTGCTTGCATGATCAGAAACCATTTAGCCCTATTTAGTCATATCATATGTGCCTCTTATGCCTTTGAATAGAATTCTGTCTCCTTGTGGCCCATTTTTTTACATGTTATATGTAATATGTGGTCAAAAACGTGCCAAATCAATAACAGGATTGATAGAACTGCTGTGACTCAGACTTGATGAATGATCATTTGTGCAGTGATTATATATTTCTGTAAAGTCTCTATATGAGCAATTTCGCTTTTGACCTTGGTAACCACTGGAAAATTCTTTAGAGTTCTCCTATATCCCCATCTCAATTTTTTTAAGAAATAAATATCTTATTTCAGAATACTTTTAGATTTACAGAAACATTGCAAATATAATATATCTGTATCTATGTATATGTATTTATATATGTGTGTATATATATCCCACACCCATTTTCTCTTCTGTTCATGTCTTACACTGGTGTGGTACATTTGCCACAGTGAATGAATTGATACAAATACAATGTTATTAAACAAGTCATGTTTTGTTCAGGTTGCCTTTGCTTTTATCGAATGTCCTGGTTCCATTCCAGAATTCCATCTGGGACACCACATTCCATCCAGTTGTCATGTCCCCTTAGGCTCCTCTTGGCTGTGATGGTTTCTCAGACTTTCCTTCTTTTTGATAACCTTGACAGTTTTTTTAAAAAATATTTATTTATTTGGCTGTGCCTGATCTTAGTAGCAGCACTTGGGAATCTTCGATCTTCATCGTGGTATGCAGGATCTTTAGCTGTGGCTTGTGGAAAATAATTCCATACCCGGGGATCAACCCGGGCCCGTGCATTGGGAATTCAGAGTCTTAGCCTCTGGACCAGCAGGGAAGTCTCACCTTGACAGTTTTGAAGGATACTGGTCAGGTGTTTTAGAGAATGTCCCTCAACTGGGATTTTTCAGATGTTTTCCTCTTGGCAAGACTTGGGTAATGGGCTTTGGGAGGTGGTGTCATTTTTACCGTGTCTTATCAGAAGTGGAAAAAAGTGAAAGTGTTAGTTGCTCAGCCATGTCCGACTCTTTGGGACCCCATGGACTGTAGTTTGCAAGGCTCTTCTGTTCATGGAATTCTCCAAGCAAGAATATTGGAGTGGGTAGCCATTCCCTTCTCCAGGGGATCTCTTGGACCCAGGTATCGAACCCAGGTTTCCTGCATTGCAGGCAGATTCTTTACCATCTGATCTACCAGGGAAACATCTTTTTAGGGTATATAGTGAAGAATCCACCTGCCAGTGCAGGAGATGCAGGAGACACAGGTTCAATCCCATGGGGGAAGATCCTCTGAAGGAGGGCATGGCAACCCACTCCAGTGTTCTTGCCTGGAGAATCCCATGGACAGAGGATCCTGGCAGGTTCCAGTCCAAGGGGTTGCAAAAAGTCTGAGCAACTGCGTGACTCAGCACGCATGCACCAGGGTCCATACTGTCAACACGGCTTCATCACTGTGGATGCTGAACTCGACCACCTGGCTGAGGTTGCGTTTGCCAGGTCTCTCTGCTATAAAGGTACTCTTTCCTCCTTTCCATCTTGTACTCTCAGGAAGGAAATCACTGTGTGATCTGCTCTGAGAGAGTGAAAGTTTACACTCCACCTCTGAGAGCGTCACACCACCTTCCACTGCTCTCCTTTCTGTTCTCGGTGAAGGAGTAGAAAGTTGGAATTACCTATATGGGGATGGCTGTGTTTCTCTCCAGCCTTCCATTAGGGCAAGTGTTCCCTACACTGGTCCTACTGACATTTGGGGAAACATATTTCTTAGTGGTACCATTTGCCCTTTGTAGTACCATTTACCCCACCTAGTGGGCTTCCCTGGTGGCTCAGATGGTTAAGCGTCTGCCTGCAATTTGGGAGAACCGGGTTCAATCTCTGTGTCAGGAAGATCCTCTGGAGAAGGAAATGGCAACCCACTCCAGTATTCTGGCCTGGAAAATCCCATGGATGGAGGAGCCTGGTAGGCTATAGTCCATGGGGTCACAAAGAGTTGGACACCACTGAACGACTTCACTTTCACTTGCCCTAGTGAGGGTATTTACCAGCCTCCCTGCCTGCTGTGCAGTAGATACAAGCAGCAAACCATTTCCAGCAACCAAAAATGTTTCCGCACGTTTCTAAGTGTCACTTTGGCATGGGACAAAATTCCCCAGTACTCCTGGTCCCATTTGAAAACTACTGCCCCAATACTCTGATAGCGCTGTGAAGAAAGATCTTCCAAAAAAAAAAAGAAAAAGTATAATAATATAAAATATTCCTTCTCTAGGCACAAAACTATTATACCCCAGTAAGAATGCCCCCATTCATAAGTTTAACTTAGAGAACTCAGGAAATACATGCACTTTTTTCAGTGCCGAAGTGCTGCCTCATTCTACAGACAGAACGTAAGAGACGGAGTGAATGGTTGTACTCTATGCATGCAATGCCCATCGAATGCAGCTTGCATGGTGCTCCACCCCTCAAAGCTAAGAAAGGCAATGGCCCTGAATTTACAGATCTTAAAGAGATTCCTAGCATATACCCTGCTTTATGTTAGTCAGGATGGGCAAGGTTATACTGTGGTAACAAACATCCTGAAAAATTTCTGTGGCTTAAAACATTGAAGGTTTATTTTCCATTCACAACACATTTCCTATGAGGGTCAGAGATGACCTGCTCTTTGGTGTCACTCAGGAACCTAAGAAGCTAGGGTCTATATCTCAAGATATGCTTCCCCAGTCTTCATGGCAGAGAGAAGTGGGCACTGCCACGTCTCACACTGGCAATCATGTTTCTGGGAATGACAGTCATCATCTCTGCATACTTTTTGCTGGCCCGACAAATTCATGAGGCCATGCCTAACCTCAGGGAGTTAGGAAAGGACAATTTTACTTTGCACCTGGGAGGAGGCATGTGAGAATATTTGTGAGCAGTCCTAATGACCGCTGTGGGTTTCCCTCATAGCTCAGTTGGTAAAGAATCCACCTGCGATGCAGGACCCCCGGGTTCGATTCCTGGGTAGGGCAGATCTGCTAGAGAAGGGAAAGGCTGCGCATTCCAGCATTCTGGCCTGGAGAATTGCATGGAATGTATAGTTCATGGGGTCTCAGAATCAGACATAACTGAGTGAGTTTCACTTTCACTTTCAATGATCATCACAGCTTTGAAATACAAAGCATGGTACTATCATAGCCAAACTGTTACTGAAGAATCAATACAGAAATGATTCCTCCACGCCTTGCTACTTTGTGACAGGGCCTCAAAAATGTTTTTCGGATAAAATGAGTATCTCCAAATATCCAGGTATTTTTCAGGAAGAGAAAGTTACACAGGAGTCATCTGTGTAGAAGATGTTTCAACCAAGTTTAAAGCAAGATATAGGATCTGGTTGCATATGAACTGTGCCTTGTCCATATCTCTTAGGACCTACTAATGTCCATCTATGTTAACAGAGGGTTGTACAATCAGTGTTTTTGTTTTGATTTTTTTGGGGGGGAGGCTTCACTGTGTAGTATGTGGGATCTTAGTTCCCTGACTAGGCATCAAACCCACTCCCCGCCCCTGCATAGGAAGCTTGTTTTAACCACTGGACCACTAGGGAAGTCCCACAATCAGAGTTTTGTGTAAAGATTTTTGTATGTTTGTCTCTGGAAGATTGTAGTGACCTGTCCCCTATTTCCCAACCCGCCTCTGTGGATCAAAAGATCTGAGCCTGCGGGAAGACAGCAAGCTATAAACGAAGAACTTAGGGAGCGGGTTTGACTTTGAAAGATTGTGGATATAAGTAGTGTAGTGTGGGTGCCTTGATGATGACGGAACTTTGTGGAGTAGCAAAGAGGAGATACCTCTTCACGCCTCCATGGATAGCCAGTGGGGTCCCATCAACAATGGGGTGGCGTCTTCCTGGCAGTGAAGGAGGAAGAATGCTATGGCTTTCTCAGGTGGCTTAGTGCACAGTGGACAATGATAAGGTGGCTGGGGTGGGGAAATAGTCGAGCTGCTTCTGTGGTCTCCCAGGAGTAAGCCCAAGGCAGAGGGCTGACCTCTTGCAAATAGGCAGCTGAAGTTTTGGAACCAGAAGAGTCTGGGCATTAACTTAATATAATCTCCTTCATATCCAAAGTCTTGTGAAGCCTGGGGGAAATTCTAATTATGTGAGGATTTACGAACGATTTTAAAGATCTGTGAAATTGCAGTTTCTGAAAAGATTATAGACCTTTGATTTAAATATTGATTCTCACTGAGCAAAATAGCTTTTGTGTGTCAGTAAAGGCAGTAACATGGACAGTTACGTTTAAAAAAATGAATACTGAATAGCTTGGTTTGATCACTGTTTTCTGAAAGTGTTGCTGTGTGTGTGTGTGTGTGTGTGTGTGTGTGTGTGTGTGTAGAAACGCAGAACTACTGATGAGGTGTATCTATACGTGGGCTTCCCTGGTGGCTCAGTAGTAAAGACTCACCTGCCAGTGCAGGAGAAGCACATTCGATCCCTGGGTCAGGAAGATCCCCTGGAGAAGGGAATGGCAACCCACCCCAGTATTCTGGCCTGGGAAGTCCCATGGACAGAGGAGTCTGACAATCTACAGTCCACAGGGTCACAAAGAGTCAGACATGGCTCAGCGACTTAAAACAGCAACAGTATGTGGTACACATGTGTGAAATTATTTATTATGGGCACATCTTGGCTTATATACATTTGCTTAATGTTTACCTTCCATAATACTTAGAACCCTTTACGGTCATAAATGCCCTGCTATTTAGGAAAGTGTGGTTTGGGAGTTGGGTCAAGTAGCACTCTTGGCTATCACCAAGCAATGAAGTGGGATCGCTTATTCCCTGGGAATGGTGAAAGATTCCCTTCTCCGCCCATGAGGTGTCCGAGGCTAATGTATTATTTACGATGTTCATCCACGTGGTAAAGTTTATTGTTGTTAATCGCCTATGAGTCAACAACTATACCACACTTTTCCAGGAGAAAGTAGCTCATTTTCTAGTGTACACACTTTCAAGTTCTTTAAGAAGGAGGAGCCTAGAGAAGTGTTTTTGAAGTCATCAACCTGCAGCAGAGAGACTGATGCATGTTCCTAGGACCCCCATCGTTGACTTGCTTAACAAGACAGAATTACAATTTGATATATAATGAACCTAGAGAGGATGGGCTGGGGGAGGAAGGTGAGAGCAGAGGCAAGTGAAAGCATTCCATGGCACTTGTTTCATTCAGGATAAGATGTAAATATTGATAAGGTTAAGCAGTGAATGGGGAAAATGTGATGGTGAATCTTCATAAATTAGGAACAACTATCAGAAAACAAAAATGGGTCATGTAATTTTCAAACAGTCAAAGAGTTTGATCTACCTAATGGAAGTCAGGAAAGGAGAAATTTAAAAAAAAGTTGAGTAATTAGGATAAAGTTAAAGTTAGATGGCAGAAATAAATCCTAATGTAGCAGTAATTACGGTAAATAGTAACTCACCAATTAACAGGCAGAAGAACTCAGATTGGATGTAGAACATAAAATCTGGCAATACTTTGTCAATAAGAGAATATTGAAGGAAAGAAATTGGTTAAACTTATAACAAAAGGATGAAAGAATATATATCCTAGACAAATGTGAACCAAAAGAAAGTTGGAAGAGTAATATAAATATCTGATATTTAAAGGCAAAAACCACTAAGGGCAAAGAGGGATGTGATATACTTGTAAACATAACCATAGAGTAAGAATGGGTACATATAAAATGAACATAAACTCACCTGATAACATCATCTTGAAACACATAAATGACAACTGATAGAACTATGGGAAGGAACAAATCAAGTCAACAAAAATTACTGTGGGTAGGAATCTTACAGCAGCTCTCTCAAACTGCTTAAGCAAGCCAAACATAAGCAAAGAAATGGCAACCTGCTCTAGTGTTCTTGCCTGGAAAATCCCATGGACAGAGGAGTCTGGCAGGCTACAGTCTGTGGGATTGTAAGTGTTGGGCACGACTTAGCGAGTAAACCATAATAGGTGTGAATAATACATTAAGGTGAGGAACTGGTAGATATGTACAGAATTCTATATCCAACAAACAGTAAAGGTATTTTTTTCAGGCCGGATTATTTTTTTTAAAATGACAATTCATCAAGGAAGGCTTCTGATTACAAAGAAGCCTATTTAATGGAGAGGTATGTTGTTTAATGAAAATGCAATAAGATGAGAAATCAATATCAAGAGAAAGTTAAAATATAGCTCATATCTGTAAGTCATAAGGGAAGTTATGAAATACTTAGAACTACATAGAACGAAGAAAACTGCTTATCAAAATTAGTTAGCTAAAGTAGCACTTAGAGGAAAATATAGCTTTAGATACGTTTATTTGAAAACAAGCAAGATTGAAAACACAGTATCAAAGAGTTCAAAACGAGAATTGGAAAAAGAATAAACACAAAGAAATGAGAAAAACAGCTATAATAAATATAAGATAAGAAATTTAAAGAATACTGAAAAATAATAGAGAAGATTAATGAAACCAAAACTTATACTTCAAAACAAAAACCCACGGTAGAGATACTCTTTGGCTGGACTGATCAGGATAAGTAGGGAATGAACAAATAACAAACTTACAGAATGAAAAACAGGGAAATAAAGTAGATCTAGCTGAAAAAATATGAAAAATTATTATGGATAACTATCAATATACTTGAAAACTACATGTATAGACAAATATAAAATACCAAAATACTGTAAGAGAAGCTAACAATATTGAATAGACCAATAATCAATAATGAAATTAAAATTATATTCAGACTCTTTTCTTTAACAAAGGCTCCAGATACAGTGGTTTTATTTGTAAGTTCTACCAAAATAAAAAAAGTAAAAATAAATAGCTCTGGGAAATAGAAAAAGTATAAAAGCATTATAAATGACTTTATAAGACTAGCATATTATTGATTCCGAATTCTCTAAGAGTCAATACACAAGGTCATTTGGCTTTTACACATAGATATAAGAATGCACAAAGAAATATTAGCTACAAAATAAAAGGATAAAACTAGCAGGTGATCATGGAGAGTTTAGCCCAGAAAAGCAAAGATGGTTCAACCTCAGAAAATGCACTGCTACATAAATCCAAGGGAGAAAAACCACTCAATCATCTTAGATAGAAAAAGCCATCTTAATAAAGTTCAACATCAATTTATGATAAAAATATCTTGCAAACTATGTCTAGAAGGAGACTTCCTTAGTGTGGTAGATTTATGCCTCCAACCTACAGCAGACAACATACTTCAGAGAAACTCTGGACCAGTCCCCTTTATGATTAGAAACATATGCTGCTGTTTAACACAGTGCCAGAGGTCCTGGCCAACTCTATAATATAAAACCAAGTCAAAACAAAACAATACAGTCTAACGATTTGAAGGGAGGGTACTAAGTTGTCATTTGCTGATGATATGATCTAAATAAAAATCTATAAGAATCAATAGGAAAAGACTAGACTAGAGAGTTGAGGAGATTTGCAACGCATAGATAAACTTAGAAAAATCCATTGTGGTGGTATGGTTGCTCTCTGTACCACCAGCAAACAACTGGAAAATGAAATGGCAAACAAAATGGCAATAATTGTCTAGCAAAGAACAAAGAATATGCATCGTATCTGTGGATAAAGTTTTAAGAAAATATGAAATGGTGAGCTTCTCCATACTTATGAATATTGTGCTTTAACATTATAAAGATATCAGTTTTCTCTGAATTCGTGTACGATTTCAGTGTGGTCCAAAACAAAGTTCTAATCAGTTTTTTTAAGGGATGTGACAAAGTTATGTTATATACAGAAGAATGTAAATCCATGAGTAAGTAAGTTAGTTTGGAAAAGAAGAGGAAGAAAGCAGACTCCCACTACTAGATATTAAGTCCCCTGCAGAAGGAAATGGCAATCCACTCCAGTACTCTTGATTGGAAAATCCCATGGATGGAGTGGCTTGATCGGCTACAGTCCATGGGGTGGCAAAGAGTCGGACACGACTGAGCAACTTCACTTCACTTCACAAAGAAAGGAAGAAAGAGAGAGAGAGAAAGAAAGAAGAACAGTGAGCTATTGGTAGAAGAACAGAGAAATAGACTAAATGAGCAGACATAACTTATATTGGTATGATAAAGGTCAGTGAGCTATCAGACAATCATTTAATAGAAGGTGTTGAGAACACTGGCTCACTATACAGAGAAAGACAAAGCTAAATCCCTACCTTACATCACATACAAAGTGCATCTCAGATAGATGAAGAGGTATAATGTGAAAAGTAAAACTAAGATTTTAACAGAAGATGTAGGACTGATGGGACCTAGGGGGAAAGAAAGACTTCTTCAACACAGACTAAAGAACAAATCATCAGATGATAATTGATGTTTTTAATTACACACAAAAAGAGTTCGGCTTAAGAAAAGACAACATAGACAAAATTTGTAGATGAGAGATTAGGAAAACAAATCTACAATGTCTAAGACCAATGAGAAACCAATGTATAGAATACAAGGAACTCTTCCAATAAGAGAAAAATGGACAAAGGATGTGGATCGCAATTCATAGAAGCGGTAAACCTAAATAACTAGCAAACATAGAAAGAGATGCTCAAACTCAGCAGTATTCAGAGAAATGCAACTTAAAATAAGAATAGAATAACATTCCATTCCCATTTTAATTGCAAACTTTATAATCAATTTAATTGGCTAACAGATGGGTTGGATATGGGATTCTAGGAACCCTCCTAGCCTACTGGTGGGAATGGAAACTGGCCAGTCACCCAGGAGAGCAACTGGGCAGGGCTTACTTAAATGATTTGTGTGTAAGGATGTAGAGACTCAAAAACCCACTTGTGAGTGATTTCAGAAAAAAGTCTTTGCATGAATCCAGAGGAAGACACAGATGCAAATACTCAGTACATAGCGTTTGCATCATCCTACATGTCAGAGGGGAAATAGTTCAGCACAGCATGGCGAGCAGATAATAAAATACCATGCAGTAGCTACAGTACAAAATCGATGTAGTCATAGTGACAGGGACCAAACTTGAATACACAGAACTCAACTGAAAAAGGAAAAATATGTGGTTCACAGCTCAATGCTGTTTATGTAAATTGAAAAATGCATATATGCACAATAAACAATTCTACACCTTACAGAGCCATGGTTTTCCCAATAGTCATGTATGGATGTGAGAGTTGGACCATGAAGAAAGGTGAGCCCCAAAGAATTGATGCTTTTGAACTGTGGTGTTGGAGAAGACTCTTGAGAGTCCCTTGGATTGCAAGGAGATCCAACCAACCCATCCTAAAGGAAATCAATCCTGCATATTCATTGGAAGGACTGATGCTGAAGTTGAAACTCTCTCTCCTGGGTGACCGGCCACCTGATGCAAAGGGCCACCTCATTGGAAAAGACCCTGATGCTGGAAAGGATTGAAGGCTGGAGGAGAAGGGGACAACAGAGAGCAAGATAGTTGGATGGCATCACTGACTTGATGGACATGAGTTTGAGCAAGCTCTGGGAGTTAGTAATGATCAGGGAAGTTTGGCATGCTGTAGTCCATGGGGTCAAAAGAGCTGGACACGAATGAACAACTGAACTGAGTTGAAAATTTTACAGAGATACCTACAAATTTGTGGATACATATAAAGTGCATTTCAACTGTTGCCTGTGAGGGATAATGGGAGTGGGAACTTTTTTTAAGGAAGTCAATAAGTAAATGAAATAAGAAAGCAGACTTGCCTGGATTGATGAAGAAAATAGGCCATGAATGAGACATAAAATAAATTCAACCATCTGTCTCTGAAATCCAGAATGCCAGGAAAAGTAACTCTATGTGCACACATTTCTGCCCACGTGTATTTTCTGTTTCCTCGTTTGCCAATAAATACGGACAACCTAATATGAGAGGTTTTACAGCTAAGTCGCCTTTGAAAGGAAGAACTGAATTTCCGGCTCCTGCAGTTTGGAGGAAACAAGTGGTCTCCATCCTTAATTTAGAGGCGTTCAGTCCACTGTTCATCACCTGTTCCTCACACCTGGCTTTACTTGGCCTCCTGTTATAGCCTACAGAAGAATTCCAGGGAGAACTTCTGTTTCCAAAATCAAGGCTTCAGAGCAGGCATGTCCCCCTGCCCCCCTATTTTTCCTACACAGACTTTCTAATTGATTGATGCTTTCCCTTCCATCAGGCTACATCAGTTATGTTAGCAGCTTTATGGTCTGATATCTGATCCCTTGGCAATCCCACAAGGCGAACGTAGGTTGTTACAGGCAACCAAGTCCTCCGACAATTTCCAGGTTTCCCAGATAATAACTTCTCAAGATTTATTTTTTTTCATTAAGAGTCTGTTAGATTCCCTAAATTTTATTTGTAACATGGTACAAAGGAGAATTAATTGAATGTCAGGGACTTTTCCTTCTGCGGTGACCTATATACTTGCCTAAGAGTAAAAAATAAACCATTATAGGGCCCCAGATAGATCAGCTCAACTAACTCCTGCCTTCAGCTTTGGTTACAGCTATCTCGGTTTATTGGTCTTATTTTCAGAAAACTCTTGGATGTAATATTTTCCCACCTCCATTTGGCCTCCTCATGAGGGAATTCCCCTTTATAGTGATCCCCACATCCTCCACGAGGCTGGTTTCAGCTTCAGTTATTATTTTGTTCAATGAAGACAGAGCATCTGGAAAATATCCTTTGTTCAATAAATGTTCATGAATCTAAGCCTCTTAATAGTTCCCCAAGCAGTCTTTATTTCTCTCCTTAATCAATTTTTGTTACAGCAACCTTTCTAATGGTGATAATTCCAAGGAAGGCTGTAATTCTAGGTATTTAGCAGATTTCCTATTAATAACAGATTTCATTATTATGGGCATACATGGAATCTGTCACAATATAGAGCTTATCAGAAGAATCCAATGTTCTTCCTACAGATTTGGTGCTGACTTAGTCTCCGTCATTCAAGTAAGGTTAGTAGATGCTGTTTCTCCACAAATTACCAGTCTCTTGAGTGGTAGAAACATGTCATTCATGTAGAATACTCCATTTATTAAAAGTATTCAATTTTGCTATTTCTTATTATGACAAGTTCAGGGGTCACAGAGGTCAAGGCCTTTAGTGTGCACACCTGTGCTGCAGGGACTGTGGATAAAATAATTGGGAATCTTGACAGTTTCCAGTTCCCTTGATCTTGAGCACATCACTGTGTCTAATTAAACTTATAGAAACATATCTGTGTTTGGAAGGCAATTGTACCTCTAATTAGTTGGATGGCCTTGAGTATATTAATTCCCCTCCTTAGCCTCAGTGTCCTCACCTATGAGATGAGAATTCCTTCACTCATTTAGGAAGCACTTATTTTATTTGTTTTGTTTTTAATTTATTTATTTTTAATTGGAGGGTAATTGCTTAGCAATGCTGTGATGGTTTCCGCCATACATCAACATGAATCAGCCATAGGCATACACATGTCCCCTCCCTTTTATACCTCCCTCCCACCCCTCTAGGTTGTCACAGAGCACCAGGCCGAGCTCCCTGCATCATACAGTAACTTCCCATTAGCATCTGTTTTGCACATGGTAATGTATATATTTCAATGCTACTTTCTTGATTGGTCCCACTCTCTCCTTTCTCTGTTGTATCCACAAGTCTGTCCTCTGTCTGAGTCTCTATTCCTGTCCTGCAAATAGGTTCATCAGTACCATTTTTTCTAGATTTCATATGTGTGTGTGTGTGTGTGTGTGTGTGTGTGTTGATATACTATATTTGTTTTGTTGTTGTTCAGTCACTCAGTTGTGTCCAACTCTTTGAGACCTTATGAATTACTGCACACCAGGCATCCCTGGTCTCCATGAACTCTCAGAGTTTGCTCAAACTCAGGTCCATTGAGTCGATGATGCCATCCAACCATCTCATCCTCTCTCACTCCCTTCTCCTTCTGCCCTCAATCTTTCCCAGCATCAGAATCGTTTCCAATGAGTTGGCCAAAATATCGGGTGGCCAAAGTATTGGACCTTCAGTTTCAGCAGCAGTCCTTCCAATGAATATTCAGGGTTGATTTCCTTTAGGATGACTGGTTTGTTCTCCTTGAAGTCCAAGGGACTCTCAAGAGTCTTCTCCAACACCACAATTCAAAAGCATCAATTCTTTGGTACTCAGCCTTCTTTATGGTCCAACTCTCACATCCATACATGACTACTGGAAAAACCAATAGCTTTGATGATTCCAACCTTCATCGGCAATGTGATGTCTCTGCTTTTTAATACACTATCTAGGTTTGTCATAGCTTTTCTTCCAAGGAGCAAGCATTTTTTATTTCATGGCTGCAGTCACCATCCACAGTGATTTTGGAGCCAAGATAATAAAGTCTGTCACTGTTTCCATTATTTCCCCATCTGTTTGCCATGAAGTGGTGGGACCAGATGCCATGATCTAAGTTTTTTTGAATGTTTTAAATCAGCTTTTTCATTCTCCTCTTTTACCTTCATCAAGAGGCTCTTTAGTTCCTCTTTGCTTTCTGCCATAAAGGTGATGTCATCTGCATATATGAGGTTATTGATGTTTTCCCTGCAATCTTAATTCCAGCTTGTGCTTCAACCATTCTGGCATTTCAAATGATGTGCTCTGCATAGAAGTTAAATAAGCAGGGTGACAAGATACAGCCTTGACGTACTCCTTTCCCAGTTTGGAACCAGTCCATTGTTCTGTGTCTGGTTCTAACTGTTGCTTCTTGACCTGTATACAGATTTCTCAGGAGGCAAGTAAGGTGTTCTGGTATTCCATCTCTTTATGAATTTTCCACAGTTTGTTGTGATCCACCAGTCAAAGGGTTTAGCATAGTCAATGAAACAGAAGTAGATGTTTTTCTGGAATTCCCTTGCTTTTTCTGTGAACCAACGGATGTTTGCAATTTGATTTCTGGTTTGTTTTAGCAAGCACTTTTTAAATACCTGCTATATGTGAAGCAATGTTTCAGGAGCTGTGTAAAGAACTGCAAACAAGACAGGCAAAGATGCCCCTTTTGTGGAGTTCACATTCTGGTTGAAACTTAGAGTACCAACAAAATACAAACAAAAAATACAATAGTGACATAGTGCAAATATAATAGTACAGTTAACCCTTGAGCAATTCGGGGATTAGGGGCACCAACCACCAGCACATTTGAAAATCTATGTACAACTTTTGATTTCCCCCAAATTAGCTATGACTAGCCTAATCTTTTATTTAAAGATTTTTTTTAATGTAGACCATTTAAAAGTCTTTATTGAATTTGTTACAGTTTTGCTTCTGTTTTTTTTTAATTTAAATTTATTTATTTATTTATTATTTTTTTTAAATTTTAATATCTTTAATTCTTACATGCGTTCCCAAACATGAACCCCCCTCCCACCTCCCTCCCCATACCATCTCTCTGGGTCATCTCCATGCACCAGCCCCAAGCATGCTGCAACCTGCGTCAGACATAGACTGGCGATTCAATTCTTACATGATAGTATACATGTTAGAATGTCATTCTCCCAAATCATCCCACCCTCTCCCTCTCCCTCTGAGTCCAAAGGTCCATTATACACATCTGTGTCTCTTTCCCTGTCTTGCATACAGGGTCGTCATTGCCATCTTCCTAAATTCCATATATATGTGTTAGTATACTGTATTGGTGTTTTTCTTTCTGGCTTACTTCACTCTGTATAACCGGCTCCAGTTTCATCCATCTCATCAGAACTGATTCAAATGAATTCTTTTTTACGGCTGAGTAATACTCCATTGTGTATATGTACCACAGCTTTCTTATCCATTCATCTGCTGATGGACATCTAGGTTGTTTCCATGTCCTGGCTATTATAAACAGTGCTGCGATGAACATTGGGGTACATGTGTCTCTTTCAATTCTGGTTTCCTCGGTGTGTATGCCCAGCAGTGGGATTGCTGGGTCATAAGGTAGTTCTATTTGCAATTTTTAAAGGAATCTCCACACTGTTCTCCATAGTGGCTGTATTAGTTTGCATTCCCACCAACAGTGTAGGAGGGTTCCCTTTTCTCCACACCCTCTCCAGCATTTATTGCTTGCAGATTTTTGGATCGCAGCCATTCTGACTGGTGTGAAGTGGTACCTCATTGTGGTTTTGGTTTGCATTTCTCTGATAATGAGTGATGTTGAGCATCTTTTCATGTGTTTGTTAGCCATCCGTATGTCTTCTTTGGAGAAATGTCTATTTAGTTCTTTGGCCCATTTTTTGATTGGGTCGTTTATTTTTCTGGAATTGAGCTGCATAAGTTGCTTGTATATTTTTGAGATTAGTTGTTTGTCAGTTGCTTCATTTGCTATTATTTTCTCCCATTCAGAAGGCTGTCTTTTCACCTTGCTTATATTTTCCTTTGTTGTGCAGAAGCTTTTAATTTTAATTAGATCCCATTTGTTTATTTTTGCTTTTATTTCCAGAATTCTGGGAGGTGGATCATAGAGGATCCTGCTGTGATTTATGTCTGAGAGTGTTTTGCCTATGTTCTCCTCTAGGAGTTTTATAGTTTCTGATCTTACATTTAGATCTTTAATCCATTTTGAGTTTATTTTTGTGTGTGGTGTTAGGAAGTGATCTAGTTTCATTCTTTTACAAGTGGTTGACCAGTTTTCCCAGCACCACTTGTTAAAGAGATTGTCTTTACTCCATTGTATATTCTTGCCTCCTTTGTCAAAGATAAGGTGTCCATATGTGTGTGGATTTATCTCTGGGCTTTCTATTTTGTTCCATTGATCTATATGTCTGTCTTTGTGCCAGTACCATACTGTCTTGATGACTGTGGCTTTGTAGTAGAGCCTGAAGTCAGGTAAGTTGATTCCTCCAGTTCCATTCTTCTTTCTCAAGATTGCTTTGGCTATTCGAGGTTTTTTGTATTTCCATACAAATCTTGAAATTATTTGTTCTAGTTCTGTGAAAAATGTGGCTGGTAGCTTGATAGGGATTGCATTGAATTTGTAAATTGCTTTGGGTAGTATATGCTTCTGTTGTTTATGTTCTAGTTTTTTGGCTGTGACACATGTGGGAGCTTCACTCCCCAACCAACTAGGGATCGAACCCATATCCCCTGTACTGGAAGGTGAAGTCTTAACCACTGGGACAGCCAGGGAAATCCCTAGCCTATTGTTGACTGGAAACCTTACTGATAATAGAAACAGTTGATTAACACATATTTTGTATGTTTTGTGTATTATATACTATATTCTTCAAAGTAAACTAGGGAAAAAATGTTATTAAGAAAATCATAAGAAAAAGAAAATACATTTGTAGTACTATACTGGATTTTTTTACTAATTTTTTTTGTATTTTTGTACTAGTATTTATTGATATTGTAAGTTTATTTTGTTCTTTTATGAAATGAATTATCTGTTAGTACTTATATCAATACTGCTTTATAATATACAAAACATTGTAGATGTTACACATGTTACTATCACTAGACATTGAAAATGAAAAGATAATGTAAGAGAGAAATTCGTATTTACAGGTATGACTATTCATGCATTGAGAATGAAGGAGTAGCAATATGATTATTTCATGGTTCAGTTCAGTTCAGTTCAGTCACTCAGTCGTGTCCAACTCTTTGCGACCTCATGAATCACAGCACGCCAGGCCTCCCTGTCCATCACCAACTCCCAGAGTTTACTCAGATTCACGTTCATGGAGTCAGTGATGCCATCCAGCCATCTCATCCTCTGTCGTCCCCTTCTCCTCCTGCCCCCAATCCCTCCCAGCATCAGAGTCTTTCCCAATGAGTCAACTCTTCGCATGAGGTGGCCAAAGTACTGGAGTTTCAGCTTTAGCATCATTCCTTCCAAAGAAATCCCAGGGTTGATCTCCTTCAGAATGGACTGGTTGGATCTCCTTGCAGCCCAAGGGACTCTCAAGAGTCTTCTCCAACACCACAGTTCAAAAGCATCAATTCTTCAGCATGGTAGCCTAGTGTAATCCATATAATTGCTTCACAGTAGCCTAGCCTGTACACTAATAAAGGAATCAGTATACAATTTTTATGACACACAGTATTACAGTCATATTCATAATACAGAATTGGAAACATTTTTACACTAACTATCCCCACTTAAGGTGATCATAGGCTGATAAGCAGTCTTTCCATTTATAATCCAATTATGCAAGGAAGGCCTACTGTATGATGATGTAGTTCTTTGAAAGCAAAGTTATGAAATAGTAAGAAAACTACACATTATTAATTTTATGTTAAATATCACTCATCTTATGCCTTTGTAATGGAGAAGGAAATGGCAACTCTCTCCAGTGTTCTTGCCTGGAGAATCCAGGGGACGGCGGAGCCTGGTGGGCTGCCGTCTCTGGGGTCGCACAGAGTCAGACACAACTGACGCAACGCAGCAGCAGCAGCCTTTGTAAGGATAGTCTAGTCCCTCTCTACCTCTATTTTACCTTCATGACATAACTAACTTTTTCTTAAAATTTTTTTGGTATTTCTGGGCTTCCCTCGTAGCTCAGAGGTTAAAGCGTCTGCCTGCAATGTGGGAAATCCGGGTTCGATCCCTGGGTTGGAAAGATCCCCTGGAGAAGGAAATGGCAACCCACTCCAGTATTCTTGCCTGGAGAATCCCATGGACGGAGGAGCCTGGTGGGCTACAGTCCATAGGGTCACAAAGAGTTGGACACGACTGAGTGACTTCACTCACTTGCTATTTCTAGGCAGCAGGGTTTGTCTGAAAGTTTTTTCCAAGTTGCCATAAATCTCCAAGAAATTTTCCATACATTTATTTTAAAAAGTCCACATATAAGTGGACCCACCCAGTTCAAACCCATGCTGTTCGAGGGTCAGCTGTACTTACCTTATAGAGCAGTTGTGCTACTTATCCAAGGGATATGTTACAAGGATTAAATGAGGGAACACACTTGTGTAGCTGGTGTGTAATGTGTGCCAACCAATGGTATTGGGTTGACCAGAAAGTTTGGGTGTTTTTGTAACATCTTACAGAAAAGCCAGAATGAGCATTTTGATCAACCCAATAGTCAGCTGAGCGGAATAACAGTGGTTTAAAGGCCATTGCTTTTTCTGTCCTCTTGGAGAGACGAGTGGGTGTGGTGGTGAAGATGCAGCAAATGCTCTAGAAATGGGGCCAATATGCCCATGGAAACATTTTCCATGGAAAAAATGTTGCAAAAGAAACACTAGTGCCCCTTGGTTTCCTAAGACAGAGAGTGTGGGGGATGCATATGGAGGTAGAGTTTACTCCAGTCTGTGTAGCAAACTTCCTGCCTGGCACCTCCCTTCCCACCCCATGCACTTCACTCTAACCAGAGAAGGCATTAGAATTATTTCCCAGCAAGCATCAGAGCAGACGTTGGCTCTGATTTGAGGCTCACTTATAATTGAGTTGCAGCACCTGTGCATGCATGCAGTTAGGTGGGTCGGAGGGAGAGGGGGGCAGCCTCCCCAGGCCAGTGTGCTTCCTCTCTTGTCTTCCCTGTATACTCATTGAGGATCTTTTTTTTTTTTAAGTCTTTAATGAATTTGTTACAATATTGCTTCTGTTTCACGTTTTGGTTTTTTGGCCAGAGACATGTGGGATGCTAGCTCCCAGACCAAGGACTGAACTCTCGTGCTCTGCACTGGAAGGTAACTGGCCTGCCAGGGAAGTCCCTTCTCATTGAGGATCTTGCAAATTTTTTTTATATCATGGCCCAGCCTCTGTTTCCTTGGACCAAGTAGGGGATGGGGCCTCTCTAACTGAGACACATTCTAAATTCTAGGTGGTTCTTGTCTTCTTCATCCCTGTAGGACTCAAGCTTGGAGAGGGAAGAAGCTGCTCTGTCTGTTGAGACTGAGCTGGGCCTGGCCAGGCACATTGGCCTGTCTTTGTGGAGCCCTGACTGTTCCTTGGCATTGTTCAGAAGCCTGGCTCAGGCTCCCGGTTTCATAAAACCACTTAATATATAGTCACTTGACAGACTGAGAATATCTCTGGTGCTATACTTTGTGGTCCTTTTGGAAGGGGCTGCGAAATATGATTGAAAGGCACTTTGGAGGATGGAAAAGAGAAGTGGGGTGGCTAAACAAGTCAGCAGAAATCAAGTTTGAATTTGTGAACCACTCAGCGGGGCGCAAGCCAGGACATTGGAAATAAATCAAAATGAGTCAACACATTTTTATATTATTCTTACTCAAGTATTTGTTATATCCATCACAGCACTGAGGCCTATTGACCTTTTCCTGGGGACGCTCACTCTCGGGTTGTTGGCTTTTGTTTCCCTAAAGTAAGTAATAATCGCTTGAACTCCCTGGTATTGCCATTGACCATGAAGCCAGCGGGATATACGTGAGGGAACAAATGCTTTCTCTGACTGCCCATCTCTGCCTGAACTGGCTAAGTCTCTGAGCCTTGAAGGCTTAACAAGCCAACACAAACATGCTGATTCCCCCAATCTGGTCAAAAAGAGTCTGATCAGGTTACAGTGAATTCCACTTCTTGCTCCTGGAAAATGCAGTCAGGTTGAACAGGTTCAGATACGTTACAGCAGGCTGGATGTGAGCATCCCTTTTAAAAGACAAAACATTGACTTGCTTGTAGGAATTTGACACGATACAGATTTGAAAATGTTCTGCACAAAGATTTTCATGTTGGGTATCCTGACTGGTACCTGGTAAGGTAAATTCATTAACCAGATTGTATTTCAAGCCCAAAGAGGTATGTCCTGAGTGAACATGATTAAGAGCCCAGGGCCACGTGGACTCCTTGAAGCAGCTGTGTTAGACATTCAAGTTAAGTTGGGGCATGCGTGACCTCTAACATCTAAAGGAGCATTTATTCCTTGTAAGTTTATCCTCCAATTTTTAAAAAATAGTGTTTGCTGACATACAGCCTTCATTAAGCTGCCGGAGACTTAATAGCAGGAAGTTGTGTGCAGATAAACCCAATGTGGTCGTCAGGGAAGAATGGGACTTAGTCAATTAAAATCATTAAAGGATATTTGAAATGCCTTTCTAATAGGGTGCCTAAGCAGTCCACACATTCAAATAAAGGAGAAACATCTTATCTCATTCCACAGTTCTTCTTGGGGCCAAAAGATTCTCCCTTGAACTTACTCTGTTTATAGATGGCAAGGAATGAGGTTTATTTGAACTGATTTTGTTTTGAGTTTGTGTGGGTTTTTCCTCTCAACTGCAGAATGTATTCTTTCAGTTCCTGAGTCTCTGAGCCTGGGTTATTATTATTATTATTATTATTTTTTGTAGCAGTGCCAGAGTTTATCACCACTCACTTCTGGATAGTGTTAATGCTACAGTCACTTCCTGTCTGCAAAACAATCGTAACATTCACCAGAGTTCTGGGTGTTAAGGCCATGTAGGGGATTGTTACCTGAAATGGCTAAAAAAAAGTTTTTAAGAAGTTAGTGCAAGATGCTGACACTGTTTATGAGAAACATTGTTCTAGGTTCAACACGTGCCCATCAAACCCATGGATGGATAAGGCAGACCTGAGAACGGGCCAGAGGGGACCCCTTTGTGAGTGTTTACTTAAGAGTGCCTCATGGAGCCTCTGGGCCTCACTGCATCGAGCGTCCGTCTGTAAGCAGCGGGAATTCCAAGGAAGGAGGTCTGTTAACATAGAGCAGGGGTTCTCATACTTCAGCCCGCGTCAGCATCACTGGGAGCATTGATGAAAACGTGCACTTGAGGGCCCATTTCCAGAGTCTATGATCAGTCACTCACGGCTGGTGGTGGAGGGGGCGTGGTGAGGAGGTGGGAGTGTTCTTGAGAAGAGCATTTCTAACAAGTTCCTAGGGGATGCGAACGCTGCTGGTCCAGGGAGCACATGTAGAGAACCACTGCCGAGGAACCACAGGGAGGTCAAAGGGGGATGAAACTCCATGTCGGACTGAATATTGGCTTGGCCCCAGAATTTGTTTGGGTATTTCCATAATACCTTGTGGAAAAACCAGAACAAACTCTTTGGTCAACCCCATACTTCAATTCTTTGTCCCATTTAAACGTGATAACATCTTACAAAGGATAATTTTGTCATGGCTTGAAAGGTGAAAACAATCACTCCTGGCTTCATAGAATAGGCATATTTTAACAAAGCAGCATACAAACAAATGAGCAAATGAACGAAGTATTCAGTTCAGTTCAGTTCAGTCGCTCAGTTGTGTCTTTGCGACCCCATGATCGCAGCATGCCAGGCCTCCCTGTCCATCACCAACTCCCGGAGTTCACTCAGACTCATGTCCATCAAGTCAGTGATGCCATCCAGCCATCTCATCCTCTGTCGTCCCCTTCTCCTCCTGCCCCCAATCCCTCCCAGCATCAGGGTCTTTTCCAATGAGTCAACTCTTCGCATGAGGTGGCCAAAGTATTGGAGTTTCAGCTTTAGCATCAGTCCTTCCAAAGAACACCCAGGGCTGATCTCCTTCAGAATGGACTGGTTGGATCTCCTTGCAGTCCAAGGGACTCTCAAGAGTCTTCTCCAACACCACAGTTCAAAAGCGCCACAATTCTTCGGCGCTCAGCTTTCTTCACAGTCCAACTCTCGCATCCATACATGACCACTGGAAAAACCATAGCCTTGACTAGACAGACCTTTGTTGGCAAAGTAATGTCTCTGCTTTTCAGTATGCTATCTATGTTGGTCATAACTTTCCTTCCAAGGAGTAAGCATCTTTTAATTTCATGGCTGCAGTCACCATCTGCAGTGATTTTGGAGTCCAAATAAATAAAGTCTCACACTGTTTCCACTGTTTCCCCATCTATCTGCCATGAAGTGATGGGACCAGATGCCATGATCTTCGTTTTCTGAATGTTGAGCTTTAAGCCAACTTTTTCACTCTCCTCTTTCACTTTCATCAAGAGGCTTTTGAGTTCCTCTTCACTTTCTGCCATAAGGGTGGTGTCATCTGCATATCTGAGGTGATTGATATTTCTCCTGGCAATCTTGATTCCAGCTTGTGCTTCTTCCAGCCCAGTGTTTCTCATGATGTGCTCTGCATAGAAGTTAAATAAGCAGAGAGAACGAAGTACAGATGAATCCTATTCACTTGCTGATCTTGTCACTCAAGTCAGGGACAGAGTCCCTTATGGCGGAATTCCCTGGGAGCACTAAGGAGGAGCACTTCGTTAAGGAAGGGGCTCAATGTCATACTCATGGCATCCTGGGTGTAGGATTCTGGGTTGGTACCGTACCATTTTCTCAATTTTGCAAGCGATCCAGCCAGCCTCTCTGTTACTTATCATTCTACCTTAACTCTTGGCACTGCCCTCATCAGCAGAAAATTCTCCTGTTTTTGTAGATTGACTGATTATATATTTCACACTCTTGGAATTTAGCTCTCCAATTGTCACCTGAGCATTTTCATATCCGATGTTAGCAGACATTTCAAAACCTGTCACCTAAACCTTCCACCATACCCCTAGACTGCCTTCAGTTGACGTCTTCAGGGTTATGGAAAGTAAACCACACACCCAAAATGACATCACATGAAATCAAGGTGAAACGTGTCAGGTCTTCCACTTTGTAGTATTTTTAAGAGGGAACAGGTAGCAAGATCAACTCGTCATGAACACAATAGAGGATTTTACTGCTTGATTGTCTTTCTCAACTGAAACCCTGTTTCTACTGGGGAGGAGTAGAAACAGGAGCAGTCTGTGCTTCCCACACTGGGGGCAGCACCCAGGAATCATTTCTTTGGGAAAATTCAAAAGGAATTTGCAGAACGTGAATGATCCATCATCTTCATGATCCAAAACATGGCAGCCAGTGTCAGGCACACGTGTCACATGCTGGGCTTGTAGTTCAGTATCAGACTGAGCTACAGGTAAAATCACACGTGTTGCTGCCTGAGCCTTGGAAATTGGAAAGGAAGAGGAGAGGTGGTTTTAGTTGGGGAGTAACTCTTTGTGTACAAGGACAAGGGTGGCGGGGTTGGGGGGGGGAAGGAGGGGAAAAAAACAAAAGACTGTTCCATCTCTTCCAAGTTATCATTTTGGCCTCCCAGGCTTATCCATTTTTGGAAGCTATTGGCACTTCTGAAGAAGTCAGGATTGTCTTTGTCTCCCTCCTTTACTGTCTCCTTTTTCATCTCCTTTCACCCCTGCCTCCTCTCTGCTCTATCCCTTTTATAGCAGAGCTTCCATGGAGCTGGCCTTCTGGCTGCTTTTCCTGTCCCTGCAGGGAACCACATGCGACAATCCTCGCTCATTGCCCCAATCCACCTGCTCTGAATAGTCTCACCCATAACGCCTTGGGCGCCCCATGCTTCCTCATAAATGTGCTCCAAAGGATAATTGCGGTTTCTCAGTTACAGGCTCGATATGAGGCGACAGTTTAGTGGTCAGTCCAGCTGTACTGGGAGTTAAAATTATCCACGCTTGTCTGCACTCTGCTTACCGAACTGTACGATTCCACCTTTTTCCAGTTGATTTAGCCTTTTCTCCCCTGTGGAGTGTACAGCCTGGGTCTTTTGCCTGCTCAGAAATTGGCTCCTGGGGTCTTTAGGAGTTTGTCAGACTGAGGGGATAATGAAGAGGTCTGGCGTGTGCAGATTTCTCCCTTTGATGAGTTGCAAGAGACCATTGTTTTTAAAGTGGCAAAATGACTAGTTGTTCCCCTCCCAGGAGGAAAAGGATTACTAAATTATATTCTTTCCCCTGTGCTGGTTCCTTCCCTATTTTGCCTCTGAATTTTGCTCCACGTAAATTTTCCATCTTTGAGGAGCCTTGTTGTATATCTATCATCTAGTTAAGAAGTGGGAATACCATGAAGGGTCCATGGATCCCTCGGTTTCAAATTTTGTGGTTTCAAACAGCATCCTATGGATTTCAAGAGGAGTTGTGCTTAGGATTGACATGCACTTTTCTCTAAAAGCTCATCCAGGAGGCATATTTTCAGAAGTTAGTCAAATCCACCTTTAAGCACCTTCCCTGTGTGCCATCTGAATGGTTTTCCCTTACTTTCCTCGTTCATTTGTCCTGCCTGTGTTTTCCTTCTGGAAATCCCACGTGCACTTTGATCAGGAAAAGAGAAGGGGCAGAATAAATAACCCATCAATTAAAGCTACATCGCCATTAGCTTCCTGGGTAGCGAAATGTTTATGAATTTACAGAGTGTATTTTCTCTCTGGCTTTATCAGAGCTTTGTGTGCAATATTCTGGAGTCTCTAGATGAAATGCTTCCAAATGGTTTTCAAGGCAGCACTCCTCCAGTGTTTCCTCACTTTCTCAAGTAAAGAAATCAAGTCGCCTCCTATAATATTCATTCCTTTAGTCATAAACTGTGCTGTAAGTTCAATATTGTGCTAGAGACAGAAATGAGTCAGGCAGCTTCTACCCACCAAGGAATTTGCTTTCTAGTGTTGTGGGTAGAAGGAGGTTCAGGGTACAATGAGAATACTAGTTTAAAAAAAAATAAAGGAGGAGGTGGGGGACAAGTCAAGTTCCAGGTGGAAGAGTTTGAGTGGAAAATTTCCTAGAGAAGATGCTCCAGAAGCTGTGTTATAAAAGATGAGGTCCTGTTGACCTGGAGACAAGGAGAAGAGCAGGTATCTTGGTGGGTGGGAGGGCAGGGCCAGGATGAGCAGACACATGGGATCGTGAACCCAGCTGGTGAGCTTAGAGGCAGACTGGGATGCCATAGGCATGAATCTTTCCTGCTATTTGGGTTTGGGCAGCTTCAGTCATGAGCAATTTTGTGTGTACTTAAGGGCAGATCTTCCTCCCAGTAGAGATTTGTATCCTCTTTCTCATAATGAAACCCAGAGTCTCTTTTGGGCTCATCTGTAAACTAAAGAAAACACAAAGTCAGGACTCATCTCATTCTCCTCCACACACACTGGAACTCCAAAACAGAAACCACGCTCTACTGGGTTCTCTGTTCTCCCAACACCACCAGTGTGTGGGGTGAGACCTGTGTGCAGCTGGAGCAGGGGCTGCAGTTATGATGAAAGTGGACGACTCCTTCACGACCTTGATCTCAGCGTGCCTTGACGGAGCCCAGGTCTGTCTGTCTCTCCACAGTTGGAGCCTGGCCCCGATTCTAGCAGATTTAATAGCTCCTCATTTATTTTTCCAGTCTTCATCAACATGCTTCTAAGTAATTGTCTTCACATCCCATTACCATTTTTCTAGAATCTTCCCTGCAGAGGAAAACCAACACACCAAGCCGCCACTCTGGTTAAACGTTGGCAGATGCCTTGTAAAGTTTTCATAAAACATACATTAAGCAATTCAGAGAAAGCCTGTTGTAACAAGCCATTTGATTTTCATGAGCTATCTGCACTGAAAGAGTTTTGTCATATTTATACTAGGTCTTTCACTTACTAGCTTCCTTTTAAGCTAAAAAAGATAAAAAGAGAGAGAGGAGAAATAAAAAAGGTGAGTTCCTTTTCAGGGTAAAGACAGAAATTTTCTTGTTCACAAAGTTTTCCTGTAGCCATGTGGTCTATGCCATATATAACGGACAAATGAGCCCTGAAAAACGGACCCTTCTTTGCCCCTCAGGAGTACTTCCTCTTTTTTGTATAACAAGATGTTATTAGATAAATAAATAACAACATTTCTTTTTTTTTTTTTAAGTAGCCACTTTTGTGGAGGTGGAGGATTGGCCAAACCATGACACCCAACAAGAGGTGAAACCAGAAATGGTTGGTGCTTATCACAGGTTGCTGTCTTGTCAGTATGGACTTGAAACTACCTGATAACTCCCTGCCCATGGAAAATAAAACAGTCATTCAAAAGTGAAAATCACACGTTTTAAGCTCTTTTTAGACAAGATAGATGCTTCCTGGAAGACCTGTTAACCTCTGGATCATCTGGTTGTTAGTCAGTGGCAGCAAAACCAATGGTACAACTCGGTGACCCGATGCTTCTGGGGTTGAACGTAATCCAGGGATGGGTTTGTTATTTATGTGGAAAGGCAGTGGTTCTGATGTGGACGTTGGGTCATAATTCTTGTCATGTTTCCTATGAAGGTGTGTATCTCAGCAAGAGCCATTGGTCTCTTTCTAGTTTATATGAGGGACAGCATTCCAGGCAAGCAGCCAGTTGAATAAGGGGTCTGTGTTATACAAAGTTTCAGCACCTGGGGAAGCATTTGTGTATGTAGATGCATATTTCTGTGCATATATATTCACAAGCCTTGTCCAGCCTCAGGTCCCCTGAAAGCAGAGCCTGAGATGAAGGCTTGCACACAGATGGTTTGTTTAAAAAGTGATTCTTCATGGCACATTGATGGGGGAAAAGTGGAAACAGTGACAGATATATTTTCTTGGGCTCCAAAATCACTATGGACAGTGACTGCAGTCACAAAATTAAAAGATACTTGCTTTTTAGAAGAATAGCTATGACAAACCTAGACAGTGTATTAAAAAGCAGAGACATCACTTTGGTGACAAAGGTCCATCTAGTCAGAGCTATGCTTTTCCAGTAGTCATGGACAGATGTGAGAGTTGGACCATAAAGTAGGCTGAGTGCCAAAGAATTGATGCTTTCAAATTGTGGTGTTGGAGAGAGCCTCCTGGACAGCAAGGAGATCAAACCCATCAATCCTAAAGGAAATCAACCCTGAATATTCATTGGAAGGACTGATGCTGAAGCTGAAGCTCCAATACCTTGGCCACCTGATGCTAAGAGCTGACTCACTGGAAAAGACACTGATGCTGGAAATTATTGAGGGTAGGAGGAGAAAGCGGAGACAAAAGGATGAGGTGGTTGGATGGTATCACCAACTCAGTGGTCACGAGTTAGAGCAAACACCAGGAGACAATGAAGGACAGGGAAGCCTGACATGCTGCAGTCCATGGGGTCGCAAAGAGTTGGACACAACTTAGTGACTGAACAACAACAAGGCAGGGGGAATGAAGGATGGAGGGAGTAGACAAAGAAGGAGACAGGTCAGTAAAGAGATGTGTAACTGAGTTGACCATTGTATAGACAACTGGTGCTGCCTCCTGAGGGGCCTTTTGAGGAGCTTAGGAAATGCATTGAGGTGTGTCTGTACAGGCAATGTGGAGGGACGCACTGGCATGCCAGCTCCTGCCTGACACTCACCAGGGGGGCCCTGAGGACCCCAGCTCATCCGTACCTCCTGGATGTACTTGCTAGTCCTCGATCAGACCCTGGGGCCTTGGAGAAGCTCCGGGGGCAGAAAGTGGAAACTGTGAGGTGTAGGGCATGATTCGGCAGATGTGAAGTGTTCGGTTTTATCAGTTTTGATAAATGCATAAGCCTGTGTATGAGATCCCCACTCCTAGAAAGATGTAGTCTACTTCCATCTTCCCAGAAGTGTCCTTGGATGCCTTCCTAATCAACCCCTTGAACTCCAGAAGCAATCACTGGTTTGATTTCTATTAGCATATATTAATTTTTCTCATCTGAAACTCCATACAGATGTGATCATCTGCTGTGTACTATTTTGCATGTGGTTCCTTTGACTCAACATGATGTTCTGGACATTCACCCATATTGTTTCATGTCTGCGTTTTGTACCTTTTTATTCTCATGTAGTAGTTCAGTGTATAAATCTATCATCATTTGTTTATTCATTCTTCTATTGACTGACACTTGAGTGGTTTCCAGTACATCACTATTATGAATAAAGCTGCTATAAACAAGTCTTTTTCTGGACATGTGTTTCTATTTCCCTTGGGTAAATACCTCGGAGACTGCTGGGTCATCAGATAGCTGTATACTTAATTATATAACAAAAGTGGTTGTAACTTGTTACACTCCCACCAGCAATGTATTGGAGATCTGATAGCTCCATAGCCTTGCCAATATCTGGTGTTTTCAAGTCTGTTTCACTTTAGCCATTCTAGTGAGTAGGTACGATGATTTCATTGCAGTTTAATTTCTATTTCCCTGAAGACTAATGAAGCCGTGTGCTCTTTCATGTGTGTTTTGGCCATTTGAATGTTTCCTTTGGTGAATGTCTGTTCAAATCTTTTGCTCATTTTTTATTGGGTTGTTTGTCCTTTTATTATGGAGTTCTATGAATTCTTTACATATCCCAGAATCAAGTCCTCTATCAGATATATGTGTTGCAAATGTTCTTTCTCAGTTCATTGCTTGCCTTTTTATTTTCTTAATGGTGTCTATTGACAAGCAGAATTGTAAAATTTTGACTTTGTTCAATAATTGTTTTTTTTCTTTGAAGTTTAGGGCTTTCTGGGCCCTCTCTAAGTCATCTTTGCCTATTCCAAGGTCATAAAAAGGTAGTCCTAGGTTTGCTTGTAGAAGCTTTGTAGTTTTACAAGGCACATGAGGAATTGTTCTCCGTAGTATATGCCAACTTGTATTTCTTACCAAAAAAAGTTGGTAGCCAGTACTTTTATGAGGGCTTCCCAGGTGGTTCAGTGGTAGAGAATCTGCCAGCCAATGCAAGGCACGAAGGAAACATGAGTTTGATCCCTGGATTGGAAAGATCCCCTGGAGTAGGAAATGAAAACACACTCCAATATTCTCGCCTGGGAAATGCCAAGGACAAAGGAGCCTGGTGGGCTATAGTCCATGGGGTCTCAGAGTTGAACAGAACTGAGCAATTGAGCATATGCACTTTGTATTACTTCTGATCATGGATGGAGACATCCCCTTGCAGACTGATGAATTACAGAGAGCTTTAAAAGTCCCCACTAAGTTCCCCATGTTTACATCCCGATCTGCCCCTGTGACGGTATGTGAGTCAGGTCAGGGATGGAGGGATGATTTCTATACGGTCCTTGAATTTACTTTGGGTGACGCTGTTTGCCTTATCCCAGCCCATATGTGCCTGTCACCATACACAGGGTCACTCTGCTGTTGAAACCTGACATATGTTAAATGCCCGTGTTGACACTTCTTTTTTTAAATGAATGGGCTTTTTATTTAACTGGTGGCTGCTGAATTTGTGGGGGCTGCCAGGTCATTAAAATGATGTTTGTTTGAATTTGGCAGAGTGAAAAATTGGACTTATATTTACTTTTTTTTTTTTGTTCCCAAGGCTGTTCTCACCATTCACCACTAACAATACTCTTTTGATTTTATGAAGAAGCTTTTACAGAAAAGAATGAAGTGCAGAAGAGGTTCATGACATGTTCTAGGCTTCATTGGTATGTGGGGCCTCTCTTCTCCAGTCCCTACAGGTGAAGAAGTGAAGAGGCCCTGGATTATACAAACAAATTAGGAAAGGAACTGTCTTTTCTGAAATTGCATGTTAATTGTACAGATTGTCATTGGATCTCAGATGGTCAGTAATTCATGCATTCGGGGGACATCTTCATTTGGGTCTTAGGGGAAAAAGGACTGGAATCAGAGTGTTCAAATTATATTCTGGGTTCTGCTCAGTTCAGTTCAGTCGCTCAGTCATGCCCAACTCTTTGCGACCCCATGAATCGCAGCACGCCAGGCATCCCTGTCCATCACCAACTCCCAGAATTCACTCAGACTCACGTCCATTGAGTCAGTGGTGCCATCCAGCCATCTCATCCTCTGTCGTCCCCTTCTCCTCCTGCCCCCAATCCCTCTCAGGATCAGAGTCTTTTCCAATGAGTCAACTCTTCCCACGAGGTGGCCAGAGTACTGGAGTTTCAGCTTTAGCATCATTCCTTCCAAAGAAATCCCAGGGCTGATCTCCTTCAGAATGGATTGATTGGATCTCCTTGCAGTCCAAGGGACTCTCAAAAGTCTTCTCCAACACCACAGTTCAAAAGCTGCTTGTTATCAATGTGATTTTCAAAGGCTTGTCTTCTCTGTGGGTCTGGGTCTTCTCACCTGTAAGATGGAAACAATAATTGCTACTGCGTCCGTCAGAACGCACTGCTGAGGTCATCAATACCACTCCAAACCTTTTTGTTTTTGTCATAAAACCTTTTTTTCTTGAGTGAAATTTATGTATTTAATTCTTGAGCATTCCCTGCTGGTCTTTAGAGTCTCTTCCATGTGGTGACTTAGAGATTAAGATCTCTTCGTATTTTCTTTGTCATCTCACAAAGGGACTCCCAAAGTCACAACAAGGCAAAAAGGGATAGGGAAGAATCCCACTGCCCAGTACCTGCCTTGCCTGGGAAGTGACATTCATCATCCGTCCACAGGGGCAAGTCACACCCCTCATCAAAGGAAGGCTGGGAAATGCAAGAGGGCGCACAGCGTGCTGTTGGCTGAGTACTTCCTGTCTTTGCCGTGTGTGTCATGTACGTTCTGTGATGCTCACATGAAATTACAGATTAAAGTACTTTATCAATTTTTCCATAGTATTTATAACAGGATTATATTACTTTGTATTTCATTCAGGATGCGCCGATTTTAATGTTTGTTGCCACTTGTACACACTTTTTCCCCCCAGTTGCCTCTCTTCAAAATAGAAACAGCAGCCCTGAGGTTTCTTAAAGGCTGGTTGGCAAACGGGTTCTTCCACTCTCTCCCTTTTTGCACCTAAACACTTGGTCACCCATCACTTAATTAGAGTAACAGAGTGAAAACACATTGGAATGAGTGGAAGATTTGAATTTTAGAAGAAATATAGCAGACCTGTAGAAATTTGAACTAACTGCTGACAACCCCGCCAATTTTGTTTTAATGGCAAAGACGCCTCTGTAATGAGCCGCTGGCACGGCATGCAAATCACGCATGGAGGCCTTCCTTGAGTAGCTTCGATAGGACCCCTATCAATCTTGTTTGTGTTACTGATTTGCTTAGTGAAGCCACTTCTCAAAAAGAGTACAAAGGCAGGCTTCAATGCAGCTTGAGCCAAATTATTATAATTCTGGAATGAGTGGAATCTAAAATAATGAGGTTTTATTTTCCTTTGCCCTGGGGGTTTCTATGTAGTATTGGAAGAGGAAGAAATATTTGTTTTATTTAAAAGACACACAACTTTCATTGTGTTCAAAGCGGAGTTAGAAAACAAGTCAATAAAACAGCCTTTTGGTACAATGGGACTTGTTCTGGTATTAATTTCACTGTTCAAGGCATTTAACTCAAAAGATCTGGGGTTTTTCCCCTTCACTATTTGGCTCATTTCATTTTGAACTCAGGGCTTATAAACATAACTGCAAAGTCACTGTCTTTGTTATGAGGTTTTTTTTGTTGTTGATTTTCTAAAGCTCTGAGCCATGGATTCTATGTGTGGTGGATATATTCAAAGTCTTTTCTCAGGAAGGGTGACCCACGCACATGGCCATAATCCAGAGAAGCTTCCATAGACCTGGTGATAACTCTTGCTCTTGTTTTCTTTCTGCACCACATCTGTATAAAACACTGCACATGGAACATGTGTTCTTAGGCTTGGAATAAAGAAGGGCTATTGGTTATCTTCCCGCCTTGGATCCATTCCCCCTCTTCGGTGACATCCTTTCTTCATTATATGCAATCTTGGTGGGACTTTCAATTGAGAAAGTCCTGCCCTCCCCTTGCTTGACCAGGATAGGAGTACATGACCAAGCTAAGCCAATCAGAATTCTCTCTCCTGGGAATCTGCATATTGACTTAAAGGATGGAAGCCATTAGAATGGATTCTTCTCGAAAGTTGCTTCCTGAAGAGGTTATCATTATTTCCTGCTACCTGAACTCCCAAAGGTCCTCTGAATCTTTGGTTTCCGGCACTTGGTACTTCATCATTTTCTTTAGTTCTGTGTGGTCCCCAAACCTTCCCAGTAGTTTTTTTTTAAAATTATGCTTAGATTAATTCTGATTGGCTTCTATTGCCTGCAAAAATAAATTCTGTTCCAGCATATAGTTTATTTGCATTTGCCACAGAATCACAGAATATCAGTAGGATGGAACCTTAAACTCGAAATGCATTGAAGTGGGATCTGAAAGGTTGGCCAAGCTCCTTTGTGACATTATAATTTCACTTATTAAAAGTGGTCAAAAGAATGTTATCTGAAGATGAAAATATTTTTCTCTCCTGGATTGTCCCCTGGTCATAAGAATAAAAGTTAAAAGAATCTCTTCATTGTAGACTCACAGTCTCACTCACTCACTTGGCATTGCTTCTTGTGATTCTCATAGGCACTTCAGTCACAAATCATCTAAAACCAGATGCAATTTCCTCCAAACCTGCTTCCCAGGAAGCCAAACAGAGGAGAGATCAGGATAAGAAATGAGTCCTCATTTTCTTTCCATTGCAACTTCTCAATCTGGTGTCCTTACTAGAAGGGTGATATCTAATGGAATAATTTAGGACTGTATTTTTTCCAGAAGCTTCTAAACATTCTTGTCTATCTACCTATATTCTTCATTATAAGTACATTACTAAGTTTGGAATATAGAGAAAAAAAACAATGGCATCCGATCCTAGCATACAAAGAAAACTTCTTTCAACATTTTGATCTGGTTCCTTTCCTGTGGATTTTAATGCCATGTGGCTAATAGAAAAAAAATGCACTTTTCATCTTGCTTTTCACGTAGCATTGTATAATAAGCAGTCTCTGTATGGCAATATGGCTTTCATAACCATCTTCCAAAGGGGGCTACATATTATTCTAATAAGTGGCTATTCTGTATTCACTCAGCTTTTTCTCCTCTGGACATTTAGACATGTCAAATAAATATTGAACACTCAGGTTTTATACTTGCACTTGCCCTGGTTGAAGAACAATCCAGACAGCTCCAAAGTTTGCCATGGTGAGGGATTTGTAAAATGTTTTCAGTTCATTTGGTTCCTTTGCTACTAGAGACAGGTCTGCTCAGATATGATTGCTTATCACAACATTACTATCTGTAGTTACAGAGCAGTGGGAAACTTTTATAATTCACATTTATTGCTTACCCATGAAAGTTTGAAAGCACAATGGACTCTTTTTACTCCTAGGCACTAGTGTTGGTAAAATGTTCATAATTTGTATTTAATTTCTACCATTGAGTTTATTGGGTTTAAGTTTTGGATCTCAATCTCTTTGGATTTACTTCTGTTCCCTCCCCTATATTTCAGCAGTGAGTGATTATGTTTGGGTTTCCACTCTTGGAGGGCAATCCTTGGTCTGAACTGTTTTCATTTATTTTATTTTAAAATTACAAAGACACTTCCAGTTATATTTGGTTTTGCAATTCATTCCTCCTCTGTTTCACAAAAACCATAAAACCCACATTGTCTGACAATGCTGTATTGAGCAAAATGGATTCAGTCCTCCTTGGAGAACAGAAAAGGATGGAGCCAGTATGTGTTATAAACATTTCCAGGGAGATAGTCTCTTTCCCAGAATTGGTTTTAGTCAAAGGCTGCTGACCAGTTGTGTGATTTCATTTGGGGTTGCTGACCCTGGACCCTACTTGAACTTGACTCTGGATGTCATGTAGGCATCTACCCACATCATATCTGTGTCCTCAATCTCCATTCCTGCTGGTTCAGCCCCTGCTGTTATTTTTTAAGGACCCGAGCCATGTAAAACCAAGACTTTGGATTTCTGAATGAATGCTTCTAATGTTAAACTTGGTGGTTTCCTGTCATAGAAGCAAAGACTCAGTGAATTCTGATCTTTCTGCAGTGTGGAGCTTTCTTTTCCGGTTAGATTAAACATCCTCATTCCCTTCGATTGCAACATTTGATCTTCCATGCTCAGAATCTGCAAATTCTGTGAACAGTTTACTTTCAGCAGATTACAACTGGCCTTTCATTTTCCAATCTGAGGAAAACCAAGTGGAAAGTGTGGGTTTGCTGGGGGATTGTTTTTCCTGTCTGCCCTCATATTTAGTTGAGGACTGTGATAGATGGAACTCAGATGGAGGACTTTCTCATGAAGGCCCTTGCTTCTGGTAGGCACTTGTGTTTCAAATGCTGTTGGATGGAATCCAGGGGTCCAATCACAGGTATGAGTACCTGGTCACTGTGGTGGTGCTAGAGGTAAAGAACCCATCAGCCAATGCAGGAGACATAAGAGACCTGGGTTTGATCTCTGGGTCGGCAAGATCCCTGGAGGAGGGCACGGCAACCTGCTGCATGTTCTTTCCTGGAGAATCCCCATGGACAGAGGAGCCTGATAAGCTATAGTCCATGGGCATGCAAAGAGTCAGACACAACTGAAGTGACTTGGCACGCAGGCATGCATCATGTCAATGGCAGCTGCAGTCTCAATCCAAGACTTGAAAGAGACTTTTGAGAGGATCTGAAACTTGCCCCCTCCACAGAGACCACTTCATGATCTTCCCTGCTGCCCCCAGCCCTCTTTCCCTTCCCTGAGTGAGGACGGAAGAAGAGGGAGGAATACCTGGGAGGCGCGTTGTGCATCCTGCTGGTATTCTTGGTTGTTGCTGTTGCTGTGCAGTCACTAAGTTGTGTCTGACTCTTTGCGATATTCTGTCCATTCCTGATGGGACTTGAGGAGACAAGTGTGCAGGCTATTCTTTTTGGAGCACCTTTGAAATCTGAGCATCCCACAGTAGTCTCCCATACATTTTGTCTCCCCTCTAGTGCTTACTCACACCACGCTTGTCATTTTCACAAAGCCTCTGATCTCTGCTAGACTATGAACTAGCTGAGAGTAGAGAGACAATTGATCAGCAAATGCTTGCTAAGTGAATAAATAAAAGTCATTTGTTGGGTTTTCCCAGAGCCTCTCTGCTAAGCAGAGGAGTGGTGACGTCCTAGTTGGACTTGAGGTGGTTCACAGATACTCCATGGACCTTCATTCCAGCAGCAGCCTGTATTGGTTTCCTGTGGCTGCCATGACAAATTACCATAAACCAGGTGACTTGAAACAACAGAAACTAATTTTCTCGTACGTCTGGAGGCTGGAAGTTAAAAATCAAGATGTTAGTGGGGCCCCTCTCTCTCTGAAAGTTCTAGGCAAGAATCTTGCTGTGCTTCTTCCGGGTTCTGGTGGCTCAAGTGTTCCTTGGCTTAGAGCTGCCTAGCTTCAGTCTCTGCCTCTGTCTTCACACAGCTTCTCCTCTCCTCGTGTCTTCTCCTTTCCTGTCTCTTATGAGGACACTTGTCATTGGATTTAGGAGCCACCCATGTAATCCAGGAGGACATCATCTTGAGATCCTTAACTCAATTACATCTACAAAGACGCCTTTCCTCAATAAGATTACATTCACCAGTTCTGAGGATAAGGATGTGGGCATAAAGCAATATATGGATATAATGTAATATAAGATGTGATATCTTCTGTTCAACCTAATACAGCCCCAATCTGAGTCATGCAAAAGGAGATGACTGTCTCATGCCCCCTCCCTTCAATTCCACCCACGCTTCCCCATTCTTAAAGAGAAGATGGATGCCTTTGATGTTTCCTCTGCTTTTACTTCCTAGGCCACTTGTTTAAACATGGAGCATCTTCCTTGAGCAAAAGGACAAAACATCCATATTAGTTGGTAATTACTTGTGAATATGCAACTGAAAAAAGCATTCTTAGAAAATGCCATTTCATGATTTAATAATATGTTAATCATTTCTGCAAGGCTGTTTGGAAGATGTCTTTTTGACGTCAGCACTGGAACTTCCTAAGCACTGATGAAAGAATGAAATCCCTCCCTGTTCCAAGGATGGTTCTTATTTGTTCTCTGTCAAGTCATGGTCCTTTCAGCAGTGAGATTCTAAGTCCAGCTCAGAGGTAAGGCAGGCAGCTTCTTGAGAGAAGCTATTACCTTTTGTTTGTTTCTTTCATCACTTGACTTAGTGGTTTTTGTTTGGCTTCAGTCAAGTCCTGACAGTATAGAATCAGCCATTCAGTGGGTTTTCAAAGGCACAGTTCTCGAAGGATCCCCTAGAACCACCTGAGGCTGGCTTTAGAAATAAACAGAGGTGAGTCGACCATCTCACTTTCACTGAAGCATCTAGGCCTTAGTCCTTGAATCTAGGAAGGGAGAGGATAGATGTGATTAGGATCAGAAAATAAGAAATTCCGGCCCCTTTGCTCACCAGGGAGTGACCTCAGATATATTACTTTAACTTCTCTTGTCTTCAGTGTTTCCACCTCACATTGGTCTAACACTGTCAACCTTTCTCTAGTTCTGAAAATCCAATGCTCCTTCTGACTCTCAGACTCATTTTGAGCTCTAAAATAAAGTTTCTACAATTGATATCTTTATCTAAATCATTTTTAAAAACTAGTTTGGAAGTTGGAAATAGATAATTGACAAAGTAACCTGTTACTTTTCTGTGTATTTAGGTCCTCAAAAGCAAGTATATATGCTTTTATACACACACACACACACACACACACACGATGTTGGGGCTTCCCTGGTGACTCAGTGGTTAAGAATCTACCTGCCAATGCAGGAGATGCAGGTTCAGTCCCTGGGTCTGAAAGATCACCTGGAGAAGGAAATGGCACCCCACTCCAGTATTCTTGCCTGGGAGATCCCATGGACAGAGGAGCCTACAGTCCATGGAGTTGCAAAAGAGTTGGACAAGACTTAGCAACTAAACAACAACAACATGTATGATGTTACAGAAAAGCCCAAATGAACGTTTTGGCTAACCCAATATATACAGATTGCAGCTTAGAGTTCCAAGTTGCTTTAGGAGGGGAAAATCTTGGCTGTTCTTACTCAGGTCTTAGCTAATACCATCTAGACACCCTTGCCTTTCATAACTGAAATGGTTTACTTAAATAGCAGGTTGTCTACAATTTTAGTGGGAAAATAGCTATATTAACCAGTATATGTCATGCCAAGAGCAGCCTCCATCTTAATGACTTCGGTTCAATTCAGTTCAGTTCGGTCACTCATTCGTGTCCGACTCTTTGCGACCCCATGAATCGCAGCACACCAGGCCTCCCTGTTCATCACCAACTCCCGGAGTTCACTCAAACTCACATCCATCGAATCGGTGATGCCATCCAGGCATCTCATCCTCTGTTGTCCCCTTTTCCTCCTGCCCCCAATTCCTCCCAGCATCAGAGTCTTTTCCAATGAGTCAACTCTTTGCATGAGGTGTTAATGACTTAACACAATATAATTGTAAGACTTGCTCACACAAAGTGTAATGTCGATCAATGGTTCTGATCTGGAAGCTCTCCTGGGAGGAAAGCTGCCCCTTCAAACTGTGACCCAGATTTCCCCCATCGTTTGATTTCATTTCGGAGCCCACGTCTGTGGCCTGGAAGAAAGAGGAGGGGGTGGAGGGGGAAGCAAAAAGGAAGGCACCGGAAATCGTGTGATCCCAACCGAACTGCGAAGGATGTTGGAAATGCCATCTTCCAGGGAGAGGAAAGGGGTTTGGTGAGCATATGGTGGTCCCTCTGCCATAGTAATTCTATGCCCTGCTTTGGAGTGATGAAGAGGCAGAGACTGAATGATTACCATGAGCGCTCACGATATAGCAGGGTAGATCTCAGAAGAAAATTTGTAATTTCCATTGCACTCCTGAAGACATTGATCCAAGCTTGCCTTGTCACCATTTTCTACCACAGAAGCATTATTCAACCCAAGACTGCGGTTTTATTCTTTAATTAGCATCATATGCACCCAGTGCCTCATGGGAATAAAATGGGAGGTACTGTGGGTGATGGACAGCCTCTCCTCCCTGAGGTTGATACTTCCTTGTAAGAGGGCATCCAACCACATCTTAAGAGGTCAGAAGGGTAATAATCATGATAATAGCCAATATCTATTAAGTGCCTACTATATACTTAGCACCAAGGGGCAGGCTTTAGATCTGTCTTCTTTAATCTTCTCATTTAATCTCTAAGTCTTACTTTTACCCAGTGACTTGGAAACTGACTAATTTCTAAGGATGGATCGCTAAGTGATTTTGAGGAGAAGAACAATTCTAATTCCTTTTAAGGTGATCCCCTTGAGAACAGCAATTGTTTGGATGGATAAGTTCTGACAAGTTTGCGAAAACATCAGTCACATGACCATAGGGTCCCATCTTGAGTGACTTGGTAGGGGCATAGGGCTGGCCTGTCATCACTCCTTCTAGCAGATGAGGCTGCCCGTCTGCTCTTCATTTTCAATGTTGCCTGCTCAACTGGCACGCTTACAGTCAGAATGTTGGAGAGATCTCCCTGTCCATCTAACTGGACAAAATTGCCTGTCAAAAGTGGAGTGTGTCAGTATTGTCTTGGGGGGTCTCATGTTTTGAGGAGCTGTATTTTGGGGGACACTGATTGAAGAATAACTGGAGTGGTTGGGAAAGGTGGTATTAATGGGTTCAGACACTTTAATAGATAAAATTAACATCTCTAAACATCCTTCTTTCCCCTAGAGGTAGTGGCTCCTTGTCCAGCAAAAATTTGGACTCCCTATTCATTATTCAGATTTATCCTATACAAAGGTATGTGGTTGGGGGAGAGTCTGAGTCCTTCCTTCTTTTCTCCATAGCTCCAGAGATGTCCCTGAAGACAAATTTCACAAGGACTTTCATGGGAGTGGAGCAGAGTTGAAGGCCATCAAACTATTAGAATGAACATTTAGTCTTTGGACAACAGGTATCTCCAGCACAAAGGATCTTTTCGTTTGAGATGGACACTCAGAAAGATTTTCGGGACAGGTTTTCGAGGGAATTTTATGCCACCAAGACAGTGGGAGACATATCTTCACACTGGGAGAAGTAGGTCTAGTGACGTTTGCCCTTACTGTGCAAAGGTGATCAGAATCTGGGCCAATAGCTTTGTAAGTCACAGCCTCTGCTTCAATAAGTCATAAGGATTTTGGATGAAAATAGGCTAAAGCAAAATGTCTTTGATATGTAAAACTGTAGCTTTCAGTTTCTGAAATACAGGTTAAAATTTTGTTAGTTTCATTCACCTGTCTAATGGGAGGAAGGAAGAGGCAACAGTTCTCTTAGGATTAAACAGTGGGTTTGAAAGCCAACCCTTAACTACATACATTCATCCTCTTCCATGGCCTTTTACTCCGATGTGTGAATTTGGCCATGATGACTTCCTAATGCAGCCTCAAAAATGGAGCTGCTGTAGGACATGAGTGTCCTCTTCCATCCATTTGTACGTTGGGCTGCTCAGGTGGGGGTTGTGAACATCTAGTAGATGGCTAAATAAGACAAGATTAAAGAAATACCAGAGCAATTGATATTCACTCTTAAAGAGGGGACTTGGTCAGTGACCTTGGCTTTTTAGGAACATACTCTCTGTAAGAGTAACATAGATCTTTCTCTCTGTTTTCTGTTCAGGGATTGTCTTTGTCTTTGCTCTCAGGCCTTGCACTCCTCTGCTCTGATGTTACCAGGGCCAACAACACCCCACCCCCTCCATATGTATATCCTGGGTCTGATATTTATAAGATAATAAAATTTTTGTTGTTGTTCGATCTCTAAGTCATGTCTGACTCTTTGCAACCTCATGGACTGCAGCACACCAGGCTCCTCTGTCCTCCACTATCTCCCAGAGTTTGCTCAGATTCATGTCTATTGAGTCAGTGATGCTATCTAACTATCTCATTCTCTGCTGCCCTCTTCTCCTTTTGCCTTCAATCTTTCCCAGCATCAGGGTCTTTTCCAAGTGAGTTGGTTCTTTGCATCAGGAGGCCAAGGTATTGGAGCTTCAGCTTCAGCATCACTCCTTCCAATGAATATTCAGGGTTGTCAGTCCTATAGGATTGACTGCTTTGATCTCCTTACAGTCCAAGGGACTCTCAAGAGTCTTCTCCAGCACCACAATTCAAAGACATCAATTCTTTGCTGCTCAACCTTCTTTATGATCCAACTCTCACAGTGACTGCTGGAAAAAACCAAAGTTTTGACAATACGGACCTTTGTTGGCAATGTGATGTCTCTGCTTTTTAATATGCTGTCTAGGTTTGTTCTAGCTTTCCTTCCAAGGAACAAGTGCCTTTTAATTTCATGGCTGCAGTCGCCATCCACAGTGATTTTGGAGCCCAAGAAAATAAAGTCTGTGGCTGTTTCCATTGTTTCCCCATCTATTTGCCATGACGTGATGGGACTGGGTGTTATGATTTTTTTTTTTTAATGTTGAGTTTTAAGTCAGTTTTTTCACTCTCCTATTTCACCCTCATCAAGAGGCTCTTTAGTTCCTCTTCGCCTTTGCCATTAGAGTGGTATCATTTGCATATCTGAGTTTGTTGATATTTCTCCTAGCATTCTTGATTCCAGCTTGTAATTCATCTAGTCCTGCATTTTGCATTATGTACTCTGCATATAAGTTAAATGAGCAGGGTGACAATATACAGCCTTGTCATACTTCTTTCCCAATTTGGAACGAGTCAGTTGTTCTGTTGTCAGGTTCTAACTATTCCTTTTTGACTCACATACAGATTTCTCAGGAGACAGGTAAAGTGGTCTGGTATGCCTATCTCTTTAAGAATTTTCCACTGTTGTGATCCACACAGGCAAAGTCGTTAGCATAGTCAATGAAGCAGAAGTAAACGTTTTTCCGAAATTCTCTTTCTTTCTCTATGATCCAACAAATGTTGGCAATTTGATCTCTGGTTCCTCTGTCTTTTCTAAACCCAGCTTGCACATCTGGAAGTTCTTGGTTCAGATACTACTGAAGCCTAGCTTGAAGGATTTTGAGCATAACCTTACTAGTATGTGAAATGAGTATAATTGTATGGTAGTTTGAACATTCCTTGGCATTGCCCTTATTTGGGATTGGAATGAGAACTGACCTTTTCCAGTCCTGTGGCCACTGTTGAGTTTTCCAACTTTGCTGACATACTGAGTGCAGCACGTTTTAACAGGCTAATCAGACAGAACCACCGAACAAGTATGCAGTCTATCAATAGGGTTTGATTTGAAAGTCTTTCTTTAAATAGCCGTAACAGCCATAAACTTCAGGAAACAGGCTAATGATGATTATAAAATTTACTATTGAAAGTATCTATTATTTTCCTGAGAGATGACCTCTCTTATCCCAGTTGGGCTGATTACATTTCCATAGTTAACATTTCATTATGGCCTTTGTTTTGCTCAGGGTCTCTTAACTTGCTGAGAGCTGAAGCCTGTCAGCTGGGAGCTCTTTTGGGGAATTTGACTTTATTAATACTTTACGGTTAGTGGCCTTTAATTAATGTTAAATGAAAATGGGATTCTAAAAGCGTTAGAGGACTTTTCACTGGGGTGTCAAAATAATTTACAGTGATTAATAAGCTTTAAATGACCATCACCAGAAATCATTTGAATTCCATTTTGATGGTAAGGTTTTGCCAGGAAGATGTTTATAATTTTTTAAAAAATGTGTCCTTGGGAAAAATTTCTATCTGATCTTACTAGTAAGAAATGTAGCATTTCTCCTGAGCAAGGAGTATGTCCTTAGTGGGTTGATGGAGAGGCTGTTAGATCAACATGCAAGAGCTATGTTGGTGGCCTGCCCTATGCTATTATGGGATGCCTAGGCCAAATTTATTTATTCATCACTGTTTCCTTCTACCCACCCTGCTCAGCACACATACACACACACACACACACACACACACACACACACACACTTCTATTCTGGAGAAAGGTGGAGTATAAACAAATAAAAGCTAACATTTACAGAGAGCTTGTTACGTGTCAGATGATACTGTATTTATAGGCAGTGTCTCATTTAAATCTTATAGTAACTCCCTGAGGTCTTATTATTCTCCCCATTTCATGGGTGAATATACCAAGGCTCACAGTAATCAATGACTTTTCAAGGTCCTCAGCCAGGAAGTGGCAGAGTAGGATTTAAATGAGGCCATTATCAGAACTCAGAACAAGTTTATTATAATTTTTCACGGATAAGCACGTGAGATGTCAAACCCCTGCTCACCTGTGGGTAGGCCTGGGACTCAGCGTGGGCCTCCACCTTTTCAAGGAAATAGGGCAGGTCAGAGGACCAGAGCAGAGGCTCCGTGATGCATACTAGGCACCCTCGATGGAGGGAGAGGCTACATCACGGTGGCTACCCTGGTACCCAGGGCCGGCGGGTGCCCCCTCCTACCTGGGTCTGCTGGCCAAGCAGCTTCAAGGGGGATGCTAGCTGCTGGCAGAGGGCTTTATTGAGAAAAGACAGCAGCCTTGACTCCACTCAATTTCATAAGCATTGTTCAACATGTTTACTATAATATTCTCCTTTCCATATTTTTATATAGTGCATTAAAAATGAGTCTGAAGAGTTACCTAGAAGACTCGAGTCAGTCCTGGATCATCCAGCGCCGGGTTTTAGCTCAGCCTGTTCTGTCCCAACCCTAAGCCCTCCCTTGGGGAGCTTGGCCCCTCTCCCACCTTCACTGTGAGTTCTTTTCTCTCTAAGGAATACAAACTTCTTTGCTGGAGACCTGGAGCGTAACTAGGACACTGAGTGATCACGTGGCACCGAGCCGGCTACTTTTATCAGGCAGCTTCCAGGTTCAGGCACCATGTGTGGTTTGCATGTTCAGCATCTGGTATACCCCTCACAGCGACCTGTTTCTCCTGTATTGGCTTCTCCTGGTATGACCACGTGAAGGTGTCTGCAGCCACACACACACACACACACACACAGACACCTGCATGTACACACACACACACAGACAAACACACACACTCCCTCCGTGAGTGGGAGTCTTTAGATGATTTGAGTCTGTTTCTCTCCAGGATCCTGGATATTGGAGAGCTCGGTGGCTGTAAGAAGGGAGCTAATGTGGATGGGTCCCTGTGTGGCTGGACTGTCTGTAGGCCGATTTTATGTCCATTCTGCGTCACCCTGGTTGTCGCCCAGCAAGGGGACTGGGGCCCTTATCACAGTTGTCGTTTCCCATCCCTGTGTGAGTTTTGGATCACTGTCTGCCTCCACCCTCAGCTGGAAGGACAGGGCCCTTTCTCCTTGCTTCACGAAGTTCCCCAGGGCTAGGGGCACCTTGGGTCCTGCCTGGCCCTTGCGGAGTGGGGCCTGAGTGAGTGAAGGGGAATGGGATGGTGGGCCCCTGTGACAGGCTTGGAGGGGTCCTGGCTGACCTCTCAGATGCTCTGGGTCAGCAGATGCCATCTCATCCCCTTGTTTAGAAGAGACGCTGACTGCTCACCTGTGGAGAGGAGTCTGGGAGTCTGCGGGGCCTTCAGCTGGCCACGAGTTGACCACAACTTGCACTCCAGTCCTATCTGCCGGGACATGGGAGCTGCCGAACTTCAGAGCTGAGAAAAGTAAACGTCGCCATAGAAACTGTCTGCTTAATTGGTTGAACTTTATAATAGGCCCTCCTGGAGAGGCCTTGTGATCAGGAGCTGTTTTCTCTCAGGTCCTGGGGGTGGGGAGTCTGCTATGACAGCTCAGCCTCTGATATTCTTGCCCTTCCTGCAGGGCAGACCAGGCCTCCTGCTTTTCCTTTTCGTGTGTGTGTGTGTGCGCGCGCACGCACGTGTGCAACCATGTTTGTGTTGTGAGTGTGTGTGTCCCCCATGACTGTGCGTGTTGGATATGAATAAATGCATCTGTTCCTAGCTGAATATGTGTCTGTGTATGCACAGATGATTGTGCATTTGGTGTGTGTTTATGACTGTGTTTGCAGAATATCCGTGTGTACATGGATGTCTGTGCATGGGAGTGTGTGCGTCCATGTGCACACATAGCTGTGTGTTGGGGAGAGTGTCCTGGTCAGTGTGTGCCCATGTGTGTGTGTCTCTGTCAGTGTGTGTGTTCCCGACTATGTGTGCACTTGACTGTTTGCAGAAGTGTCTGCATCAGTGTGTGCACATGAATGTCTGCCCATGTGAGTGTGTGCGTCTGTGTGCACACATAGCTGTATGTTGTGGGTAGGGTATTGATCAGCGTGTGTCTGCATGTGTCTGTGTGTGTGTGTGCTTGCGTGACCCCCCACCCCCGCCCAAAGAGGAGACGATGGCATGTTGCTCTCCCCACCACTCCGCATGTTGATATTATCACTTCTGCTTCCCAAGTCTGGCAGGAGACGCAGAATTAAACACAGACGCTCTGGTGCCAAAACAAAATTGTGAAAAGATTTGAAGCCCCTGTTCCCTAAACTTGCAGCCTATCAAACTGGGAACAAGCCCGGCTTTGTTTTATTTCCTGCATTGAACGGGGGTAGAACAGTCTGGAGCCACACTGGTTCTGATAGAAGAGCTGACTCAAAGCCAGGGAATTTAAAATTGCTGAAACCCAAGGCAGCATGGAGACAGCAAGATGTGATGAAGGGAAAAAAGCTTATATGGGAGGCGGGGGGTGGGGGGAGACATTCTTACCTCGAGGTAGGAATGAGGAGAAGTGGCAGCCCCATTTCTGAGAAAAACAGAAGCACAAAGAGGAAAAAAAAGTTGGTTCAGGCAGGAAACCCCGGGGAAGGTCGGCAGACTCTGATCTCGATTTGCCCTGCCTGCATCCAGGGCCAGCCCAGTGGGGGGTACTGACAGTCAAAGGGGGCAGAAAGAACCTGGTCCATTTGAAAGTGAACTCTTGTCCAACCTTTCTGTTCACTTCTGGGGAGACAATGTCTAGCTGGGAAGCCACATCCTTGGGTCACAGAAGTCTGGCGTCTCTGACTCCCAGCCTAGTGCTCCCTGCCCCTTGGGGTCCTAAATGGGAGGTGAGAGCCGGCATCACCCAGGATCTCTCCTGGCTTGCTTTGCTGGCTCATTGCTTCTCTTTCTGGAAACATTTGGAGCCTTTGATCTTGTACTGGCTTCACCTGAGTTTTCTGGTTTTTATCTTAATCATAAGGTTCTGCAGTATGGTATCAACCAGGTTGTGTTTTCACCAGTGAGTAAAGAGTCTTTTTATCCCTTTATCCTCCCCAAGGGAATTGATGACAATAGTTCCCCAAACCTACAGATCCCAAGGTGGCTGGTCTCCAGGTCAATGGGAAGGAAAGAAGTTTGTGGGAGGGTCCAGAAAGGCCACCAGAACAGAGTTTGGGGGGAAGGGCAGGGGTTAAGGGAGAATCGTTCTATTGCCAGGGGTGGGCGTGTGGGCCTGCTGGAAGAACTTGTCAAAGGCTCATCATCAATTCATGTGTTGTAGATGGTTACCCTTGAGGCTTCACTGGTGGCTCAGCTGGTAAATAATCTACCTGCCAATGCAGGAGACGCGGGTTCAGTCCCTGGGTTGGGAAGATCCCCTGGAGAAGGAAATGACAACTTGCTCCAGTATTCTTGCCTAGAAAATCCCATGGACCAAGGAGCCTGGCAGGCTAGAGTCCATAGGGGCACAAAGACTTGTATATGACTGAGCACACACTCCCGAGGGAGTATCCCTGAGACCATGTCTGTCCCAGAGCCAGGTTCCTGCTCTTGAACTGGGCCTCTCTCCCTAGATGTTATCAGGCCAGGGGCATGGGATTTCTCCCACTCTGCTCCATCCCTTCCTCCAGGCTCACCCTCCAGGAGCGGCCAGCTCTGTATAGAAGCCTAGCCCTTCTCAAGAAGAGGCCCTTACTCCGTTCTAAGAGCTGCAGGCTGTGGGTGTTTTAGCTATGACCACATCAGCCGCTGACTTCATCACCCAGACTCCATTCCATGGGCAACCCCAACGGTTGTTAAAGCCCAATGTCTAATCTGTCCTGGTTCAAATGATAGCTCTTCCCTCTGTTATCTTTTGCCAAGAAAACTTTGGATTATAAATCTCCTTTACTGGGGCTTGTAAAATGAATTGGGAGATGTTCATGGAGGAGAATACTCTGTAGCTGCTAAAAAGAAGGGGGCAGATTTATGTAAAGGAACGACATTCACAATATTATTTCTGATTCTTTTCTTTGATAAATGAAAAAAGCCAGCTGTAGAAGAGCAGAGATTGCTAGATCCCATTTTTTAAAAAAAAAAAAAACATAATGAGTATATGTAGAAGAAAAGCCATGGACTAAATTGCTGGCAATAGTGATTTTGGGGAGCTGGGGCTTGGGAACTTGTAATTTTTACTTCATGTGTCTGTTCTCTTCTTCTCCCTCTCTGTTTCAGTAGATTGTATTGAGCATAGATAGTTTTTAAATTAAAAAAATCTCAGTCCGAGATGGCTGGAGTTTATGGTAGACACCCCCTCCCCCCCTTTTTTTGGTGGCAACATCACAAGGGCACAGACTGAGGAGACCTGTCTTTTCTCTTAGCCAGGGGTTTAAAGTCTTTTTTGTGTGTGCCATGGACCTTTTTGACAGCCTGATGAAGAAAGAGGTTTCCCTTCTTAGAACAATGCTTTAAATATCTAAAATCAAATAGAACTACAAAGGAAGTCAAATACACTGAGATATAGTTATCAAAAATGTTCAAATTTGGGATATCATAATATATGTGCTCCTTCATACATTAAAATACAAGATCTCGCTGCAGGTCTCATAACCACCATAACTTAGAATTAGCAAGAGAATACATGATGTTTTGAGAAATCTGTAACCCTTGACTGTTATATGCAAGTATCTATAATTGCCATCAGTGACAGAGTCAGATATGCTAATACTACTCTGGCCTGGAGTTTTCCTTCATAAGTGAAGGAATACTAAATTACTGTTAGGAGTGCGAAAAATGAAGATGTAAAATGAAATGTTTTTCCATCCCGTGTCACAGACCCCTATTTGAATGTCCCAGGCTGAGAACACCTGCTCTTCACTGGCTGTGAGACACTGAATCATATTATTCCCTCTCAGAATCTCAGTCTCTCTATCTGGGAAATGAGGACTTAGCTATGGCCAGTGAGTATTGTCTTCTGTGGCACCTGTAATTGATTGAAGTGACTTGGTGAGGCACGTGGAAAACGCTATTAGGATCGCCTCTGAGATCAATTGGAAAGAAGGCTGGGAGTACTCGGCGATGTCTGCCGTGGGCACTAGACAGGAGAAGGGGAAAAGCATGCTTGCACGGATTCCCATCCCTGGGCCTGAAGAGTCTATGGTCTCTTCCAGCTCTGATACTCTATATTCAGTCTGAAATGAACTATTCTCTTCTGACTCTAGTTAACGGTATCTCCTGTCCAAGAACACTAACAACATCAACGATTGTTATTAATAGTCCTTCCTGAGGATTTTGTGTGTGTGTGTGTGTGTGTGTGTGTGTGTGTGTGTGGCATGGTCTCCCCCAGTCTACTCCCCATCCCAGACCATTATCTTCTGATAGACTTTCCGTAAAATGAAATTGTAAGCGTTACCTCAAATTTCAGTGATAGAATGGTTACTGGGAACAGATTGTCTAGAAAGAAAACAAGAATTAGTAAACACTGTCTTACAAATGAGCCATCTGGAGATTTATTTACATAAGAAAAGAGGGAAGACTTGGTATTTTCATGCTGGGGTTTGTTTCTTCTACAAGTAGCCACAGGGGTGTATTTGTCATGAACACACATTGAGCTTTTTAGCAGAGATTGCTGAAGGCATGAAAAAGCAATGCTCATTTGGTTGGTTATTTGGAGAATGGGAAAGAGAAGAGAGAGAGTGGGAAAGCCACCAAAAAACCCGCCACAAAAACCCCATGCTTTTTGAACGAAATTTGGTATATGGGATTTCAAAATGCTTTTAATGCATTCACACCCTAGTTTTAAAATTACGTATTATCATCAATGTGTCAAATAAGAATGATTTTCCTGCAATAGGGTCAAATTTGGAGGCATTGAACAATCTGCCAATGCAGAAGGACCGAAGAATAATGCTAGGGGATCAAAACCTTGACACAGTTTGAATCAGTGTGGAGAGTGATCCTAGACTCCAGAGATACCCCTGGGTGTCAGCCCAGCTTTTCAGAACTACTTAACCCTCTCCTCTAGCTTGTCTGTTTACCACTGTGCTTCAGGAATCACACACTGAAATAGTCCTCTCTTCCTGGGAGACCAGGCATGGGCTTCCCAAGTGGTTCAGTGGTAAAGAATCTGCCTGCACTGCAGGAGAGGCAGGAGACTTGGGTTTTATCCCTGGGTCGGGAAGATTCCCTGGAAGAGGAAATGGCAACCCACTCCAGTATTCTTGCCAGGGTAATCCCGTGGTTAGAGGAGCCTGGCAGGCTAAGGTCCACGGGATTGCAAAAGAGATGGACAAGACAGAAGGGGCTGAGCATGCATGCCTAGGAGACCAGCCTCAGAACCTCTCCTCCCATTCACCCAGGACTGTTCATCCTTGCAGGGTGGACAACACAGAGCAAATAAGGGATGGGTGGGGAGGAGCCCATGGGGGAGGCACTTCCTAAGCCCTCAATCCCCCAGGTGGATGACACCAAAGAGAATGGGGTTGCATTGCAGGCTATACCTGCAAAGTGACAGTCTTGGTAAAAATAGCCCACTGTGTCTGGACAAGCACTGTTTGGCCAATAAAATACAAGTTAATAAGACAAGAGTTGGACTGACTTTATAGAAAGATAGCTTTCTGCTCCTGGACTGGGCTAGGTTGCTTACATGTTTGCTCTGGAAATTGTATAGCTCAGGGCAGCAGCTCTTTAGAGGGGCAAGAAGAGGCAAGATTGAAGGGGCTGAGCAGGTCCACCACTGCCCTGGGGCTTCTGGAGTCAGAAACAGATGCAAGGAGGACGGGAAGTGAAGCTTGAAGAGTGAACACAGCTGGAAGGCACCCAGCAATTCAGAGCCATCCGCATGGAAGATAATTACCTGCTGACAGGTTTCTGATATATACCTGAATGGGTGTGCTTGTGTGTATGTGTGTCTTTTCAGGCAACTCAGGGGCATATTCCATCCTCCATACCTGGGCAAGAGGGGGAAGGGCTCATAAATAAAGACTCAGAACCCCTAAGCATTGTATGGTGAAAAAATCTGCAATTAAGCTTGAAAACGTGGAAGATGCAAGGAAAAACAAAATTTGAAATATGGGAAGGTTCTGAGAGAGGAAAAGCCAGAGCAGTGCTTTGGGTCAGTGTCTGGCCTGGAGATGTTTCAGAAATGGTTATGAAGGAGTATATGATAAACTGATCACCTTGACTGAAGGGAATTATAAGAAGAAAAAACAGTCAGTATGGCACACACTCAGCCTGGCTCTGGGGTTTGGACCTTTCATGGCCCATCTTGCTGTAGACACTCTTTGTGGATCCATTTTCCAGAAGAGTATCCAGAGGCTGAGAGAGGGTAAGTGAGTTGCCCAAGGGTATACAACTAGCAAGAGGGAGGGTAAGGATTTAAAGCTACATAACCTGACCCCTGGGTTCCCCTGATGGCTCAGCGGGTAAAGAATCCACCTGGAATGCAGGAGACAGAGGTTTGATTGCTGGGTCAGGACGATCCCTTGGAGGGAGGGCATGATCCCTTAGAGAGGGCTTACCCACTCTAGTATTCTTGCTGGGAGAATCACCTGGTCAGAGAAACCTGGCAGACTATAGTCCATGGGGTTGCAAAGAGTCCGAGATGACTGAAGTGACTGAGCATGCACCACAAACTCAGCCTGACCGCTAAACCTGCCTTCTTAGCTATTACTTCAGCAACGGTGAACTTGACCTTCTGGAAGTGACAAATGGGAGCCAAATGAAGTGAGAGGAGCACTGGAGTAGGAGAAGACTTCAGCTTGTGACCCTAAGACTCTTCAAAATGTTGGGCAAAGTCATCATTATTTTGGCATGTTCTTCCTGCAGGATATCGTTATTTTGGTATCCTCATTATAACCATTATGATTTATCACCACCAATATGTGGAATAGGATGATACAGTTGTAGCATATTGGATTTTGTTCTTCAGACTCTAAATGGATGTTTATGGGGCTCTGAAAGTGATGCCAGACCATAGTGAAATTGGATAGTTTTCCAGTTCAGTGATTCCAAACATGGAAGAGCTACTCATGATATCTAAAAGTTATGCAGATTTTCACAGATTGTACTTGTATATTTAGTATCCAATGTTGATGAAATGCATACTATCAAAAACTACTGTAAATTTAGAAGTGCCTATAAATGAATTTATTTGTTATTGTTATGACACCACCTACACATATTTGAAAGCAGTCATGTAAGCATGGGAGAGACAAAAAGATTGCTTAGAACACGGACCCGGCTTCCTGAGCAAGGGTGTTTAGGATGATATGTTTCTATCCTAAAATGAGAAAGGAATGGGTCCTTTTCATGTAACACAAAGTAGTGTTCTTGTCTTTAGCACCAAATGGACCTCTTGACTTTCTGTACAATCCAACATGATACCGTCCATCCTGAATGATCTGTTCAAGAATGAAAGTTGATTTTGAGGAAACAGTGGTCTAATTTGACCATTAAGGATGTCAGGCTGAGTCTGACTCATAGATGAAGTAAAGGGTGTGACTTGTTCCATCAAAGTCATTCCAGAAGGCTTGATCTCCGAGTCAGGTAAGGGAAGCCATAAGTTTATGACCCATTTGCCACTTCTGGTTCCTGTTGTTGAGAGCCTCTGTTGATTCCTTGGTGATAGCAATTGGGAAGTGTGACCTATGGAAAAATGAAGCCTGCAGCTCTACTGATGGAATCTGTAGATATTTCTCCCTTGCCCTCCCGTTTCCAACGGCAGAACTGGCTCTCTATAATTCATCCTTGCTTTTTCAGTCCTGATGCCAGAAGCAGCACATTCCGCAGGCACTTGGTAGAGTTTTATCTGGTTGTCCTTCCAGGAACTGACAGTGGAACTCATTGCTGATGGAAAGGAAAGGTAATGCAATACCGATATTATGCTACTTTTCTGTGGAGACCCATAAGGAAGAATCATGCTTGTTATCCATTCATCTTTTTCCCTTTCTGAAGTTTTCACAATTTAACCAGCCAGAACAAATCTGTGTCATTTTCGAACTCATGGTACTGGAATTTTCCTAACATCCCTGGTATTTTAAACTTGAGTGCCAAATAGACTGCTTTTTCCTTAGAAATGAATGATCTCTTCAATTTGCAGATACGGAGACAGGAGTCATTATGTCTTCCTCTGTCTTGACACATAAATACCCACCCAGAGAGGATGGAGGTGTTAGTGGTTTCCTCTCACTTCTGCTATTATACGAACTTGCATGAGATTGCATTGTGAATGGCAATTCTGTCTTCCGTTGCAGGGACAATATTATGCATTTTGCTAAGCTTTAGGAGAGAACACAAGTGGTGAGGATTCAACAGTTATTATGAGGAGAATCTAGTAGGCTTACAGTTCCAACTTGTTTAGGGGCTCAACTTCTGGAAGACAGCCTACAAAAATAGCAATTTACAGGAAGGAAAAAAAAATCGGGTCCTGAGGCATTGGGTCGGGGCAGACATTAGTTCTATTTAGGGCTTAAACCAGCCCACAGTTAATTGTAGGTCTCTTGCATTAGCTTGTAGGAGCAGTAAAAGCATGTAATTCAAGCTAATCTGATGGGCAAATGAACTGGGTACTTGGTGCCAAGTGAGACCGTGAAACAAAAGGACACATGTGTTTCCAGGAAAAAAACAAACACACACACACACACAACATAGTTTCAACTGTTGCACACGTGAAACTCTGGAGAATTCTTCGGAAGTTTTGCCATTTTAGGAAAGGACCTTGAGGGTACAGTGGATGTACTTCTGAAGCCCAGAGCTCTCAGTTACCTGGGCAGTGAAGCCTGTGGCCTGGAATAATGGGGAGGGGGACAAGCTTTCAGAAGTTTCTTTCAACTGATTGTCAAAGCTTTCTTTAGAAAGCACCCCTGTCTGGTGGGTCTTTGCATTCATTTTCCCTGACTGTGCACTAGAATCAGCCCAAGTCCCATCCTTGAAAATTCTGATTTACTTGGTCTGGAGAGGGACTCAAGGACCATTTCTTTCTAAAAGTCACCCTGGAGGAGTGTGATGTGATGATAAGGGTTAGAATTCAAAATATTTGTGTGTGCGTGAGTGCTCAACCGTGTCCGACTCTTTGCTACACCATGGGCTGTAACATAACAGGCTCCTCTGTCCATGTGATTCCCCAGGCAAGAATACTGGAGTGGGTTACCACGCCCTCGTTCAGGGGATCTTCCCGACCCAGGGATTAAACCTGCCTCTCCTGCATTGGCAGGTGGATTCTTTACCACTGCGCTACCTGGGAAGCCTCAGAACTGCTGATCTAGTGGCAGATAGGGCTGAAGGAAGGTGAGCTGGTGGCTGAGGATAATGGTTTTTCTTTTAGCTCCTGCAAGGGAAGTGAGAAACAGCCACCTGTGAGGTTATAAATGAGTATTTGACACTGCGATGATGCCATCTTGTCATCCAAGTTGTGGGATTACTGTTACTGGGGAATTATGGCACAGGTGATTTTTCTAGTCCAGAGACTGACTTCTTTAAGCAGAGATGTAACGCGACCCTGGATGAGACCAGTTCTAATGTGCTGCCTGCCAGCGTAAGTCCTCCCAGAACGTGGCCCTGACTTTCTTCCTTTGATCCTGAGCCTCAAACCAGGCTTTAGTACATCCTTTCCCTGGCAGGACTACCCTCCTGGGGTCCAGGATGTGAATATCTGTTGATGAGGTGCCTTTAGGAGAGTGAAACAAGCAGGCAGTTTAATCATTTAAGTCAGAAATTATCCCTTTCAGCAAACATGTGTCAAGCCAGTAGTTGAAAAAAATGTTAAAACAGTAGTCAGTTTGCTTTGAATACATTTTGCTAATTTAAACCGATTATATAAAAGTTTGTGTTAAAATCAGGTGCTTGGTTTTTACCATTGAAAGAAAAATTTTAGAAGGCAAAAAAAATGTCATACCCAAAATGCATAATTTGGACTGAACTCCAGGATTAGAATTCTCAAAGACTGGAGGCAGAAAGTTAAATAGTAACTCAAACATAAGCTATTAAATGGCTTGAAAATGAGATTTTGAAAAACATACTACTGATTAATAGGATTCATCAGAAAGGACACTAAAAAGAAAAAGCAGTCTTGTCTGTTGCAGACTAAATATTAACTCCGCATTAGGGAAACAATGGATATATTGTTTTTATACTCTAGGTGTTTATATATATACTCCAGAGTATAAAACAATGGCTATATTGTTCTATACTCTAGATGTTATAAGTGGAAATTGAAGTAATTATTGGGACTTCATATTGGGTTAGCAAGTCAACATAAATTGTAAGCATAAAATTGTGGTCTCACTGGAGGGCATAATAAGCAACATCATTTGTGTTCTCAGGTGTGCAGGTAAGATTTTCTGAGATCAGGTAAACCAAGTATGGGAAGGTGGATGGCATAAATGACTTCTTCACAAACATTTAAAACAGGAACAAAACATTCACATATAGATAGGAGCTGATGAGCGGGTAACTTTGATGATGGGATTTGCTAGCATTTTAATGTACAAGAATTGCCCAGAGGGATCTGAACAACAGACCTGAAAAGGCTCCGTTGCAGGGTCCAAGATTAGTTCACTCCTCCCTTCATTATCTCATCACTATCGTACAGAGTACACACGTACTCTGTGCCAGGTGACTCCACAAGGAACATTTATGGATGTGGGATTCTAAGTTAGTCAGCATTCTCCATAAGATGTATGTCTATCTCTGTCTCCATATCTATTGCCATATAACACTATATATATATGTATATGTATGTACATGTATGTTTATGAGTATATATATATATATATATATATATATATATATATGAAAGACTTTAAAGAATTGACTCATGCAGTTGTGGAGGTTAGCAAGTCCAAAACATTCAGGGTAGGTTAGCAGGTTGGAAACCAGTGAAAGACCTGATGTTGTAGCTCAAGTTTGAAGGTCATCTGCTGGCAGAATTTCCTTTTCGTGAAGGATATCAGTCTTTCTTCTGTTAAGACCTTCGACTGATTGGGTGAGGCTCACCCGCCTTATGGAGGGTAACCTGTTTTATTCAAAGTCTACTGGTTTCGGCATTGTGCATTTGTTATGCTTAGTCGCTCAGTTATGTCTGACTCTTTGTGACCCTTTGAACTAGGGTCCTCTGTCCATGGGATTTTTTAGACAAGAATACTGGAGTGGATTGCCGTTTTCCTCGCCCAGGGTATCTTCCTGACCCAGGAATCAAACCTGCATCTCCTGTGTCTCTTGCATTGCAGGCTGATTCCTTACCTGCTGAACCATCAGGGAAGCCTGGTTTCAATGTCAATGTCGTCCAAAAAGTACCTTCACAGAAATGTCTGGAATAATGTTTGACCAAATATCTGGGTACCCTGGTCTAGACAAGTTGACACATTGGATTAACCATCACAGATGGACCCCTTGTGTGCAGGATGAAAGAGTCAGGATTCTGAGTGGTGGACCCCTAGGTCTATCTCCCGAGTCCTGGCTTACCCCCTCTCTGTGTCATTCCTGGGGAATATTTGATGATGCTCCCTGAGGTCCTGTCAGCTTGCAGGATGGATGCTACAAAATGAGGTTCAGTAGGCGAGGAAAGGGGCTGATCTATCTCACACACAATTACCACTCAAGAGATAGAATGGAAATCTAATGAGGAAAAGTTAGCTGTGCACGTATGGAGTTCAGAAGGCAGGAAGAATCTCTTCCGTTACTTCTTTGCCATAAAATTGTCCTCATCACTAAGTTTATAATGCAAACACATTTTGACTGCCAGCTGAAACACTGTGTTTCCTTCCCATGCTTCTTGAGTCTGGTGGACATTTAAAGTTGTTATTTAGTTGCTAAGTTGTGTCCAACTCTTTGTAACTCCATGGACTGTAGTCCGCCTGGCTCCTCTGTCCTTGAGATTTCCCAGGCAAGAACACTGGAGTGGGCTTTTTGCTATTTCCTTCTCCACTGGTGGCCATTATTTTACCGTAAATAGGACAAGTAAAAGTGTAGCTGGAAGTGCAAGTTGATTAATGACATTGTTTACCATAATATTTGTATGATGGACTTAATTTTTCTCATCTTTTTTATATGATAACATTTCAGCAATTTGGGAACATGGGGAAAAAAATAAGTAGGCCCACCATAACAGTATAATGATTTATATTTTTGTGTGTTCCCTTTTAGTCTTTTTTTGGATACATATATTTGCTTGCATGATTATTATAGAGTCCATATATTTTTATCCTTTCCCCATTAATATTTTATCATATGTACATTTCCATGTCTTTTGTAGCTAGTCTTTTTGGAGCCATAACATTACATCAAAGTGATGTAGAATAATTTAATTAACCAACCCTTATTGTTGCTTATTGAAGTTGCCTCAAGTCTTTTCCTGTTACAAATCATATTGCTATGGTTTGCTTTTATTTTCTTTAGGATAAATTCCTAAAAACAAGATCCCTGAGCTATGAACATTTTATAGCACTTAATGTGCACTGCTTTTGTTCGAATTCATTGGACTGTGTGCATTTTTCTAGATTTTTGTTTTGTTGTTGTTTGTTTCTTCCCTGTTTCTTTGGTAATGACCATATGTTACCACCTCTGGTTCCCACCAATGACCTCTGTAGACAAGGCGACACGCAGATGGCCATCCCAACTTCCTGATTCCTTCAGTCATATCTTTCTGACAAAAATAGCCTTTGAGGCTAAAAATGTCCATACCTTGTCCTAGCTCAAGGGAGATTTATAGCTTGGAAAATCTGAGTACAGTCTCTGCAGCCATTTTTCAACTGAGAGTGGAAAAAAACTACGTTTCACACTTAAAAGCAATTTGGGATTTATTTTTGGTTCTTTGATAATTCAAGGAGTCTTGGAAATGCTTCACGTCTCATTGCTTCTAATATAATTGAAGACGAGCCCCAGGTTGAGAAGTTTAAGGAGCAGTAGTTAGAATTTGGAGCAAACATTTTACAAGACAGAAGTTAATGGTGCTACTATTTCTGTAAAAAGAGTTTACTTTTTGTTGCAGTATTTGGACCTTCATGTTAAACATTAGTGTTAGTTCTCCTTTCTTTGGTGTAGGTCTCATTTTAGTATCCCCTGGAGGAGGAAATGGCAACCCACTCTGGTATTCTTGCCTGAAAAATTCCATGGACAGAGGAGCCTGGCAGGCTGCAGTCCACGGGGTTGCAAAGAGTTGGACTCAACCAAGTGATTAAGTGCTCATACATCTTGGTACGAGGAAATAATGTGTTTAAAGCAGTCAATTTGAAAATTGGTGTTAGGCATGGCATGAAACTTAAGTACAAGGAATGAATTGCTTGTATTGTGGGAAAACTATTTATACTTAAACCCACATCTTTTTTTCACATCTCATATAAATGGAATCATACACGAGGTGGCCTTTTGTGACTGGCTTTTTTCATTTAGCTTAGTGTTTCTGAGACTCACCCATGCTGTAACATGTATAATCAGATCTTTGTTCCTTTTGGTAGATAAATAGTACTCCATTATATAGATAAGCCACATTTTATTTATCTACCCATCGGCTGATGGATTGCTTTTGCTTTTTGACTATTATGAATCATGTTGCTATAAATACTCATATTCAAGTCTTGGGTGAATATATGCTTTCATTTTTCTTGGATACATATCTAGAGGTGGAATTGCTGAGTCCAATGGTCCATGTTATCTTTTTAAGAAACTGCCTGTTTGCTTTTAAGAAACTACCCAATATATAGAGCTGGACGAGGTAATGGGTAGGCCTGTTACTGTCAGCTTGGGTGAAGGGAATGATCCAGGTTGAGAGTAAGAATGTAAAGTGGTAGAAGAGTGCCTGAGACCAAGGAAATTTTAATGAGGCTGATTCTCCATAATAACTGTTCATTCAGAACAACTTTCTGCTGCTGCTGCTGCTGCTGCTAAGTTGCTTCAGTCATGTCCGACTCCATGTGACACCATACACGGCAGCCCACCACGCTCTGCTGTCCCTGGGATTTTCCAGGCAAGAACACTGGAGTGGGTTGCCATTGCCTTCTCGAACAACCATCTATTCAGTTTCTAAGCATATTTATAAGTGTAATAGTGAAATTGTAGGATACTAATGATCTGGAAGAGTTGATTCGATCCATGGATAAAGCTTCCTATGTCTAATTTTAAATGCCTAATTCCCTGGTGGATCAGACAGTAAGGAGTCTGCATGCAATGTGGAAGGCCTGGTTCAATCTCTGGATGAGGAAGATCCCCTGGAGAAGGAAATGGCAACCCGCTCCAGTGTTCTTGCCTGGAAAATCCCATGGACGGAGGAGTGTGGTGGGCTATAGTTCAGAGAGTCGCAAAGAGTCACGACTGAACGACTTCACTTTCAATTTACTTTTTAGGAATTGAAAAACAAATACCACTCCCAGCAGCTCCCCAAGTTTTTCTCAATGAATATCCTGTCTGGGCCTTCTACTAAAAACAGTCTCTGTGCTTGCCTTCAGTTAATACACTAATGTTGATTCCTTAACACTCAATGAGGGAAACCAACAGTTCACCAAATGTTTGAACTCTCCCTGAATTCTGCTGTGTTTGTGACGGTTATAGTAAATTTGGTTTATTTTACACAAAATCCCTATAACAACACGGGAGACAGTGTTTAGGGAATGTTTCTGAAATGGCCATTCTATAAGTTTAAGAAGATATATTCTAAGTATGTTAATGTTACTTCTATCAGATGCTTCACTTTTCACTTATAAACATCTGAATACGAATACCTTAGGAATTTGATATTAACCTCAGCATTAAACCCAAGATAGTTAATTCACATGAACGTCTGGCCATGAAGATCCCTTTTCCTCTTCTTTAGTAGAAAGATGATATTTGTGTAATTATATCCCTAGGTGGCATTAACGACAGAATTGAAGGTTTGTCTTCCTTCTGGCAAACAAACCTCGGTTTTTGATTTGACGCCCGTACCGCTTGCTTGTATAATCACACTACATGTGAAGGGTGGAAATTAGGGTGTAGGGTTGCTGATTTATATTCCACAAACTGAGTTTTCCTGTGCCAACCCAGAAAAATCTTACCATTGCTGAAGTATTCAGTTTTCTTGTGGCTTCTCCAGGCTCTGTAAGTGATCCAGGAGGCAAATTTTGGTACATTCCAGCACAAGGTCTAATTATGGATGTAATGATTGGTGAACATTTAAAGCAAAAACCTAAATACTAAACCTGGACCTTCTTGTTTTTAGATGAAAAGGTCAGTAACCCAGTGTCAACAGTTTGAGACAGCTTGGGTTATAACTCGAAAAAATAATCGAAGTCAGCAAGAAAAAACAAACCCAGACCATTCTGTTGCTTATAAGTGAAGGAATTCAGTTGTCTTATGTGTTGTAACTGACACGATTTGACATGCTCATTTTTTTTTTAAGTCTTTGGGTTTTGAATAATTGCTTCTTGCCGAAAGCCTATATTTTCTGTACTCTGTGGTTGCCAAGCTGTACTCGACTTTTAAAAGAGAGTCAAAGGAATGTTTCCTTGTGAGAAATTGCTGCTTTGTGGAGTACAAATGAGAGGTTTCATGATCTTTGAAGCTAGGAAGGCCAAATCTGGCTTAGAAACCCCATTGCCAAGCTGCATTTTATATTCTTCATTGCTTTACTAAACTGAACTGTCCTTTTGTTGGAAGTGGGGGAAAGAAAGATGTAGTGGAGAACTGGGGTTTAGATAAGTGATTCTTCCCCTCTGGCTCTGAAAGCAGAAAGTTCTTCATGACCATTGCAGTCTAGAAGTCAGAATGTCAGAGTATTCTCACTCTAGACCAGTGCTTCTCAGCTAGGGAAGACTGTGTCCCCTAGGGGCTAGAAGGCAATGTCTGGAGAGATTCTTGGTTGTTATAACTGCAGGGGAGTGTGCTTCTGGCATTTAGTGGCTAGAGACCGAAGGAAATCAAAGTATTAGTCTTTCAGTCAGGTCTAACTCTTTGTGACCCCATGGATGTAGCCCATCACAGGATTCTCCATCCTTGAGATTTTCCAGGCAAGAATACTGGAGTGGGTTGCCGTTTCCTTCTCCAGGCGATCGTCCCGACCCAGGGATTGAACCCGGGTCTCCTTCATTGCAGGTGGATTCTTTACCGTCTGAGCTCCCAGGGAAGCCCTGGCTAGAGACCAGGGATGCTGTTAAACATCCCACATAGCACAGGACAGCCCCCAACAACCAAGGATTGTTCGGGTGAACAGATGCTGACTTGGAGAGATCACTCTTATAGCAGAAGTTTCTTGTTCTGCTGTTCACAGGAGTGGAGAACAGAAAGTAGATCCGGTGTCTTTTTTCCAATAAAATGTTTGCTTTCATTTGGCGCTTTATTTCTTGAGACTGTTCTTAAAGAGAGTGCTGGAATAAGACATTGAAGCAAGCTCCCCACGTGCAGAAGGAAGCTCTGCAGAGCTGAAGGACACAGAGACGCACAGCTGGCGTCACGTGACTTCAGCCTCCCCCTCCACGCTCAGTGAGCCATTGGCAAGACGCTACAGGCCTGGATTTGTTTTATTCTTTTATTTGCAAATGTTTCATAAAATGCTTTTGCCTCAGGTTAACTCTCTTCTTTGTTGAAAAAAAAAAAAAGGTTTGTTTTTCTTTTTTTGGTGAGGAATTATTCTTTAAGCTTTCACCTTTCTTGGATGGAAGCACTTTGACAAACAGATTATAAAGCCATCCAAAGTCACCATAACCTCTAGGCTGTTTCAAACCTTCCTGAGCCGTGTGTGCAGGGAAACAAAACCTCTTTAGCCAGTTTTCTAGAGTCAAAATGTCCAGGTATTCTAGGGGCCAGCTGTGGTCTGTGAACAAACATGGAACCCAGGTTGGCCTCCTCCCCAGTTTCTGAGCCCTGATCGCACTGTACAAGCATGACCGATTCTTGGGGTTACTCCAGGCAGGAGAAATGTGAATGAAGCACGTTCACACCAACAGGTTCATTTCTCATTGATTTCCCTCCTCTACATTTATTTTATTTTTTAAATTTTTATTAAAAAAATTTTTTTTTTGGCCACGCCACGTGGCATTCAGGATCTTAGTTCCCCAACCAGGGGTCAAAGCCATGCCCCTTGCAGTGGAAGCACAGAGTATTAACCACTGGAGCATCAGGAAATTTCCACCTCCTCCACTTTTAAATGAAAGGCTTATGGAGAATGATAAAAGCTAAAAAGGTGATTGTCTGCCACAGTTGTTTCAGAAATTATTGTTGCTGGTTGGTTGAGGGGTTCTGCATCTCCTTAATATTCCTAAATTGAGCTAACTCTGCTGAGCATTGTCTTTATCGGTAAATACATACCATACTATCCAATTCCAACAATATGAAAAATGGGAAAGTGAATTGTGTTTTCTACCATGAACTTTGTTAGGATTATTACCTTAGTTAATTTTTAAAGGAAGCCTTATGAATGGAGGACTTTTATTATTTTTGGTTTTGCAGACAAGGAAACTGAGGCTTAAGAAATTGAGTAATCTGTTGATGTTTATAGAACTTCTAAGTAACTAGGTTAGGATTAGAAGTCAGGCAGGCAACTTTGTATTTTCTAGATTCTGCTGGAGAGTAGGAGTTCAAGGGATGTCCTCTGAGCTGAAATTTTGTCCACGCACCAAGTGAAAGCATATCATTGTTCAATCACTCAGTCATGTCCGACTCTTTGCAACCCCATGGACTGCAGCATGCTAGGCTTTCCTGTCCTTCACTGTCTCCCAGAGCTTGCTCAAACTTATGTCCATTGAGTCAGTGAGGACATCCAACCATCTCACTCCCTGTGGTCCTCTTCTCTTCCTGCCTTCAATCTTCCCACTATCAGGGTCTTTACTAGTGAGTTGATTCTTTGCATCAGGCGGCCAAAGTATTGGAGCTTCAGCTTTGGCATCAGTTCTTCCAGTGAGTATTCAGAGTTGATTTCTTATATATATGTGCATTTAGCTTACAATTTCAGCTACATATGCTGAGGAAACTAATGATCAAGTCTCAAGGATCTACAGAGGGTCTTAGATGGCCAAGGAGACACTGTCTTTCTCCTTTCTGTCCAGAGATGTGTCTTGGAAGTGACAACACTTTGCTCAATGAGTGATTCTGATCCTTAAGGATGATTTTTCATCTTGGACCCTAAACGCAAACCTTCTACTTTACTGTGGTTCTCAATAAGAGAACTAGGGACCTGATTTAGTTCAACATTGGACGAAATCCTGGTTGACTACCCTTCTGAAGACATGACCTATCTTTCTCCAGTAGACACAAGGGTGCTTCAGAGCCACGGTGTCTATTACTTTAGTTGTCTACTGGCCACTTGAAATGTGGCGAGTCTGAGTTAAGATGTGCTGTAGGTATAAAGTACACACTGGTCTGTGAGTGCTGCGCTTAGTTGCTGAGTGGTGTTCGACTCTTTGCAACTCTATGGACTGTAGCCCACCAGGCTCCTCTGTCCATGGGGATTCTCCAGGCAACAATACTGGAGTGGGTTTCCTTGCTTCTCCAGGGGATCTTCCCAACCGAGGGGTAGAACCCAGGTCTCCCACATTCCAGGCAGATTCTTTACCATTTGAGACATCAGGGAAGTCCAAGAATACTGGAATGCATAGCCTATCCCTCCCCCAGGGGAACTTCCCAACCCAGGAATTGGACTGGGGTCTTCTGCATTGCAGGCAGAGTCTTTACCAGCTAAGCTACCCATGAAGCCCTTTACTGTGAGTACTTAGTACCAAAAAAAAAGTAAAATATCTCATTCAGTTCAGTTCAGTTCAGTCGCTCAGTCGTGTCCTACTCTTCGCGACCTCATGAATCACAGCACACCAGGCCTCCCCTGTCCATCACCAACTCCCGGAGTTCACTCAAACTCACGTCCATTGAGTTGGCGATGCCATCCAGCCATCTCATCCTAGGTCATCCCCTTCTCCTCCTGTCCCCAATCCCTCCCCGCATCAGAGTCTTTTCCAATGAGTCAACTCTTTGCATGAGGTGGCCAGAGTACTGGAGTTTCAGCTTTAGCATCATTCCTTCCAAAGAAATCCCAGGGCTGACCTCCTTTAGAATGGACTGGTTGGATCTCCTTGCAGTCCAAGGGACTCTCAAGAGTCTTCTCCAACACCACAGTTCAAAAGCATCAATTCTTCGGTGCTCAGCTTTCTTCACAGTCCAACTCTCACATCCATACATGATATCTCATTAGTACGTTTTAATGTTGATTACATTGTAAAATAATATTTTGGATAGATTACATTGAATAAAATACATTATGAAAATAAACTTGACCTGTTTCTTTTTACACTTTTAATAAACTGAGATTTTTAAATTACATATGTGACTCCCACTCTATATCTATTGGACAGTGGTGGGCAAGTTAGTGAGTTTTTAAGGAAAATATGACTATATGTGTTAACTTTCTAAGCTAACTACCCCAAAATAAAAATTCAACTTTATTATAATTTTCAAAATAACCCTGCAGAGCAGATGTTGTTGCATTTTCATAAATGAAAATTTCAGTGTTTTGGTGAGATTAGATTATTAAGGGAAATTCTTACAACTAGCAGTGGTTGTCCTGAGAGTTGAATTCTTGTCTGTTTGAATTCAGCCCTGATCTCTTTCCCTTATAGTTTGTGAGAAATGAACCTAGAGTAAAAAGGAGGAAATGTGGCCAGCAGCTTCCTAATGGTTTTCTTATTACTGCTGCTTACTTAAATGCAGAAAGGGTACAGATTCCAGTGAACTGAGGGTTTCAGTTAGTTGGTCTTCAGTTAACCCAGATTTCATGAAAAATTTCAGTTTCTCATTTCTTCATAAAGTTTAGGGAGCATAAAAGAAATGGCAGCTTTAAAAATGGGCAATTTCCCCCCTGTTTTATTGAGATATTATTGACAAATAACATTACATTAGCTTTAAGTATACAACATAATGATTAGATACATACGTATCCTGTGAAATGAGGACCACATTTATTTAATAGTCTCTATCACCTCTGATGTTGCTATTCAGTCATTCAGTCATGTCTGACTCTTTGCAATCCCATGGACTGTAGCATGCCAGGCTTCTGTCCTCACTGTCTCCTGGAATTTGCTCAGACTCGTGTCCATTGAGTTGGTGATGCCATCTAACCATCTCATCCTCCTCTTCTCCTCTTGCCTTCAATCTTTCCCAGAATCAGGGTCTTATTTCTAATGAGTCGTCTCTTCATTTTAAGGTGGCCAAAGTATTGGAGTTTCAGCTTCAGCATTAGTCCTTCCAATACATATTCAGCATTGGTAATACTTTAGGATTGACTGGTTTGATCTCCTTGCTGTCCAAGGGACTCTCAAGAGTCTTCTCCAGCACCACAGTTGGAAAGCATCAATTCTTCGGTGCTCAGCCTTCTTTATGATCCAACTCTCACATCTATATGTGACTACTGGAAAAACCATAGCTTTGACTCTGTGGACCTTTGTTGGTAAAGTGATGTCTTTGTTTTTGAATATGCTGTCTAGGTTTGTCATAGCTTTTCTTTCAAGGAGCAAACGTCTTTTAATTTTGTGACTGCAGTCACCATCTGCAGTGATTTTAGAACCTAAGAAAATAAAATCTGTCACTGTTTCCACTTTTCCCCCATTTATTTGCCATGAAATGATGGGACCAGATGCCATGAGCTTGTATCTGCAAGTCATCATCTGTGTGTACTTTAACCTCTGTCAGAGAGGACTCTGTTTTAGGGACTGTGCATCAATTTCCGTTTTGTTCCTTGGGCATTTGGAAGTAAAGCGGGGTGTTCAGTTGACTTGGTTATTCTGCCACCATACTCTGCTTGAGGCATGTGTCTACATGGCACAAGGACCACTGAGATTAGGCAGCTATCACTTTCTATGATGTGGACCAAGTGGGGGCCCTTGTTTTTGTTTATTTGCTGTTTTTAATCCCCAGCTAAATGTGAATGGAAACTAGCATTTTGTTCTATCTCATTTTGGAATGTTGACCACCAGCTGGAAGATACCCACCCAGCAGCCTGGTTCTGTCAGCTCTCAGTTTATTTTATTGTTATCCACTGCTCCAATTAAGAATTGTGTTCTCTACCCAAGTTATCAGAGCATGGGGATGGTAGAAGCAAAGCCTTCTCATTCCTTCAGGATATGCACATTTTTGATTTTAGAACCATCAAAATTAAAGACTGGAGAACACGTGTGAACATGAGCAGCTGAATTCTTAGTGTAATAGGGAGAGAAGGCCATGGAAGCGGCTGGCGGCAGATGAGGGACCAGATCCCAGGGGATACTGCTTTCTACACTGTCTGTGTCAGCGCCATTTACAGAACAGGTGGTTCCCAGTTGGCCAGCCTACAGCTGGGGCTGATGTGTAGGCATGATACCTGATCTTGGCATCCATGTCTGTGGCGATACAAAGGAAATCATGCTTGTCACCCTTGCATATGTTGCTTAGCTACAAGTTTCTAAGGACAGATGATTGAATAAGAAAGAGTAAAAACAAACTCTGTGTCTCCAGTCTTGCCTGACTTCCTCAGCCCTATACTGACATTTTCAGCCAATTGACCTTTCTGTCTAAAAGTTTGGTAATGAGGGAAGCATTTAATATGTGCCAGGTATGGCTCTGAATGTTTCATGTGTATGAACCTATATCATTTTCAGAATGGCGCCATGAAGAGTCTATATCAGTATCCCTACTTTATAGATGGAGAAGTTGAGGCATCAATTCAGTTCAGTCCCTCAGTTGTGTCTGATGCTTTGTGATCCCATGGACTGCAGCACACCAGGCCTTCCTGTCCATCACCAGTTCCTGGAGTTTACTCAAACTCATGTCCATTGAGTTGATGATGACTTCCAACCATCTCATCCTCTGTTGTCCCCTTCTCATCCTGCCTTCAATCTTTCCCAGCATCAAGGTCTTTTCAAATGAGTCAGTTCTTTGCATCAGGTGGCCAAAGCTTTGGAGTTTCAGTTTCCGCATCAGTCCTTTCAAAGAATATTCAGGACTGATTTCCTTAAGGATGGACTGGTTGGATCTCCTTGCTGTCCAAGGGACTCTCAAGAGTCTTCTCCAATACCACAATTCAAAAGCATCAATTCTTTGGTGCTCAGCTTTCTTTATAGTCCAACTCTCACATCCATACATGACTACTAGAAAAACTGTAGCCTTGACTAGATGGACCTTTGTTGGCAAAGTAATGTCTCTGCTTTTTAGTATGCTGTCTAGGTTGGTCATACCTTTTCTTCCAAGGAGTAAGCATCTTTTAATTTCATAGCTGCAGTCACCATCTGCAGTGATTTTGGAGTCCAAAAAAATAAAGTCTGACACTGTTTCCATTGCTTCCCCATCTATTTGCCATGAAGTGATGGGACTGGATGCCATGATCTTAGTTTTCTGAATGTTGAGCTTTAAGCCAACTTTTTCGCTCTCCACTTTCACTTTCATCAAAGGGCTCTTTAGTTCCTCTTTGCTTTTTGCCCTAAGGGATGGTGTCATCTGCATATCTGAGGTTACTGTTATTTCTCCTGATAATCTTGATTCCAGCCTGTGCTTCATCCAGCCCAGCATTTCTCATTATATACTTTGCATAGAAGTTAAATAAGCAGGGTGACAATATACAGCCTTGACATACTCCTTTCCTGATTTGGAACCAGTCTGTTGTTCCATGTCCAGTTCTAACTATTGCTTCTTGACCTGCATACAGATTTCTTAGGAGGCAGGTCAGGTGGCCTGGTATTCCCATCTCTTTAAGAATTTTCCACAGTTTGTTGTGATCCACACAGTCAAAGGCTTTGGCATAGTCAATAGCAGAAGTAGATGTTTTCCTGGAACTCTCTTGCTTTTCTGATGATCCAACGGGTGTTGGCAATTTGATCTCTGCTTCCTCTGCCTTTTCTAAAATCAGCTTGAGCATCTGGAAGTTCACAGTTCACATACTCTTGAAGCCTGGCTTGGAGAATTTTGAGCAGTGTGAGATGAGTGCAATTGTGCGGTAGCTTGAGCATTCTTTGGCATTACCTTTCTTTGGGATTGGAATGAAAACGGACCTAACAAAAGCAGAAGATATTAAGAAGAGGTGACAAGCATACACAGAAGAACTATACAAAAAAGGTCTTCATGACCCAGATAATCATGGTGGTGTGATCACTCACCTAGAGCCAGACATCCTGAAATGTGAAGTCAAGTGGGCCTTAGGAAGCATCACTACAAACAAAGCTAGTGGAGGTGATGGAATTCCAGTTGAGCTATTCAAATCCTAAAGGATGATGCTGTTAAAGTGCTGCACTCAATATGCCAGCAAATTTGGAAAACTCAGCAGTCAGAACTGGAAAAGGTCAGTTTTCATTCCAATCCCAAAGAAAGGCAATGCCAAAGCTGAGGCATAGAGAAATGAAAATTGCTGAAAATGACACAGGTAAATATCAAAGCCAGAATTGTGAGTGCAGGCAGAGGCTGGTATTAAAGTGTTTGTTTTAACCACTATTCTGTGCTACCCATTCCAAGAAACCCTCCAGTGTATTGGCTGAAACTAAACACCTTGTCTGTACCCTCCACTGACTCCATTTCTTTGAATGATTCTGTCACTGTCCTTGCCAGGGAGACACTAGGGGCTGAAGGGAAGACTTCCTGCTACCTACACGTACCCGAAATGTTTTCAAGTCTAACAGATTTGCCCCTCAGAGTTTTTCAGTTCTTTCTGCCCCTTCCCTTCACATCAATGCAGCGCTGGAGTTGAGGAGCTGGTTACGGCTTTGGATTTCAGTTACTAAGGGGCTTACACGGGCATCCAAGCTCTGCCTCTCCCTTCCCTGCTGAGAGATCTTGTCTCTAACCCTGTGAGAGCCTCCTGTCCAACCTGCCAGCCTCCTGTCTCTCTTCACCCCAGTCCCTCCTGTTCTAGGCAAAGAACTGGCTGTATGAGGCACACCCCACAGCGCTTATATAAAGGCAGACTGTGGGTCCCACACCCGCCATGCAGAAGCAAAACTCCTCAGTGAAGCCTCGAGTCTCCATTTTTGACAAGTTCCCCGGGTATTCTGAAAGGCAGCTCGCTTTGGGCATCACTTCCCATTTACTCTCCCACCAGGCATTTCTGTGCTGCACTGACATCCTTAATGGCTCTCCCTTGCCGTCTAATTAACATACCCCTTTGCTTACCTGTCGGGAGCTGTTTCCCTTGCGGCCTGGGCAGTTTTTCCAATTCATTTCCAGCTGCTACTTCACTTTGTAGCTTCTACTCCAGCTGCATTGGATCATACACCTGGAGGGATGCACAAGGTGATGGTTAGCAGTTGGAATCGTTCAGCCGACAAGGGACCTTTGCCGAGCTTGGGAGCTTCCAAGCAGAGACCTCGTGAATGAGTGAGGGAGAGGTCCCCCTGGGCAGGCTAAATGATGTCTGGGAACTCTCTAGGACTCGCGAAAGCTTGTGCTGAGCATAACCCCCTCTCAAGTGGTATTTAGATGCTGATTTTGATGACTGTCTGTGTTGTTTTTGCTCAGGGCCCAACTCCCAAAGTGGAGGGCAGAATTTGTTTTAAATTCCATAATTGCAACATTGGGGTGTTACACTCATAGGCTCAGAATCTCCAAGGAACAACATTCCTCTCTGTTAAGCCCTGTTCTTCATCCTTGTAATCTGGACTTGTCTCTGCCCTGGATGTTGGCTGCCCATGGTGATCTCCCTGCTTCTGGAGCACAAGTGAGCTTGGCTCCTGGGTGCTTCCTGCAGCCCGTTCTTCAGTCTCTTGGTGTTTAGTCGCTAAGTCACGTCCGGCTCTTTGGTGACACCACGGGTGTAACCTACCAGGCTCCTCCATCCATGGGATTTCCCAGGCAAGAATACTGGAGTGGGTTACCACTTCCTTCTCCAGGGGATCTTCCCAACCCACGGATCAAACCCATGTCCCCTGCATTGGCAGGCAAGATTCTTTACTGCTGAGCCACCAGGGGAAGCCCACGTGTCAGTTACTCTGGTATTTAAGTATAATAATCCATTGAAACAGATATTATTGTGCCCATTTGACCAGGCAGGAAATTGAGGCTCAAATATTGAGCAATACCCCTTGAGTCATATTCCTGTTAACCAGCTAAACCAGGATTTGAATCCATGTCAGTCTGACTCTAAATCTCTTACTCTTTACTGAACGCTTGGCTACAAAACAAGCTAATCCTGTAAACAATATTGCAAAAAGAATGCTTAATCTGCTAAAGAAAGCAAATGCTTCAGCAGCATAGAAACAAAATTTACTGCTGGCCGATTGATATATTAGTTACAAATCAGATTACGTTGTCCATAAAGCATTTCCTAAAGAAGCTCTATGTGGCAGTGATGTTAGCAAAGTATGAATTATTTTAGTACTTGAGAGTTACTTAACTATTTGTCATTAAAAATAATTACTTATTCAGACTTTCTTCTAACTCAGACTGGCAGTTTCCTGGAAGTAGACTGACTTAGCATTTCCTATCATTTGCTAATTCATTGGGCCACAAAAACAATCAGTTTGGCTTGCCAATGTACTTACTTAGTCCTGGCTCCGTTTATCAAATAGGCTGATGTCTTTAGCGGCACTCCCCCCGCCCCACTCTTCCCCACAGTCAGAATTAAACCCTTCTCCTTCCAGCTTAATCTCATGCACTGGTTTGCTAAATTTTCTCTCCTAGGTGTCTGGCACAGAGTTATGTGCTCAGTGAGTATTTGTTGAAGGGATGAAGCAATGTGCTTCTTTGTTGCGTTAATCAAATTGTTGAACAGGTCAGGGCTGAAATGCACATCCCAGTATGTCTTGGGTCTGCATTGTTAGCTACCCACAGGCTTTGCTGCAGTGACCAATGGCTTCTTGATGGCTAAACCCAACTCTTTTCACCCCACCAACCTTTCTCCTTGATTAAGTTCCAGGACAAAGCTGTCCCTTTCTTTGTAAACCATGTCATCTTTTTTGCTGTCTGTCTCTTCTGTCTATCCCATAAATGCTAGTGCTCTTCCCAGCTCCAGTCTTGGCCCACTTCTCTCCATGGTGTCTGATCCACTCATGGGACTCCTGGGAATACTTTTAGGGTGATGACTCCCAAATTCATCTCTCTTCCAAGTTTTAGAAACACAGATCCAGTTACTTATTGCATGTCTTCTCCTGATTGGAAAGCCCTGTTTAAAAAAAAAAAATTTTTTTTTTCAAAATCAATTTAGGATTTCTCCCCCAACCCCAGACTTGAGCCTCTGTATTTTTTTTTTAAGCTTTTTAGCTTGCTGGGTGATATCACTCTTTTCTAATCTAGAAACTTTATATTTTTCCTCTCTGCTCTCCCGTCATGTTCTATTTAGTCACTGAATCCCAGAGGTGTCCCACAGCCAGCCTTCATCATCCTGGACTCTGCCTCCATTTCCTTCTTAGTCAAGTTCATCTGCACACAGGCTGCTAGACAAGAGCCTCATGTAACAGCAGAGCCAGCCATCTCAGACTTTTCCTGATTGTAGGCAGAGACCGGTTGACTCTGGGTGTCCTCCAAACTCGTTAGTGATTGGAAGAACCACTGCGTCACACATGCAGACTGACCGGTGAGGAAGTGGCTTCCAGCTGGCCAGAAACAGCCCAAGACACAGACTCAGGCTGGCATCCCTGGGCTGTCTTCCTTGTGTGTTGTGGTCCTCAGGTCAGCATCCAATAAGCAGTGTGGGCAGAGGAGGGTCCTAGGGATGCTTGCAACCTGCCACGTGGAACCTGTTATTGCCGCATGTGCACATGGTCTTCCTGGTGTAACATTGTTTTCTCTTTGGTTAAAAGTACTATATTTGGCCACCTGATGTGAAGAGCTGACTCATTTTAAAAGATCCTGATGTTGGGAAAGATTGAAGGCAGGAGGAGAAGGGAACGACAGAGGATGAGATGGTTAGATGGCATCACCGACTCAATGGATATGAGTTTGGGCAAGCTCTGGGAATTGATGATGGACAGGGAGGGCTGGCGTGCTGCAATTCTTGGGGTCGCAGAGTCGGGCACAACTGAGTGACTGAACTGAACTGATCACCACTGTGTGCATATATGTATGTGTGTGTAAGTTAGCATAAATCAGTAGGAGAGTATGTGTGCATGTCTGACTATGAGTGAGGGTGTGTTTTAATCAGTAAATTCATAGTAAGGAATCTCTAACCCACATGGCCTGGAAGAAAGAGACTAGGTCAAAATAAGATCAGAATTGAATCTATTAGCAAAACCTTGTTCTTTTAAACTGGAACCACTGGAAGCAGTTACTCCTCTGCTAAAACAAACAAACAAACAACAACAAAAAAAACCTCGGTTGCCTTGAATGTAGGGTTGAGTGTGATCTTTTGTCCTGGGGTCCAAATCTCTAACACTGGACCTCACCCCTCACCCTCTGTGCCCACCCCAGCCTGCCCTGCCCCCTGCAACCAGAGCTCCTCTTTGGACAAGGAAGGGCTCTTGAGACTCTGTGATGTGTACACATTTCATCCTGCCCTTTGACCTCTCTGCCCTTCTTTCTGGCATCCTTGTTCACCTCACCGCCAACATCTGCCCTGCTGGACACATCCCCTGGTTCCTTGATAGATAAAATGTAGGATGCCATTAAATTCAAATTTCAGATAAATGACTAATAATTTCTCAGTATATGCTCCAAATAACTTAGCTAGTGTTTATCTGAAATTTAAAATGAACTCTGTGTCCTGTATTTCCATTTGCTCCATCTGGCTCTCTGACATTTCTTCTCCCTCCATACAACATTGTGCACAGATCTCCCATAGCTCTTCTTCTATTATGATTTATTATTATTATTGAATCAGCCATAGGTATACAGATATCCCCTCCCTTTTGAACCTCCCTCCCATCTCCCTCCCCATCCCACCCCTCCAGGTTGATACAGAGCTCCTGTTTGAGTTTCCTGAGCCATACAGCAAATTCTGTTGACTATCTATTTTACACATGGTAATGTAAGTTTCCATGTCACTCTCTCCGTGCATCTCAGCCTCTCCTCCCCTCTCCCCATGTCCATCAGTCTATTCCCTATGTCTGTTTCTCCACTGCTGCCCTGTAAGTAAATTCTTCAGTACCATTTTTTCTAGATTCTGTATCAATGCGTAAGAATACGATGTTTATCTTTCTCTTTCTGACTTACTTCACTCTGTATAATAGGTTCTAGGTTCATCCACCCCATTAGAACTGACTCAAAGCTATTCCTTTTTATGGCTGAGTAATATTCCATTGTGCATATGTACCACAACTTCTTTCTCCATTCATCTGCTGATGGATGCTTCCAGAGTTGCTTCCATGTTCCAGCTATTGTAAGTAGTGCTGCAATGATCAGTGCGACGCATGTGTCTCTTTCAGTTTTGGTTTCCTCAGGCTAGATGCCTAGGAGTGGGATTGCTGCAATGCAATCTCTATGAAATTACCAATGTTATTATAATTTTTATTAATTAATTTATTTTAGTTTGGATGTGCTGGGTCCTTGCTGCTGCACAGGTTTTTCTCTAGTTGTGATGAGCTGGGTCACTGGGTTACTGGAGCTGGCTACTCTCCAGTTTTGGTGCTTGGGTTTTTCACTGTGGTGGCTTTTCTTGTTGCAGAGCTTGGGCTTTAGGATGTCCAGGCTTCAGTAGTTGTGATTTCCAGGCTCTAAAGCACACACTCAGTAGTTGCGGCACACGGGCTTAGTTGCTCCACCGCATGTGGGATCCTCCCAGACCAGGGATCAAACTCGAGTCTCTTGCATTGGCAAGCGGGTTCTTCACTACTGAGCCACCAGGGAAGCCCGTGATGATTTATTATTTTGTCAACTGTTGTGCCTTGCAGCTGTGCTATTGCTCAGTTGTCTCCGACTCTGTGACCCCATGGACTGCAGCACGTCAAGCTTCCCTGTCCTTCACTATCTTCCTGAGTTTGCTCAAACTCATGTCCATTGAGTTGGTGATGCCATCCAACCATCTCATCCTCTGTCACCCCCTTCTTCTCCTGCCCTCAATCTTTCCCAGCATCAGGGTCTTTTCCAATGAGCTGGCTCTTCACATCAGGTGGCCACAGTATTGGAGCTTCAGCTTCAGCATCAGTCCTCCCAATGAATATTCAGGGTTGATTTCCTTTAGGATGGACTGATTTGATTTCCTTGCAGTCCAAGGGACTCTCAGGAGCCTTCTCCAGCATCCCAATTTGAAAGTATCAGTTCTTCAGCACTCAGCCTTCTTTGTGGTCCATCTCTCACATCCATACATGGATTCTGGAAAAACTGTACCTTTGACTAGATGGACCTTTGTGGGCAAAGTGATGTCTCTATTTTTAAATACACTGCCTAGGGTTGTCATGGCATTAGCGGTAAAGAATCCGCCTGCCGATGCAGGGGATGCAAGGAACACAGGTTCGATTCCTGGGTCAGGAAGATTCCCTGGAGGAGGGCATAGTGGCCCACTCTAATATTCTTGCCTGGAGAATCCCATGGACAGAAGAGCCTGGTGGGTATAGTCTATAGGGTGGTAAAGAGTCAGACATGACTGAAGAGACTCAGCATGCACACACACATATATGCTGTCATCCCTACCAACATGCATATCCTTGAGTCAAGCCTATGACCATTGACTTACTCAGTAAACATTTCTCAATCATGTCCGTCTGTGAAGCACTATGATAGGTGTGAGTTCCAGGACCACTGAGATTAGTCCTTGCACTGGAGCAGGGATTAGCAAACTACTGCCCCAGCCTGGACCCAGCCCACCGCCTGTTCTGCAAGGGCCGCGGACCCTGCCAGACTCACTCAAGTATGTATTGTCTGCAGCTACCTTCATGCTAGGATGGCAGAGTATGTGGCCTCTTGGCCCGCAAAGCCTTTAATGCTTACTTTTAGGCCCTTTACAGAAAAAAATTGCCGACCTCTGGTCTAAGCATCTTACCATCTAGAGGAGAGAGACAGACATAAACAAGTAAAAGCAAATTCGTCTTTCATCTCTGAAGCCTCATATACATCAATGTGTGGCCTGGGACCACCTATCTTAGAGTCACCTGGGGCCCCATCCAGTTGATGCTGATTTCTGAGCCTGGTGATTCTGCCCTTTTAACAGGGCTTCCTGGTGATTCTTCATGCCAAATCTGAATATCACTCTCTTTGTGCCTGATCCCCTGTCTGGTGTGTGGTCAGCCCTGATGAATGGGTTAGCAGAATGTGTTTATCTGTTGATTGCATCTCAATTCTGTTAAGATAAAAAAAAAAAGCCATCAGCATTGTTTGTTACATAAAGTAATCATTTCAGCCTGTACTGTTTAAGTTAACTTAGCACAATTATACCACCGATCCAGGTGAGGTGTGGCTGGGCTTCCTTCAGAGAAGATGCATGTCCAGACCACGCTCCTTGACCATTCTGTGCAACATGTCACTCATCCCAAGGGGTGGTGGCTGCTGTCCGCTCCTGAGCCGTGCAGGAGGGCATCCTTTACTACGACCACCGTCTTCTACCTCAGGGTCCCTTGCCAGGAGCCGACATGGACAACATCATTCACAGTCAAGTAATCAAAATAAACTAAATGGTTCCTCCATGTCCCGAAGCTCAGAAAATGCTCTGTCTCTTTCTGGTGCCATGTGAGGGGCTGACAGAAGATAAATCAGAGTGAATTCAACCCATTAGCATTTGGAAGGCAAATGTTTCCAAGTGAAAATAAAGTCTGTGACTGTATGTTGAGACAGATGTTCACACTTGCTACTCTTGTTAGAGTCCTTAAGAAAATAAATTCAAGATAAGAGAATCAGCCACAGGCATTCCTGAGACCTGTAGGTTCCTGGCTCTTCTAGCTCCTACAAGCAGCGTGCGAGCACAAAGGATGAAGGTAATTTTCCTGGTAATCCCACTTAAGTTTTCTTGTGATAGCCAAATAACTGGGGCAAATGGATTAAAAAAAGAAAAACTTGGATTATCTGTATAATGAACGACTTTAATGACCCGTTATTTCACAAAGATCTAAACTAAACGTTCTGATGTTTTGGTGAGAGTGAAAGTATTTCAACCACACCTTAATATGGATGGCAACGTGGAAAGTAAACTGAACCAGTTCACACTTGTTTCTGCTCTTTGTGTTGAGTGCAGCCACACAGAGGCTTAACTGCAGTCATCCTAAGATAATGGAAATGTCTGGGTCTCACTGGATGCTTCATTCCCTGGGACAGACATCAACCTTCCTCCTCCATTCTTTTTGCTTGACACATGAAGTTATCGGGGGTAGACATGTTTATATGAGTGATTGTTTAGACATTTAAAATGAAATACCGTTGTCTGAGCAGTTTGGTTTTTGAGGGTTCAAATAAATGAGAACTGCTTCTCTCTGACAAGATTTAGAATAAAAGACAACTCCTCAAATATCACTCTATTTACAATCTTTGGATCTTTTTAAAAAATCCAAACAACCTAGGTCATTCTGAGCTTTATGATTTCTTTGCTTGATGTATCCCATGTTTGTTAAATTTATTATATTCCGAACAGTTCATGCTATACTATGTCCTGTACAGGACTTAATTTGATGTAAAAACACTTCTGTGAGGGCTTCCCTGGTGGTGCAGCAGTTAAGACTCCATACTTCCACTGCAGGGGCACATGTTCCATGCCTGACCAGGGAACTAAGATCCCACAAGCTGGGAGGTGTGGCCAAAAAAATAAAAACTCTTCTATGCCTAGTTATATTTTCACGTTTAAGGGCCCGAGGTGATTTTTTGTTTGTTTGTTTTAATATATTCCTAATAACTTAATACCTTTTTTTTTCTTTTTTTCTGTGCTTCAGTCATTTACAGGGAGTCATTTACAGAAACACACCAGGGAGGGAAACTTGAGTTAAAAACTGTCTTCTCACATTTTTTTTTAGAAAGGAGTCTTAGAATTGGTTACTAATTGCACCAGCATGGGGCTTATTAGCTGGTTGAAGCCCTATGGACATAAATCATTAAAGGGGGCCAAATAAATTTTATGTGCAAATCTGAGGTTTACCAAGAAAAAAAAAAATCCTCACGTATGTAATCATGCCGAGAAGGGATCAGGTGTTGTTATACATCGAGGACACAAAATAAATATAAAAAGCGAGTCCCCCACCATTCAGCTGTTTTTTATTAATAAACCTCCATCCATCATAAGTTGCTAGGAAAGGTGGCCAGATGTTAGAAACCCACTCCACTTGTCACCTAGCTCACTCCTGCAGGAGTTGCAATTTAGTTAATTTCACTACTACAGTAGCTTGCTATAATTAAAGACTCCGTCGGGTGTGTTTTAAACACTATTAAGTCATTATGGGTTTTTTAGGGGACCAGGAATGTTTCTTCATTGCAGAAAAGAGGGCCACATTCTCTTAACACAAAGCAGCCAGCAATCCCTAGTTTAAGAGGTTGAAGTTAAAGTACTGAGGGGTGAAATGTGATTCTCTGACATCAGTTATGGAAATCAACAGAGAAGCTGCAACACACACGTGCTTCTTTGCCCTCCCTTGATTGAAGGAGAGATCATGGCGGGCCAATGAGACTGTGCTTGGTTAATAGTCAAAGAGATAAATTCTCTATGTCAGAATTGCATTTTTAAAGTTGCTCTAAAATTTCTCTCTCTCCCTTTTTTATTTTTTGGTGCTGAAGACTGTGTCTGAACCCAATTTACTTAATTCTTGAGAACAAGAAAGACATAGGAAAAAAAGTTTCCCACTGAACCAGTTTAAACTAACATAGATATTGCTTCACAAATCTTTCAACAGGTCTGACCCTTGAGCAAAACAGGAGGCAATTGGAGAAAATCAGGGGCTGAACAGGAATCTAGGAGCAGTCAAGTGCTAAAGAAGCTAAAATAACTGATAATAGCACCAAATGCATCTAAATGGATTGAGTAGATGAGCAGGTGGATCATTCTGAACCTCCTCTGCTGAGAATAAACCCCTTTCAAGTCTGTTTTGGTTCAAACAACCTGTGACCTGCATGCTTTCCACCTTGCTGACTGGGCCCGACATCATCTCAGAGCTCCCCCGGTACCAAGAACCCTTTCAACAACCCCTCTGGGGCACCAGGGAAGGGTGTCCATGAAATCTTCCACGTGCTTTGTGATCATTTATTTGAGTTTTGTTTTACTGTGTAAGCACTACAGCAGTTAGCAACCAGATTCTGAGACAAGTCTCATAAATCAGGACAACCACCTCGAAATCCTCCCCATTCCCCAACCCCCGTCCCTGCCCCATTCATTCTGGAAACAACAAGAAGACAGGGCATCAAAAGAAGGTGCTGGGTTACTCTCTGGAGCTGCCTGGGGACTCCTGGAGTTGCCTCTGAGGCATTACAGTGAGGTGTTGATGAGGGGTGAGAGTGAGGTGGTGGTCAGAGAGCTTGGAGTTGGTCTATAGTGGGTGTCAAATGAAGCCAGATTATCCTGGGCAACAAAACACTTGTTTGCCCAGATCTGGAATGTTTGGGGCACTTTGAGAAAGTCCCAAGGGGAGAAAAAGGTCCAAAAGAGAGTCACCAAACTGTTCTGAAGACTTTAAGAGGAATAGGGCTGTGCTCCTTCAAGGTCAAGGATGTGGACTAGTATGACTTGGCCAAAGTCTGGCTTACAGTCACCATTGGCCGGGAGCATCGGAGGGTCCAGGTCGTTTGGTTTTGACCCAGGGGAGGGGAGTGGTGAATACTGTGAATTACCTCATTAGACCTAGGAGGCTTTGGCATAACAAACCCCAGACATATCTGAATGAAAATTCAACTGGACCTCAGACTGGCTTAGGCAGAACAAGGAAATCGTGTCCCATGGGTGCTGATCTAACATTAAATCCTCCTCATGGATATGCCTGTTGGAGGCTGTCATGAAGAAGAGAGGCCTGATCTAATTGGAATCTTGATTTCCAACTTGATCCAATTAGCATGCCTGGTTTGCTGAGGTCCTTTGGGGACTGAGAGGAGTCCAGTGACCAGCAGCAATGGAAAGTTCCTGTTTGGAGCTGGAAGTAAACCAGATGTTGCGTGTGTGACTGGCTGTCAGTGTTGATCTTGGTTCACATGAGGATGGCTCCTTGTAGATGTGTGGGCTAATCAAAGCCAACTGGCTGTCTGGTTTTAAATAGATCTGGCCCACTTGCCCGGTCCCCAACCCCCCACCGTAACTGATTCAGCCTTTACACAAGTAAAGCTCAAGTTAAGGATTCACCTATCTTTTGCTGAGCACATACAAGGTGCCAGGTATCATGCCAGGCACTGGGGACGCACATGACACAGACTCTGCCCTAGCAAGGACTTCAGGGCATGATCTGGCCTTGACCTGCCTCTCCAAGGAGGTGTGGGGCCACATCACACCTTTTGTGCTGCAGTCATACTGGCCTCAGGGCCTTTGCACATGCTGCCCCTCTTGGAATGTTCTTCCTCCTCCCATCACTGTCCCTTCTTTCAGGCCACAAATGCCTTTCCTGACCACTCCTTCTAAGGAGTAGACTTTCTACCCAGTGATCCAACAGATAGCCATAGTAATAGTAGCTATTACGTATTCACCTTATTTTTTTTTTCTTTATAGCCTTTATTGCAATTTTAAATTATTTTATGTTTGCTTGCCAAGCAGAGCATTGCTGCTTTTGTTCAGTTGTTAAGTCATGTCCGGCTCTGCAACTCCATGAACTGCAACCACACCAGGCTTCCCTGTCTTCACTATATCCTGGAGCTTGCTCAAACTCATGTCCATTGAGTCAGTGACACCATCCAACCATCTTATCCTCTGCTGCCCTCTTCTCCTCCTGCCCTCAATCTTTCCCACCATCAGAGTCTTTTCCAGTGAGTTGTCTCTTTGCATTAGGTGGCCAAAATATTGGAGCTTTAACTGTAGCATCAGACCTTCCAGTGAATATTCAGGGTTGATTTCCTTTAGGATTGACTGGTTTGATCTCCTTTATGTCCAAGGGACTCCCAAGAGTCTTCTTCAGCACCACAATTTGGAGCATATTGGTTAAGAATGTGCCCTGAGTAAGACTACTGCGTTCAGATCTTGACTTTGCTACTCCGTGACACTGTGTCTTCACCTTAATGCCTGAATTTCTTAATCTGTAAAATGATAATGATAATTTTTTTAAAAGGTCAGTTTAAATAAATCTTTTAGCTAATGGAACCACATTTCCCTCTTTCACTTTGGACTATTTGCTTAATAAAACATTAATATAGCAATGGAATAGAGTCAGACTACATTCATGCATGGACAGCATTAAACTAAAAAACTTGTATTTTTAGACTATGATTATTAAAATAACTATATATCTTTATTAAATGGAGCAATTTACACCTATAAAATTTGAGGAGATTTTGCTTGCCTGTAAAACATATAAAAATAGTTCTGAATTAGGAAAAGACAGTTACCTTCCAAGCTCACAAAGTGTAGCCTGAGATTTATGTGGTCAGTGGATCCATATGTGTAAAACAACTGAACTCAGATGGTTCAACTTAATCTCAAGAAAACTGGCCATTTCTAGGGTTTAATCATTTGTTATTAATAGCTCAACATACTGAGAGGAGACTAGGTAGTTAATATGTCTAAAATATAGCAGGTATTAATGACATGCATGAATTATTGTAAACTGTAATGGGAAGTATGATGAGTAGCTTAAAACAAAAGAAAATAATTTTTAAAGCATTACAAAAGAAGCGAAACAAGTTGTTGGTGATAGGTAATGTTTTACAAGAGAAGGCATATGTTTTGGAGCATTTTTGAAAGGTGGATCTTGTGGTGAAAAGAAGCCTGTTAGTTTTAGAGTCGAGTACTAATTGATGTGGTTAACATGTGATATGGCAGCTGTGGTCATGGGAATGACATGAAATATTTCCAGTACTTTAACTAGCAACCTAGAACTTCTTTTGTTCTCTAACTAGAGCACTTTAAATAATTCACGAATGGTGTGACTCCTGAGTGATGTATGTATCATCACAGTGTTGATAATGAAGACCTCCATGACACCATGAACTCTCTGATAGCTGATACCATTGGCGATTGGTATTCTGCTGAATTAAGGGGTTTGGTTAACTGAATTACCATATGTAGCCTGTATAGATTCTGAATATTCAGGCTTGCACCCAATAAAATTCACAGGACATTAATGTGCTGCTGAATAGAATTTCATTTTTCATTCAAAAATTATGTAAGATGATTATAATGTTTAATAGTCACCATTCTGAGCACCAGTGATTATTCTGACCGTGTCAAACTGGTTGGTAGGTCATTTCAGTTGACGTCTTGGACAAATATATTGTTTCTAGACTGGATTTAGATTAAAGTGATAGAGTAGTTCACACTTAGTGAGAGTTTTTCATGGGTCAAGGCTTGGCGTGGTGCGGCATGCATGCCCAGTCATGTCTGACTCTTGGTGACCCCATGGACTGTAGCCCACCAGGCTTCTCTGTCCCTGGAATTTTCCAGGTAGGAATACTGGAGTGAGTTGCCATTTCCTATTACAGGGGATCTTCCCCACCCCGGGGTGGAACCCATATCTCATGCATTGGCGGGCAGATTCTTTACCACTGTGCCACCTGGGAAGCCCCTTCATGGGTCAGGCACTGACCTAGGTCCTTTATAGTTTAATTCCTTTAGTCGGCACAGCAACCCACTGGAATAAGCACTAGTACTAATCTCATTTTATGCATGATGAGGCTGGGGCCCCCAGCAGTGAACTTGTGTAATGTTTCTCTTAATAAGTGGAGGTGCTAGGATTGGAGTCCAGGCAGTCTGGCTCCAGAATTCATGTCTTGGCACCTTTACACGATACCAGTCTTCGGTTGGTGTGGCCATTTTAGTCGGGGCGGGGGGGGGGGGGATGGTATATGCATGCGAAGGAGCCTGATGAATTACTTAAACATTGAAAAATGTGATGATGATGTCTGTGTTTTCCTATTTTTACATGATATCTACATATATATGTGTATGGTTTGCATAGGCCAGAATTTCTCAAATGGATAAGATTATTCTTTTACTTCTGGCTGGAAAACTCATATTAGTTATCAAAGTCTTGGGTTAAGTTTTTCTTTCCTCTGGTGATCTTTTTGAAAATACTGTTGGAAGAGAAATGATTTGTTGGGAATTAAAACATCAAATGCCCCAAGATAATTAGGCTTTGAATGGACTTTCTTCCGTCAGTGAAGCACTCTCTAAAGCAGTTGTATCTTGAGGCCTTAGACAAACACTTCTTAATTCATTAGACTGAGTCTCATTGTGAACTTTAGAACTATAATTTAAAAATTAAAACAAGTTATTTAACTTTCGTTGTGGGCTACAGCATATGTATTGCAAAATAAAGGAATCAAAAAATCTATTCTCATTCAAATGCTGGTTTGCAAATGTTTGAGAAATTATGATGTTTAGAGATTGTTAGCATAGATTAAAAGTATTATCATTTCATAAATGAGGAGTATTTGTTTATATTTCTTGGCATGTTTTTAAGTACATTTTTACTGAGGTGGAACAGATATAAAAAGTGAATAAATCGTAAGTATATAATTTGATCAAACTTTTACAAAATAAAGACATCTGTAAATCAGCGCAGCTATAAATAGCACCCAGACCAAAACAGATTACTGAACTCCCAGAAGACCACCCTTTTGCCTCCTTACAGGCATACCCTCCAAAGGTCAACTACACTGGCTGCTAACAGAACCAATTAATCTTACCTGCTTTTAAACTTTCTATAATGAGATTCATACAGTGTATGTTATTTTGTGTAAGACTTCATTCTGAATGTGAAGTTTATTCCTGCACTTGAATATAGCAATATCTTTTTGTCCCAGTAATGAATTTCATTTGGGGATTCATTTCATAGATGTCATTTAATGGGCTTCCTTGGTTGCTCAGATGGTGAAAAATCTGCCTGTAACGCAGGAGACCTGGGTTCCATCCCTGCGTCTCGAAGATCCTCAGGAGAAGGGAATGGCTACCCACTCCAGTATTCTTGCCTGGAGAATTCCATGGACAGAGGAGCCTGGCAGAGGGCTATAGTCCATGGGATCACAAAGAGTTGGACACGACGGAGTGACCAACGCTTACCATTTAAATGAGTACTTTCCTCCAGGCAATGCTGGAATCTTTGAACTTTTCTACACTTTGTTTATCCCTTTCCCTCCTTTTTACTGTTGTCATGCATGTTACTTTCCAATTTTTATATTTTTATAGATTTATATGAACATATAAAATATTTTTATAGGTTTTTGTATTTACTTAGGACTATCCACGTGACACCAATGACCCTTTTCCATTTCTCTTTATTTCATCCTGCATTGCTGGCTTCCCACCTGGGATCATTTTTCTTCTGTCTAAAAACAAAATTCCCTTTAGTATTTCCTTTAATACAGGTCTGTGAGTGCTTAATTCTCTTAATTTTTGTTATTCTAGAAATGTCTCTATTTTGCTTCCAGTTTTTGTTTTCAGTTTTTAAATATTTTTATTGAGACATAAGTTCTGTACAGTAAAGAGAACACATCTTGAATTTATAGCTTAATTCATTTTTATATATGCACACGCCTGTGTAACTACTACCAAGATCATTTACAGCATCCCAGGGCACTTCTGTGCCATTCCAAGTCCAAGGCTGCCCAGAGGTAATCACTACTCTGACCTCTAGATTAGTGGGTCAGATTAGTTTTACCTATTTTACAAAATTAATGCAAATTGAAATCATATCAAGCACTCTTTTGCTTCTCCTCTCTTTTGCCTAACATTATATCTTTGAGTTTCATCTATGTTGTGTATATATGAGTAGTTATTTTTGGCTGTTGTTGCTGTGTAGTATTCCATTGTATGACGTTACCATATTTGACCTGTTTGTGATCATTTGGTTTGTTTGCAGTTTTGACTATTGTAAATAGTGCTACTTCTAACATTCTTGCTTAACTCTTTGGAGGACATAGTGCAATATTTTTGAATACATGCCTGGAAATGAAGGTGCTGATTCATTGGGTGTATATATATGTGTATATATATATATATATATATATATATATATATATATATATATATAATATTTAGCAAAAAAAAAAAAAAAGATAATGTGTCTTTTTTTTTTCCCTGTATGCTTTAAGAGTTTTGTCTTTGGCTTTAGCTATTTTACTGTAATGTGCCCAGAAGTAATTTTTCTTTGTATTTGTCTGTAACTTGATGTTATTTTTCAGTTTTGGAAAGTTCTCAGCCATTTCTCTTCAAATATTGCTTCTGTCCCCTCCCTTTGCTCTCCCACTCTGGGACACTAATCACATGCATTTTCGACTTTCTTATCACATCCTATATATCTCTGGTGCTGTTTTCTGTGCTTCCCAACCCCTTCTCTCTCTGTTCGTCAGTCTTGACTCTTTTCTGTTATGTTTCTCAATGGTCTCTTTCTCTCTTCAGCCATATTTACTTTTCTGTTAAAGTGTTCTGTTGAGTTCTTTGTTTCAGTTATTCTATTTTTCTGAAACTTCCATTTATTTCTGTTTTAGAATTTCTACATTTTTATATATTTTACTTCTATTTTCTTGAATGTATTAATTGTAGTTATATTTTAAAGCCTAATAACTCTAATATCTGGGTTAACTGCAGTCTGTTTTCATTGCAAATGTTTTGTCTTGGTTCTGTTTCTTGGTTACAATCAGGTAATTTTGCACCTTAAGCTAGGGACTTCTGTATGAATTTTGCAGGAGCTTGGCATAATATTTTCCTCCTGCAGAGAGAATACACCCTATCCTTGGGCGAGCAGCAGAGAGGTAGATTATTTCAGTCCTATAAGGGACCAAGGGGACCCAAGCCTAGTTCAGCACTTTTGCAGTGTTTGGTCCTCTCCTGGTTTGCTTTCCTCCTAGGATGGCATTATCTCGGGTTTCCTAGAGCCCCAACTCTTTGGTGGGTCTAGAACTCTTTTTTTTCTTCCTGTCTTTCCATCACTTTGAGACAGCCACAAATTCTGATCCATTCTCAAGCCCCTTTCTGCGTGGTTTCTTAGCTTCTCTTTCTGTGCTGCTTGCTGAGAAAATGCTTCTAGGAGAAATCACAGAGTATTGGGCTCAGTCTTTCTCTACCTTGCTTTCCTCCATATCTTGCCCTTCAAATTGTGGCTGCTTGGTGACTCTGAACTCCAAGTTCTGTCTCTCCAGCTTGAGGGGTTGCCTAACCTCTGCTGGCTCCTCTGCATCTTAGTAACCTCTTTCCACTTTGCTTCTCAGATTTGTGCTTCAGGCCAAACACCGGCAAATGCTCCAAGGAGAAAAGAGGTGCAGAAACTTGTGCTTGCCTCAGTGACCTTTCCTCCTCTCTGGGACGTGCCTTCTCAAGTCCTAGATATCTTGGCAGTTCTCTGATGCCTTTAGATGGACGGTTTGGGTATTTTATCCAACGTCTCTCCTGCTGAGATCTACTACAAGTTACTCCATCATACACTTTCAACTTTTAATAAACAGATGCTACAGTCTCCAACCAACCCAAAGTTAGACACTAAAATAGAACACGGTGTGACTATTTTTATATTTTCTTCACTATTTGCTGTGATGTGTAATAGCTTCTGGAATGCCTTAAAATCACCGAGAGTACAGATTTTGGTTTCATTATTGTTTAGGTTAAGATAGAAAAGGAAAGGTTACAATGTGACTCAAGTATTCTTCTGGTGAAAGACCCCTGGCATCTTGGGATCTTGGTGTAACTACAGTGAGGTCACCGGATGCGGGAAGGGTTCAGTTCAGTTCAGTCGCTCAGTCGTGTCTGACTCTTTGCGACCCCATGAATTGCAGCACACCAGGCCTTCCTGTCCATCACCATCTCCCGGAGTTCACTCAAACTCATGTCCATCGAGTCGGTGATGCCATCCAGCCATCTCATCCTCCATCGTCCCCTTCTCCTCCTGCCCCCAATCCCTCCCAGCATCAGAGTCTTTTCCAATGAGTCAACTCTTCGCATGAGGTGGCCAAAGTATTGGAGTTTCAGCTTTAGCATCGTTCCTTCCAAAGAACGCCCAGGGCTGATCTCCTTCAGAATGGACTGGTTGGATCTTCTTGCAGTCCAGGGATTCTCAAGAGTCTTCTCCAACACCACAGTTCAAAAGCATCAATTCTTCGGTGCTCAGCTTTCTTCACAGTCCAACTCTCACATCCATACATGACCCCTGGAAAAGCCATAGCCTTAACTAGACGGACCTTTGTTGGCAAAGTAATGTCTGCTTTTGAATATGTTATCTAGGTTGGTCATAACTTTCCTTCCAAGGAGTAAGCGTCTTTGAATTTCATGGCTGCAGTCACCATCTGCAGTGATTTTGGAGCCCAGAAAAATAAAGTCTGACACTGTTTCCACTGTTTCCCCATCTATTTCCCATGAAGGGATGGGACCAGATGCCATGATCTTCGTTTTCTGAATGTTGAGCTTTAAGTCAACTTTTTCACTCTCCTCTTTCACTTTCATCAAGAGGCTTTTTAGTTCCGCTTCACTTTCTGCCATAAGAGGGGTGTCATCTGCATATTTGAGATTATTGATATTTCTCCCGGCAGTGGGTTAGCACTGAGCTAAATAACTCGTCTCTGTCTCAGTTCCCTGTAGGCAAGTGTCCTGAGGTGCAGACACTGGTGTCACTTATAGGCTGAGGCGAGCTCCGCTGCTTGGAATTAGCATCAGCCTTCTTCCCGGGATGTGAGTATCTCAGTGGCCCAGGAGGGCTACAGCTGCCAGTCACTCCCGCTGTCATTGGAAGGAGAAGCCCCCTTTTAAATGGACAGCATTTTAAAGGCTGTCAAATAAAAGCAAGAAGGGCAGGAGTCAAGTTTGTCTTGCTCAGAGGGTGCTTAATCTTTAGAAAAATGCCTACTTCAGGTTTTGCAAAGGAAAAATAAGTGGCCATTTTCCCACCCTTCGTTCTTTTGGTAAATATTATGTCCTTACTATGTGTCCAGGTGCTGTGGGGAACACATAGGAATATAAGACAGCATCCATCGCAATCCCAGCAACTTCACAGTCTAGGGAGTAGCCAAGATTTGGCTCACAAGTCAAAGCAGCTTGCTGTTTAGGGTGAGCATAATTTCTATGGAAGGTGAATGCTGGGGCAGGTTGGCCAAGGGGGAGATCTATGAGGCATGGAGGGATCCAGGAGGGCTTCCTGAGGGAGGCAACTCTCGCTGATGCCAGTGCTCAGCAGCTCTTAGCCGCTGCTTCCTGAGATGACCTGATGCCCAGCCCTGCTTCATGCTTTCCACTGACTCTTTCTCCCTTTTTTGGTTCTGTGGGCTAAACAAGATTTGACAACAACTGCCACTTTAGCATTCTGTGGCTTATTCCTGGGCAAGTCCCTCTGCAGGGCAGTTGGTGTTATGGGATGTCTTCCCAGGCTTTCTTCTTCTTTGAACCTTTGCCATCCGGACTGAACCCTCCCCTGCCAACAGCTCCCTGCACTACACCGTGGCTTCTCCTTCACCATCAGCAGTTGCCCGGAGATGAGTGAACAGGCTGGGCAATCAGAGAGAGAACCAGAACCTGGGCTGCTCGGGCTCCATGGCTAGAACTTGGAAGGGGCTTCAACAAATTAGTGGCGTTGAGAGAAAACTCTTTGTAATCATTTCCTCCCTTTTGCTTGTTGGCTCCATGAATTTTCCAAAAGGCAGTGGCCAGAACTTTATGGAAACCAAATGATATGGTATTTGAGAAGAATAAAAGATAATTGGTTCAGAGTATCAATTCATCTCTTCCCTGTAGCTCAGTAAAGAGGGTTTCCTAGCCCTCATGTCCTTGGAATCAAAAAGGTGTTTATTATTTAAGGCTGATGTTAATTTGTCAAGTCATTTAGCCTCAGAAGTAGTTTTTTAAAAAATAAGTTCAGGCTCCAGCGTGGAGGCATCCGAGTGGTAGAGGGGGAGCAGAGAACAGGATATGAAGGAGAAAGGATGGTGAGCCCATGCGGAAGGCAGAGACCAGGTGGGGCCCTCACTGCAGATGGGATTCTTCGAGGTCAAGTACTTTACTGAGTACCCAGCAGGGATTCATGTGGTTCAGTCTAATTGATTATTGGAACTGAGTTGCGTCCTTGCACATGCTGGTCCTATACTCTCACTAATACCTCTTACTTGCCTGAGAGTGAATGTCTCCTGGGCTATTCCTTGCCTTGGGGAGTGGTTAGAATGAGGGCTGCAGCACTCAGGAAATTCTCAGACCCCATCATCTTGACCTCCTGGGTTTCAGCAACCTCCCATGTAGCCTTTGTGGACGTGACGGAAAACTGAGAGCCCAGTGCAGTCTGAGCATCCATATCCAGTTGAAGGAGACCCAGCGGTTGGCAAGAGTGGGCTGAAGTCTACTGCACCAAGGTCTGCAAAGTATATACATACAGGTCAAACATCAGTCCTTGCCTTAGTTCTGTTTAATATTTTATTTTTTAAATTAATTTTTATTGGAGGCATAGTTGCTTTATAATGCTTTATTAGTGTCTACTGCTGCTGCTGCTAGGTCGCTTCAGTCATGTCTGACTCTGAATTAAATAAATAAATAAAGCGACTTCTGGGACTTCCCTGATGGTCCAGTGGTTAAGACTACACAATCACAATGCAGGCGGCCTGGGGCTGGATCCCTGGTCAGAGAACTAGGTCCCGCATGCCACAAGGAAAGCTGCTGCTGCTGCTGCTAAGTCGCTTCAGTCATGTCCGACTCTGTGTGACACCATAGACGGCAGCCCACCAGGCTCCCCCGTCCCTGGGATTCTCCAGGCAAGAACACTGGAGTGGGGTGCCCTTTCCTTCTCCAATGCATGAAAGTGAAAAATGAAAGTGAAGTCGCTCAGTCGTGTCCGACTCTTAGCGACCCCATGGACTGCAGCCCACCAGGCTCCTCCGTCCATGGGATTTTCCAGGCAAGAGTACTGGAGTGGGGTGCCACTGCCTTCTCTGTTATTACTGTTTACTGTATAGCAAAGTGAATCAGCTATACATATATCCCTCTTTTGGATATTTCCTTCCCATTTAGGTCATCACAGGGCATTGAGTAGGTTTCTGTGAGCTACACAGAGGTTCTTGTTATTTATCTATTATATATCTAGCAGTGTATAGATGTCAGTCTCAATGTCTCAGTTCATCCCATCCCTCCCCCATCCCTCTTTGTGTTTAACACTTTAAATAAAGGTTAAAAGGAGGATAGTATGGTGTGAATGGACTCAGTTCAGTTCAGTCGCTCAGTCATGTCCGACTCTTTGCGACCCCATGAATTGCAGCATGCAAGGCCTCCCTGTCCATCACCAACTCCCAGAGTTCACTCAAACTCATGTCCATCGAGTTGGTGATGCCAGCTGGTCATCTCATCCTCTGTTATCCCCTTCTCCTCCTGCCCCCAATCCCTCTGAGCATCAGTCTTTTCCAATGAGTCAACTCTTCTCATGAGGTGGCCAAAGTATTGGAGTTTCAGCTTTAGCATCATTCCTTCCAAAGAACACCCAGACTGGTCTCCTTTAGAATGGACTGGTTGGATCTCCTTGCAGTCCAAGGGACTCTCAAGAGTCTTTTCCAACACCACAGTTCAAAGGCATCAATTCTTCGGTGCTCAGCTTTCTTCACAGTCCAACTCTCACATCCATACATGATCACTGGAAAAACCATAGCTTGATTGGACGGACCTTTGTTGGCAGAGTAATGTCTCTATTTTCAATATGCTATCTAGGTTGGTCATAACTTTTCTTCCAAGGAGTAAGCATCTTTTAATTTCATGGCTGCAATCACCATCTACAGTGATTTTGGAGCCCCCCAAAATAAAGTCTGACACTGTTTCCACTGTTTCCCCATCTATTTTCCATGAAGTGATGGGACCGGATGCCATGATCTTCGTTTTCTGAATGTTGAGCTTTAAGCCAACTTTTTCCCTCTCCTCTTTCACTTTTATCAAGAGGCTTTCTAGTTCCTCTTCACTTTCTACCATAAGAGTGGTGTCATCTGCATATCTGAGGTTATTGAGATTTCTCCCGGCAATCTTGATTCCAGCTTGTGCTTATTCTAGCCCAGCGTTTCTCATGATATACTCTGCATATAAGTTAAATAAGCAGGGTGACAATATGCAGCCTTGATATACTCCTTTTCCTATTTGAAACCAGTCTGTTCTATGTACAGTTCTAACTGTTGCTTCCCGACATGCATATATGTTTCTCAAGAGGCAGGTCAGGTGGTCTGGTATTCCCATCTCTCTCAGAATTTTCCACAGTTTATTGTGATCTACACAGTCAAAGGCTTTGGCATAGTCAATAAAGCAGAAATAGATGTTTTTCTGGAACTCTCTTGCTTTTTCCATGATCTAGCGGATGTTGGCCATTTGATCTCTGGTTCCTCTGCCTTTTCTAAAACCAGCTTGAACATCTGTAAGTTCACGGTTCACGTATTGCTGAAGCCTGGCTTGGAGAATTTTGAGCATTACTTTACTAGTGTGTGAGATGAGTGCAATTGTGCAGTAGTTTGAGCATTCTTTGGGATTGGAATGAAAACTGACCTTTTCCAGTCCTGTGGCCACTGCTGAGTTTTCCAAATTTGCTGGCATATTGAGTGCTTCACTTTCACAGCATCATCTTTCAGGATTTGAAATAGCTCAACTGGAATTCCATCACCTCCACTTGCTTTGTTCATAGTGATGCTTTCTAAGGCCCACTTGACTTCACATTCCAGGATGTCTGGCTCTAGGTGAGTGATCATGCCATTGTGGTTGTGAAGATCCTTTTTGTACAGTTCTTCCGTGTATTCTTGCCACCTCTTCTTAATATCTTCTGCTTCTGTTAGATCCTTACCTTTTCTGTCCTTTTTCGAGCCCATCTTTGCATGAAATGTTCCCTTGGTATCTCTAATTTTCTTGAAGAGATCTCTAGTCTTTCCCATTCTGTTTGTTTCCTCTATTTCTTTGCATTGATCAGTGAGGAAGGCTTTCTTATCTCTCCTTGCTATTCTTTGGAACTCTGCATTCAGATTCTTATATCTTTCTTTCTCTCCTTTGCGTTTTGCTTCTCTTCTTGTCACAGCTATTTGTAAGGCCTCCCCAGACAGCCATTTTGCTTTTTTGCATTTCTTTTCCATGGGGATGGTCTTGATCCCTGTCTCCTGTACAATGTCATGAACCTCATTGCATCGTTCATCAGGCACTCTATCTATCAGATCTAGTCCCTTAAATCTATTTCTCACTTCCACTGTATAATCATAAAGGATTTGATTTAGGTCATACCTGAATGGTCTAGTGGTTTTCCCTACTTTCTTCAATTTAAGTCTGAATTTGGCAATAAGGAGTTCATGATCTGCGCCACAGCCAGCTCCCGGTCTTGTTTTTGCTGACTGTATAGAGCTTCTCCATCTTTGGCTATGAAGAATATAATCAATCTGGTTTTGGTGTTGACCATCTGGTGATGTCCAAGTGCAGAGTCTTCTCTTGTGTTGTTGGAAGAGGGTGTTTGCTATGACCAGTGCATTTTCTTGGCAAAACTCTATTAGCCTTTGCCTTGCTTCATTCCATATTCCAAGGCCAAATTTGCCTGTTACCCCAGGTGTTTCTTGACTTCCTACTTTTGCATTCTAGTCCCCTATAATGAAAAGGACATCTGTTTTGGGTGTTAGTTCTAAAAGGTCTTGTAGGCCTTCATAGAACCATTCAACTTCAGCTTCTTCAGTGTTACTGGTCAGGGCATAGACTTGGATTACTGTGATATTGAATGGTTTGCCCTGGAAATGAACAGAGATCATTCTGTCATTTTTGAGATTGCATCCAAGAACTGCATTTTGGACTCTTTTGTTGACCATGATGGCTACTCCATTTCTTCTAAGGGATTCCTGCCCGCAGTAGTAGATATAATGGTCATCTGAGTTAAATTCACCCATTCCAGTCCATTTTAATTTGCTGATTCCTAGAATGTCAACATTCACTCTTGCCATCTCCTATTTGACCACTTCCAACTTGCCTTTATTCATGGACCTGACATTCCAGGTTCCTATGCAATATTACTCTTTACAGCATCAGACCTTGCTTCTATCACCAGTCACATCCACAACTGGGTATTGTTTTTGCTTTGGCTCCATCCCTTCATTCTTTCTGGAGTTATTTCTCCACTGATCTCCAGTAGCATATTGGGCACCTACTGACCTGGGAGTTCCTATTTCAGTATCCTATCATTTTGCCTTTTCATACTGTTCATGGGCTTCTCAAGGCAAGAATACTGAAATGGTTTGCCATTCCCTTCTCCAGTGGACCACATTCTGTCAGACCTCTCCACCATGACCGTCTTGGGTGGCCCCACACGGTATGGCTTAGTTTCATTGAGTTAGACAAGGCTGTGGTCTGTGTGATTAGATTGACTAGTTTTCTGTGATTATGGTTTGTGTGTCTGCCCACTGATGCCTCTCACAACACCTACTGTTTTACTTGGGTTTCTCTTAGCTTGGGCATGGAGTATCTCTTCACGGCTGCTCCAGCAAAGCGCAGCCACGGCTCCTTACCTTGGATGAAGGATATCTCCTCACAGCTTCCCCTCCTGACGTTCAATGTGGAATAGCTCCTCTCGGCCTTCCTGCACCCACACAGCCACCGTTCCTTGGACGTGGGGTTGCTCCTCTTGGCCGCCGCCCCTGAATGGACTAGTCCACCGTGAATGACTAGAGGTGTTCAAACTTAGTCTTTAAAGGGCATCATGGTGAATATGTTAGGTTTTCTGGTCTCTGTGGCCTCAGTTGTATCTTCTCTTTTGGAGCTGTTGTATAATGCTGTTGTAGTTCAGCCATAGTGTATAATGAAGGAGTTTGGCTCTGTTCTAGTACAATTTAGCTTCGGAAGCTAAAATTTGACTTCTGTATCATTTTCAATTGTCATGAAATATTGTTCTGTGGATCGTCCCCTCCAACTAAGTAAAAATGTTAAAGTCATTCTTAGCTTGTGGGTTGTACAAAAGAAAGTAGTGGCTGGACTCAATTTGTGGAGTAGTTTGCTGTCCCCTACAGCAGTGTAAACAGTAGGGTGCTTGGAGGGATTCTGACTACAGCAGATGATGGAGTCAAGATCCCCAAGGACCCTGAACTGCTTAAGTGATGGACCAAATATATCATAAAGTGCGATGGGACTCATGTACTCAGTGTTCATTTGACAAGTATTCATTGGATGTCTGCTGCGTCAGTCAGTGTTGTTGTTATACAATAGTAAACCATATAGCTAAGGTCCTGCCCTCAGGAGCTTATTTGTGCATGTGTGTGTGTGTGTGTGTGTGTGTGTGTGTGTGCGTGCACACATGCTCTGAGGACAACTAGTGATCACAGTCAATCTTAAAGGAAATCAGTCCTGAATATTCATTGGAAGGACTGATGCTGAATCTGAAGCTCCAACACTTTGGCCACCTGATGCAAAGAACTGACTCATTGGAAGAGACCTTGATGCTGAGAAAGACTGAAGGCGGGAGGAGAAGGGGATGACAGAGGATGAGATGGTTGGATGGCATCACTGACTTGATGCACATGAGTTTGAGCAAGCTCCGGGAGTTGGTGATGGACAGGGAAGCCTGGTGTGCTGCAGTCCATGGGGTTCCAAAGAGTCAGACACGACTGAGCTACTGAACTGAACTGAGTGATCACAAATCAGCCTATGCCTCTGAGAGCTAAGCACCTATTCCCTTAGGAGACATGGATAGTGTTTTACTCTTAGGTTTAAAGGACCAAATACACAAATATAGGACAATGGCTACATCTTGTCTGGAGTCTCTGTTGATTCAATGTGAAATCAGTAGTGTGTTGTGGCAGAATTAAAGTATAGAAGAAATAGAAGTAGAGTGTTTGAAGTCAAGACAGGCTCTTCCATCTTTTCTCAGGCTAGTCAGGCCCTGCTTTGAATATTGGTCTAGACATGATGCAATCCCTTATCCAACAGCTATTTATTGAGGACTTATCTGTGCCAGGGGCTTCCCTGGTGGCTCAGCCAGTAAAGAACCTGCCTGCAATGCAGGAGACCCAGGTTCAATCCCTGCGTGCAGAAGATCCCCTAGAGAAGGGAATGGCAGCCCACTCCAGCATTCTTGCCTGGAGAATTCCATGGACAGAAGAGCCTCGTAGGCTACAGTCCATGGGGTTGAAAAAAGTTGGACATGACTGAATAACTAACACTTATCTGTGTCAGACATGAGATTGAGCAATAATTTCTCAGGGATGCTGGAGTGAGTGAGGTGGGCTGGGCTAGAGGATTGTTAATGCCCCTCCCTTTATTAAGGGTGAGTGGTGCAGCTTTGAGGAAAAAGTGAATTCGTAGAGATCTGGAAAGATGTATGGGTTCTGAAATGGTAAATACCTGCTGAAGGTATCCATGCTGTGCCTCTGTGATCAAGGCTGATAGAAGGGCAGAGCTGGGTCCTCCCACCAGGAGTATCTCAGGGCTAATGCTGGCAACAAGCTGAAAGATCCTGGGTCTACCAATTTTGGCAATTTCTATTTTCTGGTGATAACTTCACTGAAGTAGCATAGGGTCTCAATTATCTGCTAATAAAATTATTTATTATTTAATATTATTATATGATAATATATAATTTTATATTATTTAATAATTCTTATTTTTCATTTTCCCTATGTAGGGAAGTAGACAATAGTGTTCATAATTGTGACTTTGAGGCATTAAATATTCCATTAATGATATATAACAAAAAATAACAGACTCACAGATATAGAAAACAAACAAGTGGGTACCAGTGGGGAGAAGGAAGGGAGGAGAGGCAATATGGGGGTAGAGGTCTAGCAGGTACAAACTCTCAGGTATAAAATAAGCTACAAAGATGCGTTGAACAGAATGGGAATATAGCCAATAGTTTATAATAACTGTAAATGGACTATAACCTTTAAAATTGTGAGTCACTGTATTGTATACCATAATTTATATGATATTATATATTAACTATACTTTAATTAAACAGGTAAATATATTATTAAAGAGTAAATAGGGTAAAGATCATCTTGATATTAAATATTCAGTACTGTTTCAATGGGTTGATAAACACAACTCTTTATTGACCAGAATGTTTCATCACGGAGTACGCATTTAGTCTCCAACCAATTCAGGCCCACTTTGCATAGCTGTAGGAAAAAAGTTACCAGTAAATAAGAAGACAACCATTGCATGCCCTGGAAGATCTGAGATACAACATTTCCAACTTAAAAGTTTTCTGAAGGAACTGGTGGAGCGTAGGTGACTCTGGAGTATCTTTCATTTGAAAAACCTATTTCATTAATTCTAAGAGATGCTCCCCCACTCTGCTTTTTAACATTTTTGGAATTATAATATATCTGGTCATCAGTGGCACCTTTAATCTTCATAATTGTCTTTCTTCCCTCCTTTTCTTTCTTTCTTTCCTTCCCCTCTTCTTCCATCCCTCCCTCCCTCTCTCTTTCTTCTTTCACATAAAAGTACATCTTTCAGTGCGTAGCATTTTACATTCTTGCAACATTTTTAAGTAAAAGATTCTAATCTTATTGGTGGTAACTTGGGGTGACTTGGGAGGTGAGGTCTGATGTCCATAATCTCTGTCACCCTCTTCCCAAAGCTACCTTGTGCTGTGCTGGGCTTATTTGCTCAGTAGTGTCCAACTCTTTGCAACCCCATGGACTGCAGCCCACCAGGCTCCTTTGTCCAGGGGGATTCACCAGGCAAGACTACTGGAGTGGGTTGCCATGCCTGCTTCCGTGGGACCTTCCCAACCCAAGGATTGAACCTAGGTCTCCCGCATTGCAGGCAGATTCTTTACCGACTGAGCCACCAGGGAAGGCCCAAAGCTACCTTAAGTAAAAATAATAATATTCCTTAACATGGAAAATTAATGTCTTCCCTTGATTTTATATAAATGCAAATGAAAGCATCTTTATTTTTATTTATTTGTAACAAACGCTTCAACTGAAAAGCAAAACAGTATGTTTGCTGTTGCAGATACAACTTTAAGAAAAGTTTCTGTCCCAATCACAGCCAGATGGTTGACCCAATGCTTCTAATGTATTGGAAAATTGGTGGTGCCACCCTCAAAGAGAGGCAATTTTATTTCAAGTATGTCTTTGCATTTTTTAATGAAATAGCCTCTAAATCCCTTTTTCTTTATCATCACACTTCCTTGCAATGCATAAAAGAGGCTAGATGTGAGTAATATATATATATTTCAAGATGAAGTTTATTTTTTTGGTCAATTGCAAACCCAGGGACTCAGTGGACAAGAGCTCCCTGCTACTCTTTTAACCTAAATCGAGACCAGGAGACTCACTGATGTGCCTGAACTTGTTAGTAAGAAGATTATTCTGCACTTGGGCTAGAGGTAGAGACCTCATTTCCCGTGTTAGATCTCTGGGAGTGAACAGTGTGGATGGCATGACTGGTGATTTAAATGCTTTTGACACTTCTTTCTTCTGGTTTTCATTCTGGGTAGTTCTTTTCAGAGTTCAAAGACTCTCTCTTCTAGGACTAGAAACTTGGTGATATATGACTATCTCTAAGTTTGTCCTACTTTCTGCTTTTAACAGTAATCAAACCTCATTTCTCAGTTTAACTTGGCTAAAAGGGCTTGGAGTCTAGCTTTCAGAGATTTCTTGTGATGTCAAGGAATACAACTGTGGGTTTCTTAGCCTTCACAATGGATAGAATAAAGAAGTTGACAGGCTTTTATAGAAAAGATTCTTTTGTCTTTTATGTTTGAAGTCATTTTGTGCAATTTGATAATCATCTGCTTTCTTTTCTCCATCCTTGGTCAAAAGCTTTGTGTAGGAGTAAATAGGAAATAAAAGTATACCCATGGATGGTCCGGCTAACTGTGTAGGCCACAACCATCCATCATTTTACTACACAACACTTCACTGTCTAGTCTGGGGGAAATGGCAAAAATCTATATTTTTAATAGATTAAAAATCTATTAAATCAGTTTGTCAGTTCTTCACAATCACAAACACAGCAAAAATATGCAAGGAATTCAAATGGAGACCCTAGCATTGGTTTTGATATTGTAAGTTTTACTAAGCATTCCAGGAAATTTTTTTTTTTTGAACAGATGTTTGCTTAATACTTAGAAGAGATTTTGGTGATATCTGATTCTTTTTCTTTTCAAAACCCAAAGAGAACACTCTTGTTCACCCTTTCCAAGAATCTTCAAGGTTACTGTAATCTGAGAATATCTCCAACCTGGGAAGCAGTGAGAAGTCAGCTCACAGACCTTTACTTCCATCACTGAAGGTCCTGCTCATGTACATGGGCCCTCTCCTCCTGAAAACTTTCACTCAGAAAATATTTCACCTCTACTGGAAGCTGAAATGGCTTTTTTAGTAGGCAAAGAATCTTGGTCTTCCTTTCTCTGTTCCTTCCTCCCTCCTTCCCTTCCTCCTTTTCTCTTCTTCCTCCTTCCATCCCTCCCTCCCTCCACCTTTCTGTTTTAATTTGGCAGCTAATGGCTCAGCAATAAGATTATTTTATCTCAAGAACAACTTCTCCCACTATAATATATAGTTTATGAACTCTTTACTTAATTCCTATTCTTAAAATAAATGTTTTTCTTTTCATAAAAGTAATATTTATTGTAGAAATGGCCTTTAAAAACCCTAAAAGTATAATGAAGAAAAGAAAAAAATGTTATCCAAATTCCCACCCTAATGTTTGGGTGTGTTTTCATCTGGTGATTTTTCTCTGCAAAACAAATTTTCTTTCTCTCTTTCCTTCCTTCTTTTTTTTTTTTTTTGCTTAGTAATATATTTTGTATTCTGCACAATTCACTTGAAGTATTATGTCTTCCACATGCTATTAAAATGATTTATAAATGTAATTATTGATGGCTGCATACTATTCAACCCAATGTTGACCACATTGCCCCAGCCATTCCACTACTGTTAGCTTTCTAGGGTGAATCTAATTTTTCCTTTAGTTTATGAATGAATACAATGACCACCCCTGGGAATAAGTCATTATCAGTATTTTACCTCTATCTCTTACCCTGTGCAGAAGTCTGAAAACTTTATTGTAAAGGTCTAGGAAGTTAATTTATAATTTCTTTACTCTCCCATTGCAAAACAAAAGCAGCCATGACAATTTGCAGATACCTGGACATGGCTGGTTTCAATAAAACTTTATTTACTAAAGTATGATTCAGCTCTTGAGCCTGTGGTTTGCCAACTCCTGCTCTAGTGTATACAATTTTAGGCTTACAAGTCTCAAAACTTTTTTTAGAATCAAGTATATAATTAATCACAAATCAATTGCACTATTCTCTTGCACTGCAGCCTTTAAAGTTAATATTTAGATCCAGCCCAGCTCACTGGCAACAGTCCATTGCCGGTCTCTAGGGCAGAGGAGTGGTTTGCTGACGGCAGCTCTCCTGGCAGGTCCAATGGGCTATCTCCCAGACTGGGAAGCCCGAGGGAAACCATCAGCTGGTCTGGTGCAATGACACTGCGACATTATTTACCCACATGTCAACTCTGTTTACAAAATGACTCCAAAGGGCTTTGCCTCTGTTTGTACCTGCATTTGCCAGACCATCACTGGTTCTAGCCTCCAGCCAGCCAGGTTACAAGCCAGAAAAGCCAACTGAAAGGAAAAATGCAGTGAAACTCGTCTTCACAGGGCTCAATCCTCCCATACTTAGTGGCCAGATGCCACTTCCCTAAACCCAGCTACTTTGAAAGTTTGAAATAGAACCAGCTGAATGTGAGAGTCACTGAAACACTCTCTCGGATTTGATTATTTCAAGCCTCTTTGTAGCTGTTGTGTAGAGTATAGCCTCAAAGGGAAAGGATTCTGGTATGTCTCTAGGCAGTGTCAAAAATACGTATGTGTGTGCAGCATTGTGGGTGATTCTCTTGCTCTGGGAATATTCAAAAGGGAGGTCAAGGATAATGGTGTCTGTATATTTCCATGAAAACAAGAAGTGCATATCGCTGGCATTAAAACATCAACCAGCCTGCTCCCTTCCCTGAATCAACCCTAAATATCCACTGGAAGGACTGATGGTGAAGCTTCAATACTTTGGACACCTGATGCAGCGCTGACTCATTGGAAAAGACCCTGATGCTGGGAAAGATTGAAGGCAGGAGTAGAAGGGGGTGACAGAGGATGAGATGGCTGGATGGCATCATTGACTCAATGGACATGAGTTTGACCAAACACCGGTAGATAGGAAGGACAGCCGAGCCTGGCAGTCCATGGGGTTGCACAACAGGATAAGCACTTTTGTGTGACCACCCTTTCAGTTAAGGTCGAGTGCAATGTTTCCTGAAGCTCTAAGAGGTAGTCTCTGAACACATACTGAAACTAAACCAACCATAATATTGAGTAAAAAGTCAGACTAGGCTTTCATATTGTAACTTGAGATGCGATTTTTTTTTTTCTTTTTTAAGCTTGTATCAGGGTTGTCTCAAGTTCTCTGGCTGTGAACTCTAACTTCTTTATAATTTATTGCTAATTTGGGGGGCTATTATATTTTGTCTCAAAACTGATATTTGAGGGAGCAGTGTATAGAATCATGGCCCACCCACTCTAAGGTTTGCCAGCGACAGATTAGCTTCTTTATCCTTCAAGTCAGTGGAGGAATTTTAGAGCAGAGAGAAGACAAATGCCGGTAGAAAAATGTTAACTTAATAAAACGAACTAAGATCAGATTTCTCTCCCCCTGGCCGCCTCCCTCCTGGAATCTTTTGTTGACTTCTTGAAACTTCCTGTGATTTATGGGACCCCTTTCCTGCAGGCTGAATACCTTTTGATTAAGAAGTGAACCATAGTTCCAAAACCACAGGGACAGCTGTTGTTTGAATTAACCAGAACACTTACTGCCGTTGTTCACTTTATTGTACAAAGACAGCATCTTAGTGACAGCAGTTGCCCCCAGTGCAAGCAGGCACCCCATTGCCCTAGACCACGATTGCATCTCCCCCCTCCCGCCTTTTTTTTTTTTTTTTACTCCTTTTGATCAGCAGAGGTCTTAAAGGAAAGAGTCTTTGGATGTCATAAATGGATGATGGTAGGGATGTGTGCTAAGTTGCTTCAGTCGTGTCTGATCCCCTGAGAACCCATGGACTGCAGCCTGCCAGGCTCCTCTGTCCATGGTGATTCTCCAGGCAAGAATACTGAAGTGGGTTGTCATGCCCTCCTCCAGGGGATCTTTCTGACCCAGGGATGAAATCTGTATCTTATGTTCAACTCTGTGTGTCCTGGATTCCTTCCCACCCTAAAATGCTGGGTGTATTTAACGTTCTGGGATCCTGTGAGTAACATCTCAATGACCCAGAACAGTGATTCTGGGGGAGGGGTGGGGGGGAGCTCTCTCCCTAGAGAGTGCTATCAGGGTCTGGAGTGGTGGTGGTGGTGGTGGGGGGCGGTGATGAGGTATTATGTGAAAGCAAAGTACGATGACTCCTGTTGGTCAGATGTTTGATGTAGTTAATAGCATGACAAGAGAGCGTGGAATTTTCATTTGTCAAAGGGGAAGCAGAGATGAAGATGAGAGGAAAAGCTTTCACGTGGATGATGATGGACCAGGTCAGACAAGGTGGGAAAAGAGATGGTTAGCTGTGACTGAGCGTCTCTGCCCTCAGCCTCACTTAGGTCTCTAATATGCCTAGACCTGCAAGGATGGGAGCCTTTCAGATGGGCTGAACCATCAGAAAGACTCTATACCTGTGGCACCTGGGAAGGGAGACAGACTGCTTCACTCAAGAAGGCGAGAAAGGCACCATGTTATCAGTGGGCTTAGAACACAGATCTCAGCCACCAGGGACATGGGGCAGACAGGTTTGATGAAGAGGAAAGAGGTTGTATAGAGCAGCGTTTAGCAAACTGTAGCCTGTGGGCTGATCTGGCCCACTGCCTGTTTTTGTAAATAAAATTTTATTGGAGCACAGCCATCCATTCATTTGCACATCATCGTCGACCGCTTCTGCTTTACAAGGGCAGGGTTGAGTTGTTGTGACAGAGACTATGTGTAATAGTCGCTCAGTCGTGTCCGACTCTGTGACCCCATGGACTGTGGCCCACCAGGCTCCTCTGTCCACGGGATTCTCCAGGCAAGAATACTGGAGTGGGAGGCCATTCCCTTGTCTGGAGATCTCCTCGACCCAGGGATCGAGATTCTTCACCATCTGAGCCACCAGGACAGAGACTATAATGGCTTGCAAAACTGAGAATAGAACCTCCCTGGCCCTTTGAGGGAAAGACTTGCCATCTCCTGCTCTAGGGCGTGGGTCCCTCAGAGGAGGATACCCCCAGTGGTCCTTAGGTGGGAAGACCAGGCCCAGCCAGAGAGGGATGAAAGCACTGTGTCCAGGGGCAGGTGGAACGAAAGAAGGAAGCAGGAGGAGCCTGCTGTTGTGGCTGCTGCTTTTTACTCCTTTGAATTCTTCCCCTGGAGCTTTCCTAGTTGTATGTTGTCCAGTGTTGTGGGCCAAGGGTGATGGTGGGCAAATTCGTCCCTTGTCTCCTTATTGCTACTTGCACCTCTTTGGTCAAGCAAAGTAGAATCCAGTTTGGTTATGTGCATATGGCCCTATGTTTAACTTGACCTTGGTGGAGTGTAGAGACATATGCTAGGGTGATTTATGTGCTGATGTCACCGTCCTATCCGCAGAGAAGCAGAAGGGAAGGCACACCTGAATGAGGATGTCGTCTGCAGCTACCATCCAATCTGAGAGCCCCAGTCAGGAGCCATATACGGGCTCTCACCTGCCTCGCCTTGTCGACAGCTGGCAAGGCCACCGTGGGGTGCCGGTCAGCTCCAGCCAGCATCATGCGGAGAGGCAGGTTCACAGAGAATTGTGGCCTGGAGAGGGCGTTGCTCTGCCTGTTGGAACGGAAGGCTTCTGGAATGTTCCTGGACCCGGTGTGTAGAATGCTCAGAGACTCTTTTCCCACGAAGCCAGCAGTGTGATCAGCTCAGAAGATGCGCTTTCCTGGGAAGGGCTTTTTTTTGGGGGGGGTGGGTAACAGCACGGCCAGCAGAAGCCTGTTGCCAAGCCCACCTCCTTTTCATTTATTTTCCAATCTCTTGACACTTGGCAAAGCTCCATGAGCGGGAGGCAGTCGTTCTTCTCTTGCTCCCACAGCAGGTGAAGTAGCTTGGCGCTCCTGTGCCAATGGCAATGAGTTTGCTGGGGGCTCCTCCTTCCTGACAAAGCCTTGGGGACCCAATGGAGGGGGGTGAGGGTGTAATCCTGGTGTGAGTCTCCTGGTTATTCCTTTGGATTTTTCTATTTACATTTAGAGTGCTTCAGGGTTGAGCTAGCCAACAGACATTTTCCAACCCAAAAGTCTAAGGCGAGGGGTATTTATTGGTAAAACTTAATTTTGCCAGTAGCCAGCCCTCCCCACTCCACAAAGTGTATGTTCGGTTTTCTGTAACACAGAGGCTGTGCTATTCATCCAGTCACAGGCGATTCCTTGAGGTCGCCTTGTAAAATCTGCGGCCATATCATCATCTTTATAGCGTATCTTGCCTGCTTTCCTTCTGACAAATTTTCTTTGGGGAAACGGATGTCGTGGTCCTGATTTTTTTTTTTTTTTCTGTTAGAATTCACATGCTGCTCTGTGTAATCTATGTTAGTTATCTGGCTGCATTAAAAAAATTCTATTTATTTTCTTTTTGGCTCTGCTGGGTCTCCGTGGCTGCGTGGGCTTTCCTCTAGCTGTGCCAAGTGGGGGCTACTCTCTAGTTGTGGTGAGTGGCTTCTCTTGTTGCAGTGCATGGGCCCTAGGGCATGCAGGCTTCAGCAGCTGCGGCACGTGGGCTCAGCAGTTGCAGCCTCTGTGCTCTAGAGCACAGGTCAACGGTTGTGGTGCCCCGGCTTAGATGCTTCCAGGCCTGTGGGATCTTCCCAGACCAGGGCTAGAAACTGTGTCTCATAAATAGGCAGGCAGATCTTTTTTATTTTTTTATTTTTTTTACCACTGAGCCACCAGGGGAGTCCTGGCTGGATTTTTAAAGCATGATTTTGCAGATGTTGTATTCTGGGATTCATTCTCAGACTCATCTCTGGGCCATTTGGGGACCATATCAACCACCAGTGAGGCTCTGCTTGGTTCTGGCATACTGACTCAATGCAGATCCTGTTACTCTGCTTCCCCCATCTTCCGTGGTGACTCTTCCCTGGAGAGCCCTCTTGGAGTAGAATATAGGTCCTCCGATCCAATAGCTCACAAACCAAGCTGAGTTCCTAGGACACAGGTCCAACCACTAGGGCAACGTGGTGGGATGAGGAGTTCTTTACGGCCTAAAGAGAAGCAACTCGTATTCTCTGAGATCCATTTTCTAACCATTAGAATTTAGAATGGGTTATATTTTTCCCATCTGCCAAATGGAGGTGTGGGTGCCTCCCTGGCCTATTCCACAAGACTTTGAGGCAATAAACTTTCTTGGAAAATACATTGGTGATGGAATAAACTAAAGGGGAACCTGGGAAGATGCATATAGAGTTTCATGGTAATGATAAAGGAAGTTAATTCCATGTGAGCCTCCGAGAAGGATCCATAAAGGGAGACATACGTCAAGAGCCAGATGCTGCTCTATCTGTGTGAGATTGTCACTCCTTGAAATAAGTGGGCAATAGAGTGAAGCACAGTTGGGGCAGAACAGGTAACAGGTGCTCTTTGGTGCTTTTATTGTTTTGTTATGTGTGTAAGACTCTTCATCCAGAGCAAAATAAACATATATCCTGGTTATTTAATAACAAGGAAGAGGCCACACACCGAATCAGGGTGAAAAGACAAATAGACGGAGAACGAATCCTCTCCTTGACAGGTGGCATGTACCGAGAGGGCGGGGTCCAGAAGGGTTTTAAGGTGAGGGTTTTAAGGGCAATAAGGAACTTTCCAAAACTGAGGTCTGAAGGCAAGGGTGTTGCTGGGTGTAGAACCCAATCCTGGAGGCTGGGGGGACTGGCAAGCCCACCCTCAAAGGGATGGTGGACCTGACCATCCTGTGGGTGGGTGGTGGTCAGGTCTGCCGGGAGGAGGGGAAGTTCAAATGAACTTCAGATGGAGGGGGTTGCCAAATGCGAGGGGGTCAGAGGGCACCTCCAAGTTAGGGCGTTACAGGTTACAGAGCAGAGTTCTTAGTTCCAGGGAGTTGGGGTGAGTCAGGAGAAAATGGGGGTGGAGCCGGGAAAAAAAGCAGCTGAAAAGAAGGTGGCTGCCGCCTTGAGCCTCTGCCAGATTCCTGACCTCCTTTTATGAACCAGCTGGGCAGGGAGCAAGGGTCACTGGGCACATCCTTGGGGGCCGGGCTGAGCGGACCCGAGGTCTTGAGAACCCCCTGGGTTTCTGTGTGTTTGCCTGAGCATCACCAATGATTGGTCTGAGAAAGGGCTGCCTTCTTTAGGGAACTTATTTTAAAAATGGTTTGGTTGGATTCTTTTTTTCTCTGTGATTTGGATGATTATGAAAAGAGAGCCTTGTACACTTCCACAGACCCCAAAGCCCATGCAAGTAGGGAATGAATGAAAACCCTACAAGACTGTCTTCTTTTTGCACTTATTTGTTAAGGAGCTGATAAAATAATTTCAGCTCACAGGTGGATCTCTATTTTTCTTTGGCCTTTATATTTCCCTCTGATGCAAATCTTTAGATCAGTTTACGCTGCAGGTGTGAATTGTTTGAGAGCTTGGTAGGAATACAAGCTCCTTCAGATGTTTGCCTCCAGCCTTTGTCTTTGGAGTATCTGGAAACAGTTTCTAGAAACTCATGGAGAGAAAAGATAAGTGGGAGCTTCCATCCCATTTAAATACCCAGAGGCCGAGGCTCAGGGAAGGCTGTGTCTTGCCCCTTGCACACAGGGATATGGGGCACATTTGAATCAGTTGCAACTACTGTGGGTTTTTCCAGGCTGCACAATGATAGGTGGAAAAGTGAACCAGAAACTTCTGAAGGGCAGAGAGCTATCCTCCATGAAGGATCACAGACTGAAAAAGGAGAGAGCTGCCCTGGCTATTGGAACCCAAATATTTACTGACTTTCATAGAAGGTGAAAATGGAAAGCAAGGCAGAGCCTCTGCATGACCTGATTAATAACCAACCAACTGAACCATCTCCTGACAACTTTGCTTTCCCTCAGAGGAAGGGATCTGAGAGGTCGGGTATTTAGATAACTTCTAATCCAGTCTGGGAATAAAATCAGGATTAGATTAAGTTGCTGCTAACTTGATAATAAAGATGGGCAATAGTTAAGGATTAATAAAATAGATACCAAATTGTACTCAAGGATCAGTCTTTCTTCAGAAGTTATTGCAAATCACCTGGTGTTTTTGCTTAAAATAGTTTTTTTTTTTCTTTTCTGAGTTTTAACACTGAAATAGAAAACAACAGCAGTTATCACACACAAACTGGTGGAAAATGCACAAATTTAAAGTATGATATGGGGTGACAAAACTGCCTATCTTGCTCTACCACGTGTATTCTCACACATTTGTTTCTTTATGTAAGAGTTTGTCAGGAGTAGCAGGCAAGCCAGAACACTTTCTTGTTCTATTTCCCGTTCCTACTTTTTGGAAGTAGATTTCTGTCTGGAGTTTAACTTCTTGAGCCTCTGTAACAACATGTTCTTTTATGCTTTGGATCACTAAAAGGAGCCAGTAACAGTTCATTAAAAATGACATATTATTCTTTTTTACTTCAGAACAGTGACTATAAAAAATTAGGGATGTAGATTGATTTACCTTTATATAAAATAGCTTCCAAAGTTAGTGAAAGAAGCTGGCAGAGTATGTTTTAGATCATAGAAATGGATAATAATTTCTTGTATGATTAGATTCTGGCCTTGTGCATGCTCAGTCACTTCAGTCGTGTCTGAGTCTTTGTGACCCCATGCACTGTAGCCCACCACGCTCCTCTGTCCAAAGTAAGAATACTGGAGTGGGTTGTCATTTCCTTCTCCAGGGGATCTTCCTTACCCAGGGATGGAACCCGCATCTCACGTCTCCTGCATTGGTGGGTGAGTTCTTTCCCACTAGTCTGCTTGGGAAGCCTAGATGCCAGCTTCAAGAAAGCTCTGATGTTTCCACCATAGAGAGATACTCTGATTTTGATCCTCTGAAAACTGAGTTTGGGAATCAGTTCTTTGGAGTGTGAGTGTGGTAAGGAGGGGGCAGAAGCTCTGGTCAGTTTTGCGTGCTATTGGATGATGCTCAGGCAGAATCCAGCACAAAATCCCCATCTCCACCTTCCAACACCCATGCTCCCCCCACTGGCCTCAATGCTTAGATCACAGACCTGACGCACTCTGCTCTGGGACCCATCTCCTACCCGTCACTCTTGAGTATGAGCTTCCTTGTGCTTATTGTTTGGTCTTTATCATATGCCTGGCTCTTCACCTTTGAACATTATTTCCTCCTGCCATCCATGACCTCAGCTCCTTACTGGATTCTGAAAACCCTCTTACTTTGATACAATCCTAATTATTAATCTGACCCTCATATGAATTATGCTTTTATCAAAAGAATCCCCTGCTTCCCAGGCACGCCTTTGTGCCTGATGGGAGTGGGGCTTTGTTCTTGTTCTCCTGTCTCTGCGGGTTGGACGGGGAGAGGCGGACTCAGGTCAGATGGTGTGCATCGGGCTAGGGGCTGTCCTCGGGAGGTGCAGCAGTTAGCGGATTTGAGAGCCATCACAGAGAGGTTAACCTAAGAAACTGAACTGAACACTGGTCCCTTGGCTGGTTCCTTTTCCTTTCTGAGCTTCCCGTCCCTGCCACTGTCCAACCCTTATGACTGGGAGCTATAGACCTTGACCAAGAGGTCAGCACACCTTCAAAACCTCAGAGCCAGTCCCAGCCCTGTGTTTGGGTAGATGGGTGGTGGCGGAGGTGAGTTCCAGGTTCCAGTCTCAGGACCCCACTTCTCCAGGAGACACTTTCTGCCTTTTTCCCTACTAGTGTATAGTTCTCATGGGAATAGTCATCCTACCTTTGACCTGAAATATTCAAATGAACCATTCCCCTCTGCTTCCACACCTGCTTGAATGACTGATCTTCTAGGACAGACCCTCTGAAACAGAGTTTGGATGTGGGCTAGTAATACACTGTGTCTGGTTATTATTAATACACGTGAACTCTAGTTTACATATAAACACAAAGCGTTTTGTGCATGGTTTTAATATATACCAAACTTTCAAGAAATGCAATTAACTGATAAAATGAGAGGCAATGGTACTTTGCTTTGTTCAGAATTCTCCCAAGGGCTGTTCACCCTTTCTAAAAATCACATCATCCAAGGCTACACTGTCTACAGTATCTGAGGCCCCCAGAATGCACCCTGCATAAGTCTTCCATTCAGGCCAATTCATTGTATATTCATGAATGTATTTGTTAAGCTCTTATTTTTAGATGCTAAATATTATTATTAGCCTATTAACAACAACTTCTCTTAAATCCAAATATATTCATCATGTAAGCCAATGGTTACTCATTACATCTTGCGGGTAGAGGCATTCAGCACTTATATTGAAATATAGGTTACTTTGTTATAAATTACGTAACTTTTGATTTTATATTGTAGTTAGACCATTACATTGATTTGATTCGTTGAAACTGTGTGTGTGGTGATGTTATATAAGCAATGAAGTTTATTACAGCCCACAAGGAGAATGTTATAAAGTATTTATTTTTCTAGTTGGGCTTCAACTATTGGGATATAATTGCTTCACAGTATTGTGTTTCTGCTGTACAACAAAGTGAGTCAGCCGTATATATACAAATATCCCCTCCCTCCTGGACCTCTGGCCTTCCACCCCCATCCCACCCCTCTGGGTCACCACAGAGCACTGAGCTGAGCTTCTTGAGCCATGCAGAAGCTTCCAGATGGCTATTTATTTACACATGGTAGTGCATATATGTCGATCTCAGTCTCCCAGTACCCGTCCCCACTCCCCCCTCCCTCGTGTCTACATGCCTGTTCTCTGTGTCTGACCTTGACATTTGCCTGGCCTTCCCCTGTCTGGCCTTTCAACTGTAGCAACCTGGCATCTGACTACCCCCTTGAAAGAAAGCCCTATTCTAAGTGAGACCTTTTGGAAACCCAGTGCCTTAAGTCTGATTTAAAACATACGCTTTCCTTATATATTTTTTTTAAAAATAAATTCTTTCCAATGGTGGTCTATTCTCGTAGGTTGCTAATCATTGACTGTAGTCCCAAAAAAGTCTTGTGAACATGTTATGCCCCATGTAACAGCAGGGTAACATAATATAAAATTACATTTTATGAAACCAAGTAAATAAATAAATTCTTTTCAGAAGCATACTTTCCTCTACATAGCATTCCTGTGAAGTCTTTAGAGAACTCTAGGCTGACCTTTGACCTTGGCATCCTGGGATGAGACGTGATCTCTCCCAGCCGATGGACAGAAACATGCCCCCCTCATTGGTCCTCTTGGTGGCCCCCCGGCTGGGGAGGTCAAGGGGATCTGCCCTGCTTCTTGCCAGATTCCCGCATCTGCCAGGCGTTCTGCTCACACAACACTGTGGGAACTTGGAGACATCTCAGCACCTCTGACACCAGGGAGAATAATGGGGCCCTTGATCATTTGAAAAAGGCTGTAGATTATCTCTTGCCAAAATTACCTCGTGAGAGGCCACCCTCTAGAATACACTGTTCTCTCCACCCTCTAAGTGCTGCCCCCTTTGACCTCACAGCCCAGTGGCAAAGTGCCACTGCTGGTCCCTTTCCACCCCTAACCCTGTTATGTTGCTGGGAGTCCTGGTCTCCCAAGAGAGGCAGAAGGACAGGGCTGAATAGAAGGAAGGATGAGGCAGGTGGAAGCCGGGGCCACGTCAGGGCCCCATCCTCAATGGATGGCTCCAAGCCCTCTGTCCAGTGCACTTATGCCGAGTGGATGGTGAAAGCCCCTCTGTGCCTTTCGCCAGCCTGCCTTGCTTTTCTGACACAGAATCCGAGCATGAGGCAGCAGCTGTAACTTGTCAATTGCACTGAGACTCAATGTCCCTCCCAGTGGTGGCACGTCATGAGTTCATGTGCCCAGTTCGCAACTGGCATCTCTGCGTGTGTGTTCAGAGATGATACATTTATTTGTTCATTTTCTTACTCAACCAAGGTTTGTACAGAGCCTGTTCTGTGCCAAGGACTTTTCTAGCCTCTGGAGGTACTGTGGTGAGTAAAATCACCATTTTCTTCCCTGGCAACTTTAAAAAAATGAAAAAAAAAATAAAGCAAATGATTTAAAAAATTGACCAACAATAAAAGGGGAAATATAGGAAGCCATGAAAGAAAAATAACAGGTGACTTACTTAGACTGGGCCCAGGTGAAGAGGTGACATTTGGCCTGAGATCTAGGGACTGGGGAGGGCACAGGCAGGTAAGAATATGAGGATCATGTTGCAAGCAGAGGGAACAGAATGCACAAAAGTGTGTGATATGTCTGAGCTCGAGGAGAACCAGTGGGCCTGGCACGTGGCTTATCCAGGAGACAAGTGAGGTCAGGTGAGGTCAGAAATGTGGGTATAAGTCACATCATGCAAAGCCTTAGGGGAATTTAAATATGTCCCCAGAAGCTCTTTGCTACTCATCCTTTCCAAACCTGAACCCTAATTCCCCTCCCTCCAGCACAGTGTACCCTTAATGACTAGAATGTGGTGGAAGGGATGGTGTATGATGCTCGAAATTAGGGCAGAAACACACACTGGGCTTCTTCCTCACTCTTACTTGGGTCATTTGCTCTAGTGGAAGCGAGTCAAGCAGCCCTAAGAGGTCCACGTGGCTGAGATCTCCTGCTAGCAGCCGTGGGGAGTGCCATTTCAGAAGCAGACCCTCCAGTCCCAGTCAAGTCCCCTCAGCATCTTGAGTAACCTTAGGAGACACTCTGAGCCAACACCTCCCAACACCTGTCACTCTTGAATTCTTGACCCACAGAAATTGCAATATAATAAAGGTTTGTTGCAAGCTAATACATTTAGGGGTAGTTTATTATGCAGCTATTGATAACAGATATAGCTTAGTAGATCCGATTAAGGGACTTAACTTTTTGTAAGTGGAAAGAGAAGTCATTGAAGAGTTCTGAGCAGGACAATTGCATAATCAGATTTACTCTTTTAAAACGATCATTCTGTTTGCTGCATGAAGAATGGCTTGGAGATGACCAAAAGGAGGAGTGATAAACACTCCTGAGGCTGAAATAGTCAAAATGCATTTGGCAGCAAGTGTCTGAAGTTCCCAATCCAACCTAATTTAAATGATAAGGACATGTATTACCTTATTGTTTAAGAAGCCCAGGTGCAGGGTGATGGCTGGGATATGTAATCATCAGCTCACCAATATCCTCAGGACCCCAGCTCTTTTTGTCCCTGTTCTGCCTGTATCAGAGTGTTGGGTTTGTCTCCATACTCACTTCTCTCATGGGAACCAGATGACTGTCAGGATTCTTGATGTCATGTCTAGAAATGACCAAGATCAGTTGAAGCAAAGGCTATTTCTTTTAAGTGTTGCTTAGGAATGTGGGAACCTTTCCCAGAAGTTCTCACATGTCGTTGATAGGAATTTCATCACAGGCTTCCAGCTAATCAATTACCAGCAAAGCCATCATCGACCACCACGACTGGCTCAGGCTACACATGATGGTCCAAATCACTGTGGATGGTGACGGCAGCCATGAAATTAAAAGACGCTTGCTCCTTGGAAGAAAAGATATGACAAACCTAGAGAGAGTGTTAAAAGAGCAGAGACATTACTTTGCCTACAAAGGTCCATATAGTCAAAGCTAAGATTTTTCCAGTAGTCATGTACGGATGTGAGAGCTGGACAATAAAAAAAGCTGAATGCCAAAGAATTGATGCCTTTGAACTGTGGTGCTGGAGAAGACTCTTGAGAGTCCCTTGGACTGCAAGGAGGTCCAGCCAGTCAATCCTAAAGGAAATCAACCCTGTATATTCATTAGAAGGACTGATGCTAAAGCTGATGCTCCAATACTTTGGCCACCTAATGTGAAGAGCTGACTCATTGCAAAGACCTTGATGCTGGGAAAGATTGAAGGTAGGAGAAGGGGGTGGCGGAGGATGAGATGGTTGGGTGGCATCACCAACTCAATGGACATGAGTTTGAACACACTCGGTGAGATGGTGGGGGACAAGGAAGCCTGGTGTGCTGCAGTCCATGGGGTCCCAAAGAGTCAGACGTGACTGAGTGACTGAACAAGAACACATGAAGATGCCCTGGAGAAGGAGTGTATCAGGGAGATGGAAAGAAGCAGATGGATTTGAAATATATTCTGTAGACACCAGGAGAGAGAAAATAATTGTGTCTGGCCCTGAGGTTTTTGACGTGAGCAATCAGGAGTACAGAAGTACCAATTTCTAGGAGAAGAACCCTAGAGGAGGCAGCTCCCTGCTCAATAAGGGAAATAAAGAGTTTGCTACTTCTATGCGTAGGGCTCAGCAGGCTCGTCATATTCTCAAGGAGACTACTTTTGCTTCCAAGATGGAGTCATTGTTGTGTAGTCGCTAAGTTGTGTCCAACTGTCTGGCGATCCCATGGACTGTAGCCCACCAGGCTTCTCTGTCCAACGGATTTCTCAGGCAAGAACACAGGAGTGGGTTGCCATTTCCTTCTCCAGGGGATCTTCTCAACTCAGGGATTGAACTCCCATTTCCTGCATTTGCAGGCAGATTCTTTACCACTAAGCCACTTGGGAAATGCTAAAGATGGATTCACCAAGGATAAATGTCTAGCACCATAGCAGACTGGTTCAAGGACTACATTCAGTGAGAGAGGGCTTTAGGGCTTTCTAACTAAACCACAAAGGCTATAGCGATTTCTTTTTACTACTAAGCTTTGCTTTAATGATCATTGTTAAAGACATTAATTGATTCTGTAAATGGTAACATAGACTTCAATGGTGTCCTTGGATCATTTTCTCTGTAGTGGACACTTTCATTAGTTCTCTTGGCAGCCAGATGCATTACCTTACAACTTCCATGAATAATAATGACACGAGCGTTTGCCTCTAGGTTGTACTTTCTATTTTTAAAGCTCTTTGCCACATTAATGGATTGTTCCATAAATGTATAAAAGTTCTAGAAAAGAAACAGTCTTATCACATTATCATACCCTGCAGGTAGGCTCAGTTGCTAAGTCATGTCCGACTCTTTGCGACCCCATAGACTGTAGCCCATCAGACTCCTCTGTCCATGGGATTTTCTAAGCAAAAATACTGGAGTGGGTTGCCATTTCCTTCTCCACAGAATCTTCCTGATGCAAAGATTGAACGAACATGCATCTCCTGCATTGTAGGTGGATTCTTTATCACTGAGCCACCAAGGAAGCCTTTTTCCTATCCTGTATTAGCTGAAATATAGTTAAGACCAAAACTCTTTGTGACAAGCTAGTTTGACAAACATCTCTGGACTCTCTCTTGTTCCAGGCACTGTCCTAGGTGCTGAGGGGACAATTATGATAGGTGCTCCGTCAATACTGTTCACTGTTGAATGAATGGACTTAGATGCAGTTAGCCAAGGAAGAGATAAGAGAAGCCTACAAACCATGAAAAGCTGGCATTTTTTTTTTCTCTTAGACAAAGAGTTTCCTCTTTCTAGAAATGATGGCAAAAACATCACCCTAGCCCACGAGTCTTCGGATTTTAAAAGAAACGGCTAGAGCTGAAATCTGGTTGGATCTTACTGGGTGCATGTCATGCTTCTGCGTAGGATTGAAACATGGTCTCTACAAAAATACAGAACCTTTAAACAATTTAAGATTTGGGTTCCTAAGGAGGAATTTCTAAAGCCTAAACATAAATTATAGTGACATTGAATTTGCTTGTCTGGAAGTTCCATCTTAGGTCTGAAGATCACATATACTCTCCCAATCTTTTTTAAAAAATCAAGTTAAACTATAGTTTATTCATTATATTTTAAATTAATTTGTTTATATATTTGTTTTTATTTTTATTATCTTTTTCCTATTTGAGAGACTAGCACTTAGAATAGTGCCTAGCACAGACAATGGAATTAAATATTTATTGCATGAACGAATGAAACTTCTCTCCTGCTTGAAGTTTTTCTGATTGTTTATCTCTCTTTTCCCTTTATTCCAGGCTTCCCAGGTAGTGATAGTGGTAGAGAACCCACCTGCCAATGCAGGAGATGCAAGAGACATGGGTTTGATCCCTGGGTTGGGAAGATCCCCTAGATTAGGAAGTGGCAACTCACTCCAGTATTCTTGCATGGGAAATTCCAGGGACAGAGGAGCCTGGCAGGCTACAGTCCCTAGGGTCACAAAGAATCAGACACAACAGAGCAACTGAGCACTCCCTGTGTTCCAATTACCCTACATAATATAGAGCACATTTTTATTGTTCAGAACTTGACTTTAAAATTGGCAGTTTAAATTAATACCTGACTGTAAGATCCTTGAGGCCAAGGACCAAGTCTTGTATTGATACTTCTCAGAAAGCCAGCCTCCCCAGCTCAGAGTCCATAGATACTGGCTGGTCACCCGGTCAAGGTGTGAGGCAGGTGTCATTTAAGGACAACCTTTCCTTTACCCATCAAGTTCCCACTAGCAGCAGAGACCTGTGGCTCACGATGAGTTGCAAGTCTAGTTTTCAAGAGAAAACTCACAAGCATCAGGAGGTTAATTCACTCCCGGGCTGAGGCACTGGGCTCTGCAGCTCTGTGGCTTTGTGTGAGACTGAATAGTGTCATAAAATTGTCAGTTGTGTATGTGGCTTGGAACTGAAATCTGCTGCCAGTTCACACCCTCAGGAAATGCATAACAGAGTTAGACGTGGGTATTTTTAAGAAAAACCAACAACCAAAAAAAGATGCAAGAAACATTAAGTTATAACATGTGTTCTCCACCCATTAAAGATGGGAACAGACACTGTGACAAAGAAATTACAGGGTGGACACAGTTGGAGTCAGGAAGCAAGGACAGATTTTATCATGGCAGGATTCTGGTTGCTTTGCTCTTGAAGTTGCGTGAGAAGAATCAGAAGAAATGTGACTAAAATTAGGAAGATGCTTTTGTTTCTAAATATCTCTGGGGCTATTTGGCTCACTCTTCATGCATTCAGTAAAGACAGAGCTCACTTTGTCTCCAAGGAGACATTGAGTTCACCTGTATTTGCCATTGATGAGTGGTCCAGAGGGCAGAACGGTTTCCAATAGCTGGATTCTCAGCAAACTGGCAAGGTCAAAACGTGATTTTGGGGTCCCTTGGATCTCACTTTTTTAGATAGACACCCTTTGCATCAGGAGCCAGGATGGATTTTACAATTGCTCTGGCTACCTTGGGACAGTTCATTCACTTTTTGACACGGATGCTCAGAAAACTGTCAGAATGGCTTCTGAGGTGTCACTAAAGTGGTTTCAACTAATTTCAGACTTTCAGGAAAGTTGCAAAAAAAAAAAAAAAACACAATAGAGTGAGTTTCCATATATCCTTCATCTGGTTTCTCCTAATATTAGCATGAAGTGAACTGTTAGTCACTCAATCGTGTCTAACTCTTTTATGACCCCATGGACTGTAGCCTACCAGACCCCTCTGTCCATGGAACTCTCCAGGCAAGAATACTGGAGTGGGCAGCCATTTCCTTCTCCAGGGGATCTTCCTGACCCAGAGATTTAACCCAGGTCTCCTGCATTGCAGGTAGATTCTTTGCCATCTGAGCTACTAGGTCTGCTGGCTTTATCCACCATCTTTTCCCTTGTAGTTAATACACGTCTTGGGGGAGATACTATGAGACTAAGCAAATGCTGTTTCTCCTCCTACCTTCACCCTCCAATTTTAGCATTCATAAGAGTCTCTTGTCCGCAGCGATTATTACTGTGGAGTGTGCCTTTTACTGCCATGATGTTTTCTATTCCCTTTGTCCTTCCACATTTATTCACTGGAATTTTATTCTAAGAAAAAGCAGTCTTTTCTCCCCTAATCAACTAAGTAATAATTTAGCATGGACCCGAGTTATTTATTTTATTCAAGAGTTATGATCCAGTGCTGTTATTATTGGGTTTCCCCAGTGGCTCAGACAGTAAAGAATCTGCCTGCAATGCAGGAGACCTGAGTTTGGTCCCTGGGATGGGAAGATCCCCTTTGTGCATCAGAGTGTTTCAGCTTAGGCCATTAGGAACTCCCCTGATCTGGCTTTTCTGTTCCATCAACAAGCCCTTATTATTTTTGAGCATTCCTTTATTTTCTGGCAACAGATGTTCCTGGCTGCTCCAGCCCTATCATCCCTGGGTAACTGGGAGTGACTATAGAGTTATCATTCTGGCCTTGAATTCATATCCAATTTAGATATCCAATTAGAAATCATGAAAGATCAAGAAACTTGATGGCCTATCATATGGCACCTGAAATCTGTCGAGGTGTCCCAAAGATACTCCTAATAACGTGTGCTGAATCTTGGTTGTGGGCTTCCCTGGTGGCTCAGGCTGTAAAGAAACCACCTGCAATGTGGGAGACCTGGGTTTGATCCCTGGGTTGGGAAGACCCCCTGGAGGAGAGCATGGCAACCCACTCCAGTATTCTTGCCTGGAGAATCCCATGGACAAAGGCAGGCTACAGTCCAAGGGGTCACAAAGAGTCAGACCTGACTGAGTGACTAAGCACAGCAAACCTTGAATGCAGTTAGGAAGGGTGGAGATTTATCTCACATCACAGATGAGTGGGGGAGCTTGTGGCATGGGGAGACTTGGTTTAGGGGCATCTCTGCCACCCCATCTATGACCCCACACATATCACATCCACAAAAGGACCAAGTCTGACAAGTGTACTACTCACAGATTTCCTGTGAGTATTAAATGAGCCATGCACGAAAATGTTTATGAACTGCAAAATGTTATAAAAATGTGAGGTGTTAGTGTTATTGCTTCTATAAACACGTATTCATCACAATCGTGGTGGAACTAGAATAACCCTGAAAGATCATCCTGTCCAACACCTGTCTTTTACAGCCATAGAAACAGAGCTCAGGTAAGTGATTTGTCCAAGGCTCCAGGGAGGTAGAACTGAGGCTGAACCCCAGGTCCTCTAACCCCTCATTGCGTGTTCTCTCCATTACAGCATCTGCTATGTAAACAATTTTTTCATCACCCAAACTGGGAGGAGCTACCATGCTTTTTTCTTTTTAATACCTCCTTCTAAAATAGAATTCAAGTAGACTAGAGAAACAGAGTGCCAGTCTCATTTTGGGGCCTGTTGTTACTTTAAAAGTGTCTCATATTTATTGTCATCCTTTATTTTTGGCTCTTTAGTTAGGGCAGGGCCAATCCTTTTCTGTAGGAAACAGTATAAGATAAGCTATCTCTGTTCTCAGAAAACTACTATCTGAACCCAGTTCTGGGAAGTGATTCCAGTTCTTCTGCTGAAAAAGACTCCTACACACTGTGGCAATGACTCAGTGATGCCAGACATCGGAATATTTAGAAATACATAGATGATGTCTACACGTTTTCTCTGTGTTTAGCCTAGATGTTTGGAATCATGGAGACAAAGTCTCTGTGTCTAGAATGTCAGGGAAGAAAAGGTTTTATTTTTAAAATTATATACATTTTCAGAGTATCTCAGAACTGGGCTTTATGTATTTTTTTTTCTTTCCTGGAATATTTGTTGAGCGAGAATTTGGAACTTCAGAAATGTATGCTCCACAATGTCCCAGTTCTTTAAAAACTTCCTGTTAAAATCAATAGCAGACACTTGCAATTTGGTGCCCAGTATCCTTCTTTCCTTTGGTCAATTGCTTTCTCATCCCACATGCATCTGGATAATTGTTTGTTGGGATATCCTGCCTGCTCTTCAGCTGCAGATATAAATATATGAACAGATCTTGCTAATCTTGGGTTTCATCTCTGTCTGTGGTAATTGTGCAAACTGACCATCATATTTATTTTTCTGGATCCAACTCTACTTGAGCCAGACTCTAGGACTTCATGGTCCAGGGAACCCACAAATCCCTTCTTACCTTAAACTAATGGAGTTGGGTTTCTGTCTCTTGCAACCACAAGGGTTCAGATGAATTCCAAGTCCTTGTCTCAGGGATGTTCCATTCTACATGCCCATGGCAGGCACTCAAGAGTAAGTGAACACACTGGGGATAAATATAGTAAGTATGTGAGTTTGTCATTTTGACCTCTTCTTCCAAAAACCATTTATCAGGGTGCAAAAGAAAAATGGGAAAGGAACATTATTTTTGAATTATCAGTGAGTAGGGACATAACTCAAAGGATAAGAAGAAAGACAACCAAGGTATCTGAATAATTCACAGCCTGGATAATTAGCTGGGATGCTTAGCATTACCAGAAATTCCACCGCACAGGATCCCTTTGTTCAGCCAATAGTCACAATCTGTCTCATTTCATTACATCAGATTTTTTAATGAGAAGGGAAGGAGAAAAAAAGACCCTCACTTGTTAGAGCTCTAATACATGCCAGACTGCAGGCTGGGCGGCAGGGCTGACTCCCTGGGTGCAAGTTGTGTGGTCCCACTGGGCCCCATGCTCAGAAAGGTCCTGCACTTGGCTGACCACCTTGCTGTCCCCAGTGTGAAGTTCTTAGTAAAGCTTGAACGAGGGGTTCCATGGCTTCCCTTCTCCTGGGGATTTGCAATTTCTCTGCTTCCCTGGTGGCTCAGATGGTAGAGAATCTGTCTGCACTGTGAGAGACTGGAGTTCAATCCCTGGGTGGGGAAGAGCCCCAGGAGAAATGGCAACCCACTCCCGTATTCTCGCCTGGAGAATCCCATGGACAGAGGGGCCTGGTGGGCTACAGGTCATAGGGTTGCATCGAGTCCAACATGACTGAGTGACTAACCCTTGCAAAACACAGCCAATACTGCTGCAGAGTTTATTTTCCCTCTATTAATCCTCATACCGGTTCAAGGATATTATGTCATTTGCCCCCTCTTTCTAGAAGGAGGACCTAGATATATGCCCAGCCCAAGATCATATTGCAAAGCCAGAATTTGCCCATGTCTGAGAGCCTCTGAGCTTTCCTCTGTCTCCTCTGTTCACCTACAGGTAATAAGGATGAGTCCTGCTTCCAAGGGTCCTAATCTCATCTTCAGCAGGTAACATGGAAAGTGTGAGACTGGGTGAATTCGAGGATTCTCCAAACATCACATATGTGATTGGACTCGATTTCTCAAGTTCTTTTTATTCATTTGTTTGACTGAGGTTTCCTAAAAGTCAAATATTGGTCAAGCACTTTACATGCATTTATTCATTCAACAACAGACATTCACTGAGCTCCTGACCTGTGCTAAGTCCTTGTTTGAGGCTCTAATGCTCAGTCACTTCAGTTGTGTCTGACTCTTTGCAACCGCATGGACTGTAGCCTGCCAGCCTCCTCTGTCCATGGGATTTTCCAAGCAAGAATACTAGAGTGGGTTGCCATGCCCTCCTTCAGGGGATCTTCCCGACCCAGGGATCTGGAACTGCTGTCTCTTACGTCTCCTGCATTGGCAGGTGGGTTCTTTACCACTAGCGCCACCCGGGAAGCCCAGCAAAAGAAGACGTTCTAAAAGCTGTTTACATGACTAGGTCTGGTAATCAGCAGTTTATCTTTTCGGGTATTATTCTTGGGTGGATATTAATGAAAATGTCCTTTACAAAATGTCCTGTGTCTACAAATATGTGATTCAGTTTGGACTTTTGAAAGGTAGAAGAGGTTTGTGGGTAGATAGCCCCCAGTTGATTATTTTTTATTGAGTTCAGTGGCCTGTCTTTGGGAATGAAGACTTCTTCTTTTCGGCCACATCTCATGGTATTTGGAACTTACCCAACCAGGGATCGAACCCATGCCCCTCGCAGTGGAAGCGCAGTCTTAACCACTGGATCACCAGGGAATGAAGATTTCTTGAAGTTGTGTTGTGGATGAGGTCCTCTCTACAACTCTTCTAAAAGGCATGGCATGGGTAGTCGATCAGAAGTAAACTTGTTAATTATTCTTTCACAATCCCCTCCTACCCTGACTGAATACATTATTACTTAAAAAAATTTTTTTTATATTTTTTCTTATTTTTATTTTGTCTGTGCTGCGCCTTTGTTGCGGCACACAGGATTAGTTGCCCTGCGGCATGTGGGAATCTTAGTTCCATGATCAGGGATTGAACCCCTTGCATTGGAAGGCAGATTCTTAACCTTTGGACCACCAGGAAGGTCCCCGTTATTACTGTTAGGTCCTTTGCTGTGCAAGTGGAGGCCTGAAGAAAGATTATGCAGAACTCTTCACTGAAGATATCTGGGCCCCTGCTCTCGGTGTGCCACTGGCCAGCTTAGGAGTGATGCCTCCAGACAGATAGCCATCTTATTATTTCCCTTCCTTCCTGTCTCCTGTGGGTCTCTCTAAGCCCTTCCAACTTCACCCTTACTGCATCCTATGTTCAATATTTAGGTGCGACACTGCTTTTACTTCCCTCTGTGTTGATAATGCCACAGCGAGCTTCTTGCAAATTAGCACTCCCCACTTGACCCAAGCTTCAAGTAGTTGTGTTTAGTTTAGCTACAGTCCTGGGTGCACTGCAGATTTAACGCCTTACCCGAGCTGTCTGGAAGCACTCAGATTCGTGAGGGGTCTACTTGCTGGGTTTCACGTATGAGAAGAGGCTCACCCCACCCCCAGCCCCCCACGGGTCTCTGCTACGGTATCATAAAAAACAGGCAATCAGAGGGCAGCGTCCTCTCAGCAGTCTGCAGCGGGCGCAGCCGCGCTCTGAGACCGGACCATTCTGCTGAGTTTGCCCAATGAGCCGCTTCGGGAGGCCAGTTGGCAATAACAACAAATTGGGTCAAAAATAATTCCCCGCCTGTTTCTTGAGTTTCTTTTCTTTCCCAGAGAGATGGAAGAGGTATGTGCAATTAAAAACGAGGCATCTTCTTTCTGTGAGCACGTAAAAACACACTGAACTTCAGGGGTCGTGAAAAACGCTGGACTCAGCAACCTAACCACAGATCCGGAATACCTACGCGCTCCGTGCCTTTGTAGAATGTCCCAGCTCATTCTTTTCGGATAATCCCAGCCTGGATCTGAATTATACCCCGAGGGATTCTTTCCCACGGACTCTGCTATTATTGGGGGAGCCCTGGTTCAGCCACCCGGCAGTCAGATCAAGGTCATTCTGTGGTGTTGGCATGCACACATCCATGGTACCCAGTGTCCTTTCTGCTCCAAAGACAACAGTTTTCTCTGGTTCAATCCTGTTCCTTTGTTTCACAAGTTAATGGTGGGGGAAGCAGCCCCACTCCAGGCAGCGGAGGGATTTGAGTTTCTGGGTCAGCGGGTGATGACTTCCCTTTGCCATGCCTGGCAGGCAGCCTTTGGAGGAGGCTGCCTTAACACTGACATGTTTGGTAACTTGAGGAAGGGATGGAGCAATCCGTTATCTGTTTGCATATCGCTGAGCAAGCCTCATACTCGGAGTGGCCATCTTGAATTGATTGCTCCAGCGACATAAGTCAGAGGCGAGCTCTGTGCCAATCCTGCCTGTCCGCAGATGGCTCCAAATGAGGTCATTGTTTTGACAGTTTCACAAAAGAACCTCAAACAGTCTGGACAAACCCTTACACATGTTGGATCATCCGGAACAGTTGTGAGGTTAAAAAAATGAACTTGGACCATAACCTTGGGAAGTGGTGAAACGCCACCGAAGTTTCTCTCTTGACTCCTCACAGGCAGGGAACCTCCGAGCTGGGCTGGAAAAGATTGGTCTCATTCCTCTCCCAGCCTCCTCCAGTTCTGGGTGTTAGAACTGCTTGGGTGGCAGGGATGATCTGATTAGAGGAGGACAATTATTTCAAACCTCAGTGATTGTAAGCTCCATTGAGAAGCCTCTTGGCAGCCTGGATGCTGATATTCTTGGAACGCTCTGTATTTTTCACCAGTTCCAAGAGTGTATGTGTAGCAAGTCACGTGACCCCAAAGTAACATTGGAAATTCATAGAGTGGGAAGCATCCACTGGGACTACTTATCATTTAGGTTGGGAAGCTGGGCAGGCATACATCTTTCTGAGTTTTTTGAGGGGGTGACCACTACTACCTGGCTTCTACATTCTGCAGCCCCTGACAGCAACAGGTGACTCCTTAGCACTGATCCAGCTTAACTTAGTCCATCAAGCTTGCACCTGAGGGAGGGACATTACCCTGTCTTAGATTTGTATGCTCCTCAGAACTGCAGTCAAAAGTGACCACACTTCCCTCCTCCTTGATCTGGCAGAAAGAGGCCTGGGTTTGAAGGATGTCCTCTACATGTAGTTTCTAGTTCTAGAAACTCACGAAAGCAAAAAGTTGTGTTCTGTGTTTGTATTGGTTTCCTACAGCTCCCATAACAAAGCATCAGAAGCTAGAAGGCTAATGAAACAGAAACTTATTCACTCACAGTTCTGAAATCGAGGTTTTGGCAGAACTGGTTCCTTCTCGGAGGCTCTGAACAGAGGAGAATCTGTTCCATACCTTCCTTCCAGTGGCTACTAGAAATCCTTGGTGTTCCTTGGCTTCTGGGGGCATAACTCCAATCTCTGCACCCCTTCATACGGCAATTGCTTTGTGTTTACCTGATATTCAAATTTCTCTTCTTATAAGGACACCTATCACTGAATTAGATCCCATCATAATCCAGTATGGCCATCTGCAAAGATTCTATTTCTGAATGAGGTCCCATTCACAGGTACTATTAGGGTTAGGACCCGAAGATGTCTTCTTGGAGGAGACCGTTCAATCCACTGCAGGGTCAACTCCCAAGTCCATCCCCAGGGCCCCCTCTTGCCACCAGTAGGCCTTTGGCAGATCAAGGAATTTTTAGGTCTGAGTTTCTTCCTCTGTGGAATGAGGACCCTGAATTAGATGGTCTCCAATGGCTTGCCCTCTGCCCGTGTGCTCCTGTTCCTGGGTGTTATTGCATATGTTCTAGGGCATCTTCATCTGCATAGGGATAAATGTCAACCCAGGGGGGACTCAAATTTTAAATGTGAATTTCTATGTGGAATCTAGAAAAATGACATAGATGAACCTATATGCAGGGCAGGAATAGAGATGCAGATGCAGAGAACGGATGTGGGGGTGTGGGTTGGAGGAAGAGGGACTGGGATGAACTGGGAAGTTGGGATGGACACGTATATACTACCATGTGTATGGACATGTATACGTTACGATGTGTAAAAGAGATAGCTAGTGAGAACCTGCTGTCCAGCACTGGGAGCTCAGCTTGGTGCTCTGTGGTGACCTGGGGGGTGGAATGGGGGGAAATGGGAGGGAGGTCCAAGAAGGAGGGGTTATACGTATACATATAGTTGATTCACTTCGTTGTACAGCAGGAACACAACATTGTAAAACAACTATTATTATTGCTTAAAAATCAGAGACATTACTTTGCCAACAAAGGTCTGTCTAGTCAAGGCTATGGTTTTTTCAGTGGTCATGTATGGATGTGAGAGTTGGACTACAGAGAAAGCTGAGCACTGAAGAATTGATGCTTTTGAACTGTGGTGTTAGAGAAGACTCTTGAGAGTCCCTTGGACTGCAAGGAGATCCAACCAGTCCATCCTAAAGGAGATCAGTCCTGAGTGGTCATTGAAAGGATTGATGTTGAAGCTGAAACTTCAATACTTTGACCACCTGATGTGAAGAGCTGACTCATTGACCCTGATGCTGGGAAAGATTGAAGGCAGGAGGAGAAGGGGACGACAGAGGATGAGATGGTTGGATGGCATCATCGACTCAATGTACATGAGTTTGGGTAAACTCCGAGAGTTGGTGATAGACAGGCAGGCCTGGCGTGCTGCAGTCCATGGGGTCACAAAGGGTCAAACACGACTGAGTGACTGAACTGAACTGATTATTGTTTAGTAGCTAAGTTTTGTCTAACTCTTTTGTGATCCCATGGACTGTAGCCCGCTAGGCTCCCCTGTCCATGGGAATTATCCCAGCAAGAATACTGGAGTGGGCTGCCATTTCCTCCTCCAGGGGATCTTCCTGGCCCGGGGATCAAACCTGCATCTCCTGCCCTGGCAGGCAAATTCTTTACCACTGAGCCACCTGGGAAGCCCAAAGCATCTATACCCCAATTAAAAAAAAAATAGTTTACTCCCAAACTGCTCAGTATTGGTGAAGTGAGTCTTAAAAGGAAAACCATTCAAGTGCTAGGTCTTCAACGCACATGTGGAATTTCATTAGAGGCATTCACTACACAACATTTCATGGGCCAGCCAACAAACATTTTCATCTTTCTTCTTGGAGTGGAGGGCTTGTAGAAAAACTCCATGATTTTAGAGAGATGTGCTAGAGGGATGCAACACTCGCAGGTGTTCTGGGCACAGGTCAACTTGGCCTTACTGGTGTGGCTGGTGAGGAAGTCAGAACTGCAAGTTCATAACAAAGATGAATCAAAGCCCAGTGGTGCTGTCACTCCAGCTTCTGCGAAGGGTGTTTCTGGTTTTTAACTCTGTATAGTGATGTTCATTTCATCACTTTCGCTTTTTTCTTCTTCCCTTTCACAGCCCAGGGTGGTGAAGCCGCATCTAAAATCTCTTAAAGTGACTTCTCCTGCAGGCACTCCCCACTCCTATGCCCCTCACCGGTGCGTTACTGATCATGGGAAATGGAGCAGGACCTCATGACCTCCAGCTGCCTTTTTTTTTTCTTTGGAAAAACCTGGGCCAAAGAAGAAGTTTCATCAGAGACGTGAGAACATGCAGAAATAAAGGAAAACAATCAAAGGAGACCCAGTGATAACAGTTTAGTCATTAAGCATAGCTCCTTCTCCAAGGCTATAGATAATATTCTGAGCCATATTCTGTAAGCTGTCTTAAAGATACTTAAACCCCCACCAGGTGGAGAAGTTAGCTGCTCGACACAAATTGCCGCAGTTCCGAGAACTGGCCTCAAGAAATGGAAACAAACGGACCCTGGGACTGAAGATGAACTGGACCTGAAACAATCAAGATCATGCTGGTCAGACCACCGATGACCAGTTTCAAGATGACTGTCAGAGCTGATTGTGCTGTTTCTGCATGTTGCCCTTTCCCTTAGCCTATAAAAGCTCTAGCCCACTGATTGTCAGTGGGGGGAGTCAACCTTTGGACAGGCATCACCTCCCCCCACCCCCACCGCCCACACTCACATTCATCGCTGGAATCCAAAATAAAGCAGCCTTTCTTTTCCACCAACCTAATTGGCTTTGGAGTGGTGAGAAGCTGGAGCCCAGTTCCAGTTACAGTGGCGCTTCACTTATTCTAGGAGCCACTATGTGGGGTGCACACAAGCCAGGCCCACTCGTGTGTGGTGCTAGCCACTCAAAAATGAGCATGACACAGATGCTTTCTTCCAGAACCTCCCAGTCTAGGAGGAGAAGGCAATGGCAGAGGATGGGATGGTTGGATGGCATCACCAACTCGATGGACATGAGTTTCAGCAAGCTCTGGGAGTTGGTGATGGACAGGGAAGCCTGGTGTGCTGCAGTCCATGGGGTCGCAAAGAGTTGGACATGACTGAGCAACTGAACTGATAGACTGAAAGGCGGGAAGTCAGAGCACAGTTTCTGGAGACAGGCCAGGGAAGCTATGGGAGCCCAGAAGCCTGGCACCTAGCCTGGCCCAGGACCCTGGGGGACTTCCAGGAGGCCATGGATGATTTGAGGGCAAGGGGAGTCATGGATGAGTTTGTTCAGTTGGGAAGGTAGTCCAGCTGGAGGGGAAGCATGCAGATGAGAGGCAGGACGAGCTAAGCGAGCTAAGCGTTGTGTGTGGCTTGTGACACGGCCACTCCTGCACTGCGAGTGCACAGTCAATGAACCTCTGGGAGAGCAGTGAAATTTGTCTTCTTTCCGCAGCACTTCCTTCAGATTAAGTGTTGTCTTAGAGCTGATTTTAAAGGGGAGGCCAGGCCAACTCCCAATCCTGCTGTGATTTACTCTCTGATGCTCGTGGTTCTCTGAAGTATATGTATCGCATGAAACGGTGATTTGTCTTTCTCGTTCTGAAGACACCGGACAAATAGTGTGGGTTTGCTTCTGATCACCATCATGGGGGAGGTGGATGGGCCAGGCTGGACCTCCCGAGCACCCCCTGGAGGTGCACTGACTGGAAATGGGGGCAACCTGGGATGGGGGTTGGGGAAACCTTATAATCCTCCACCAATTAAGATTCTGCTCAAGGCCTTTGTCTGCTCGGCCAGCCTGTAGGGGTCAAGCCTGTCCTTGACCCCATCTCCCAGCAGTTAATCCCATCTGGCCAGAAGCCCCCCTCCCTTGAAGAAACTTTAGCTCTTCTATAAGGTTGTGCTCATCCCAGTCACCCTCTGTGAATCCCTCCAAAATCCTCCAGGGAAAATTAATGACCACATGCCATGATTGATATTCTTTGGTGTTTTGTTCACCATCATAATAATAACATCTTACCATTGACAAAGCCGGTCAAACGTGCTTGACGTAACTATAACTTTCACATTAAGTCATTTATTGATCACTCCTCCGTGTTCAATGGAGTAGTTATGGAAAAGGGCAGGGAAATAAAGCTTATTTATAGAGCTTAAAATTTAGCCAAGGTTATCAAGCACATTTGCTGGACATTCACAGACTTCAGATACTGATCTCAGAACAGAATCCTTTTTTGTTTGCTTGCTTGGAGGATAATTGCTTTACAATGTTGTGTTGGTTTCTGCTGGACATCAATATGAATCAGCCATAGTATACAGATGGCCCCTCCCTCTTGGACCTCCCTCCCACCCAGGACCGAGTCCCTTGTATGGTTGGGTTCTCTCTCAGTATGTTTTTTTTTTTTTTTTTTTTTTTTTTTGTGGCAGGGAGGGGGTGGGCAGAGGAAATGGAGCCAATCAAGTACTCCAGGAATGAAGGGCCCTCATCTAGGAATGAGGGCTCATTGGAATATTGGAAGAGCTGGTACTGCCAAGGCCTGAAAAGTTACTGCAGAAAATCAAGGAGGTGGCAGCCAGACAGCTGGGGAAGTAGACACTGAGACCTGAGGCTTCTCAAAGTCTTCTAGGGAAACTGCTAGAGTTCTGAAGAATTTCTGAAGAAACCCCTACCAGCCGGCTTTGTCTGCTGTAACAAAATGGGTGATTCACAACACTGGCTGAGGAACAACCAGGAATCTCATCTCTGCCCACGTGTCTGCAGAACTGATCTCTAGGGAAGAATGACCTCTGCTCCTGGCCCACCGTGCAGGGCTCACTGGCAAACCTGACATGGAACAGCACAGGGGGAGAGGCTCTGGGAACTACAGTTTCCTAATCCTTAGATGGGTGTGCAGGGTGATAGCTTGTTTACAAAAAGACCATTCATTCCAGGTCGTTCCCACTTGGGCTTTTGTGCCACTATTCCTTATATTTTTTAAGAATTTTTAATTGGAAGATAATTGATTTACACTATTGTGTTGATTTCTGCCATACAGCAACATGAATCAACCACAGGTATACATGTGCCCCCCTCCTCCTGGAACCTCCCTTCCACCTCCCGCCCCTTCCCACCATTCTAGGTCGTCACAGAGCATCAGGCTGAGCTCCGTGTGCTCTATATACAGCAACTTCCCATTAGCTACCTGTTTTACATATGTGATGTATATGTTTCAACACTGCTCTCTCAGTTCATCCCACCCTCCCCTACCCCACTGCATCCACAAGCCCCTTCTCTATGTCTGCGTCTCCACTGCTGCCCTGCAAATACGCTCATCGGTACCATCTTTCTAGGTTCCATATATGTGCACAAATATACAATATTTTGTTTTTTCTTTCTGACTTACTTCACTCTGTATAACAGGCTCTAGATTATTTCAGGTAAACGTGACTTACACACATTCAGCCCATCTAGAACATTCCTTTTCCATGTTACTTTTCTATCTCCAGGGCCATGATCATCCCTGAGAATTCTTCCTTCTTAATCCTGTCATCAGGAGGTCCTCATCTACTTGCCTTAGATGAGGTTTTGTTTAGCTCTGAGATGTGGGTCATTTCATTAAGTGGTTACCCATCCTTTCTTCTGTGAGGATGACAGAAGCCTTGTAGGGTACATAGTGTTGGTCACATAATTAGGCCCCCAGTAAAAGTAAGTTTCTTTTTCCCCTCTGTTTAGTGTTTTTGTCCTTCTATTATCCATGCGTCCTTCTACAGGTCACAACAGCTCAATTTACCTTGGAAAGCATCCCTCTCCCATTCCGTATATATCTACCCACGTGATTTGGATGAGGTTGATCACTGACTTACTTCCTTTCTATCCACCCCTCCACCTACTTTGGGTATGGGCATATGACTTGGGTTTGACCAGTGTTTCCCATTTCTCTGGTCTTCATAAGTGGCTGAGAGATGAACACACAACTCAGATTGGTCCTGTGGGAACTTTGTTGAGTCCATAAAGTAAGTAAGTTGAATCTAAGGCTTCTGGCCATTCATGCTCCAGGTTAAACTTTCATTCTTGACCCTCAACCAAAAGTGATTCTGGAACCAAAAAAGACACTCTGAGAAAGCAAAGCAGAGAATTTCAGATCAAGGGTAATACAGTTGCCATCTATATTAGGAAAGAGGGCAAGGGAATGCTTAAAGACTGATTGAGACACAAAGTTCCAGCACCAAGGATCTCTCATGCTCTTCTTGAACTTTACCAGAATCCTCCCACAGTCTGTCCCTAAAACTTTAGCCACTTGCTTTGATAAAATTTTCTTTACCTCAAATATTGGAGCATAATATAAGTAAAACACATTATATTTAATATCTTTCTCTAATTATTAACAGTATAAAAAATACCAAGAAATGACTATGCATCTACTAAGAGTATTCAGTGTTTTCCATGTTCAAATGGCATTTTTTTAAAAAACATTGAGGTATCATTAACATATAACATTAAGTCAGTTTCAGGCATACAATGTAATGATTCAATATTTATAGTTATTGGAAAATGATCAGCATAATGAGTTTAGTTAATACCTGTCACAATACAGAGTTACAAACATTTTTTTGTGTGCCCAAAACTTTTAAGATCTATTCTGTTAGCAAATTTCAAATATACAGTATAGGATGTTCTATGATAGTTACCATGCTGTTTATTACAACCCCATGACTTACATAGTTTATAACTGGAAGTTTATAAGTTTTGATGCCCTTCACCCATTTTGCCCACTCCACCACCCTAAACCTCTGGACCTTTTACAAAATGTGGGTCCTTATTAATTTTTTATACATTATTTCAAGCAAAATGTATTGCAATTAACGGAAGGGCTATAGAAGGCTTGGTGATTTGATCTGTGAACATAATCTTCATGTCCTATAATATTTTTATTAAAGTTTATTTCAAATAATAAGCCTACAAATCAATTTTTAGAATGCAGGCTTTGAGAATTACTGGATTCTCTAGTTTAGCATTTGTTATCATAGAGGAGTTAATGTATATATGCTATGTACTAAAGAATGCAAGTTCATCATTCAGGGGGAAGAAAAATCATGTAGAAAAGCCAAAATGAGTATGCTTTTAAACCGTGATACTAGGAGTCCAATGTCTAGCTCAAGAGAGGTGACCCTCTGTGCTGGTCAGACCACACAGAGCACCACAGGAAACAGTTAATTGCAAGGTCAAACCACAATGAGGGGCTCAGCTACAGAGCCAAACGCTAAGGATACTGATAAATTGGAGCAACCTGGAGAAGATTACTGGTACATTGAGTCCTAGGAAACTCTGACAAATGGTCGAAGGACCAAGGAGAGTTTAGCTTGGAACACAGTGGACCTGCAGAGGACATCTGGTCATTCAGTGGGTGAGGGGTTCCCTTATTCTGTGTACTTTTGAGGGCAGAATAAAGCCAGTGAGTGGAAGGTGAATGAAGACAAAGTATAGAAGTCTGGAGATGGTCACAATTGGAGAGGTCAGCCTGACCTGGCCACCAGGAGACTTGGCTAAGCAGTTAAGAGCTCCAGCTGTGAGACTAGATATCTTGGTTGAGATTCTGCTTAGTAGATATGTGACCTCGAGAAGATTCCTCATTGGCAAATCAGAACATGCTAGTACCTACCACATAGGGATGGTTATGTGAGTTAACTAAATGCAAAAGTCTTCCAGGGCATAACAAATAGTAAGCTCGGGGATCACATTTAGCACAGTACCAGGCATAGTAGGTGCAAGTGTGCAGTTAGTTGTTATTGACTGACTGAATGAATGAATAAATGAATTAAACTGATGGATCATTCCTAAGGTCTCATCTATTCGTAAGTCTGGTGCCTCATCAAAAATAGCAGCATTTTCTTTGTCTTTGATATATATCAACTCTACTTTTATGTGTTTTAAGAGAAATGTATATACATGGTATTATTTATATGACCATATAATATATAAAATATTATAAATACATAATTCATAATTATTTACACATACACATATATATATAAACAATTTAAAAGAAGGAAATCAAGAAATTAGAAAATCAAGAAGTAGGAAAGAAAACACCCATGATCTTATCTACCAGAAATAATTACTAATAATTCCTTTGACTCTTTTTCAATGTGTTTGTTTACATAGTTGAATCAGATTATGTGTGGTTTTATGTATATGAAGGGTTTTTTTGGCTTAACATTGCATGAGAATTTGATTGCTTTTGGAGATGCTTTTCAGTGTTTGCTTATTCCTTCTCTACTTCTCATGAACGCTCACTGAGCACCTACAATGTATTCAGGTCCAGAAACAGAGATGAATGGAGAGCTGTTCTTGTCGGTTTGCCAACACAGGTGCTGGATGTTGGGTTCATAACAGCAAATAACTAAATTGAAATTTAAAAATCTGTCTTCACCTTCTTCATGGAAACACTTGCCCCAAATGTGTATCATCAAAAGTTCATATCTGTTTCTCTTTGCCCTTGGGCTAGAAAACCTTCCTCCAAATAACCAGTTCCCTTGCCCTCAACGATGCTGCCTCTGCCTGTTCCCTCTGGATTGCTGGGAGCTGCCAGCGTGCACACAGACATGTTCCCAGACGATGCTTAATTAAATCCTTTAATTATTAGCCACTCACCACATTTGCAACATTCCCTAGTGCTTAGTGCCAGACTCACTTATGAAGCCAGCCTCCCATTTGCCCAGATTACTGCCTCAATTAGAGTTTTATCAGATTCAGGAAACTTGGAATTCTGAAAATACTTTTTTTTGACTCATCAGCATTTAGCTTGATATTAAGCAAGCTAATACACCTTGAAAATGCCCTTTATCCAAATTGACAAGTTAAGCCTAGACTTCAGGTTGAATCCAAATATAGCATTAGCTTAATCAAACTCATTGATGAGAGTAGCATTATCAAAGGTAACTGGTAAGTGATTTGTTTATAGCTCTATTTGCAGACTCAAACCCTTACCACTATGGAACCTCCTGTGTTTGTATGTATGTGTGTGTGTGTTTGCCTGTGGTGGTGATTCAAGCTGAAAAGGCAGAGTAAAGAAAAATAGGAAAAACCTGGAATTGAATTTCTGCTTAGTCACAGGTTAGCAGATGACCTATCTTTCAGACTCCTCATCTGTAAACAGGCCTCCTCCCTGGGGGAATATAATAATTAAATGAAGCCACAGAAGGTAAAGAGTGAAGGAGCATAGAGAATTGGAAAGAAGTATGGTGGCCAGGAGGGGACAAGAAACCTCCACACACCTCTTGTGTAGGAAAGGAACAGTGCTGAGCACGTGCCATGTTTCACAGTCTACCTTTAAAGCGTGTTTTATCCTCACTGTGTAGGACAGGGTTGGAGGGAAGGACCGGCAGTCAGATTCATTTTACAGATGAGGAAACAGCCTCAGAACACCAAAAAGGAGCCTTGGAGGACAACTGACTCCTCCCCAGTGTTCATGCCCCCAAGAAGATGTTTGAACACATAGCACAGTAGGGTGGGCGAATCCTGAGTGCCTTGGCCTCCTGCTCATGAGAAACCAGGAGCTGAGACCTGTAGCTGGGGCTGCTGGAAGTGAGGGTGGGGGGCAGTAGGTTCTTCCAGGAGTCCCCTTCATGCTCCCTCCTCAGAGTCCCCAGGTGCCAGAGCAACAACAGCTGCCTGTAGGCATCTAAGATGTGGCAGAAGCAATGGAATAAAAGGTATTGCATGGGAGGGACTGCTCCCCTCTGTCCCCCATCTGCACTCCAGTCGTTAAGACTCCTCCTTCCAGGGCAGGGGTGCATATTTGAGTCCTTGTTTGGGAAACTAAGATCCCACAGGCCTCAGAGTGTGGCCAAATGTTATTAAAAAAAAATTTTTTTTTAAAAAAAGCTATTTCATGGGAGCAGAGAAAGGATTTGAAATGCTAAGCACAGATAATGTGCTCAGAAATATGTTTTAAATAATGAATTTCATCACATATGATCCTATCTCTAAGGCCTTCCTTGATCACTGAATCTGAAACAGCAAACTCCCTGGGACTTCCCTGGTGGACCAGTGGTTAAGACCCTGCTCTCCCACTGCAGGGGTTGTGGGTTCAACCCCTGGTGGGGGAACTAGGATCCTTCATGTCACATTGCCAATAAAATAAAAATAAGAAAAATAAAACAGCATACTCCTTCCCTCCCACCTGGACACTCTCCCCTAGGCCTGCCTGGTCTAATTTCTCTCTTTAGTACCTGTTATCCTATTACACACTCAAAGACTTTTTGGTTTATTTGCTTATGGGCTAACTCTTCCCCATCCCCTTTGCTGGAAGACAAGCTCATCAAGGCTGGGCTTTGCTGTTTTCTCTGCTGTATACCCAGCTCTAGCAGTGAGCCCAGGGCATCATAGGTGTTCGTTAAATATTTGTTGAATAAATAAACGAGTGTGTGAGCAAGTCCTAGAATCTCCTGAAATTTGCAGGTAATGGAGTCTGCCTTAAGGCTCCTTTATTTATACAAAAATACTTCATTAGGAATCATGGTTCTCTGGATAAGATGATGTGGGAGCATTTGCCCGGGCTTGTTGTCAGTTATACTCAGAGAAATGGCTCCTTCATTCTGCAGGCATTTCATGAGCACCTGTGTATGTGCCAGGCACGGTGCTGGGATTTAAAAAAAACAGTGAATGGAACATGTCTCTGCTTCCAGACTCTTGGGTAGGAAAGACAAGTAAACAGGTCATGAGGGCAGCATGTACAGGGATAGGGTCATTCAATCTGCTGAGGGCATTTGAGAAGAGAAGCAGCAACTTCAGCCGGGGGTGGGGGTGGGAACATGGTTTTAGAGAGTGGACAAGGAGGAGAACTGAAGACATTCCAGGTAAAGGAAAGAATGTACAAAGGCAAGACATAGTTACAGAAAAGGATAGCTATGTATGGCTGTGCAGGCTGTGCATTGCACAACTCTGGATGTGTGCATGGTGGTGAAGGGCGGGGGGGCATTCATATTGCAGCCTATGTGCAATATGGTGGCCCTGTGAGAGGACAAGGCAAATTTGGAGACTAGGGAAATATGAAGGAGCTGGAAGTTAGAGTGGATTTAGTGGAAACGTAAAAAATGGCCAGGGGTTATGATGGGAGGTGATGGCATCAGGATGTGAAGGGCCTTGTAAACAAGGGAAGGACTTTGAAATTTCCTGTGTAAGTCACTGAGGGCTAATGGGATAAAAACCAGAGACAAGAAGGTTCAAAGGGTGGGATTAGCGCCTGAGGAATGTTCTTAGGCTGAAGGAGCTTTTCGTACAGAGCTGGCAGCTGCACACACAGAGTGAGGGGCACCTATCAGTCAGGCGAGAGATTTACGTGAAAAAAATCAAGGGAAGGGCCCATGGACTTCCAGGCTGGGGATCAGGATTGATAGTTGGAGGCAATGTAGGGATTAGAGTAGAGTGATGTCCTTGGAACAGAATGAAGAGGGTTTCAGAAAGTCACTTGTGATCAACTGTGCCGAACGCAGAAAGATGAGCTCAAATGAGCTGGAGCATGGATGCTGGGACTATTCATCTGGGATTTCACTCATTTGGGGGCCTGATGGGGAAGTCAGACTGGGAGAGGCTGAGCATTGGAGGAGAGTGAAGGATGAGGGGTCAGAGGCAAAAAGACCCCTCAGAACTCAGGGTCTTCCTGGCCCAGCTGGGAAGGACACCTCACCAGCTGGAGTCAGAAGCTCCGAAGCTTTTATCTCTCCTCTCTCCTTGAGCTTTGGGAGTATTATTGATCTATTAGCCAAAATTCATTCACTCGTATGTTCATTCATTCACGAAAAATACCCTTGTGTCCTCTATGCTAGGCTATTGAAGGACATGGCAAAATGGGACAGACACTGTGATTCTTGCCCTCTGTGGGAGAAGCTGTACCATCAAGTCCCCTTCTGACCTTGCACCACGCCTCGTCCTCTGTTCTTACCTGAGCTCTCAGCTTGAGAGAAGATTTGCATTTTACATGGAGGGGATACTCAGGGCCAGTTGTCTAGTTGAAAGGTGTAGCTGAGGGATTTATCTTACGGGAGCATTTATGTAGCAAATGCACGTGTAAATTTTTTTCACTAAAAGTTTAGTTTGTAATTTTTACAAACGTACTCATTTTCATTTTTACTGAATGTTGATTTGGGGAGGGGTATTGATGGCCATGAGTTTGGGTGAACTCCAGGAGTTGGTGATGGACAGGGAGGCCTGGCGTGCTGCGATTCATGGGGTCGCAAAGAGTCGGACGCGACTGAGCGACTGAACTGAACTGAACTGAACTGAACTGATGATGGAGGGTAGGGCTTCCCAGCTGGCTCAGTCAATAGAGAATCCGCTTGCCAATGCAGGTGACTGGGTTTTTATCCCTGGATCTCGGAGATCCCCTGGAGAAGGAAATAGCAACCCAACTCAGCGTTCTTGCCTGATGAATTCCACAGACAGTGGAGCCTGTTGGGCTACAGACCATGGGGTCACAAACAGTGGGGCATGACTTAGTGACTAAACCACCCACACGATGGGGTGTATAGTGTTAACTTCCTCTCACCATCCCTTGGTACCTTGTTGTCTTAAACTTATTTACACCATCTTTGGACTCCACCACTGACCATTTAGACTTTACATGCCTGTTCTTACAATTCTTGTTCTTGTATTTTACCAAAATCTCTGGTCCCTTTACCCTCCATTCCCACCACTTTCTCACCTCCCCTTTGCCTGCCTTCCTTCCTTAAATGGTGGTGTTCCATCCTTAACAGTCCTCTCTTCCATTTCATAACCTTTTCCTGTCTTCTCTCGCCCCATCCCTCGTCTTGCCTATATTTGAGTGACTCCCTATATCGAGGGCATCTCTCTTTCTCCTGAGTTTCAGGTCCTTGTCATCAACTGCTTCTTAATATCTCATCTCGATGGCCTGCTGCCACTTCAAACCTCATAACATACCAAACTCTGGCCCAAGCAGAACTCATTGCTCTTATTGAACCCTAACTTTCTCATCAGTTCCATTCTTAGTGAACTCAGTTCCCAAGCGCCCAAGCTGGAAACCTGGGCTAGTCCCTGACACTTCCCTTCTCTGAAGTCTACCTGGGTAACCTGGTTACCAGTCCCTGTGCTAACCCTCTCTCAGCCTCCTACTGAAACCACCTTGCTTTGGGTCTTCAATTCTGGCCTGGATGGCTGCGGCGGCCTCAGCAGTGGTTTCCTGGCTCCCATCTGATCCTTCCTCTACGAGCTTCTGGAGTCGCCTGCTATGACACTCACCCCATCTGACTCCTCTAGGCTTCAACTCCCCGGGCTCAGCCGCCTTTATTAGTAAGCCCTGCGGATTTCCACAGCCTGGGCTCCCCCATCCAGCCTCTGGATGGCCACTCAATCTCCCCCTCTGTGTTCATCCTCTGCCATCCTCACCTTCAGCTCCCCAAAGGTGTACCACAGGCTGGGCTCGGTGCTTGGCCTTCAAGTAGCTGCTCTCCCAACCTGGGATGCCTTTCAGCATCATTCCTCCTGAACATCCCCACTTCCCTTCCTTCAGGAATCACTCTTCAGTTTCCCGAGAAGACGATCACAACCCTCCCCCTAACCTGACTACAGGTGCCCCCCTACTAGGTTGGGTTGCAGATACATCAAGGGCACAAGTATTGCCCTCTTCATTTCATAGAACATATTTTTGGCAGTCCATTCAATAAAAATTGAATGAACAAATGTGTATTTCCTTGTTCAGGAGCCAGCTTTGTAGATAAGCTTGGGCAGATGATGCCTGTCTCTAGACATCAGACTCCACATGGAAATGGACTGAATTCAAGCATCTTTGCCTCCCTTCTAGCTTTGACTGTATAGGAACTGATTCCAAGGGATTCTGTATTCAAGAAAAGAAATATTTTTCTTTTTTTAGAGGTTTGCAATCTTAAGTTGGAGCTTAAATTGACATGAATTTAAAGTAAATATTATGGCAACTGGTAGAAAAAGACAATACCTTGAAGAGACAATGACTTGTTTTTTAATTAAGGCATATCTCATGGCTCTATTCTTCTGAGGCCTTTACTCTTAAATCATCATTTGTAAGGGGATCTTGGAAATGGATACGGTTTTCACTGGCAAGACAGTGATGGGGGAGGGGGGATGAGCAAGTGGAAAGGATGACTGTTTCCAACTGGCAGCCAGCCTTGACTATATTTTCAAAGGCCCCCTCTGATGGTTGCCCACCGTTCCACCCTTCTACCCATGGCAATGAGTCAGCAAAGGTAGGGGCAGGGGTGTAGAGTGTTGGGACACGCCCCCTGGTGGCTGATTGACACTGCCTCTTGGAAGGTGAACAACGTGGAGATTAATTCCTGCTCCAACTCAGCCGCGTGGGATGTGCAACTCTGCCCCATGCTCTCCCTTGGTGGCAGCACTGCTCCTATTTCACCGGTGGAGGAGGACGGATGAATACCTAAGTGATCGGTTGCTCTTGGCTGTGTTGGAGGGAGTGGGCGCCCCGGCAACAGGCCTGATAGGGAGCCGTTACTAGTTATGTGCGAAGGACTCACAGCACCTTAAAATGATGAACTCGAGGGGAAGGTTGACATCAGCCTGAAAAGTTCCAAGGCTGAAAATCACCATTGTTCTCTTCCCAACTCTCCTGCCCAACACATTTTCGGGGTCTTGGTCCTGGTCTAGCCTCCCAGTTTATTGCACCTTACCCATGGGTGACTCTTCTGTCTTCTGCCCAAAACATTCTGTAGTCTTCGGAGCGGCTGACATTAGCGTCTCATCGCCCCGTGTGGCCCAAAGCCTGGAATCTGAAGCAGGAATGCTAAATCACTCTGTGGGACACCTCGCACTTTAAAGGGAGACTTTCCAGGGAAGCCCCCCAGTCCATGAGGCACTCTTTCCACGTAATGCCCCAGTCCATGATGCTGTTTCTGACCGTGATTCTTTTCTTATTACAATAATTTATTTTTTCTCTGTAGTGAGTGAACTATCTGAAAAGTACACATTTAAAATATTTACTTTCACATGATAATGTTGCATTTTTCTAAAGATTGTCAGCTATTATTTGTTGACCAGGTACAACCGTGAGGTTTTCTGTAATCCACTTGCAGTGAACTATTCCCTTTTTTGCAGTGGACGTCAGTAACAGCTGTACCAGGGCTCCCTTCTTGATGAGCTCACACGCAGTTGAGGCGGGTGTGTACACACCCTCAATATCTGAGGATAGTTGGTTCTAGAAAACTAAACCACTTAAAACCAAGACCAGAATTGTCATATTACATAGTGTGATATAAAGAATTTAAGAGTCATGAAAGTAGGTTTATTTAGAGTAAGTAAAATCTACATTATTTTGCAGCACTATGCTGACTTTTTAGTATAAACAAGCAATGAAATACTGGGGCATTTGAAGCATGATCTTTTCTGACAAAACTGTCTTGTAGTACCAATACCTTGCCCTTCATGGATGACCTTCACAGCACTAGATCACAAAGAAACTTGTTTTGGCAAAAATGTAAAAGGCCACATTTCTTTCCTCCTGGAATCCTTTCATCCTTGGCTCTTTAAATCTCCCATTGTGTCACTACTCTAGACAATATTTTTCTTCATTTGTTACTGGTCCTATTCTACCCTTTCCTTACTGATCAGTAATGATGGCTCTGGTTTGAGCTATTCTAATTTAATCATAATTTCAGCGTTCTCTGTACATGATAATGCAACGATATATTTTTCTGATTTTATAAATAGTCCATTTGCCAGTTTGTTCCTGAATATTTTTGTGTTCTGATAACTTTTCCTTACCCAAAAGAAACCTCATAAGACAGAGAAAATAAATACCAAATCAAACCCACGTCTCCCGTATTGTAGGCAGACGCTTTAACCTCTGAGCTACCAGGGAAGCCCCTAAATGAAACCCTGCTGCTGCTGCTGCTGCTGCTGCTGCGTCGCTTCAGACGTGTCCGACTCTGTGTGACCCCATAGGTGGTAGCCCACCAGGCTTCCCCGTCCCTGGGATTCTCCAGGCAAGAACACTGGAGTGGGGTGCCATTTCCTTCTCCAATCCATGAAAGTGAAAAGCAAAAGTGAAGTCGCTCAGTCGTGTCCGACTCTTTGCAACCCCATGGACTGCAGCCCACCAGGCTCCTCTGTCCATGGGTTCTCCAGGCAAGAGTACTGGAGTGGGGTGCCATTGCCTTCTCCGAAATGAAACCCTAGAGGTGGCTAATGATCAAGTGAGAGGTCCAGATGTTTGCAGCCTGGGTTTACAGACGCAGATATGTGTAGCATAATTCCTATCATGCTAGAATCTTCAGAACACTATGCCATGCCTTATCAACCATGCCCTCGTAATTCCCTGCGAGGTCAGAGCTGTTGGGCCCATTTTACAGATGAACCACTCAAAGACACATACATGCTGGTCAAGGCTGGGGCTGGGACTCCAACTAAGTCTCTTCCTTTTCAGAATATTGAGAGATCCTGGGAGGAGGGAGGGAACTTAGGTGAGCAGAGAAAATGGGGAAATTCTAGGTGAGGGGCCTTTGGTAGAAATAAGCTTGGAATACATCAAATGATGAAACATTCAAAAAAAAATAGTAAAGGTGGAATATGTAAAAGGGACTTTGAACTTTGCATGTCAGATGACTGGGCTCGTGGTATTTCATGGAAGAATCTGGGCAAGCAGCTGAGACATTGCCTTATCTCTACTTCCCGGACTGTGGGGAGTTCCATTGTCCCTTGCTCTTATCGCTTATAACATAGGCTTGGCAAACTCTTGAAGTTAAATGGAAAATAGTCTTTTTATCCTGCAGCAACCAGCCTGCCAGATAGGATCTAGATAAGGCACCCAGGATCTTTCACAGTGCTTTGCGCACAGCAAATGGTTTATGGTAATAAAACCCGTCAATGTAGAAAGAACTTAGAAAAAAAAAATCTTTCAAATTGTTATTTTTCCCTGAGGTCTTAGAGGAAGAAAGAAAGTTTACTTAAAGGAAAACACTTTTCCATAGATGCTAGCAGCTAGTAATTTGGGCCTGTAAAATGGTATTCCAATGACAACCTGCCCCAAATGTCTTGAAAATCGCTTCTGACCCAGGGAACAGACTCCAGGAAGCCACTGTTGATATATTTAAATGAATCCAGCTGGATCACTCTAATGTATTGATCCTGGGGATGTGGAAGGGACCCTGGGGATAAGGCTTGAAGTTGATCCAATGCATTTTGAATAAAAGTTTATTTTATTGCTACTTTTATTAAAAGCCCTAAGATCAACCTGCTGCCGTGGGAATGAACTGACATCTGGTGTGATGCGTTCCGGATCCTGCTGGTGCCTCCATCAGTGGGTTGAGCAGGGACCCTCCTCAGGTGTGGGCTGCTCTCAGGCACTTCCCTTGCAGTGCCCTGGGTTAGGAAGAACTGGGTATAGCTCAAGTGTATGATCATTTTCACGAACATCCCTTAAAAGTTTGTGGCTTCTGGAAACCTCAGCAAGATCTCACAGTCACTTCGTTTCTACTTGACCACGGAAGGCTGGATGGGACCCAGCCTCCTCCCCAGCTGGCCTTGCACTCTGTCGACCACCATCTTTCCTCTGGCCCTCTGTGCTCCCGGAGCTCAGCCCCCAGCTGCTCCCAGTGTCCCAGAGCTGTCTAGACTTCCTTCAGGAGCCTGCAGCCGGTGCCCAGGCCAGGCAGCTGTGCACAGCCCTCTGTCCACCAGTTCGGGGCTGGGCTGGGGCCTGAACTGAGTCATGTCCTCATGTGCCACATGGACCCCTCCTGAAGCCTCAGGCTTTTCTTCTCTGTGGAGCACTCTCAGACTTTGGTGATGGTAGGAGCACAAGGGCAAGCCTTGTCTTTCTCAATTAGCAAAGAATAACACCCCCAAACGCAAACAACCCAACCCACGATGGGCAGACCACTGAGATGTGATGAATATGAGGGTTCTGGTGCTCATGAGCCAAGAACAAGCTGAGAAAAAGCAGAGCCAAGAGAGAGGCAAATAATTGACAAAGACAAAGAGGGTCTTTGTGCAGCCCCGAGCAAGCCAAGTGGGAAATCAGTGCCGATGATTTTTCCAGAACAGGAACATCACCCAGACCCGTCTGCCCAAATCCTCCACTCTGGACTGCTAAGTCGCTTCAGTCGTGTCTGACTCTGTGCGACCCCATAGACAGCAGCCCACCAGGCTCCCCTGTCCCTGGGATTCTCCAGGTAAGAACACTGGAGTGGGTTGCCATTTCCCCCTCCAATGCATGAAAGTGAAAAGTGAAAGTGAAGTTTCTCAGTCGTGTCCGACTCTTCGCGACCCCATGGACTGCAGCCCACCAGGCTCCTCCATCCATGGGATTTTCCAGGCAAGAGTACTGGAGTGGGGCGCCATTGACACTCTGGACTAATCTTTAGCAAATGAGTGAGGTTTTGATGCCACTGGGGTTCAGAAGAACTTTTCAGGCATGGTCCTTCAGAGATTTCTGGAAGCCACTGATCTTGTTTGTTTTTCTGACATCTGGGTTCTGATTTGGATTGCGTTTGGTTGTTTGCATTTGGGGGTATTATTCTTTGCTGATTGAGAAAGACAAGGCTTGCCCCTGTGCTCCTACCATCACCAAAGTCTGAGAGTGCTCCACAGAGAAGAAAAGCCTGAGGCATCAAGGAGGGGCCCATGTGGCACATGAGGACATGACTCAGTTCAGGCCCCAGCCCAGCCCTGAACTGGTGGACAGAGGACTGTGCACAGGATTCTATAGTGATGGATGCCCCTGGAAAGTGAGGGAGCTACCCTTAAAAATGCCTGTTGCAGTCTCAAAGGCCACCACCAAAATGCAATGGAATACAAAATATTATACTCAAGACCACATGGCACAAAGACCATCTTTGTCTTCATCAATTATTTGCCTCTCTCTCAGCTCTACTTTTTCTCAGCTTGTTCTTGGCTCATGAGCACCAGAACCCTCATATTCATCACATCTCAGTGGTCTGTCCATCGTGGGTTGGGTTGTTTGCGTTTGGGGGTGTTGTTCTTTGCTAAGTGGTGATTGAGATAGCCTTGTCTTAACAGAGACATGTAGAATTAAGAGCTATTCTTTCTTCCTCAACCTTCCATTCTTGAATTTGGTGAAAGTTGCTCAGTTGTACCTGACTCTTTGCGACCCCATGGACTTTACAGTCCATGGAATTCTCCCGGCCAGAATTCCAGAGTGGGTAGCCTTTCCCTTCTCCAGGGGATCTTCCCAACTCCGGGATCAAACCCAGGTCTCCTGCATTGCAGGTGGATTCTTTGCCAGCTGAGCCACAAGGGAAGCCCAAGAATACTGGAATGGGTAGCCTATCCCTTCACCAGGGGATCTTCCCGACCCAGGAATCAAACCCAGTCTCCTGCCTTGCAGGCGGATTCTTTACCAACTGAGCTATCAGGGAAGCCCTGAATCTGGTGACCAGAAAGGAATTTTCAGAGGTTATATTGCCCATGGTTCTTTAGTGTAAGTAGAAATCATGACTTTAGGGATAAACATTTATTGAATCCGCACCGTGTGGTGAAGACTGTGTTGGCTGTGAAATGGCTCCTTTTCACAAGGACTGAATAGTCTGTTGAAGGAGACACATGTGTGAACAATTACAATGTGTGTGACAAAGGTTATCATAGATCTAGGACCAGTCCAGGCAGATACTCGTCTCCTCTTTTCTTTCAAATTCTCTAGCCAAAGAAATTGCTACACTCCTCCTTGGGAATGCACACGAGTAGCAGGCCCAGAAGGTTTCATGGCTACTGGGCTAATTCCTAGGCTTTCTGCCTGTGGCTGGCAGGTATATGGGTTGAAGTTGGCTCCTCACCAGGCCAACATACCTTCCAGCTCTCTTGACATTTTCCTTGTCACACTGGACCAGACGAGAGGATATGGAGGGACTTTATGGACCCACCCAGCTCACAGCTCACCTGGGGGGGATGAGGCAAAGCTGGTTTGGCCATCTGTGACACTTATAACGAAGGCCCAAGGGGTTTTGCTGCCACCTGGCACATTGCTCTTCCTAATTCAGTGGTCACCTTTAGCTTTTTTCTTAATACCTTGAAAAAAGTTCTTGAGTCCCTCTAGTCTATAGAAGAAACATTGTTGCTGAAGGGGAAAATTTTTTTTTTCTGGTTTCGCTGGTCTGCATGGAATTTTGTGGTCAGATTCGCCACAGTTCATTTTTCTTTGCTTGGTGTCATTTTGAAAGCAATCCCAAGTGAAACCCTGCTAAGATACCAGTCAACACCTCCAGCCTTGACTGAAACAGGAAGGGCATTTGCCAAGCTCAGTCCCCTCTAGGAGACAGATCTTGGGCAAAACCAGGAACTGTGAGGCAACAAAGCACAGCCCATCCTGATTGTTGGCTGCCTCTCCATAGATGCTCATTGACGCTTCCATAATTGTGCTGAATGGGATCAGAGTGATTCAGCACTCCTTTTCTCTTCAACCTACTGAAGGTATTTATTTGTGGTAATGCCGTATTGTGAAGAGGAAATAAAAAGCCTCTTGATGAAAGTGAAAGTGGAGAGTGAAAAAGTTGGCTTAAAGCTCAACATTCAGAAAACGAAGATCATGGCATCCTGTCCCATCACTTCATGGAAAATAGATGGGGAAACAGTGGAAACAGTGTCAGACTTTATTTTTGGGGGCTCCAAAATCACTGCAGATGGTGATTGCAGCCATGAAATTAAAAGACGCTTACTCCTTGGAAGAAAAGTTATGACCAACCTAGATAGCATATTGAAAAGCAGAGACATTACTTTGCTAATAAAGGTCCGTCTAGTCAAGGCTATGGTTTTTCCAGTGGTCATGTATGGATGTGAAAGTTGGACTGTGAAGAAAGCTGAGCACCGAAGAATTGATGCTTTTGAACTGTGGTGTTGGAGAAGACTCTTGGACTGCAAGGAAATCCAATCAGTCTATTCTGAAGGAGATCAGCCCTGGGATTTCTTTGGAGGGAATGATGCTGAAGCTGAAACACACTGGAAAAGACTCTGATGCTGGGAGGGATTGAGGGCAGGAGGAGAAGGGGACGACAGAGGATGAGATGGATGGATGGCATCACTGACTCGATGGATGTGGGTCTGAGTGAACTCTGGGAGTTGATGATGGACAAGGAGGCCTGGCGTGCTAAGATTCATGGGGTTGCAAAGAGTCGGACACAACTGAGTGACTGAACTGAACTGAACTGAATGCCATATTGGAAGGGGGAATCACATGTAACATTCTACAGACAGCCTTCCAAAAATAAAGGCCAAAGAACATTCCATGGAGCACCAGCTCATTCTCTCAGCTCCCAGAGGATATGTCTGTAGTTACCCTTTAATCATGAATGACTGTAGGTAATTCAGGTCACTAGTGAGGTCTTCACATTCATTATTTCCCCTGCATCTGTTGATATTGAGTTGGGAGCAGCTCTTAATTGTCACATGCAAGTTTTCCCCAAGTAACAGTTTTGTCAGGGATTTAGTTGATTGTTTCTCTAACAAAAAAGCCTAAATGTTATTTCTGAAGATATTGAAGAATATTAAGATTTCCCTGTAGACATCTGAGAAGCCTGTCTTAATTGACACAAGCAAAATATCTGGCACTGGGGATTTGCAGCTTCAGCTTGGAGTGAATGAAAAGCTATCTTTGCTGTAAAAATTTCCTTTTTAGTGAATGGTCCAATTCATATGCAGAGTCAGAAGCTAGAATTCCAGGGGGGGGTGGTTTCATCTTAGATTTTTAATTGATTCTTTTTTTCCTGCCTAGAGATGTTTGTGAGATATTTTTATTTAAGGGAAATAACACTGTGAGTCTTCCTAATACTGCTTCTTTGAGGGGAAGTTAGAAGTGCTATACAAGCATTTACATGCTACAGCACTTTATGAGTTAGAACATTTTAGAGCATTAATTTTTACCAAGGCTAATTAGATATCATTGGGTCAACTATAAAGCAAGTTCAGAGGCTATCCTATTTACCAGGAAAACAAATCTTTGACACAATAAAGCGCTTAGGACAATGATTTGAAAGATGGATACTGCCATTGTCCCTGCCCAAATTCAACTGGCAAAAATTCCATTTTGAAAAATATTAAATATTGGGGTTCTGAATAGTACTTAACTTTAAAGGGGGTTGCTTAAATGTTTAGTAAAATCATTCTCTGTACATTATTACTTTCATCCTTCTGAATTTTTTTTCAATCACCTGTTTTCTCTTTTAAAGCACATATACCCATTTTCAAAAATATATAAAATGGGATACAGATCTAATACTGTCTGTAATACCCAGCCCTCTTACCCAGTTCACCTGGCTCAGGAAATATGGCTTAAGTCAGACAGCCGTATTTGACAGCAGGAAAATTGGTTGTGTTTACAGACTGCACTTTGCTAACAGGAGTGCCAAGCTTCAAGGAAAGGAAGAGAAGTGTTTCCCCTTACAAAGAGATCCTTGGCACCTGACGGTTTTGCTGCTGCTGCTAAGTCGTTTCAGTCGTGTCCGACTCTGTGTGACCCCATAGATGGCAGCCCACCATGCTCCCCCGCCCCTGGGATTCTCCAGGCAAGAACACTGGAGTGGGTTGCCATTTCCTTCTCCAATGCATGAAAGTGAAAAGTGAAAGTGAAGTCGCTCAGTCGTGTCTGACTCTTAGCGACCCCATGGACTGCAGCCCACCAGGCTCCTCCATCCATGGGATTTTCCAGGCAAGACTACTGGAGTGGGGTGCTATTGGTAAATCAGCAAGATATAATTCTAAGGACCATCTATACCAAAGAGTTTTTATGTCCTCAAAATTGTAACCTTTGGCCACGACTTGCTCACCCCAAGATGCAGTCATTTCTGTTTGATAATTTTCTTCGTACTATGCCACTAAAATGCCACAGCATAGCTCCTGGATGATACACTAGATTTTAGGGGACCCAGTCTGAGTGAGTGAACTCCAGGTGATGGTGATGAACAGGGAGGCCTGGCGTGCTGCGATTCATAGGGTCACGAAGAGTCGGACACGACTGAGTGACTGAACTGAACTGAACTGAACTGATCAGGAAGCATAAAGAGTCAAACTGGATGGATAGGGTGGTCACCAGCCTGCATAAAAAGTTTTAATTGAAAATATATGGAGGCAAATTTTCCTCTAGATTTATTAACTGGTTCTGAAAAACTTAACACTCAAAAAGTTAATTCATTCTTCTAATCACTGCTTATTGAAACTCTTCTTCAGTTGAGTAAGTTCTCCTTAGCTACTCTCTCTTTGTGTTAGTCAATTTAATATATTTTGCCTCTTAGCCAACATTACTCATTGATTTAGAGCAACTGTTTCATGTCAGTCACTCCAGTGAAAATTGAACTATGGCTTGAAAGGTCTCAAATCTTTCCTTAAGCTGCCATATTTAAAACTCAGGCTCCACAAATTTTGCTTGCATTCCATAATATTTGGGAGGTTGACCACAGTCTGCAGTTATCCTGGGCTATTTTTAGAACACAGGCTTATGCCAGCACATTATTTTCATTGGTCAAATTAGCTGGCTACTTGCCAGGTGGTCTTTTTCTTTTCTGAAATGCTGACACTACCTTAATTCTGCTGCTCTGACGAATGCATAGATTTCTTAGGGGTGGGGCACACATGCTATATAACTGCAAAAGAACAATAATTATCTCAAGCATCTGCTTATAGAATCCATTCCCTTTTCTCAGAGAAAGCCACAAATAAAAGTAGAACTTTTTAAAAATCCTCTTTTTTTTTTTTTGGTGATAGTAAACATGTTGCCAGATTCCTGGAGTGCCAAGTAGGTTCAGATAACCAAAACACAGAACGAATGCTGGAAGACCATACGGATGTCAGATGCAACACCATTCCCTTTGTTTCCATGGGACTATGTTCATATTGATAGTTTGCTTTAGTTTTCTCGCTTGTAAAATATGCTGGTAAGACGTGGGCCTGTTTGAAATGTAGGGAGGGAGACAAGATTTCTAAACTCGCGGAGTGAAATGAGATGGGGCTTGTGAAAACATAATACACAGGACAGCGAAATGGCTCTGTAACATTTTCTAGCTGACCAAGTGTTTTAAATATCAAACTGGGAACATTACCCAAAGTTTCAACACATTTCAGTGTATTATACACTACACGCCATTATTAGTCATTTCAGAACAGCTTGAAAAATCGCACAGAGTTCAGTGGATGGCCCAGTCCCGTTAGAGCAATAATATAGCTGAAAAAATTCCTCCATGCCTCCATGTGAGAACCTTATTACACTTTATAAATTTGACTTTGTTAATCCTTGCAGTTTCATTGCCTGGTTGACACGTTTTCCAGTCTTTCAGATGTCTCTCTTTTTTTCTTATGTAAGTGTGCAATAGCGAGCCCTCCATTTCAGAAAATGGATGCAGTCCTTGACTTTTACCCATTCTAATGTGATCATTAAGTAACCCTGGAGGAAAAGGGAGCACTTTGAACAAGAGATGTGAAGCAGATGTAGCTTCAGAAGTAACAGTCAAAAATGTGCATTGGATATGACGTCTTTTCACATTTCAGAAATTGCCAACACGGTGGATTGTTTAAAATATATGAAGTGAGATTTAGCAGCTGGGGAACACTTGTTTATCTACTTCGTAGTGTTAAATCCCAATAAATGTTTTGAGCAACGAACTGGTATGTAACATTATTAAATAACTCTTTCTATGAAATGAAACGTGTTAGATCTCATGGCGCAGCTGAGTTTTGTAATATCAAAGGATTATGGGCCACATGTTAATCTGGGATAACATATAATCACATAATTGTTATAGCTGTATTTCAGAAGTTGTTAACTTTAGTATGCAACTTTATTTTCTACATTATGGTAAGATATGCTTTTTAGGCTTCCCTGGTGGCTCAGCGGTAAAGACTCTGCCTGCCAACGCAGGAGATGTGGCTTTGATCCCTGGGTCAGGAAGATCCCCTGCGGAAGGAAATGGCAATCCACTCCAGTATTCTTGCCTGGGAAATCCCATAGACAGAAGATCCTGATGGGCTGCAGTCCATGAGGGTCACAAAAGAGTTAGACATGATTTAGTAACTAAACACCTAGAGGAGGGCATATCAACCCACTCCAGTATTCTTGCCTGGAGTATCCCCATGGACAGAGGAGCCCAGTGGGCTACAGTCTATAGGGTTGCAAAGAGTTGGGCACAACTGAGTGACTAAGCGCAGCACAGCGCAGTAACTAAACAGCAAGATATGTTTTATAGCCAGAAGTGGGGCCAATCAGAGTCTCAGATTTTGGAGTAGACCTACTTGTTTTGGTCAAATCATCCACTGAGGGAAATAATCAGAATGCCTAGTTTACGGTTTGTGATCAAAACTGCCTATTTGGTTGATTAGATGTCCATTTTCGTCTTGTTGGGTTGACTTGTAAGACACCATTGTAGAAGAGCGTTCTGGATTTTCGTTCTACCAGAGACCACAGCATGATTCCACTGATCTGACTCACGTCAGTTCAGATGCAGGCCCTCACGTGGTGGTAAAAAGTGGTCTCGCTAGTCCACTCCCCCCTCCCCTGGCTCTTACGCAGAGAGTATGAAAGTCTCCTCCCCTGGAGCCTATTACATAATGTGGGCACTATTACCCTAAAAGTTGATTGAAGATAAAAAACCAAGACATCTACTAATGTCAACAGCAGGTATGAAGCTCATGTCACAAAATCTGGGGTGAGAAATACAACTTTCTCTTTCTTTTTTAAAAAAAATCTTGACATTTTATATTGGAATAGAGCAATTAACAATGTTGTGATGGTTTGAGGTGGACAACAAAGGGACTCAGCCATACATATTCATGAGATATAAGTTCTTCATTTTTCTCATTCTGGATTTTGTCTAAGGAGATAGAAGGGGGCTGATGAAGTGTCCCAGGGGTGTAGGTGGGCATGTCCAGTACTGGATGCCATCTCTCCACACAGGCCCCTGCTGATTCCTTCCTCATTCAGGCTGGCTCCCGGTCACTGGCCGATGTAAACCTTTGCTCCTTTACTGGTATTCTGATCAGCAAAGCCACTTCAGGTCCTGTAGCTCTTTGTTGCTTTCATACCTCACAGGAACCATTTTGTGGTTTGAGGAATAGAAAATCTGTGAAGCTAGAAATTCCATGCCGCCTTGCCTTTCCTTCTAAGCCCATTCCTGGGGAATGAGTCATATATATCTCCTCGTCTTGAGTCCCACAAAGCAAAGATTGATTCCTTCCTAGGACTGGAGTTTGGGGGTTGGAGGAGGAGGGAGTAAGAGTCTTTATCCCAAGCCCTTTTGGTTTTTACCATTTTATCTGACTCTTCTGGCTTCCAGGAAGCCTTTCTCTATTCTTGGGGATATTGTACCCTTGTTTGTTGTTTAGTTGCCAAGCCACGTCTGACTTTTAGTGACTCCATGGACTGCAGCCCTCCAGGTTCCTCTGTCCATGGGATTTCCCAAGCAAGAGTAGGTTGCCATTTCCTTCTCATGAAGTATTCTCCTTAACCTCTAAAGATTAACCATCTTCCTTCCTCAAATTATCTAAGCTTTTGAAGGGAAAGACAACTTGAGAATGAGAAAAGGAAATTCTGAGAAAAAAGCACTGTTAGCTATTTCAAAACATTAAAATAGTTTACATTTATGGATTGCTTGTAAGCCAGGCTCTGTGTTTACAAATAATATTTCATCCTATTTTCAACACCTTGTAATGTAGGATCTTTAGCTTTATATATAGAGAGAAATCTAAGCGCAGAAAGGTTAGATAGCTTGTGTAAAAACCAGTAAGCAGGAAAAATGAGATATGAACCAGAATTTTCTGACTCCAGAGCCACAAATGTATCCCCTAAAACAGTGGAACCCTAGAGATTCTGATATGACTGGTCAGGATGAAGCTGAGACATCAGGACTTTTTTTAAGTTTCTCAAGCGCTTCTGTTCAGTCAGAATTGGGAACCTTGAACATAAATGCTATACCCCACAAATACAAGCACCATTTCAGAGAAAATATACTTCATCTGGGGCTTCCTAGGTGGCGCTAGTGGTAAAGAACCTGCCTGCCAGTGCAGGAGATGCGAGTTCGATCCCTAGGTCAGGGATCGCCTGGGGGAGAGCATGGCACCCCACTCCAGTATTTCTGCCTGGAGAATCCCATGGACAGAGGAGCCTGGGGGGTTATGGTTCATAGAGTCGCAAAGAGTCAGACACGACTGAAGTGACCTAGCACAGCACAGCACAGAACACAGCTTTCTTGGAAGTGTCTAATAGAGATGGATCTTTGATTTTTAATCCTTCTTGTCTTTGAAACGTGAAACTATAGCCAGAGGAATAATTTGCATCATTAAAATATTGAGCCAAAAAATATATGCTTTACTTCATATCTTTTTGTGGCTAAAATGATTTTGGAAGGTTCATAGGTTAAGATGGACCCCTGGTCATCTTGGAATTCAATGGTAAAGAAAATTCTTTGAGGATAAATATTTAGATTAAATGATTAAGCTCTTCAAACAGAGAGAGAGAGGCCAAAGAACAGGCTCTATGATGTTGCTTGGAAAATTTAGTTGGAAAAAAAACTTTCTTTAGAATATTTTCAGAGGGGGTAGGGGAGTGGGAGGGCTATTTTTATAACTTCCAATGAAACTCATAAATGATATTTTTCCAAAAAGACTAATTTCATAGGAGGCCAGAGAAGTCAGTAAAGGCCTTAAATAAGTTGAACTTCTTTAGTTTTCACTTAAAGGCCATTCTCAATCGTAGTCCTTGTTAAAAGTTAAGCCGGGAAACGTCTCTGAGGAGAAATTCAAAATTTACTTCCAGCTTGGACTGGTCATGAATGGTGATTATCTGACTGTAATTCAAATCATATGGGCTACCCTTGTTTTCTGCCCTACTCAAGATTATTTTTCCCCTTTTAAATCGAGCAAAATAGTCCTTGGCTTCAGGCAGACCTGTTCACATAAAGACATGAAATGAGATGGTCTTCCAAGACCTCAGACTGCAAACTAAATTTGCAAATCTCCAGCAAAGATGAGGGCCAGTACAAACATATCCATCATGAGCTCGATACTCTTCAATGCAGCCTTCCCCAGTGATTCATGAATGAATACATTTCAAAACTTGAAACTAAAATTGTCAGAAAAGTACAAATGTGGACAAAAGAGAGCCATGCACTTTATTTACATTCTAGTAGTAGAGACTCACTTTCTATGCAGATGGGCCTACTTATGCTTTTGTCTCTGAACAGCTGAGCGTGAACAACTGCCGTGTCTCTAGGAATATTTTCCAGCATCTCAGTGCTGGATGTCATTGTGAACCATGCGTGTAGATTCTTGGTTTTTCTTGTGTGAAGTTTCTTTATGTGTTTTTGCTATCTTTTTAGACAGAGCTTTAGACCAAGTGAGGCAGTATGGCCTGGTAGGGAGGGTTTGTCATCAAGAGTTGCACATGGGCGTGGAGGTTCCACACTGTCACTTACTGAAACGTTAGAAAACCTGTATATGATGTGAGTCTTAATTTCCTCATCTGTAAAATGGGAAACAACAATTTGTACCTCCCAGGGTCACTGTGGGGTTCAAATAAGTCTATAAGCACAGTTTACAGAGCATCAGAGAAACACCAGCTATTGCTATTGTCAGAGGTCAATAGGAGGATGCTGAAGACTGGAAAGGAAATAAAAATGTACCTTGAAAAGGGAGGAGTGAGATAAATACCCCCAGCCTCCTCCTTGCTCTGCACCGGTGCACCGCCACCACGAGACGCATCAATTGCTCGACCTTCTGGGCTTTCCTGTTCATTGGCCTTAGAGTGTGCTTTGCTTTCAGAATTATTTTCACTGATACGTACCAGATTCCTTTAAAGGGTCCTCAGTGTTCTACAAGTTTTAAGACCCTGTTCTAAAAATGTAGGATTCCCTCTGGCTTGTTTATGATGGATCAACTGGACTTCTAGAAGTTGCCTCTAGCCATATTTTGTATTAATTCCCCAGCAATTGGTCAGCCCAAGGCCCCCTGCAGCTCCCATCTCCCTGTCTGTCTCTATTTTGTGTGTCTCTGTGAGACACATTTATTCAGGTGTTTGTCCTCATGCCCTGGTTCATTATCCTCATATGTTTATTTGGTCGAATCCACAGAGCAATAACTAGAGCAGATCTTTTGGATAGTCCTTTATACTGCATTTTAAATAAGATATTGTAAAATGCAGGGTTATTTTAAAAACTCACCTATGTGGCAATATTTTCTTCTGACAGTTTGCCCCAGTCAGCATGGGACAGATATTACTGAAGCAATGGGAACATCATGCAATTGCTGCCTTTCAGATATTTGGGTGCAAAATGCCCCTCCTGAGCTGTGGAAGGAAAAGAGAAGGAAACGAATAAACATAATGACAACAACGAATTAAAGCATCGTCAGGCATTATTCAGAAAGGTTAGAGCAGCCTGACTTGTAAAGGTCTGAAACTCAAGGCTTTCCCTGTGTTAAACGTTAAGTTCCTTGTCTCCTTTGGAATCACGATGGAGCCAGGAAGCAGAAGAGTCCACAACAATTAGGTGGAAGAAATACCTCCATTATTTCTGGGGTACTTCCTGTGACTGATGTAAGAGTGTTAACAAGATGTCAAGCCACAACAGAGCCTCAGGTGGTGTTTCTTGTGCAATTTTGAGAAAGGGAAGAAGCACATGGCTTAAAGCAAAAGATTTTACAGAAAAGGGCTTCCTTGGGAGGCATTTTACCTATTTCAGGTCACTAGGGCACCCTAGGAGACATCAGATTTCTTCCAGGGTGTTAAGCCACATGCCTGGGTATCTCCCACATTCTTTAACTTACCCCTAAAGGAATGCTTGCATGGAATCTCTAGGATGTTCCGAAATGAATCCCGAGGCCCTTTGGATAATCAGAGACCCGGCCACTCAGCATAACAAATTTATCCCTTAATTCCTCTGCTGTAGAGTCAGCAATGGCCACATACAACCTTGGGGCTGTGGGTGAGGGTTTTTGAAAAATCTAATTTAGCACAATGGACACATTCCAAAGAAAGAGCGAACATGCCTGGGTCGTGTTTGTTTTTACAAAAGGAGCCCTGATTTTGTTAAGGATGACAACTGAGGCATCTGCAACTACAAGCAACATTTTTGTGCCTTGTTCCAACCAAAATTTTCCAACAGATTTTAATGTAATTTGCTCCCCTTGCAATGAGAAAAATCTGCTTCCAGGATGAGAAGTCAGGTTTCAGCAAAGCATAATAATCTCTTTTCTACTCACTTACAAGTAATTGAGAAGTGGGTTTTTGTACTGCAAATACTTAGTGTAACACAGTGCTGTGTAGGGGATGCCAGATTGGGCAGGTGAGTGTGATCCTCAGGCATCTCCTGGAAGAGCCTCCTTCTGCCACATATCTGCAGGCCAGTGTCAGCCAGGCTTCTGATGAGGCTCCTTGTGGTAGGTACATCACACATCTGCAGGGAGGAAAAAGCTCTGCTCCTTTGAAATAAGTGGATAGAACCCATCCTCTATTTCCACTTGGGCTTTTTAACATATCCTCAGGTAAACACAAGTTTTCCTGGTTGAAAATACTATCAGTTGTGACCGTGGGGGAAAAGTGGAGAAGGCATTCTACTAACTTGAATTTCAGAGCTTGAAATAATACCAGATAATGCTTAAAGTGGAAGAAAGAGAAGCCCCGTTTTCTCTTGTCCTGTGTTAAAAGAGTGCTTCTGGTAGAGTTCTGCAGTTATTACAGTAATTACAGTTAATGCTGGGCTCCAACCTAAGTGTTTACATGGCTTGTATTAGTTACTCCTTTTATGTTATCATCCAGACTGTGTCTCAGACAGGCCCACATTTTTATGCAGATAATAAACTGAGTCAGGGGTCAGATCCACTAAAAGCATTATGCTGAATCTGAGTGTTTGTTTACTGGTGAAGCCAGGTCTTAGCATCCCCAGATCACTGATGGGACTGTGGCCTGGCTGCCGTTCTCCAGATCATACAGTTCGTCAAGAGGATTGTTAAGGGTGAAAACCTGGGAACCCATTCATCAGTAGGACACGGGCTGAGCAGAGTGACCTCCTGAGGCTTTCCCTTTCTATTTCGCCATTTGCTTGAACCACGATTTTCATGGCTTTCTCTGACATAGATGGATTGCTCAAACTCAGCCAGATCAGGCTGGTAGAACAGGGGCAGGTTGTGTTCAACAAGGTTGGGTTGGTTAATATGGCCTTTTCCAGTAGAAAAGTAACAACCTGGAAAATATGCTCCTTTGTGCCATATTTTCTTTCCCCCATTTCCAACATTTGAATCATTTATTAAAGAAAGGAGCTGTTTTTTCCCCTTGCTTTCCTAGGACAATATGTTCTTCAAAAATATAAAATAGTGTAAAAGCCAAGATTTGAGGCCCAAGCCAAGCTACCCACAGGATATCCTAGATAGAAGTCCGAGGTTCTCTTCCACCAGGTGTCAGATGTCACTGTTGTCTTACATAGGCATTAAGTATATGTGAAAAAATTTCCCCACTTGAACAAACAGAAGTGCCCAGTAAATTCGATTAACGACTGATACGAAATTTGCTGAGTGCTTAATTGTGTAAACATACATGTAATACAAATTCAGAATGTTCAGAGGGCGCCCAGTGAAAAGGCTCTCTCCCTTGCCCTCCACAAGTCCACTCAATTCCTTACGTTTAAGACACACCAGTGCGGTCAATACTCTTCCCCACATTCATCATTTCCTCCCTCTCCCCCATCCCTCCTTCCTTAGTCCCTTCTTTTCTTCCTTCTTCTCTTCCTATTTCCTGTGTTTCAATTTAAATGTTATTAATTCAATCTTCTTTTCAGTTATCCTGAATTAATTGGGATTCAATTAATCACTGATTCCCTTGTCTAGATTTGCTATTGAGGTGTTGAGACGGTCTGACGAGCTCCAGCAGAATACCTCAAAGCATTTCATATCTATGAACGTTTCTTAATGTTCCAGGTGGCACTAGTAGTAGTGTTCCAGGCTTCCCAGGTGGTGTTAGAGGTAAAGAATCTGGCTGCCAATGCAGGGGACATAAGAGATTCGAACTCGATCCTTGGGTCAGAAAAAAATCGCTTGGAGAAGGGAATGGCTACTCGCCCCAGTATTCTTGCTTGGAGAATCCCATGGACAGGAGAGACAGATGGGCTACAGCCCATGGGTCACAGAGTCGGACATGACTGAGCGACTCACACTTCACGTGGTGTTTACCAGGTCAAACAGCTGTTGATTAGTTTTTAGAAAATGATTGACAGCCAAAAATCTCAACTGGAAGCTAGATAAGATAAATAGGAAAGCAGATAAAGAGCACTAGCAGAGAGAACCCTGACAAAGAAGAGCAATTGGCAGGGGTGGGTGGGTGTGGGGTGGGGTGGGGTGGAGGGGTGGAGGGGTGGGTGGGCGGTAAGCTTTCACCAGACATCAAAGCATACTAGGAAACCTCTGTGATCAAAACAGCTTGATATCAGGGCTTCCCTGGTGGTCTAGTGGTTGAGAATCTGTCTTCCAATGCAGGGGACACAGGTCGGATCCCTGGTTGGGAAACTAAGATGCCATATGCCACTGGGCAACTAAGCTCACACACAACTACTGACCGTGTGCCCTAGAGAGTACCCTTCACAACTAGGCAGCCTGCACACCTTAGTGAAGACTCAACGCAGCATCTGCCCCAAAAAGCTTGGTACTGTCACATGAGTAGGCAGAGTTATGGAGCAGAGCAGAGAATCCATAAAGAGCTCCACTTGAATACAGACACTTAGTTTACGAAAGAAGGCATTCCAAATTGGTGGAGGAGTGGACTTTCTACAAGTGGTGTTGGGAGAAGCACATAGCCATTGGCAAAAACCAAAACTGGATCCATTCCCCATACCATATATCAAATTAAACTACAAGTAGGCATGAGGTTAAAATATAAAACCTGAACCTATAAAAATATTTTTTTAAATATTGGCAAATTATTCCCTGACCTTGGAGAAAGTGAAACTTTCTGAACTATGACTCAAATCCAAGTACAATAAGGGGAAAAAATTGATAAACTTGGTTGAACTGAAATTTTTTTAAAAAGTGTTATATGGAAAAAAATCAGAACAGAAAAAAAATTTTTTAATGTTGTGAATTAGGTAAAAAGACAAATGACAAACCAAGGAAAATATTTGCAACTTATATAAAAAACAAATACCCCTAAGGCACAAATAAAAGCTTCTAAAGATAGAGGAGAAAAACCCCAACAACTCTATAGAAAAAATTGGCTGGAAATATAAACAGACAACCGACAGAGAAAGAAATGCAAATCTCAAAAGTATGAAAAGATGCTCAACTTCATTCAGAATTTTGCTAGTCATTCAGTCGTGTCTGACTCTTTGTGACTCCATGGACTGTAGCCCATCAAGCTCCTCTGTCCATGGAATTCTCCAGGAAAGACTACTGGAGTGGGTAGCCATTCCCTTCTCCAGGCTATCTTCCCAACCCAGGAATCAAACCCAGTCTCCTGCATTGAAGCGACTTCTTTACCACCTGAGCCAATTGTTCATAATAAATAAATGTAAAATAAAGACTACACTGAGATACAATTTCTCATTTACTAGATGCCAAAATCCGAAGGGTTGATTACAGAGTCTGTTGGCAAAGCTGTGGGAAGCGGGCAGTCTTCATGGTCCTGGTGAGAATGTGAAATGGTTTAGTCCCAGTGGAGGGGATGTCACCCCTATCTAGCAAAATTGTATGTGCCTTTACCCTCTGACCCAGCAATTCCACTTCTAGGAATCTCCAGAATACCCTGGCCAAAATAGGAAAGACAAATGCGCAGTTCCATACTATAGCACTGTTTATAAGAGCAAGTGACTGGAAACAACCCAAATGTCCATCAATAGGAAGCTCATTAAATAAACCATGGGACATGCACATAACTGAGTGTTGCAAAGCTATGGGATGCAATGGGGGTCATCCCTGGATATAGCTGTAGAGTGGTTTTCAGGATTTGTTAAGTGAGCAAAGATGGGGGGAGGAAAGAATAGTATGCTGTCGTTTATCATTTATGCTATTTGCTTATATCGAGAACCATGAAAGGATAAACCATGCATTGAAATAAATGACTATTTTGGGGGGAGGGAAGAACTAGTATGATGCAAAAGAAGATGAAAGCTAGCCTTGTTAAATCTATTCCGTTTTGTAGATTTGACTTTGGAACCATGAAAATGATTTATGCAATTATAAAACTGACTTATAAAATAAAATTTAAAAAGCAATCTTTAAGAGTTGAAAATAAAAGGAAACAAATAAACCCAACTATGTATTGAGTTGGCGGCATAACCAAGGAGAGAAGGACTCCTCCAAGGGACTTTTAAATGTGGTAACTTGACTGTGTGTTCCTGGTGCGTATATACGCTTAACACATTGTTGACCAGAGATGTAATAACAGCACAGATGTTAGTTCCTGCAGTCCCGGGACCCATTGATAATGTGTTAAGGGGCAAAAGGACTGCAAAAGGAAGTCTTGTGTTGTTTCCAATAATCGTACTGTTGGTCCTAGTGCCTGTATTATTATTCTGATACCGCTTTAAGTACGGTGTAGGATAAAGCAAATAAATAACGATGTTGGCATCATTGAGAAATGGGATTTTTGGCATGAGTATAAATACGGTTGTAAGATCAAGAAATTTAAGTAAAATTTTATTAGTTCTGATTTTGAATTAGGAATATGAACTCTATTTTTATCAAGCTCTGTCCACTCGAGACACCGGGGATCAATGCCTAAACCAATACCAATGATTATATCTAGCACCCAAATTGTGGTTCTGCTGAAAGGTTCTTGGCAAGATGGCGGATTCCACGTTTGGGAGGAAATAAACAAGGTGAGCCTGGGGCAACTTGTCATAAGTGAAAGCAAGGAAGCTATCAAAGACTAGAAGGGACATGTCGAAAGGACTCAGGAGCCAACTTGCAAAAGCTTCCACAGGGCAAATATTTTAACATCAATAAAGATAATAAGATGAATGGAAATTCATCAAGTATGTTTAAATCCAAGTGTTCCAAATGGTACTGAAAAAAATCACTGCTCACTTTGGGGGAATACTAAGAAATAATTCATTGTTTTGAAAATTGGAGAATAAAGGAAAGAATAATGCATTTATCCTGTTGTTTCTATGTGAACTGTACCTCTGAGAACAAAAGAGTTGATGAGAGGAAGTTTCTTTTTATACAAGAATTACAGCTAATGAAGAGGAATGAGAGGAGTGGTATAAAAGAAGCCTCAGCTTTTGATGCTAGGGTCAGAGGCTGGAGAAAAGAGAACTGTTGTGCAAACCCCAGTGAATTAATGGATCTAGGAAATGATCCTCAATGGCTGCAAACATTGCAAAATAGAGAAGACGCAGCTGATGGAAAAACACAATATTGCTTGTGAAGTGGTTTTGTGGACAATTCAAACCTGAATCTGAGAAAGACATCTAGATCCAACTACCAACTGCAGGAAGGACAGGGATCAGAGGAACATATAAACTCCGCGGGGAATGCAACTGATGAGGGGAAATACCGCACAGTGACCTAGTTTCTTTAACAAAAATTTCAAGGATATTAAAAAACAGAGATGAGGAAAAGCCTATACATTATATAAAAAAAAAAAAACTGTAGAGACTAAAAATCAATCACATTGTATAGACCGAGTTTGAACATTTCTTCAAACAATTAATTTTAAAATGTTTAAGAAAATCTAGGAAATGTGAATGCTGGGATATTGACTAGATAATTTAGTAGCAATGCAGAGTATTATTCATTCTTTTTAAAGGTGATAACATTACTTAGAGGTGGTATTTTATAGAACATTCTCTTAGATGTACCTATTGAGATATTTATAGATGAATTGTGATATTTGAGATTTAAATAAAAATAAATTGTAGTTTGAGGGGGGAGATATATGAGGTATAGATAAAAGGAGACTGGCCACAAATGGATTATTTTTGAATCTGGTGATGGTACTTCCAGGCTACTTCATTCAACTAGCCTCTCTACTTTTGCAGACATTGAAATGTCCATAATAAAAATTTGAATAAAAAGTAGAGAATAAGGAAAGTATAGAGCAGCCTTTCTTTCATTTCAGAATAGCTTTATCCAGTTATAATTCGTAGTCCACATACAAAGAAATATGAATCTGGACTTTCAAATGTCCCTATGAACAGCTCACTTGAACCTTTAAAAAAATATTCAGTGATCTTTATTTCAGTTCACCTCAAGTTTATTACCATCACAATGATTTTTTTTAAGTCAGATTAAATCCAAGTTATCTGGGGATTGATTATAAAAGGGTGATTTCAGCCTGTTCTTAAAATTTTCTTTTTACAAATGACTTGGAACTATCAGTGCTAAATAGAGGCAGCTAACCAACCACCACACAAAGACTGATCTCGGATAATGAAAACTCTTCCCTCGTCCCTTCTGTCTTGTCCCATCTGTTTCAGTTTTTGAGGGTGAGTAGTATGTTTTCAATTTACAAATTGTCCTTGATACAACTGTGATAATTGTCAGTATCAGAGTTTTGAGGGATTCATAGCATAATAATAGATTTATTATTAAATGTTCCTTGGGTTGAACTCATTTGAAAATTAAGGCTTACACATAGATCCTATTACCCTCTAAATAGAAGTGCATTATTTGTGGTAAACAGCTTAAACTTTTGTAAGTTTTTTTTTTTTTTAACTTATTTTTGGATGCGTGGGTTCTTTGTTGCTCAGGCAGGCATTCTCTGGTTGCCATGCACTGGCTTATCAGTGCAGCGGCTTCTCGTTGCAGAGCTCCAACGTGCCTAGGCTTCAGTAGCTGCAGCGTGTGACACCCTCGAAGAGCAGAGTGTCCCCTGTTTTGGCAGGTGGATTCTTAACCACTGGACCACCAGGGAAGTCCTTGGTTCTTTAACAGTTTGACAGCTAGATCTTGCCTGGCTTTATTCAGTCGCTAAGTCATATCTCTTGGCAACCCCATGAACTGTAGCACACACCAGGTTCCTCTGTCCTCCACTATCTCCTGGAGTTTGCTTAAACTCATGTCCATTGAGTGGTTGATGCTATCTAACCATCTCATCCTCTGCCACCCACTTCTCCTTTTACCTTCAATCTTTCCCAGCATCAGGGTCTTTTCTGAGAAGTTGGCTCTTCTCATCAAGTGACCAAAGTAATTGGAGCTTCAGCTTCAGCAATAGTCCTTCCAATGACTATTCAGAGTTGATTTCCTTTGGGATTGACTGGTTTTATCTTGTTGCTCTCCAAGGGATTCCCAAGAGTCTTCTCTAGCACCACAGTTCGAAAGCAACAGTTCTTCTGTGCTCAGCCTACTTTATGGACCAATTCTCACATCCATACATGACTACTGGAAAAACCATAGTTTTGAGTATATGAACTTTTGTTGGCAAAGTGATGTCTCTGCCTTTGAATACACTATCTAGCTGTGTCATAGCTTTCCTTCCAAGGAGCAAGCATTTTTTAATTTCGTGACTGCACACGTTTACATGTGGATTTATCCATTCTTTGGATTTGGGGATCACTGTCCTTGCCTATACTAGACCTGCCTGGATGTGCAATGTTTCTTCCAAGGAGTGCACCATTTATATCTGTTGTAATGAAAAAAGTTCTTTCAAATGTTTATGAGGATAATTTCTGTCAATTCTACTTCTCCGGCAATAGTGAAATAAGTAGCTGACAGATGATCAAGGCGTGTAATTTGTTTTTCTGAGTCTCTTGGTTGTTGGCTTTCTTTGAGCAGTGATAGATTGCTTTAAGAAAATTCACTTTAGGAGTTAAAAGACCTGATGAATTTATATTGAACTAATTTAATTACAAAGTATTTGTTTACCTGATAAAGAGGATGCCGGAAGGAGATTCCCATCAATAGCTGATTCTCCTCATTGTGTCCACAGTTTAGTTTTCTTTGCTACAATTTTGTTTATATCAAATTTCCAGATCCAAGTGTATGGTGTGTAATAGTAACATGGACATAAATAATACATTTTTGTCTCCATTAGTTAATCCTTACATTGCACATTCACAAGGGATGGTCTTGGTGCATAGCCTGAATCAGTGGTTTCCCCATTTGGTGTCCAGGAATGCACGTGCTAGTCCCCAGGGAAAGGAAGTATTGGAACTTATATTTGCATTTGTTTTTATGAGGAAAAACTGAATCATATTGATACTTGATAGGCTTGATGAAGTGCACGTAGATAATTTTAAAATAAATATACATGGATCAGGGCTGTGTTCACAAATGTTGTTTTGGCTGGCTTGTATTCTGACTGATGAGCTCCTAGGGTGTCATTATATATTTTGAACTTCAGACTAGGTTGTGAGCTGGTTTCAGCCTTGAGGTTATGAGTAATGAAAGCCATTGATGACTTTTAAGCAGAGGGAGGACATGATCAGAGATGTATTTTGTTTATTTATTGGTTTGTTTTCGGTGACATGGCGTGTGGGATCTTTGTTCCCCAAGCAGGGATCAAACTCAAACCCCCCGCATTGGAAGAATGGAGTCTTAACCACTGAACCACCAGGGAAGTCCCAAGAGGCGCATTTTAGAAAGGTGGCTTGTGCAGAATGAATTGGAGAGGGGCAGAAACAGAGCAAGATGAGTTAGGAGACGAGTGCAGTACCCTAGGGACTCCACAGTTGTGAGATGAAAACTTGAACAGGGGGTGGTGCAGCCCACGTGGACAGACCTGGTGCTTTTGATAGCATTTTTGATGCAAAAATTTTTTTTTAATATTCTGTTACATGTGCCCTGTGACTTTATGGGACATATTTGGTTATTCAGTACTGTGAAGGGATGTGTGTTGTGGTTAATAAAGATGTGCCCTAAATACATGGTTTATTTTTTCAGAATTTGAACAGAGAAAAATCAGTTTAATAGCAAAAGCCGACTTGTCTGCCTGTCTGCTGAGAACAGAGGCTTGTGGAGCCCTTGAGTCACGATTGCTCTCAGACAGTTGTTGACTTGCGTTATTATCGGTCTTTCTCACTTGGACGTAAAGGCAGACACTGTCAATCGCTTTCCAGTGCGGAACCAACTCTGACATGTAGGAGGAGCTCAATAAATCTTTTAAACGTGCTCAACTTGGGACTTGCACGTGAACATCAATTATCCTTGTTCTGAAGCCTCCCTGGCCTGCATTTGTGTTGTGGGAGATATCCCCAGGAAGGGTGGCAGGGCTTAATGTTCGTGCCCCGGGCACTGTAGAGTTTGGAAGAGCTCTCATTTGCAAAACAACCATTATTTATTTATTTTTTTTCCAAGCGTTTTCCTGGTTATGGAAGATGAGCCGAGGAGGAAATGAGAGGTAGGTGTGTGGTACCCAAATGACCACTGGCCTGACCGTAAGCAAGTAGTGTTGGGGCCCCTGAGCAGGCCTAGGAAGGGTGGTGGGGATTGGGGGGGCTGTTAATGAGGACAGAGGTGCTTATGTTTTTGAGCATCATCCATTATGCCTCCATTATCACTTCTTTTGGGGTTTTAATTTTTTTTTTCTGAAGGAACAATTGAAAAACTATATAATCTAGTTTCCTTCCTCCCTCCTTCTGTGCCCCTGTTTTTTTTTTTTTGGTAGACTATTTCATTAATTTATGTGGATTACAGGTTAGCAATTAAAAAATAGCAATGGCTAAGATGTATTGAGCTCTTACTATGAGCTAGGTATTGTCCTGAACACTAAAATGGCTCAGCTACTTGCAGCTGACAATGCCCCTCTGTGTGGTGCTACAGTGAACCCCATTTTGCAAATGAGAGAACAGAGACTTCTTAAAATTTTCTTTATTTTTAAAAAAATTCTTGGCTGCACTGTGCAGCATGGGGGATCTTAGTTCCCTGATCAGGGATCGAACCCATGTCCCCTGCACCGAAAGCATGGAATCTTAACTGCTGAACCACTGGAGAAGTCTCAAGAGAACGGAGACTCGTTAAGGAGGCCACAGTAAATGTGCACCCTGTCACAGAGTTCATAAATGGTGGGCCTGAGAACTAAATCCCAGTGGGCTGACTCCAAAGCCCCCGGATATAACTACCACACTACCCCACCTCCTCCTGTAGCGTGATTTAACTCTTGCTTTCCTGGAGTCATTTCATTGCAACACTCAGAAGAGCATTTCTAATACAGTGGGCTCACTCCTCGGGGCACCTGGGGCTTAACCTGGATACGGAATTCTTGGAGTAGAAGGGTGGTGCTGTGTTCATCTTCATATCCTTATGTCTCTCCTAGGACAGCTACTCAATAAATAAATATCCACTGCCTGAAACTCAGATGACCTCATTTCCCTTGTGGCTCAATCCTCGGGCTGTAGAGGGTAGTGCCAGAAAGGATTTGACATTTATTTTGACTTTTTGGAAATGTGAGAGCTCAGAGGAGCACGGCAGTGTGCCTACAGGAAGACTGCTGCAGGAGCCTGTTGTATCTTTGGGTGCATCCTAGTGAAAACTGATCATGGCAGGAGTGACTCAAGATGGACTTGCTGGTGGCGTAAAATTCCACTCCAAGGTGAAAAGCCGGAGAATCAAGTTCCAGGGAAACAATGAGGATTTTAATTGGTTTCATGGCAAGTGGAATTGCCTGGATTTTCCTGCTTGTTGCTCTGCACCATTGCACCACTCTGCTCTGAACTGGGCACAAAGGCTGGTGGATGCGGGTGGGGGGGGCTTGGATGCATTGCTGAGTCTTGGCTCGCGGATGGCCACTGTGGTGGCTGCATGGCACAGACAGGAGGGATGGGGCTATCCATTGTCCTTCCACCCTTTTACGGAGGCCACACCTGCTTTTTAGTCTAGAGGGCTTTTCAACTGGGATCCCACAAGCAGCCCCTGGGGTGGTATATCTGTCTTTTAATGTTTAGTTCCTTAACCAGTTGGAGCTATTCATATAGAGCTGTTGAATGGGTTAAGAAATATAGTGAGGAGTGGCTTGTAACATCGGGATCCTCCCAGGCCTCACCCCAACATGGCGTCAGTGTGGTCCACTAGGACCTGACCTCAGAACATCCACGTGGCAGTGAGCATTGGGCAAGAGTAATCAGTTACAGCTCAAGATATCTCGAGGGACAGAAATCCTAACTTGATGACAAGGGGTGACAGGCAATTGGACCCAAAGCACACTTTACATTGCATTATCAGGGGGAGAGGTTACATTTTGGTTTTAAAAATACCCAAAACTTTATCTTTTTTCGGAACTGCTGTAGTATAGGATGGAGAACAGTTGCTGGAGGAATAATTAAAGGCTATGTTTTGAAGAATCAAAGCAATGGTTTGTATTTTTACCTTGTGCTTAGTAGGCACTCAATACATATTTGATGAGCATTACATAAAGAAAAACCTTGGGCTAAGTGCTTAACCTCTCTGGATCTCATTTTCTGTATCCATAAAAGAGTGAATCTGGATCACATGATTTTATGGTCTTTCCAAGTTTTGAGTATCTGTGGCTATATTTTTTTCCTTTTTTTTCTAAGAAGACACACTGAAGGAGGAGAGATTTAATTAAGCAGAGTTCAATTAAGTCAGCATATCTTAGATGAGATCAGAGTTTAAGGCATCCTTTTAATCAGACACTTTATAAATGGTGAGTTGACAGGTGCCTGGGGAGTGTCAGAGACCCCAACAAGAAATTCAGAGGTCAGTGCGGTCAGAGGTTGGCTGTAGTAATTTAGTCCAATATGGATGGTGGCGCTAGTGGTAAAGAATCTGCTGCCAATGCAGGAGACCCAGGAGACACTGGTTCAATCCCTGGGTTAGGAAGATTCCCCTGGAGGAGGGCGTAGTAACCCACTCCAGTATTCTTGCCTGGCGAACCCCATGGACAGAGGAGGCTGGTGGGCTACGTTCCATAAGGTCGCAGAGAGTCAAACATGACTGAAGCAGCTTAGCACACATGGATGGTAGAATTTCACAGTTGGGAATGTGGATCAGACTACTCAGACTGAGTCTGGATCCTGGTTTTTCCACTTACCAGCATGTCCTTATGGGGCTTCCCAGGTGGCATTAGTGGTAAAGAACCTGGTTGCCAATGCAGGAAACATAAGAGACCCTGGGTTCGATCCCTGGGTCAGGAACATCCCCTGGAGGAGGGCATAGCAACCCACTCCAGTATTCTTGCCTGGAGAATCCCATGGAGAGAGGACCCTGTTAGGTTACGGTCCATAGGGTTGCACAGAGTCAGACATGGCCGAAGTGACTTAGCATGCAGTGTGTCTATGAGCAAATGTCTCCTCTTAAGCTTCTGTTTATGTGACCCCATGATAATGATACACCTTTCCTCACACCACTGGTGGAAGGGTTGAATAGAAATGTCACTAAAACACTTGGCACAATGACTAGTATGGAGGCCAAGCACACATTTGAGAGACAGAAAAAGGACGTGTTCTCCGTGTACCTAATATTTTCCGGAAGACTTAACTAAACAGTTTGAACAACGGCATTCTCTAGAATTCTCTATCTACTCCAGAATGGGGGAGAATGCCTCAAAATATCTTTTATGAAGAAGATGCCTTAACAACGTGATATTCCTTTCTCTGTCTCAATTGTCACGCAATTCAAATGTGGTTTCCCTTTATTTCAGGGAAGGAATGTATTGACCTACCAATGGGATCATTTCATCCCAGTTTGTTAACAGTTTATTGTTTCTCATTAAAAATCCATACATCGGCATTCTGGTTATCTACTAGTCTTTTATGAGTTTAGTTACTGAGAGTTCATTATCCAGGGTTTTCCCAGCTCCAGGAACTAACCGAATCTACTGAAACAAAGTTCCTGGAGCAACAAAGGGGAAGGTTACATCCTGGACTGAGGTCCAGACCCCAGTGGGACGGCCTAACAGACATTTGACTCCCCTGGATTACACTGAGATTACACATTTTCCGTCTTCTGACGGACTTTCCTATAAGGTAAAGGATCTCCATTGGGACCACTTGAGTTGCAAAGGCCACAGATACAGCCTAGGTCCCGGATCTGTTACCAGTCCCTGCTGATTCAGAGCATCCAAATGCAAAACTTAAGAATGTCCAGTAAGTGAAGCAGGAACTCTTCTACCTTGGACAATAGTTATAATCGCCTTGTGTTGATTGGCACTAAGCCAAGAGAACTGCGTTTTTACGATGATTATGAAATGAACACAGAAAGCATGTGAGATGTTGGAAGCAACAGCTTGAAGCCATTGCTTATCTCCCTCCTCTCACTTAATCCTTACAAGCATCCTGCCATGGGGATTTTAAACGAAGATATCCTCATTTGATAAGGAGGGACCTGACGTTCAAAGAGGTGAGAAACACCCATAAACTCTTGGCTTTTACAGGGCAGAGTTGGGGCTCAAACCCAGGTCTTGGAGGTCAAGGTTGGATCTTTTTATCTTGGCACTATATTTGGGGTTGTCACATGTATGGATATGTATCAGAATTTGCTGAGGAAATGTTTGTGATTTTTATGAAAATGTCAGAGGCAAAATTCAGATCATTTTTACATCTTTCAAGTAGAAAAGGCAGTCATTGGCTGTTTAGGAGAAGGAACAAGCTATGTTATGGCAGGTCCTCAGCCAGGCTGAGTTTGTTGTGCCCAGTATTCCAAGATGCATGAAGGTATAGCATGGCAATGGGTTGTAAACCATTCTTCTTGCTTTACTTGTTTCCTCATGTGAAATTTTCTCAAAAGGCTATATAAAGAAAGGAGGGTAACACAAGCTTATACACTGATTTTGATTACTTTTGTTGGTTTGTATGAAACAGTAGCAAATTGCCACAGTGCTCCCCTGACTCACCTTTCAGAATGAGCAGGTGCCAGTCCTGTTCATTGACAAGTCTCTAATTTCACCCACAAGAATCCAACAAGCACCCTCTCTACAATAGCAGTTTTCTGTTTCACACATTGTCATGGGTGAGCTGTTCTGGGCTTATAAAAAAATTTTACTTCCCACTTCTCATCCTATCAGCAATGAAAATATGTATAAATGTCAAGTAATGTGCTACCTCTGTCAAGACAGATGCCACACCTGTGACCAGGTACCAGTGAGAAGGCACTAGTTCAAGACTGGGTCATTCAAGCGCCACGTTGATCACTCCAATCCCACAGAGTATATGATGAGGGTGGGAGGGGAGCGCCCCATACTCACTGGGAAAAGCCCAAAAAAGAACTGTCCACGCCTTTACCAAGGCTGATGCCCGATGCAGGCTTTGGGTCTAAAAATTGTGCAATTGAGTTGGCCACCTGATGCAAAGAGCCAGCTCATTGGGAAAGGCCCTGATGCTGGGAAAGCTTGAGGGCAAGAGGAGAAGGGGAGTCAGAGGATGAGATGGTTGGATGGCATCACCGACTCAATGGACATGAGTCTGAGCAAACTCCAGAAGATGGTAAAGGACAGGGAATCTGATGTGCTTCAGCTCATGGGGTTGCAAAGAGTCAGACACAACCTAGTAGCTGAACAACAACAAAGTGTAATCGAGGAAGAGTTGGCTCCTCAAATCCTCATGTTGATGTCTGGAGCCCGTACTTGCCAGAATGGAATAAAACAAAAGGAGCATCCAGTATACATGTCAGCATGATACATCCTAGGAAAATCTTGTTAGGGAGTCAGATATTCCAGAGGTGCTGATGAGCAATGCATTTAGTCAGTAAAGAGCCAGTTTCATCTGAACTATTGCTTCTCCCTAAAAAAAAAAAAAACCTGGGGAAATGTTCTGCTGCCCTGTTTGATGCCTGTGAGCTATTTTCACTCGTGCTGTGTGTAGATGCCATGTATAACTTGTGCGCTGGGAGGATCCTTGAATGTTCCTTCATCTTCTCCCTAATTTAAGTCAGGGCCATGCTTATAGTGCAGACAGACTATCATTATAGATTTTTAAGACCTGCAGAGAAAGCCTCCAGCTTTGTGGGCCCAGAGCTTAAAAATCTTCCCTGACAAGTGATTTCTTTTTTATGCTTCACCTCTTTATTGAATGAATCAAGATTTACTGAGTAGTCATTACATGCAGCAACAAAAATAATAGCAGCAATAATTATGATAGTACAATGATGTCCTGATCCTCAGTGCTTTCTTCATTTCAAGCAGATGGCTAAGGGCTAGACATGTATTGTTTTATTTAATCCACATGACACAATACCCTAATCTGCATCCCACAGGAAAAGAAGGTGATGGCAGAGCACATTGGACATATGGGTGTCATACAACCTACTTGGACAGAGGTGTCACTTTTAAGCAAGCTTTATCATTCCACAAATCTTTGTTGAGCACCTAATATGTGCCCCTGGAGACGTGGGGACCCTCTGGAGACAGTGAGAGCTCTGATCTCAAGGATTGTCCTTCTAAAGGATTATGACATGTGCGTAAGCAACTCTAGTGTTAAATGACTCAAAACCCCAAGTCATCTTGTATAGAAACTACATATCAAAGAGTATCTGTCAAAAACTCTGTATGGAATCCAGACACCCGATTGTTTTGTAATGGGGACTCAGCAATTTCTACCGCCCGCCCTTCCTGCCTCTGCCTGTCACCTTTCTGTCCAGCCTCCTTGAGTTCCTAGACCCGGTCTCTGTACAGACCTGTTTTGCCATGAAGCAAGCTTTCTGTAAGATGCAGTTTCCCTTGGCACAGTCTGCTCTTCCCAGTCTAGAGGAGTTCTTTTTTGTTTGCTTGTTTTAATAGCTTTGTGGAGATATAATTTGCTACAGAAACTGTGTAATTCAGTGGTTTTTATTATATTCACAGATATGTGCAACTATCATTAGAATTAATTTTAATACTTTTCAACTGCAAAAAGAAATCCTATATCCATTATCAGTCACTCCTCATTTTCCCCAAGACCTCAGCCCCTGAAAACCACCATCTACTTTTGTTCCTGTAAATCAAGAGATTTGATGTAAATGGAATAACATACTATGTGATCTTTTCTGAATGGCTTCCTTCACTCAGCATCAGGTTTTAAGGTCCATTTTTGCTGTAGCATGTATCAGAACTTCTCTTTTCAGACTGTTTTCTGAAAGTGATGGTGGCGGTGAATCACTAAGTTGTGTCTAACTCTTTTGTGACCCCGTGGACTGCAGCCCACCAGGCTCCAATGTCTGGGATTTCCCAGGCAAGAATACTGGAGTGGGTTGCCATTTCTTTTTCCAGGGGATCTTCCTAACACAGGGATCAAACCTGAGCCTACTGCATTGGCAGGCGGATTCTTTACCGCTGAACTACCTGGGAAGCCCTTTCCAGAAGTAGCTGTATCATTTCACATTCTCACCAGCAGTGTATGAACTTTCTGATTTTTTCATATCCTCACAAACACTTGCTATCTGTCTTTTAGATTATAGCCATTCTCCGGGTGAAGTGGTATCTCATTGTGGGTTTGATTTTCATTTATCTGATGACTAATGATGTTGAGTGTCCTTTCATGTACTTTTTGGCCATCTGTATATCTTCTTTGGAGAAATACCTATTCAGATTTTTGGCCCATTTGTAATTTTTCTTGTCTTTCTGTTATTGAGTTGTAAGAGTCCTTTGTATGTCCTATTAATATATACAAGTCTTGTATTAGGTATGTATATGATTTGAAGATAGTTTCTCCCATTCTGTGGGTTGTCTTTTTACTTTTTGGATAGTGTCTTTTGGAACACAAAGGTTTTCATTTCAATGAAATCTAATTTATCCATTTCTTATTTTGTTACATGCGCTTTTGATGACATAGTTAAGAAACCAGGGAGTTCCCTGGTGGCCCAGTGTTAAAGAACTGCCTTGCAATGCAGAGGATGTAGGTTCAATCCTTGGTCAGGGAACTAAGATCCCACTTTCCACAAAGCGACTAAGCCTGTGTGCCACAACTACTGAGCCCAAGCACCGCAGTGGAAGATCCCACGTGATGCAACCAAGAATCCCGTGTGCTGCCACTAAGACCTGCTGCAGCCATATAAAAGTAATTGATTAATTAGCAATATCCTATTCATATTAAAAAAGAATCCACTGCCAAATCTGAGACCATGGCTTACTCCTGCTTTGAAAGTTTTATGGTTTGAGTTCTTACATTATTCTTTTATTCCTTTCGAGTTTTTCTCTTTTTTTAATGTGATGTAGAGCCTTGGGTGTTCTTTGGAAGGAATGATGCTAAAGCTGAAACTCCAGTACTTTGGCCACTTCATGTGAAGAGTTGACTCATTGGAAAAGACTCTGATGCTGGGAGGGATTGGGGGCAGGAGGAGAAGGGGACGACAGAGGATGAGGTGGCTGGATGGCATCACCGACTCGATGAATGTGAGTTTGAGTGAACTCTGGGAGTTGGTGATGGACAGGGAGGCCTGGCGTGCTGCGATTCATGGGGTCGCCAAGAGTCAGACACGACTGAACTGAACTGAACTGAACTGCAGAACACAACTTCATTCTCTTCTTATAACGATCCCGTCTTCCCAGCACCATTTGTTGGAAGATTCCTCTTTCTCCACGGAATGGTTCTGGTGCTCTTGCAGACATCAGGTAACCATAGATACACAGGGTTACTTATGGCCTCTCAGTTCCGCTCCTTACACCTGTCACTACGCCAGCACCTCACTGCTGCTTTGGGTCACACTGTTACCAGTATCACGCTGCTGCCAATCTGTCGCATGCCAATAACACACTGCTACTCTTGCTTTGTAGTAAGTTTTGACGTCAGAAGTGTGATTCCCTCAACTTTATTCTTTTTTGAGATTGTTTTGACACTGTTCTGGGTCCTTTGGAATTCTGTATGAATTTTAGGATTAGTCAGTTTCTAAAAAGAAACAAGTTGGGTTTCTGATAGGAATTACTCTGAATATGTAGATAACTTTAAGAAGTATTGTTATTTTAACAATATTAATTCTTTTGCTCCATGACCAAGGGATGTTTCCCCATTTATTTAGATCTTATTTGAATTTTTCAATAATGCTTTATAATTTTTAGAGTAAAAGTTTTATACTTCTTCTGGTAGATATATTTGCAAGTATTTTATTCTTTTAGATGCTCTTATAAGTGGAATTGTCTTAATTTCATTTTTAGATTTATCATCATCAGTGTATAGGAATACGTTCACTTTTTGTATATTGACCTTGTATCCTATAACCCTGCTGGACTCATTTATTTGTTCTAATACTTTTTTCTGGTGGATTTGTTAGCATTTTCTACATACAAGATCATGTCACCTGTGAGAAGAGATAGTTTTACCTTTAATATGGTTTTCTTTACTTCTCTTTCTTGCCTAATATCTCTGGATATAATTTCAAGCAGTGTTGACTACAAGTGCCAAGAACAAATATTCTTGTCTTATTTCTGACTTTTGGGGGAAAGCATCTTACTTTCACGCTTAAGTTTTATGTTACGTGTGGGCTTTTCAAAGATCCCCTTATTCAGTTGAGGAAATTCCCTCCTATTACTAGTTGGTTGAGAGTTTTTATGAGGAAACGTTGTTAGGCTTTATCAAATGCTTTTTCTGTATAACTTGGACTAATCATGTAGATTTTGTTTTTTATTCCATTGATGTGGTATATTATATTCATTGATGTGGGGGGCATTAAACCAAACTTGTATTCTTTGAAATAAATTCCACTTGCTTGTGGTGTACAATGCTTTTTATATGTTGCTGGATTTGACTTACTAGTATTTTGTTGAGGATTTTTGCACCTGTATTTATAAGACATATTTGTCTTTAGTTTTTGCTGTTGTTTTTCTTTTGCTGCACTTGTCTGGTTTTGGCAACAGAATAACGCTAGCCTCTCCCATTGCCGTCTTTAGGTATCCAGGAAACAAATCTCTGTTTATAAACAACCTTGGATGGTACTTGAGGCAAACATTGCAATCCGCAGGAACCATATGTATCAGTGCCCCAAACGACAAACTGAGATTACTCTCCCTGGTCACTCCCACAGCACTTTGTAGACGGATCCAATGAAGAGTGGTCCTTTGCTGACTTTTCTCCTTCAAAGGGATGTCTGATCCCAAAACTAGTCAGTGCATGAGTATTTCCTGAGAAACTTTTAAAAAATTCAAAAATCATTCCAGATTTCAAGAATCTCTGGAAGTGGCACTCAGGAATCTGTATTAAATAAATCTCCCCAGGTGATCATGATGATTGGTCAGATTTGTACTCACTGTTCCAAGCGTGAGGTTTGAGCACTGGGCAGGTTTTCTCTGCTGAATCTGGACATCGTGGATGATCAGTCAATGCTGTCATCTGCCTAGATCCATGGTTTACAAACTTTACAAAAACTTGATTTAGAGTGTGAGATACATTTTACATCCTGACTCAGTACAAAATCTGTACATTTGTGTGTGTGTGTGTGTGTGTGTGTATAAACTAGAGCAAAGTTGTAGGTAAACAAAAATACCTACTCTTATTACAAAAAATATGCTTGGATTTTTTTTCTACAATCAGCTAAGAGGTTTAAAACCCACAGTTTGAAAACTAAAATCCTAGAATGCATCTCAGAAGTCTTGACATTTTCCCCTATGACTACATTTCTGGAAGCCTCAATTTCCCCTTCTGTAACGTGAGGACAGTTTTAGATGAGATCAACTCTAAACTCTCGGGTTCTGTACATTTGTTAGGTAGTAAGGGTTTCTTTGTGGCCTTCCCAAGTGCAGGAGACACCTGAGGCTCGGGTTCAAACTCTGAGCTGGGAGATGCCCTGGAGGAGGAAATAGCAACCCATTCCAGTATTCTTGCCTAGCAAATTCCACGGACAGAGGATCTTGGTGGGCTACAGTCCGTGAGGTCGCAGTCACAGGTGAGCGCCTGAGCACAGCACGACAGCACAAGCGTCTCTCTAGCTGTTCTTTGCAGCTGTCAGTTCTCTTACGCTGGCTAAATGTATTATGCTTTCCAATCCCTCATTAGCTTAATCTCTGTACCCTCTCCAAGTACCCTGTGTCCCTCTTACATCAGAAAGGCCAGAACCAGCTCCAACAGATGTGTCCTGTACCAAGGGTAACTCAATAAAATCAATCATCTCCTTTTTTCTTACGCTTTTGTCTGCTATTTGTTCTGTTGGAAGCATTAAAGAAAAGAAAAGAAACTACGTATTAGTCTGCACAAGCAATGTTCTTTTCTTTATTCAGTCATTCAGTAAGTGTTTATCGAGTGCCTGCTAAATGTAAAATGATCTGTGTGTGCTGGGTAAATGGAAAAGTTCAGAAGAATTCCTTTTAAAATAATTCTTATTTTCCTTATTCAGACACAGAGATGGAAGAAAGAACAAGGGTGGGTATCCACATTCAGCTGTGTAACAGACTGCCAGTCTGTGCTGAAGCAGACAGTAGGGCCGAGGGGATAATGCTGTAATTTATATCATCTATCATTTGGGAGAGGCAGTCTCAAACTTTAGCTTGGCTCCCAGTAAAGACAAGTCTCAAAAACACTCTCAGCTCTGGTGTCAGGATTCTTTTGGATGAAAGTGACAGAAAACCCAGTTTCAATTGGCTTAGGCCATAAAAGATTTTTGTTTATTTACATCCCTCAAAAGTTCAGGAGGCTGGTGAGTTTGGGGCCCCAGGAATGCTGCAAAGTTTTGGTTTCCTCCATTTCTTGGTTCTGCCTTTCATGATGTTAACTTCATTCTATCTGGTTGTCCTCAGCAATTCCAGGTTCTCTATTGAAGGTGACAACTCTAAATCTAACATCTTCGTGTTCAGATTAAAAGCGCCTGCTGCTGCCCTGAGATTTTCATTAGAAGTGATGCTGAATCTCACTGACTGGGTCTCAGGCCTCCTCCTGAACCAACCACAGTGGCTGGGGAAATACACATGCTGATGGGCTTGGGCCTGGATGGTGCATCCGGCCCACTCCCAGAGGTGGATGTAGAGCTCCCTCCAGACCTCATGGTCTGAGCAGCTGGGGAGAGTATGCTCGGGGAGAATCTGGAGACTATTTTTCTGTAAAGGAAGGATAGGCCGATAGGGTCTTTGGGGATAAGAAGAGACCTATGCTAACATCCTCAATTTACCTAGTGGAGAATGGGACTTTAAAAGCAAAAATGACTTATCTAAGGCCCTGCCACTGACTCGATGGACGCGAGTCTGAGTGAACTCCGGGAGTTGGTGATGGACAGGGAGGCCTGGTGTGCTGCGATTCATGGGGTTGCAAACAGTCGGACACGACTGAGCGACTGAACTGAACTGAAGTGAACTGAAGGCCCTGCCAAAGACGGCACACTGAAAATGAGAGAAGAGGACAGAGATAAGGAAGAATATCCATTTCTAGCCTCAGGAACAACTAGGCGGAAAGTATAACCTGCCATAGATTTGTATTTACTTGCGTATTTCCTCATTTCTTCTTCCTCCTTTTAGAGGATAAATAACTGATTTATTCTTTTCTTCCACCACCTTGTTCTTTCCTGATGGACTGCTGCTCTGGTCCTTGGCAGTAATAGAGTTGCTCTTACCACTGTGACTTGATTAAAGAAGTGGGAGTCACGAATACTGTTTCCTAAAAGGACAGAAGCCTAAAAGTGGTTTGCAGTTTTTCATGATGTGTCATGATCCAAGAAAAAAAAAAAAAAAAAGACAAAAACAGGAGGCTGCCCCTGCCTGAAAGGAAACTGGAATCATCTGGGCAGGGGTTGGCATATTCGCCCTGCTGCCTGTTTCTCTACCTCCTGTGAGTGAAAAAAAAAAAAAATGTTTACATTTTTAAATGGTTGGGAAAAACAACAAAGAATAATATTCTGTGACATACAAAAATTCAAGTCCAACTTCAGTGTCCATAAATAAAGCTTTATCAAAATACAGCCATATCCATGCATTTATATACCGTCCATACCTGCTTCACGCTACAGACACAGAGTGACATAGTCGTGTCACAGACTGCACTGCTTGCAAAGCCTAAAATATTTACTGTCTGTCCCTTTACAGAAAAATCAGCCAACTCCTACTCTTGGGGGCAGCCTGTCTGCAGAAATTTGACTAAATAATACCTACACACTCCCAATTCACTTTGCAATATTTTAAGGAAAATGAAGGTGGCATCAGTAAATACATTGCTGACGATGCCACTAGGCAGTGCCGGGGAATTCTGCACCAGGTCAGCATCTTGGACCCTGATTTCCATGGATGCTGATGAGCCTTAACCTGGATGGACCTAGGTGTCTGGTCACAAAGATGCACCCATGGCTACCCGTCTCATAAAATGCACTGGAGTTTGAAAAAAGTCAAGGTTAGACATGTGTCTCTCGAATTTCTCTTAAGCCCCTTGGGATCTCTTCTTTGCCAGAGGATACTTGGAGGGATCAGAGGCAGCAAATAGAAGGCAGGGCTCTACAGGGTGGCTCATCGTTCTGAGATGTCTGGTTCTTTTGTGGATGATGGTGGTTTTCATGACGCCCACACAATGGTGCCATGTTCTCTGCTAGTAATGTTGCTCCTGACTTGTAAGCTGGGCTCTGCTCTGATTGGTGTTTTTGAACCCCTGCCTGTGAAAGGCTTTGAGCCACATTGCCCCAAAGGCAGCCCGATGCAGACAAGGAGTACACATCTGAGGATCCGAGAGGCGAGCGGTTGAAACACCCACTAGCTGATTGTCCTTCACAAGTTCCGCAGTCTTTTCGAGACTCAGTTTCTTCATTTATAAAACAAGGGTGAGAATATGTTTACTTCAACCTGGCGAACCCTCTCCTTTGTTAGCTGTTGCTGTAACATCCAGCACACAAACATATTTAATGCTGGGAATTGAACTGAAAGAATTTTAACTTTGAACTATTTCCTTGGTCGAATGATTCACTGCCCATTATCTTTACGATACAATAATGTAAAAAAAGCCAGTGAAAGGAGTCAGTGTTTGTTTCAATGGACCATTAACTCTTCAGGTCTGATTTTCCTTGTCTTGCTGCTGAAGTCTGCATTATTTTTACATTAAGGAAATATTTGGAAGGCGGTAGCCAAAAGAACAAAAAAAAATGCTCTGTTAGTTCCACAGCTGTCATGAGAACTTCAGGAGACCTGATAGAGATGACTTTGTAGTTACAAGCTGTGGGTCACTCTTTGTGCAAGGGCATAGCAAGTGCTTGCTTCTACCTGGCCATATGGAGGCCTGGCCCCTTCCCCAGGGAGCTCTGGTCTATGCTAAGAGGTCAGGCAGACGAGACTGGGGAGTTGAGCCCACGTACAGATTCTGAAGTTTCCGGATGGCTGATATAAACACGCCGTCTTTCAGTTCTCTTTTCTTTTCAGATTTCCTTGCCAGAGTTTTGATCACACTGTTCAGACATCAGTAGAGACATTTCTTTTATCTTGCTGAGCTGTTTCCCCAGGCCTGTCGCTGATGGGTGCGTTTAGCTTTTAACCGTCACCTCTGAATCATCTTTAAGTGGGAGCTTGCTTAAAGGTAAATTTGATCATGTCTCTGACTGGTTTAAAATTCCTTCCCGGCTATGACAGTTTTGTTTTGTAATTTAATTGTTGTTTTTATTAAAGTTATACATTAACTTAGGGTTTTCTTTAAAGACAAACAGCAGCACTAGTTTATAAGGAAAAACAGCTGCCCTCCACCCTACCCCTCCCTAACCTCAATTCGTCTCTCTAACAGGAGATATTTTCCACTCTTTCGTGGTTTCATATCACTTTTCCCAGGAATACATTTCCACTCTGTGGCTGGCAGAATAATGGCCCCCAAAGATGTCCAAGTCCGAATTCCTGGAAACTGTGAATATGTTAGATTATGCAATGAAGGGGAGTTAAAATTGACAGTAGAATTAAGATTCCTAATCTGTTCACTTTATTTTTTTTTTTAATTTTTAGTTTTTTATTTTTTAAATTTTAAAATCTTTAATTCTTACATGCATTCCCAAACATGAACCCCCCTCCCACCTCCCTCCCCAGAACATCTTTCTGGGTCATCCCCATGCACCAGCCCCAAGCATGCTGCATCCTGCATCAGACATAGACTGGCGATTCAATTCACATGATAGTATACATGTTAGAATGTCATTCTCCCAAATCGTCCCACCCTCTCCCTCTCCCTCTGAGTCCAAAAGTCCGTTATACACATCTGTGTCTCTTTCCCTGTCTTGCATACAGGGTCGTCATTGCCATCTTCCTAAATTCCATATATATGTGTTAGTATACTGTATTGGTGTTTTTCTTTCTGGCTTACTTCACTCTGTATAATTGGCTCCAGTTTCATCCATCTCATCAGAACTGATTCAAATGAATTCTTTTTAACGGCTGAGTAATACTCCATTGTGTATATGTACCACAGCTTTCTTATCCATTCATCTGCTGATGGACATCTAGGTTGTTTCCATGTCCTGGCTATTATAAACAGTGCTGCAATGAACATTGGGGTACATGTGTCTCTTTCAATTCTGGTTTCCTCGGTGTGTATGCCCAGAAGTGGGATTGCTGGGTCATAAGGTAGTTCTATTTGCAGTTTTTTAAGGAATCTCCACACTGTTCTCCATAGTGGCTGTACTAGTTTGCATTCCCACCAACAGTGTAGGAGGGTTCCCTTTTCTCCACACCCTCTCCAGCATTTATTGCTTGCAGATTTTTGGATCGCAGCCATTCTGACTGGTGTGAAGTGGTACCTCATTGTGGTTTTGATTTGCATTTCTCTAATAATGAGTGATGTTGAGCATCTTTTCATGTGTTTGTTAGCCATCCGTATGTCTTCTTTGGAGAAATGTCTATTTAGTTCTTTGGCCCATTTTTTGATTGGGTCGTTTATTTTTCTGGAGTTGAGCTGCATAAGTTGCTTGTATATTTTTGAGATTAGTTGTTTGTCAGTTGCTTCATTTGCTATTATTTTCTCCCATTCAGATGGCTGTCTTTTCACCTTGCTTATATTTTCCTTTGTTGTGCAGAAGCTTTTAATTTTAATTAGATCCCATTTGTTTATTTTTGCTTTTATTTCCAGCATTCTGGGAGGTGGATCATAGAGGATCCTGCTGTGATTTATGTCTGAGAGTGTTTTGCCTATGTTCTCCTCTAGGAGTTTTATAGTTTCTGATCTTACATTTAGATCTTTAATCCATTTTGAGTTTATTTTTGTGTGCGGTGTTAGAAAGTGATCTAGTTTCATTCTTTTACAAGTGGTTGACCAGTTTTCCCAGCACCACTTGTTAAAGAGATTGTCTTTACTCCATTGTATATTCTTGCCTCCTTTGTCAAAGATAAGGTGTCCATATGTGTGTGGATTTATCTCTGGGCTTTCTATTTTGTTCCATTGATCTATATGTCTGTCTTTGTGCCAGTACCATACTGTCTTGATGACTGTGGCTTTGTAGTAGAGCCTGAAGTCAGGCAAGTTGATTCCTCCAGTTCCATTCTTCTTTCTCAAGATTGCTTTGGCTATTCGAGGTTTTTTGTATTTCCATACAAAGCTTGAAATTATTTGTTCTAGTTCTGTGAAAAATGTGGCTGGTAGCTTGATAGGGATTGCATTGAATTTGTAAATTGCTTTGGGTAGTATACTCATTTTCACTATATTGATTCTTCCAATCCATGAACATGGTATATTTCTCCATCTATTAGTGTCCTCTTTGATTTCTTTCATCAGTGTTTTATAGTTTTCTATATATAGGTCTTTAGTTTCTTTAGGTAGATATATTCCTAAGTATTTTATTCTTTTCGTTGCAATGGTGAATGGAATTGTTTCCTTAATTTCTTTTTCTACTTTCTCATTATTCGTGTATAGGAATGCAAGGGATTTCTGTGTGTTGATTTTATATCCTGCAACTTTACTATATTCATTGATTAGCTCTAGTAATTTTCTGGTGGAGTCTTTAGGGTTTTCCATGTAGAGGATCATGTCATCTGCAAACAGTGAGAGTTTTACTTCTTCTTTTCCAATTTGGATTCCTTTTATTTCTTTTTCTGCTCTGATTGCTGTGGCCAAAACTTCCAGAACTATGTTGAATAGTAGCGGTGAAAGTGGACACCCTTGTCTTGTTCCTGACTTTAGGGGAAATGCTTTCAATTTTTCACCATTGAGGATAATGTTTGCTGTGGGTTTGTCATAAATAGCTTTTATTATGTTGAGGTATGTTCCTTCTATTCCTGCTTTCTGGAGAGTTTTTATCATAAATGGATGTTGAATTTTGTCAAAGGCCTTCTCTGCATCTATTGAGATAATCATATGGTTTTTATTTTTCAATTTGTTAATGTGGTGAATTACATTGATTGATTTGCAGATATTGAAGAATCCTTGCATCCCTGGGATAAAGCCCACTTGGTCATGATGTATGATCTTTTTAATGTGTTGTTGGATTCTGTTCACTTTAAAATAGGGAGATAACCCAGGATTATCTGCATGGGTCCAAGGTAATCACAAGGGACCTTAAAAGTATAAGAAGGAGGCAAAAGTCATGTCAGACTTGACTCATCATTTCAGGCTTTGAAAATGAGACAAGAAAGCCATAGGTTGGAGAAGGTAGGCAACCACTAGGAGTGTGAGAAGCAAGGAAATAGTTTTTCCCCTGGATCCTCCAGAGGGAACACAGCCCTGCTGACACCTTGACTCTAGGCCAAGGAGACCCAGTTCAGACTGTCCACCTTCAGAACTGTAAGATGATAAATCTGTGCTGTTTTGAGCTACTACATCCTTGGTGATTTGTTGCAGCAGTGATAGAAAGCTAATACATACTTTCATGTCTCGATTCTTTTTCTTCTTGTTAGTTCTAGAGGTTGTCTGTTGACCCACTGTTGTTGAAGGTGAAGACCCTAAACTGTCTTGTCCGTGCCCTCCTACACTTTCCTCACTTCTCACATCCTCCCCAACACTTACATCATCACTTATCAGTTAGCATATTCAGTATGTAATATTGACCTCATCATAGGGGTGTATTTTGGACTGAGCCAGCTAGTGTTCTGTGAGCACATGTCTTTTCTTGTACATCTTTTTCTTTCCACTAGAATTAATTATTGCTTTATGTGTCTGCTTAGTTTTTTGGTGCTTATGTATATATCCCCAAACAATTCACCAGAAGTATAAATCTTCTTTCAATATATTCTAACCCATCAACTGATCTCTCTCTTTTATCCTTTTTGTGGAGACATCCTTCATCCCTTTTGTTGTTCTTTACTCTTTCACTCCCACCGGATCTGTCTGCCTTCCAGGTTTACTTCTTGGCACTAATCCTCTATCTCCTTAATCGCCATTTAGTTCCCTTTCTCCCATGTTGGAGCCTCTGTATCTTGAATCTCATTTTGTCTTCTTCCTGCTTTGCTATATAAATAAAAATATAAATATTTTGTCTGTATATATGGAGCACATGCTCTGAAGTGTGCAGAGAAAATAATGCATGAAACTACAGTTTGGAGAACTTGTATAGCCAAGAATGTCTTTATTTTACCTTTAGGCTTAATGGATGGTCTGGTTGGAAATGGAATTCTAGTTTGGAAGCCATCTTTCTTTTGAATTTTGAAAGCTTTGCTCTACAGTCTAACAGTTTAGGAAATCTGATGCTTGAGATTTTAAAGATGATTTTCTCCCCATGGCTGTCTCAGTCCTCTATTCTGGAACACCTCTCTTCTAGAAGGTTGGACCTCTTGGAATTGTGCTTTAATTTTCTTGTCTCTTTATTTCCTACCTCTCTGGTCTTTTCTTCCTCTATTTGATCTTCCAAAATTGTTATGGAATCTTTCATTTCTGCTCTCTGCTTTTTAACTTTAAGATTTTTTTTATTGTTCCTATTTTATGACTACTCCCTTTTTATAGCCTCTGATTCTTATTTCATGGGTAAAATAATTTCTCTTGGCTTTCTGAGAATGGCAATTACAGTGCTCTTTTTTTTAAACATTGCTTTGATTTCCCACAAGTTTATTTATTTATTTTTTACTTTTGTTGCCTTTGATCTCTGGCTTACAAGCTTTCTTTAAGTTAATGGTACTCCTTGATTGTTTAAGAGTTTTACGTTTAGGCGTGTGTGTGTGTGTACTCGTGGGCTGCGTATTTGTGCACTCACTGTAGATTGATCCAGGTTCTTCATTCAGCAAGTCCCAAACCTTCGGCACCTCTGGATTTTTCTGTCGAGCTGATCAGTTTTCCAGGGAAGTGCCATTCCATCTTCTACTTGGGAGATGAGAGATTTGCTTCAAGTTTTCTCATGGCTGAGTGAGAGAAAGCTGCTGGAGTTTTTACAGTTGGCTAGATGGCAATGGCACCCCACTCCAGTACTCTCGCCTGGAAAATCCCATGGACGGAGGAGCCTGATGGGCTGCAGTCCATGGGGTCGCGAAGAGTCAGACATGACTGAGCGACTTCACTTTCACTTTTCACTTTCATGCATTGGAGAAGGAAATGGCAACCCACTCCAGTGTTCTTGCCTGGAGAATCCCAGGGACGGGAAGTCTGGTGGGCTGCCGTCTATGGGGTTGCAGAGAGTCGGACACGACTGAAGCGACTTAGCAGCAGTAGCAGATGACTTCCAGTTATTTTTGTAGCCAAAAACGTTACTGCTCCAAGAAGACCCACCTCGGATCTGGTTTTCCCATTGTGTGCAAATGTCTCTAGGTATCAGATGTGGTTGCCTCTGAGGGTGGGCATCTGTAGCTTTCCTTTGAAGAGCGTCCCACGAGATGCTGGAATGTTCTGCTGACATGTGCAGTGTTGCAATGCCTAAGAGTTTATACTGACTCTCCCCCAGACTAGGGCCATCCTTGACCAATGACTCTCAGGATGGCAGTGTGAAAGCCTGACTCAGGATGAGCAGCTCTGAAGCTTTTCTTACCTTGAGGGTTCTGCAGATTTTGCCTGAAAATTCCCAGTTGTTTAGATTCCTTCCTCCTTCCTTGTCTTGCACTTTCTTACTTGTCTCCCTTGAACTCTTACTATATCACTTGCTTTCATCTCACAAACTTTTCTGGGAACTCCATCTAAGACATCCCATCTTCAATATCGTATCCATGCCTAACATACTTCTCTAGGGCCTCCCTAAGCATCTGAAAACCTGTCAAGTGGGAGAAAAGTTACATGTAGAATGTATAGCTCTGGAAGACAGATCTTAGATCTTGGATGGAATTTACCAGGAGGCAGAGTTCAGATTACTAGAGGACTTCTTTAATAAGTAGTAAGTTCACCATCCCCAGAGGTACCCCAGTCAAGGTGAATGCATGCTTGATGAAGTGTCTGAAGATAGGGGTTCAAAAAATTCATGGGGAGACTGACCTCAGTTCTGTGGATACTTGTGTTTCAACATAGGACCTCCTTAATGAAATAATGTGGTGTTGAAGCTGAAAAATCTCTTTGGGGAAGCATATTTTCAATTTTGAAGTTTTGTTTCAGTACCACGTGGCACTCTTTGGAGACTGCGAGGGAATTAGAGTTTGCATGATCGTAGAGAGGCGCCCCTGTGTTAATTTCCCAACAGCAATTACAGCTTGATTAAAAGAGTACCTAAACAATTGCAGCAAAAAATGCATTGATAGTAAATGCTTTGTGTGTTCTTGGCATTTCTCTGCCTCGTTTTCATTACCAGAGTGTAAGTCAGAATTGAACATTCACACGCATCCAGAATCACGTGCCTGGAGCTCATTGTTCCTGGGATCTGTTTGTCATCCCCTCAGCATCAGTCTGTACACACGGAACAGAGTTTGCTGATTCAACCCCAGCAGTCCATTTGCATCTCTCTGACCCAACAACCAGGCATTGTTTTCAGCCATGAAGGCAATCAGGCTGGGCAGGAAGGTAGAGCACTGGTGATTTCATTTCACTGTAAAGACTGACGGTGTGTCTCTGTCCATGAAGACTTTGGAAACTCAAGATCAGGGGACCGCATCACCCCAAGATGTTCCCCAAAGACTGCTGAGAATTTAGGCAGAAGCAATTCCATCAGCAAATGATGTTGCGTGAGTACTTGGTACTCAGGTTCTTTTTTTTTTTTTTTTGTGGGTGCTGCTCCTCTGTTATTCTAAATATAGTGTTTATTTTCTTTTTTTAATGTGTCATGCAAAATACGTGGTCATTGTAAAAGTTCTGGAAAATACAGAGAAGCACAAATAATGAAAGTCACCAGCAACTCCACCCCCACCTTCTACCTGAGCTGGCCATTGCCAACATTTTGGCTTATTTCCTTCTAGGGTTTTAAAATAATCCGTATATCTATCTCTATCTAGCTCTGTGTGTGCGTAAACACACACAATGGGAATCACACAGTGGCTTGTAGCCCGCTCCTCCTATGCCAAAGGCAGGCTCTGTTAACATCTCTCTTCGCGGCTGGCGTGTTCTGTCACATAGATAGGCACTATAATTTATACAACCATCCCCTACTATTGGGCACCTAGGCTGTTTTCAATTTGCTGTTGTAAACACTGCCATAAAGGACAGCCTTGAACCTGCAACTTTGCCCTGTACTAGTAAACTTCTGGAATCTTCCATTAAATATTTATTGAGTGCCTATGAAGTGCTGGCCACCAGGTGAGGCTCAGCAGCACTAAGAACTCATGGTCTCTGGGGGTGACCCAGAGAGTAGATGGTCCCCCCCCCAGGGACCCCAGCATTGAGCCCCCAGCCCCCAGAGAAATCACCTCTAAGTGGATGTGTATGACGAATTTAATTCCCCCTTCTCCATCTCACAAAGGTTTCTCACATTTTTGTACAAAAACCCAGGCCTCCTTTCCCCCTCCCTGCCCACCCCAACATAAAAAGTTAATAGTTTAATAAATAATAATATGCTCCTGCCCAGGCCCAGAGGGATGGGGGTCAGGGAAACCCTGTGGCCAGACTTCTTAGAGACCCACGAATCTGGGAGCCAAGTTCCTTCCTCCTCAGGGACCCTGGAGTGCACCTGCCTCCCACCACCCCTGTTAAATAAATAAGTATAAATAAGGCACAGATGCCCCTCTGCCCAGGTCTCCGGGGGACGGATCCTGGAGGGATCGTCTCTAACTAGGAGAGAATGGAGTCGGGGGAGGGGGGGATCCTCTGACCGCCAAACTCCATCCCGAAATAAATAAATAAATAAGATCTGGCTTTGAACGGCGCCGGTGGCTCTGGGTGGAGGGTCACAGCCGAGTTTTCAGCAGCAGCAGGCCCCGCACAGCCCAGTCGAGCGTCAGCTGCAGCCTCCCCAGGATGACGTGGGCTGCCTGGATGCGCCCCCAGGCTGAGGCCAGGCGCGCAAGGGGGGGTGCCGGAGGGTCTGGGGGCGCCTGGGGCAGGGCCAGGCGGGACATCAGGAGCTGCAGCTGGCGCAGCAGCCGGTCCAGCCCGGCCTGCAGGGTGCCCAGCTCGGGCTCCAGGGTCCGCAGGGAAGGGCCTCCTGAGCGTCGCAGCCACCGCACATGCCTCAGGTAGGAGAACAGGTCTGCCCGCAGCCGCGTCAATACTCCGGGGAGCCGCAGCGCTCCCAGCGCCCCCGCACTCATGGCCAAGGTGGGGAGCGAATCCAGGCTGTGGTCTCCGTCAGCTGGGAATTTGTCTCTCAGCTGCGCGGCCAGCTGCCGAGTGTCCGCCAGGAGGGAGCAGGTCAGGAGGACAGCGCTGTCCAGCTCAGCTCGAGGGTCCGGGGAGGCCCGCGGCGGGGCGGGCGGCGGCCCCGGGGCAGCAGCTCTATCGGGCCACAGGCTCAGGGCGGCCAGGACCAGGCAGCAAACACCTGGGCGGCGGGCGGCGCGGAGGCGGGCGCGCCGAGCGCGCACGCTGTACTCAGGTTCTTGAAAACCTGGACTAAATAAATAAACACTAAATGATCAACTTTTTTAACCTTTAAAAGAAGTTTCTCTTTCAGGAAATAACCATTACTATCTCTGCTTCCATTTTTTGTGCATTGTAAAACAGCATGGCAGAGTGTCTAAACAAACAAATGAGCAAGCAGATACTGAGCTGAAAAGCTAAGGGTCCTTGAGTCTTGGAAGCACTTAAAGCCAGGAGGATAGAGTCTTTGAAAAAAATTCACTTGAAATATAATTAATTTAGAATATTATGTTATTTCTGCACTATATTTGGACTCCAGACACCCTAGATACACTGCATTGATTGTCTCCCCCTGTAAAATGAGGAATAAATTAGTAACTGTTAGGTTCTGTCTTTCTGTTTATTAAGTCAGTCCAACAGCAAATAGTTGTTGAGTCTTCACTATCATCAGAGACTTTCCTAGGAGCCGGGGATACATGACGGTCAACAATACAGATGCAGACCCTGCTGTCATGAGCTTTACCTTCTAATGGAGGAGCCAGAGTATGATAAGACATCAGTTGGTAGGAAGAGCTCTGATGACAGGTTCAGCTCAGTGACGGACAGGTCACAGGGCTGTTCCTTTAGAAGTGTGGTCAGGAAGACTCTTTAAGAAGTTAAGCTGAAAGAGGTGAGAAAGCCAACTGTCCCGGTTGATCATGTTCAGGCAGACAGCTCATAAGTGCAAAGGCCCTGAGGCAGGAACATGCTTGGTACATTGAAGGAAGAACCGACATAGTGGAGCAGACATGGCAGTAAGGGGACCAGCCATGCCAGGCCTGTGAGTCCACAGAAAGGAGTTTACTTCTTCCCGAGTGAGGTGGGGAGTCCCAGGAGAATAAGAAACACCTGGAGTAACAGGCAAATTTGGCCTTGGAATACGGAATGAAGCAGGGCAAAGACTAATAGAGTTTTGCCAAGAAAATGCACTGGTCATAGCAAACACTCTCTTCCAACAACACAAGAGAAGACTCTACACATGGACATCACCAGATGGTCAACACTGAAATCAGACTGCTTATATTCTTTGCAGCCAAAGATGGAAAAGCTCTGTACAGTCAACAAAAACAAGACTGGGAGCTGACTGTGGCTCACATCATGAACTCCTTATTGCCAAATTCAGACTTAAATTGAAGAAAGTAGGGAAAACCACTAGACCATTCAGGTATGATCTAAATCAAATCCCTTATGATTATACAGTGGAAGTGAGAAATAGATTTAAAGGACTAGATCTGATAGATAGAGTGCCTGATGAACTATGGAATGAAGTTTGTGACATTGTACAGGAGACAGGGATCAAGACCATCCCCATGGAAAAGAAATGCAAAAAACCAAAATGGCTGTCTGGGGAGGCCTTACAAATAGCTGTGAAAAGAAGAGAAGTGAAAAGCAAAGGAGAAAAGGAAAGATATAAGCATCTGAATGCAGAGTTCCAAAGAATAGCAAGGAGAGATAAGAAAGCCTTCCTCAGAGATCAATGCAAAGAAATAGAGGAAACAAACAGAATGGGAAAAACTAGAGATTTCTTCAAGAAAATTAGAGATAGCAAGGGGACATTTCATGCAAAGATGGGCTCGAAAAAGGACAGAAAAGGTATGGACCTAACAGAAGCAGAAGATATTATGAAGAGGTGGCAAGAATACACAGAGGAACTGTACAAAAAAGATCACTCACCTAGAGCCAGACATCCTGGAATGTGAAGTCAAGTGGGCCTTAGAAAGCATCACTATGAACAAAGCAAGTGGAGGTGATGGAATTCCAGTGGAGCTATTTCAAATCCTGAAAGATGATGCTGTGAAAGTGAAGCACTCAATTATGTCAGCAAATTTGGAAAACTCAGCAGTGGCCACAGGACTGGAAAAGGTCAGTTTTCATTCCAATTCCAAAGAAAGGCAATACCAAAGAATGCTCAAACTACTGCACAATTGCACTCATCTCACATGCTAGTAAAGTAATGCTCAAAACTCTCCAAGCCAGGCTTGAGCAATACGTGAACTGTGAACTTCCTGATGTTCAAGCTGGTTTTAGAAAAGGCAGAGGAGATCAAATTGCCAACATCCACTGGATCATGGAAAAAGCAAGAGAGTTCCAGAAAAACATCTATTTCTGCTTTATTGACTATGCCAAAGCCTTTGACTGTGTGGATCACAATAAACTGTGGAAAATTCTGAAAGAGATGGGAACACCAGGCAACCTGAACTGCCTCTTGAGAAACCTGTATGCAGGTCAGGAAGCAACAGTTAGAACTGGACATGGAACAACAGACTGGTTCCAAATAGGAAAAGGAGTACATCAACGCTGCATATTGTCACCCTGCTTGTTTAACTTCTATGCAGAGTACATCATGAGAAATGCTGGGCTGGAAGAAGCACAAGCTAGAATCAAGCTTGCCGGGAGAAATATCAATAAACTCAGATATGCAGATGATACCACCCTTATGGCAGAAAGTGAAGAGGAATTAAAAAGCCTTTTGATGAAAGTGAAAGTAGAGAATGAAAAAGTTGGCGTAAAGCTCAACATTCAGAAAATGAAGATCATGACATCTGATCCCATCACTTCATGGGAAATAGATGGGGAAACAGTGGAAACAGTATCAGACTTTATTTATTTGGGCTCCAAAATCACTGTAGATGGTGACTGCAGCCATAAAATTAAAAGACACTTACTCCTTGGAAGAAAAGTTTTGACCAACCTAGATAACATATTCAAAAGCAGAGACATTACTTTGCCAACAAAGGTCCGTCTAGTCAAGGCTATGGTTTTTCCAGTGGTCATGTATGGATGCGAGAGCTTGGCTGTGAAGAAAGCTGAGAGCCAAAGAATTGATGCTTTTGAAATGTGGTGTTGGAGAAAACTCTTGGACTGCAAGGAGATCCAACCAGTCCATTCTGAAGGAGATCAGCCCTGGGATTTCTTTGGAAGGAATGATGCTAAAGCTGAAACTCCAGTACTTTGGCCACCTCATGCGAAGGGTTGACTCATTGGAAAAGACTCTGATGCTGGGAGGGACTGGGGGCAGGAGGAGAAGGGGACAACAGAGGATGAGATGGCTGGATGGCATCACTGACTCGATGGATGTGAGTCTGAGTGAACTCCGGGAGTTGGTGATGGACAGGGAGGCCTGGCGTGCTGCAATTCATGGGGTCGAAAAGAGTCAGACACGACTGAGCAACTGAATTGAACTAAACTGTGTGGTATGATCTGATTTGCATTTCACAAGAACCATCTTCCTGCTGAATCAAGAACAGACAAAGAGAAAATGTTGGAAATTCAGGGACAAGTTCAAATGCTCCTTTATAGATTTTAGGGGCGAGGGTATGGTAGCATAGACTAAGGGTAGCAGTGAGACTCAGGATTTATTTTGAAGATACAACTGACCTATTTAGGGTACAAGAGAGGAGCCATAGTTAGTGCCAAGACTTTCAGTCTGTGGCCTATTGACTGGTAAGGCCGTTTACCGAACCTGGGCATTATGCCTGGAACAGCTCTACAAATTTTCTGATTCAGCTTCACTGAGATTCATGAAGCCACTGCCCGTGGGGTACTCTCTCGGTACCTGAAGATGTACATAATTTCCTACGTCTTTGATGTCTGGTTCACATCCTTCCCAAGTTAGGGGTGTAGACAGTCTAGTCAGGTTGAATGTCCCTGAGGATAATCCCTCTAAGACTAAAGGCTCTCGCGTCCTTGAACACTGTCTTTAGACTTCAAACTTCTGGGAAGAGGCAGCTCCATGTCTTCTTTGCTTCTGTAAATATAAGTTTGAACAGTTTACTCTCGGCTCACAAGCTCCTATTGGGCTCCACTCTGTCCTTGGCTTCCAATAAATCTGCCTCTTGATCTTTGCAAGCCTCACTCTCTGTACAGTCCCACCACCCTCTCTGTGTAGCAGCATCCTTTCTTACCTGGCATGGACTCACCATGACTGACTTTTATGAAGCATCTTTGATTCCCCCACCCCAAACACCAGTCTCCAATCTAGCCTGAATCAAATCCTCTGCCTTCCCTCTTCTTTCTAAGCCAAGTTCTCTCTGGTCTTGATAGAGAAGTTTCCAGATCTGGCCAATAATAACTCTGTGATTCTCTGTTTGTTGTCTCCTAAAATTTCTTCCCTCCCCATGCTGTAACTCACCTTTTGCCCCCATCATGTCACTGAGAATGCTATGAGGAAGGACAGCTTTAGGCTTCTAGATGCCAAATTCTCTTCCATCCTTACCCTGGATGGTAAGTCACTGGATGCTACTGGTCATTGCCTTCTCGAACATTCCCCTGGCTGGTAGAAAACTACTCTCCGAGTTGCTCCCTCATGTCTGTGGGTTCGTCTCAGTTTCTTTGTGGTTTTCCCTTCCACTGTCCTCTGACATTTTTGGGGATTAAAAAAAAAAAGTTTCTTCGTAATTAATCAAGAAATTCTCCCTCCTGACTTTTATCTACTGCATTTTCTGGTACAGTTAATCCCTATGGAAATTTTTATAAGTAATTCTTCAATTCTTAATTATCTACTCTAAACCTCGTGGGCTTATTAAGAGATTTCCTCCATAATATATTGCCTAATATGAGTCTTCTTCTAATAGAAAAGTATGTTAATTACAATTGGAAAAATTTGCAAATCATTTCTCATATTTTTCTGACTTCACAAAGAGAAGAGAACTAATTTCCTGGAGGCAGAGGAGAAGGAGAAGGGTCATGTGTGAAAAGAGAGTAGAAAAGAAGTCAATTACACTGACATTCAATTGTTGATGGATGGCTTCTGTTGAATAGTGCCATCGTATCCAACTGTCCGGTTGGTATAAATTTTATTCTATAGGTTCAAGAATATTTTGCTTAATTACATTTTTCTAATTACAGAATTTTAACCTAGGTATTTAAATGAATATATTTCCCCAACTAATCTAAATTTATTAATAAGAAACATTTATTGATCATGTACTATGTCTGTGACACTCTGCCAGTCTTGTGGGTAGGCATCATTAGATGAGGAACAGATCTAAAGGGCCCTGAGTCAGTGCTCAGAAGCAGGATCCAGTGCAGATGAAACCCCTGTGGCAGAGAGTGCTGCTCTGCCTTTCCCCAGAGTTCCCTCTTACTGGATACAGAGGAAGCCCTCATTTCCTGGCATGCCTGGCTGGAAGCTGCTAGCCCCATGGCTGAGATGATCAGGGGCCAAGAACTCTCTCTGTGATGCTCCCTCCTGCAAGGACATTGTGGGCAAAGATTCTGCAGTCATCTGCGTTGACCCTTACTCCAGGACCGCACTAAGTTGCTTGTTTCTTTTAGAGGGGCATTTGCTACCAGATGCTGCTACCATCAGACTTTGGCCAAAGTAATAAGGAATAGCTTTTGATAGTTGAGTGTTTTCCTGGAGGTTCAGTGGTAAAGAATCTTCCTGCCAACGCAAGAGATGCAGGTTTGATCCCTGGGTCAAGAAGACCCCTTGGAGAAGGAAACAGCAACCTACTCCAGTATTCTTGCCTGGAAAATCCCATGGACAAAGGAGCCTGGTGGACTACAGTCCATGGGGTCATAAAGAGTTGAACAGGACTAAATGACTGACCATCTATTAGCTAAGCATCTGCTACATACAGGAGCGGGCATCTGCCTCCAGAGCCTGTGCTCTTAACCACTGTGCTTGGCCCAGGCACTAAATAAACAGGGGTTTATATTTTTTGAGTTGCACAGAATGGAAAATGATTGGAAGACACAAGACAAGTGTGGGTGAGGGTGTCGTTTAAAACTAAGACTTCTTGGAAGCTAAGCCTCCTGGAAGGAGTCTCAGGCATCGTCCCCATCAGCACTCACGTGAGCCATGCTGTCCTCCCAGCTTCATTTTGCCCGAGAGTGAGCTGGCCATTCTCGACAATGCTGCGTTGTCTCTGCCGCTATCAACCGACCGCCCCAGGAAGTCCACAGCCTCCCCGACTCCAGCCTTATCTCTGAACAGGACACCCTCCTCTGCACATCACTGAGCCGCCTGTGAGGCCAGCTCGGCTCCTCAGTCGGGCTCTATTCATCTGTGACCTTAGGCAGCAGCAGAGGAGGGACAGGCCAGCTGCGCCCTTTCCACCTGAGTGGCTGTGATATGAAGGCCCACTTTGGAACGCTGAGTTGGCCAAGCCCTGCTGCACCCACAGCCCTGCATGAAAGGCCCTTCTTGTTCTGCAGAGTACAGCCGACTGTGAGATAGCCTCTAAGGTGGCCGTGTCCAGGCGCTCCCCTCTGCATTTTAATAACCAAGTTAAAGGTAGCCTGACACACAGATATGCTCAGAGCCTGGGAATAGGGCTTATATGCCTGTATATCTGCTTTAAAAAATTTAAATAAGATGGCTGTCATTGCTAATTTCCTCCTGCTTTCTTAATTATCTCAATGTGCAATTTAACAAGCAGCTGAGTTTACTTTGCAGTTAGCAAGAAACAAAAGCCCCTGAAATATAATTTTCTTATGTCATATTTTCCCAGAGTCATTTCGTCATCTCTGGGTATAGCTTCACTGCTGATCCAATAAGCCATGGGGTGCAGGTCGCAGGAGCCTGGTTATCATCTCATTGTGTGGTCCCTGCCATCTACCATGCTCTAGAAACTCCTAGAAACAGCCAGGAGGTAGCCAGAGCTGAATGGACAGTGTATCCGTTCCTTAAGGAGATGGAGGGAAGGATGGATGGGCTCTACTGAAGGTGCCTTTTAGTTTGTATGTTTGTGTTGCCAGTGGGGATTGGCCCTCATAGAAAACTGTCACAGGGAGACCTTGGCAGAGTCACATGCCTCTCTGAGATCCATCCTCTATTCAGTCGGGAAGGGAGGCTGCGCACGAGGACCAGAGATCAACTTTTGGAAAAATGCATGAACCTTGTGAGGTCCAGGGTGGTTCCAGGCTGACCAACCATCCCGGTTTGCCTGGGTTTGAGGGATACTGACACTGGGAAAATCAGGGGCAAATCTGGACAGTTGGTCACATTATCGCTGAAATTTTATCCTATCTTTCTAAATATTTGTATTAGTAAAAACCAGAGGACTTGTATAACATTTGCATTTTTATCAGTAAAAACTCTGAGCTTTGTTGGTGGTATTTCTTTTTCAGATTGCAGGATGTATTCAATAGAAATGATGGTGGCTACTTTAATAAGATATTGCAACTGTGGTTCTCTCTCAGGGGAGTTTTGTTCTCACAGTGCCCAGGGAGTGAATCAGGCATGACTGTCTGGGCTCTGGGATGCCAAGTGTCCTGTAAGAAGAGTAATTTCATCCAAAATGCCAGTAGCCTCTCCAATGAGGAGCCCTGGATCTGGCAAGGTTCCTGTCTCTCTCCCGGTCTGACTCCTTGATGGGTTGGTGGTCCAGCCCATTGGCAGAACAGAGCCATTCCTGGGAGTGATGGGGATGCTGCTCTGTAAAGAGCTGTGGTGCCTCCATGCTACTCACTCATTCGTTTATTTAGGGAACTATTTTTTCTATTGCTCTATGAATCAAGTGGGTGAATAAGACATGGTTCCACCTTCATGAAGTTTACAGTCTAGCTAGTAAATATGTACCAAAAAACTGAGGACTGCTGGGAGGAAAGAAACCCTGGGGTGATGGGCAACCTGAGGCAAGACATCTCCCTTCATCCAGGGACAGCAAAGAAAGGAGCAGGGGAAAGGGCTGCCCCGTGGCACCTCCCCTTGGGTAGCTAACAAGCCTCCCAGTGAATAGGTCCAAAACAGTGCTCTTTCCACAATCTTCCCCACTGAAGAGGAGAGGACTACCATGCTTCTCTGGCTCAGGCCAACATCTTTGGAGTCATCCTTTCTCTCCCATCCCTCACCCATACCTAGTCTATCAGTAAATTTGGTGGGATAAACCTTCACAATAGAATCCAAGCACATCTCCCCACTTTCCTATTACAGCCTTCTGTGGTTTTGCAGCATTCTTTTAAGTGGTCTCTGGGTTTCCATTCTTGTTCCCTTATAGCCTGTTATCAACCCAGCTGCCAGAGTGGCCATTTGGGAGGGCATGGCACTTACAGGAATAATAACAACAGCAACAACGATGAGCATGACAAGTCCTTATAGCCCTAAGTATGTGCTGGCTAGGCATGTAATTGCTTTGTAAGTACTAACTACTTTCAATGTGTCTGCGTGCTAAGTCACTTTAGCTGTGTCCGACTCTTTGTAACCCTATGGACTGTAGCCCACCAGGTTCCTCTATCCACAGGATTCTCCAGGCAGGAATACTGGAGTGGGTTTCCATGCCCTCCACCAGGGACTCTTCCTGGCCCAGGGATCGAACCCACATCTCTTACATCTCCTGCACTGGCAGCCAGGTTCTTTATCACTAGTGCCACCTGGGAAGCCCAGCTGCTTTCAACATTCATGGTAATTCTAGGAGGTGAGTCCTATAGTTAGTTCCGCTGTATTGTGGCATATGCATTCCTAAAAATCAATGTGCTATGCAAAATACATAACAACTACTCTAGATGTAACCCTTTACCTTGGAAAAGACAAAGTGTGCTTGTTGACATGGATGTCAGAAGAGTCAAGCAGGGTCAGCTTGTGAGTTACTATGACGCAGTAAGAGGAGGGCTTTCTGAAACAGGGATGACACACCCGGAGAGGGTGTGGCCCCCACACGGGCTGTACACTGGGGCAGCTGGGAGAGGTTGGAGGTGTGTGCGTTTGTGTGTCTGGACGGAACTCAACTGGGTGCAGTTTTCTGTTCACTTTGTGTGTTTTGCAGTTGAAATCATGGATAGCCAAGCATGAAATTGCTCAAATATGCTCAAATTGTTCCCTGGCACATGATAAACTGCATTAGAGTAAATTTGTATTTTCAAAACTTACTGACTGGGCTTCCAGCCCCATTTAACAGATTAGAAAACCAAGGTACAAAACAGGTGAAGTAGCCAGTGAGGGCCAGAACTGGGTTTTGAACTTGAGCTGGATTTCAGAGGTTTGCCCCAAGAGCCTCCAGAGGCTCAAAGCACAGGGCCTGAGTCCTCACGTGGACTCAAAGGCCCTACCAGACCTGGCTCCCCGTGAGCTCCCTGCTTCTCTCACCTCCCCCCACACCTCTCTGGCCCCTTAATGTCTCTCTAACCCCCAAGTGTTCTCCCACCTCATTGCCTTTGTTCATGCCTTTCCCTAGAATTCTCTTTCCCCTGATATTTACTGGCTTCCTGTCCTCACTTCCATCTGGTCTCTGTTGATCGAGGAGGTCCTCTTCAAGCATCTGAAACGAGGAGGAAGCCTCATCAGTGCCTCTGCTGCTGTTTAATTATTCTTTTCATCACTTGCCATCATATATTATAGCAGCAATCCCCAAGCTTTTAGGCACAAGACACTGGTTTCATGGAAGACAGTTTTTCCAAAGATGGTGAGGGGAGGTGATTCAGGCAGTAATCTGAGGGGTGGGGAGCGATGGGACCAGCAGATGAAACCTCGCTGCTCCCCTGCCAGCTGCTCACCTCCTGCTGTGCATCCCAGTTCCTAACAAGTTGCACCCGGGTACGTATCTGTGGCCTGGGGGTTGGGAACCTCTGTATTAGAATATCTCTTTACCTAGATTTTTATATATCTCCTTCACACTCTCCAATAGAACACGGGTGCCAGTGAAGGGATCATTATTCACTAGAGCAGACCATAGCCCATAGGAGATGCTCAATCAGCCTCTGCGGAAGGAAGGAGTAAACGGAGGAGGACAGGGGAGGCAGGGATGTTCTAGGCAGTGAGAAAAGCACATTGGAATCCAAACTCAGGGCCTACGCTGAGTGCTTCTAACTTCTACCACCTTTGAGGGCTCTGAGGTCAGCTCCTCAAACTGACCCGACAGGAAGCCCCAAGACCAAGTGGCAGGTCCCAGAAGTGGCAGAGACAAAGTAAGAGGAGGGGAGGGACAAACAAAGACACACAAACCTCCCACCCTTTCCCCCAGAGGCCCCAGACTTTTCAACCCAGCTTCACAATTCAGATAAGGAGGTTGAGATCAGAAAGCGGAAGAAAGATTCCGCAGCAAAATCAGGGTCCTGACTAGTCAGGCTTGCAATTGACTTCCTCACAAAAGGATCTCAGAGCTTATCCTAACTGGGAAAAATTGCTTGTAATGGTAAAAAAAATAAGGGGTGTACCTGTATGGCATGGGTGGTGTTCATCATGGAACAGATACTGGGCTTGTCTCTTTACTCAACGTAGGATAAAAATAGCAGAGCTGGTACCTCCACGCTCACAGTTTTACAAGTGAGGAAAATGAGGCACAGAGTAGCTAACTAACTTGCCCAAGGTCCCACAGCAGACAAGGGTATGAATCTGAATGATATCATTTCAACAGCCACACGCTCATTAAACTGTCTAGGATGCCTAGGACAGCCTCCCTTGCAGCAAATGGAATCTGATTTTACAGCATGGGAACTGCAGATTCATATTGTCAACTACAAATTGGCCCTTGCCAAGAGCATTTGCCAGTCACTGAACAACAACAAGAGCATTTGCCATCTGCCTCTGCGAGACTGAATCCTGTGTTGCTGCAACTGTTGACCTTTGACACGCCTTGAAGGCAGTTCAGGGTGGAGAGTGAGGCACTCTGTGCTCCAGGGAAACTTGTGAAACAGGTCTCTAGATAGTTAGATATTTTCAGGAACTCATTTCATGATCCCAGTCCTTGCATCTCCTCATGTCTAGTGAAAATGAAAGCTGCCCAGTCGTGTCCAACTCTTTGTGACCCCAGGGACTATACAGTCCATGGAATTCTCCAGGCTAGAATACTGGAGTGGGTAGTCTTTCCCTTCTCCAGGGAATCTTGCCAACCCAGGGATTGAACCCAGGTCTCCTGCATTGCAGGAAGATTCTTTACCAGCTGAGCCACCAGGGAAGCCCAAGAATACTGGAGTGGGTAGTTCATCCCTTCTCCAGTGGCTCTTCCCATCCCAGGAATCAAATTGGGGTCTCCTGCACTGCAGGAGAATTCTTTACCAACTGAGCTATTAGGGAAGCCCCCTCATATCTAGAAAAGCAATAAATCCCTTCATAGTGACATCAGTTCCTTGCGACTAATAGAAAACCGTTTGTAAAGTAAGTACTTGCTTGTATTGAACTCCCCCTTCACCAAAATCTTATATATCGACCTGTCCCCACTACCTCTTTGGAACAGTTCCCCAGAGATATCTGAGGTGCTGTCTCCAGGGCTTCAGTCCCCATTTTGCCCCAAATAAACCTTAACTCACAGCTCTCACATTGTTCATCCTACTAGTCAACATGCGTGCTAAGTTGCTTCAGTCGTGTCCGATTCTTTGCAACCCTGTGGACCATAGCCTGTCAGGCTCCACTGTCCATAGGATTCTCCCTACAAGAATACTGGAATGGGTTGCCATTTCCTCCTCCAGGAGCTCTTCTTGACTCAGGGATCGAACCCACCCCTCTTGCGTCTCCTGCACTGGAAGGCGGGTTCTTTGCCACTACCTTGTAGTCAACAGTTAGGATCATTTTATCATTGAAGAAGGGGCTGTGGCTTGCTCAAGCACACATAGCCAACCCAGGCCATGTCCTACCTTCCAAGCCCCGCCCTGGAAGCCCTCCCACTCACCTGCCATGTGTGGTGGCTGGCGTTTCTGACATGAGCATCCATCTAAAGGGAGCTGAGATGAAACTTTTATCTTCCAGGACTTTGACATCTGGAGCACTTTTCCAGCAAGGAAAATGCTTCTTCACACCCACCACATGTGGTAGCAATAACCTATGCTTTCTGAACACATCAGAAATTTGACAGATCTCTGGGTAATTACCACATCATTTGGTAAGCGAGTGTTACCTACCAGTATCTAAGGAGTAACTCAATGCCAATTCCTTGTCACAGCTCTGAAACTGTCCCCAGACAAGCACCTGCTCTGCCACCCTCGTGCCTCAATAATGGAGCCCAGGCAGGGACTGTGAATAAGCTACTGGCATGTAGCAGGGGAGGATGCTTGACTCAGATGGTCCCTGCCCTGAAGCACTTCACTTTGCAAATGATTGATTGTTCCAGGGGACAGAGAGCACCTTGACCAGCAGCCACCTGCCTGCCTCTGTCCAGCTCACATTCCTACCACCTCGGTGGACAGTGTTGGACCCAGAGCTGAGAACACACTCTGGGCTCCTGGATCTAGCAGTGCATGGCCAGAAGGGGCAGGTGTTAGAGTCAAATGAGGTCTAGCCCCTGGAGCAGAGATTTTAGGCACATCCCTTACCTACTTTGAGTCCTGGTCTCTTTATCTGAAGAGAGGAAACAAAGAAAACCTACCTCATAGGTTATTATGAGGGTGAATTTAGGCTAACTAAAGGCACCCAGATCACTGCAGATGGTGATTTCAGCCAGGAAATTAAAAGACACTTACTCCTTGGAAGAAAAGCTATGACCAACCTAGACAGCTTATTAAAAAGCAGAGACATTACTTTGCCAACAAAGGTCCATATAGTTAAAGCTGTGGTTTTTCCAGTAGTTATTTATGGATGTGAGAGTTGGACTGTAAAGAAAGCTGAGCACTGAAGAATTGATGCTTTTGAACTGCGGTGTTGGAGAAGACTCTTGAGAGTCCCTTGGACAGCAAGGAGATCCAACCAGTCAATCCTAAAGGAAATCAGTCCTGGGTGTTCATTGGAAGGACCAATGCTAAAGCTGAAACTCCAATACTTTGGCCACCTGATGCAAACAGTTGACTCATTGGAAAAGACCCTGATGCTGGGCAAGATTGAAGGTGAGAGGAGAAGGGGCCGAGAGAGGATAAGATGGTTGGATGGCATCACTGAGCCAGTGGACATGAGTTTGAGCAAGCTCCAGAGCTCGTGATGGATGGGGAAGCCTGGCCTGCTGCAGTCTATGGGGTCACAAAGTTTGGACACAACTGAACGACTGAACTGGTAGACTGAGAGGGCGAGATAGGAATATTTAGGTTTGCAGTCTATATGGTCTCTAGGGACTACTCAAGCCTATTGTCAAGGCCCAAAGCAACCACAGACAATATGTAAACAAATGGGCATGGTTGAGTTCCAACAAAATCTCATTTACAAAAACAGGTGGCAGGCTGGAGTTCATCTGTGGGCCCCAACTCTGGTAGAGAATCTAGGTGAAAATCTGACACATGGTAGGCATTAAGTAGAACCTATTATTATTTTTAACATATAAGCAATATGACTTACTTTATTAATGTTTTATTTAGTTTTTAAGTTTTTATTGGAGTACAGTTGCTTTACAATGTTGTGTTATTTTCTCCAGTAGAGCAAAGTGATTCAACTGTAAGTGTATATGTATCTCCTCTTGTTTGGATTTCCTTCCCGTTTCAGTTCAGTTCAGTCACTCAGTCCTGTCCGACTCTTTGCGACCCCATGAATCGCAGCACGCCAGGCCTCACTGTCCATCACCATCTCCCGGAGTTCACTCAGACTCACGTCCATCGGGTCCGTGATGCCATCCAGCCATCTCATCCTGGGTCGTCCCCTTCTCCTCCTGCCCCCAATCCCTCCCAGCTTCAGAGTCTTTTCCAATGAGTCAACTCTTTGCATGAGGTGTCCAAAGTACTGGAGCTTCAGCTTTAGCATCATTCCTTCCAAAGAAATCCCAGGGTTGATCTCCTTCAGAATGGACTGGTTGGATCTCTTTGCAGTCCAAGGGACCCTCAAAAGTCTTCTCCAACACCACAGTTCAAACGCATCAATTCTTCGGTGCTCAGCCTTCTTCACAGTCTAACTCTCACATCCATACATGACCACAGGAAAAACCATAGCCTTGACTTAGTCGGCAAAGTAATGTCTCTGCTTTTGAATATGCTATCTAGGTTGGTCATAACTTTTCTTCCAAGGAGTAAGCATCTTTTAATTTCATGGCTGCAGGTAACCATAAAGCACTGAGTAGAGTTCCCTGAGTAGGTTCTCATTAGTTATCTATTTTATACATGGTAATATGTATGCATGTCATTCCCAATCTCCCAACTCATTGAACCCTTCTTTTCCTCCACTTGGTGTCCATACCTTTGCTGTCTATGTCTGTGTCTCTATCCCTGCTTTACAAACAGGTTCATCTGTATCATTTTTCTACAGTCCACATACATGTATTAAAACTATTACTCTGTTTATTCCACCACCATGGCAGGATAACAAGATTAATAATAAAAATAATATATTAAGAATAACAACATTATGAAAGGTTTACCATGTCCCTTCCCAGTCACTCTTTTAAGCACTTTACATATATTAACTCATTTAAGCTGCAGGTAGATTTTATTATTATACCCACTTTGCAGATGAGTAAACTGAGACAAAAAGATCTTTGTCACTCACTCAAAGCCTCTGGTTAGGATTCAAACCTAGATGATAATGGCTTCAGAGCCCAGATGACTTCTATTAGCACCCAGAGAACACTATATTGTGATCATTTATTATGTGATTCTTTAACTCAATTCTTCACCTTTCTTCAAGGATGTGGGGCGCTAGTGTTGCTCAGCCAGTTGCAGAGCTGGACCTCTGGCATGGACTAGTCCTCGGCTGTGTCATATTCTTCTTCCAGGGCGCTCAGCTTCCCATCCTTAGTTCTAATTACTGGCTGATGTGGGAGATGTTTTGGGCACAGCTAATTGCGCTCCAGCACCTGGGTAACTCTCATTTACTGGTGCTAATTAAATGACTTCAGTGCTAGGGGTGCCCATTACCTAGCTGATTACCTTCCCTCTGCCTATTAACAGTAAAATTATAGAGCCTGGAAAAGGTCTGCTGGGAAAGAAATAACTCTTATTCGGGTGGGATGATTATTTCATTTTTACTCTATATATTACGTCTTTTAAAACAAACAACTTGTAGACATCATTTCATTTTGGAAACCTCTTTACCAACTCCCTGATCCAAAATCTGGCAGATTTTGGTGATGGCAAAATTTCCATTTCGAGCAAAATTTTAATTTCTCGTGAATTTATTGCCATCTTTCCACTGCTGGTTGTATTTTCCTCTGAATTTAGAAATGCTGGATCTTCCAGAGCAGAGCATAGAATGTGGGGAGATCTGAGAGGCCAGGGGCTGGGCTTTGCTCCCTCCCCGGTGGTCTCACAAGGGCAAATTCAATACAAAAGGAGCAGCTCCTTACGGGGGATGGAACATCAGACCCAGAAAGAAGGAACAGCCGTGCCCTTTGGTTGGGCAGCCAGCTGAGCAGGGTGATCTCATGGATCTTTTCCAATCTGAGGTGTGATTCATCCTTGACATATACAGGAGTGTGGTTGTCAAGTGAGCCAGGCCAGGGGGCGGCCAACAGCAGAGAACAACCCTCGCTTTATTTCCATTCGATCCAATCTTTATAAGCTGGGGTCCTTGGGTTCTATACCTTCTTTGGTTGAGAGTGTTGGGGGAGATTATTTTTCCATGCATAGCGGGTAGTCTTTGGGGTCGCACCGTCTGCTGTTTCCAAAACCAGAGCTGGGCAGACATCCTCCTCCGCTGCGTTTATTTGGAAACATCAGTCCCCTCCGAGCCACTCAGAGGTGGAGAGAGCAGCCAGTCCAGGCCAGATGGCATCTCGGCAAGGTCCCAGCTCCCCAGGGCAGGCAGGGAGATGGGGGGAGCATTGGTGAGGGGGAGAGGGAGGCACGGTTTATGGGAGAGGATCAATCCAGAGAGGGGAAGAGGGAGCCGCGGGATAAAAATAGCACGTGCGTGAACTCCTGCCCCCAACCCTGCCCCCATCCTTAATGATTTCTCCGATGACTTGTGTTTGGCTCTGAGAGGAACAGCGGGCCCGAGCCGGGTTACTCAACTGGGGAGAAAAGGAGCGAGCCCGCCTGCCAGGTGGGTTTTCCAAGCCCTCGCAGTTTCTAAACTTCTCCACATGTGAACAAGTGTTTACAGTTTTAAAGATGTGTTGAGTAATTGCACGTGCAAGATAGCTCCCCTTTAATGCACACAGCATGTTGCCAGGCCATTCCTCGCCCCAGAACACCCTGCTTGACAATGAAATTGTTTGCCTTCTCTGCGTCCAGGCTTAAGGAGGCACTGGTTTGTGTTGAGATATAATTGGTAGCACTTGCGCCTTTGTAGTCCTTTTTTAGCTACTGAAAATTACTGGCTTAATCCACTCTTTACTTACCCGGATTAGGGGAGAAGCCCCACGGAGTCCCCTTCACATCAGAGAACAGAGTGGCCTTCTTAAAACTTATTTTGAGGCTCACGTAACAATTGGGAAGACTGGTTAAACAACAAAAACAACAGCATTGATTCACTTTTGCGTTCTCTCAATTTTCAGGAATTTTGAATCCCCTCGGAAGAATGTAATAATTGTTCTTTCGCTACTGAAAAGTCTTGGAAAACCTTCCTGTTTTTACAGATGGGTTTCTCTGCTTCTCTCCACCCTTCCCCCCTTCCCCCCTCTTAATTATTCCTTTTCTCTCTTTATTTCCATGGGAAAATAGCTGGTGTCACCTCAGGGAGACAGGCAGGGCATTCTGCTTTGCTTGTTATTTTTTATAGCGTTCTTTGTCTTCTCTCCGGCTTCCAGCAAGACACGGCCAAAATGGTTTGGCAGATCACTTTGCATTAGTAAAACTCTGTGTCAGCCACAACTGAAGCTGGGAGTAAACGACTAATGTCAGCTTGCAAGTCGGAGAAATGCACCAGGCCAGCAACTGTCTTCCCATCCAGCCTCTGATGGGGGTCCATGGGCAAGCAAGACCAAGGGGACGAATGACACGTTTCATCTCTATATCACCTGCTTGCTGGCACTCTGGCTGCTCCCAGATCGCCCCGTCTCAGCTGACAAATAAGAGAACTCCTCAACCTGGCTAGTGCCTAGCAATTAACTTCAGGGCTGCATTTTCCAACTTGAAAATCTTTTTAACTACTGTTTTGCGATTTTCCCCACTGAGCGCTTTGGCATCAGAGGAAGAGATTCTGAGAAGTAGGGCCCAGGGGAACTGTATCCTCTTTCCTAGTTTGGCAAGTCTGGCCCTGCTCCAGACACACTGCTTAGACTGCTTCGTCCCTCCCGTAGACCTTCCGTGAAGTCGGACATGCACACCCTCACCTGAGAACAGACCTGTCAATTTCTCAAATCTTTGCAACATCGGAGCCTGCGCCTCTGTCTTGCTGGAATTAGACATGAATTTCATTTAAACGAGAAGTAATGTTTTGTCCACACTCCTTGGTTTCACCCCCTAACTTTTCTGTGGGCTCTCACCCTAAGCCAGGGTGGGGCAACCTATTCCTGAGTGCTCCCCTTAGCAGGACAGTCTAGTTGGAAAGACAACCGGAGACACTTGGCTTTTCTCCCCACAGCTGTAGCTGCAGAACTGGGGACATTTATCACTCTAGAGTTGTTATTTGTTTCCTTGCCATTCAAGGGGATTCTCAAGGGGAGTTCCTATGGTTGCTCAGTTTTGAGCAACTCGCAACAGAAGATCTGGCACTGATCAGGGGCTCAACAGATATTGCATGAATAAATCCTATATTCTCTCTGAACTGATGCCTATTCCTGAGGTTGGTATTCATCCCAGAATATGCAGTAGAGATAAAATTCCCACAGCATAGAATAGAGGCAAGGGGACTGGACTGGAAACAAGAAGAGAAAGTCCAGACCTGGCCTCTGGAGGACCTGGGCTCAGTGAGCAGAGCGGTCAGCGTGGGGTGGGGGGTGGAACTCCAGCACGGAGACGGGCAGTGATCCATGGGCAGTCCTGGGAGATCCAGACAAGAGTGTTGGGGCCTCCATGTAGTTACAGCAGCCACTGAGTGTCTGGGCAGGACACCGGGCACTAGGGGGTCCTGCAGATCCAAGAGGGGACAAAAGAGAAGCAAACACTGTCTCCAGGTATATGCTGTTTGTTGAGGGAGATGGACGAAGATGTGTAGAATTAGTAATTCTGAGAAGCGCTTGGAAGGAAATGCACCCCTCCTCAGCAGAAGTCAAGGGTAGACCCTAGATAAAGGATACAGGCACCCCAGTATTCATTGCAGCATTGCTTACAATAGCCAAGACATGGACGCACTCTAAATGTCCATCAACAGAGGAATGAAGTGGTGCATATATATTCATACAGTGGAGTATTAGTCAGCCGTTAACATGAACATAATAATGCCATTTGCAGCAACAGAGATGGACCTAGAGATTGTCCTAGGATGGACCTAGAGAGTGAAGCAAGTCAGACAGAGAAGGAGAAATGTCATATGACACCCCTTATATGTGGAATCTAGAAAGAAATGATACAGATGAACTTACAAAGCAGAAAGAGACTCACAGACTTAGTGAATGAACTTGTGGTTGCCTGAGGGGTGGACCAGGGGGAGAGGTAGTTATGGAGTTTGGGATGGGCTTGCACACACTGCTATGTTTAAAATGCATAACCAACAAGGACCTACCGTATAGTGCATCGAACTCGGCTCAATATTATGTGGCAGCCTGGATGGGAGGGGAGGTTGGGGGAGAATGGATACATGTATATGTATGTCTGAGTCCCTCTGCTGTTCACCTAAAACTGTCATGACATTGTTAATCCACTATCAGTTCAGTTCAGTTCAGTTTCTCAGTCGTGTCCAACTCTTTGCGACCTCATGAATCGCAGCACACCAGGCCTCACTGTCCATCACCATCTCCCGGAGTTCAGTCAGACTCACATCCATCGAGTCCGTGATACCATCCAGCCATCTCATCCTCTGTCGTCCCCTTCTCCTCCTGCCCCCAATCCCTCCCAGCATCAGAGTCTTTTCCAATGTGTTTCAGCTTCAGCATCATTCCCTCCAAAGAAATCCCAGGGCTGATCTCCTTCAGAATAGACTGATTGGATTTCCTTGCAGTCCAAGAGTCTTCTCCAACACCACAGTTCAAAAGCATCAATTCTTTGGTGCTCAGCCTTCTTCACAATCCAACTCTCACATCCATACATACCCCAGTACAAAATAAAAAGTTTAAAAAAAAAGAAGAGTGGATCCTAGGTTCATCCCACTAACTCCTTAGGTTCATCCCACCAACACCTACTTGAGTCTCATCACTAGCTGATAGATGATGCCTTGTAGGTTGCATAACACTGGAACTTTCCTACAGTAATGGCTCTACCATCAGGATTTTTCTGGGATCATTCTTCCTCTGATTCCATTATGAGCCATGCCTAACAGAGCCTCAGTACAATTATTTGCAGAATGACTATCACCCTAGAGTTACTATTGCATATGCTGAGACATATTAATAGTTGTACCCCTCAGTAGATAGGAATAAACTCTAACAATAAACTTTTATAATGAAGACAACAGCAACAAAAAAGAGTAGACTCTAATCCAAGGGTCATGTGGACTAGAGTGGATAAGGCGGTGACTCAGGCAGAGGCTTGGCTCATAAAGTTAGAGAGGACACCTGGGATCCTAACTGGGGACAAAGCAGAGGTGGGGTCACAGCCAGGGAGGCTGGGTACTTAATTCCAGAAAGCCAGGTCAGAACTCCCTAAAGCCATTCTGCCTCAGGTGAGAATTTGTCCTGAAGAAGGAGGCAGGGCTAAGCTTTAAGTTCAGAGCCAATTTCATTCATTCATTCATTAGGTATTTGTAGAGCATCCACCATAGGACTGACATGGTTGCAGGCACACAGCAAAATCTACAAAATCGGTACCTGTGAATATCTTTCCTGATGTTGCAAAAGAGACTCTGCAGATAAAGGTTATGGATCTTGAGATGGAGGATGTTCTGGATGACCCAGGAGGGCCCAGTCTAAACGCACAAACCTTTCCCCACTGCAGAAGAAGATATGACATTAGAAAAGGGTCAGAGAGATGCAATTCTTGCAGAACAAGGGTGGGCCATGAGACACGGAATGCAGGCAGCCTCTAGAAGTTTGAGAGTCAGGGAAACAGATTCCGCCCCCCCTCCCACACCGGCCCAAACCCCAGAAAGGAATACACTCCTGCTGACATGTGGACTTGAGACCCATGTGAGATTCTGATCTGCAGAACCCTAAGAAATAAATTTGTGTTGTTTTAAGCCACTAGGTTTGTGATAATTTGTTTCAGCAGCGATAAGAGTCTCATACATGCTAGAGGCAGGAAAGAGCTTGGTACATTCCAGAGACCATGAAGGGGCTGCTGTGTCCGGAACGGTGTAGGTGAGACACACATACAAACATGTAAGTGATTTTAACAGGAGAGGGGTAGACATATGGGTGAGCTTTACATTTTGCAATTTCACTTGGATCTTCAGCAGAAAAAAGGTTAGAGGGAGGCAGGTGTGGAGGGAGAGACTCTTGCCGGGCTGTTTTATGAGCCCTCATAGAAGGAGACAGGTGTTCACATCAGGGTGATGTCAGAGAAGAGGGAAAGTCATGGGTGAATTGGAGAGCTGTCTGGACATGGAATTAATCAGACTTGATGATTGACTGGATTCAAAGAGCAAGGGACAAAGAGGAATCAGGGATGACCCCCCAGGTTTCTGGCTACATCAGAGGCTGGGAGCAAAGGTTTAGGGAGGCTGGGAAGGAGACAGGCAGGGCCCCACCCATGTGGCTGCTGCACAGAGGATCCCACCTGCCACCAGCAAAGCTGATCATTGGGAAGCATCTGTCATCTCCGAAGATGGTGGAAAATCCTCTAAAAAGCAAGGAAAATGTCTGTTACTAAGCCCTTTGGCCAAGACTTCATTTGAAGATGTGAGTGATGGAAAAACCAGTTCCAAGTGTCTTATGCCCGGAGAGAATTTATGTTTATTTTAAGTTGAAAGTCCAGGGGATACATCTGGCTTCATCACAGCTCCTCTGAGGACGTCACCTCCTGGCCTCACTTCCTTTGAGGAGCTCTGTTCTCCTGCCCTGCGTGCCAGCGGCTCCACACCCAGCAGAGGAGAGTAAATGACCTTTCCCTAGAATGCCCAGAAAAACCATGGAGACTATTCTGATGAGACCAGCCTAGATCAATCCCAGCCCTCTCTCACCTCCCCACCCACGCCTACTCTCACTAAGGATATGAAATGAAAGGAGTTGAATAGCTCGGCCTGGGTCATGAAATCTACTCTAAGCTGTCGCCCGAGAGAGCAGGCCTGAACAGAAGTCAGGGATGCTACTGGAAATAGGCAGACAGATCCCGAGCAGCAAGCAGCCCCACCCCCAGCCCGCATGTGCACAATCCCCATAGGGCTTACTGATTCATGGAACAAGTGAGTGCAGCCCCTGGTGTAGGGCTTACTGACTTGAGAACGATGTGGAAAGTAAAGCATGCTAAATCGTTGAGACTGTCTCTTTCCTGAGTCATGGCTGTTCCTGTTCACAATGGGCAGGGGAACAGAAATATTGGGCTGCAGGAAAATCAGATGCGGTAGAGCAAGTGACAAGAGGAGACTGAACCCTTAGCATAGATTCGGAGTCTGAGGCTCCTGAGTGTCGGGGTCCCGGAATATTCCCTAGGCACTGATGAGGGCTGGGCACTTCTCAGAGGAGGGGTCCTTGGTCCTTCCCCTGCTGCTGAAGAGCTGAGAGGTCTGCCCTCCCCCAGGCACCTTGTCTCCTGAGCTTCAGCGGCAGACAACTGGTTGGGGAGCTTCAGCCTGAGGGGCACGTGGTTTGACATTGAGGACGGACCCTACATCCACCTCTTGGCCCCACTGCCTTGTGTGGATTCAGTAACTGGGCAAAAGCAAGGCACTGGTTAGGTCCTGAGGATTCTCTAGGGGGCAAAGAGGTGTAATCTTAAGACCCTGGAGCATGAGCAGGGGACCTTGCATTCGTGTAGTCCCTGGGTTGTTCAGTTTCCTAGCAGATGCTGTTAGGGCCCTGGCCACGCCCCTCCACTCTCCCTATTGCCTCACCTGCTAAGAGTTCACTACTGCAAGCAGCTGAGGGTCCCAATCTGTGGCTTGGCATGTGCACCTCCTAGTAAAGGGCAGTGTGGGATGCTGGTCAGGAGCAGCCCTCAGCCCGTGACTGGCAGGTGTCGGTGGATCAATATCGCAGCTCCCACAGTGCTGTCTGCTTTCAAGAGGACATCATCTCTCAAGGGTCCTCAGCAGGTGGTGGGGTGAACAGCCTCGGCTGGGGAGAAGGAGCAGAGGAAGCACCTCCATTACCCAGTCAAGTCCCACCCCACCCCCACCTCCACTTAGGAGAGAGGGAAAGAGGCATGACTTTGGTGCATTCCTTTGGACAACAGGATCTTCTCAGATGGCTCAGCAGTAAAGAATGCACTGGCAATGAAACAGCCCCAGAAGACACTGGTTCGATCCCTGTGTCTGGAAGATTCCCTGGAGGAGGAAATGGCAACCCACCCATTCTAGTATACTTGCCTAGAAAATCCTATGGGCAGGCGAGCCTGGCGAGCTACAGTTTACAGGTTCGCAGAGACTCTGATACAACTGAGCACACACATATTTCTGACAATACAGGCAGCTCTGCCTTCCCTACAGGAATCCCGCTTGAGTGTCCATGTACCGGGGACCAACACCCCTTCTTCTGGCTCTAGGAAGGAAACCTGTCTACCATGGCAGTCTGGAGGCTGTCACTGCCTGTCCAGGCTGGTCACACTCGCTGTCCAGCCAGTGCAGACTGGTTCATCCAGGCCCTCTCCAATTTGGCATCAGAGTTTCCAGTCATGCTCTAAGACCCTTGGTGATGGGCAGAATAGATGGGACAAACAACCCTGAATTCCCTTGCCATCTCTTCTTCCACCATGCATCTTACTTCTGTGCTGCCTTAATTTTTGCACCCGAAGATGCTGTCTAGAGTTTACTGTCGGGAGGATTCTTTAAAATAGCGTTTCTATGGTGAAACAATGTCCCTTGTTTGAAAATACATGGAGCTTTTAAAATATGTTCTTGTATTTTCCTGGATCAGGGCATATTGTAGAGTCCAGGGATTTATTTACAGTGAAGAAATTGTTTTTTCAAATTGTGGTTAAACAAAAGGATGGCTTTTGGAGTGCTGAGTAAAGGAGACATTGTTTACTATATTAGTTATTTGGGACAAAAGCCGGAAAGGAATGACTTTACAGGGAATGATGGGGGGCGGGGACGGCGCATCAGTGAATATATTCCTGTAATCGTCCATTTCTTGGGGTGGACATGCGAGAAGTTGGACACTGTGACCTCTAACATACATCTCTTTTCCAAACTTTGTTTCGCCTTTTCAGCCCCTATGAAGGAATATGTATCAGCTGTTTCCCCATCCTCGTCGCCCCTTACCCAGGGTTCTGCGGCTCTGGCCCTTCCAAAGCCCAGTAACAGGAGATTTGCTGTCTGACCTTCCTTATCTTGCTCCAAGGCTTTCTTTCCAAGGAGCTCTCAGCACTTCGAAGACAGAATATCTCCACTCGCACGAGGTCCCAGAGCAGTGGGGAAACAGAGCGTGTCAGAGTTCGCCGGATGAAAATAAGCTGAATCCAAAATATTTCAATTGTCACAGCCTCCTCTTATGAGCTTCCTGGAGTGGCAAAACTGGGGCACAGAGAGCGAGAGTCTAATAGCAAGACCTCGTTCTCTGGAGAATCCAGGCAGTGCCGTATCTGCCACTGGGAAGAGATGTCCTTACTTATTTAAGGAAGCTGTCATCTTCCAATCCCTAAACTTTCTGCATGTTGAATTTTACATTGGGGGGGAACCAAACTAATATCAATTATTGGGCATGTGTGGGTGTTAGACTAAAATATCTATTCCACAAATGCCATTTTAGCACCTTAGGAGATTCTGAAGACTATTCTATCCTTCTGGAGCCCTAGTACAGTGAAAATACCCCTAGGTAGTGTGAGTTCCTGTTGTTGCTGTTCAGTCGCTAAGTTGTGTCCAATTCTTTGTAACCCCATGGGGTTGCAGCACGCCAGGCTTCCCTGTGCTTCACTATCTCCCTGAATTTGCTCAAACTCATGTCCATTGAGTCAGTGATGCCATGCAACCATCTCATCCTCTGTTGCCCTCTTCTCCTCCTGCCCTCAATCCTTCCCAGCATTGGGGCTTTTCCAATGAGTCAGTTCTTTGCATCACGTAGCCAAAGAATGGAGAAGGCAATGGCAACCCATTCCAGTACTTTTGTCTGGAGGATCCCAGGGACGGGGGAGCCTGGTGGGCTGCTGTCTATGGGGTTGCACAGAGTCGGACACAACTGAAGCGACTTAGCAGCAGCAGCAGCCGCCAAAGTATCGGAGCTTCAGCATCAGTCCTTCCAATGAATATTCAGGGCTGATTTTCTTTAGGATTGGCTGGCTTGATGTCCTTGCTGTTCAAAGGACTCTCAAGAATCTTCTCCAGCACCACAATTCAAAAGCATCAGTTCTTCGGCACTCAGTCTTTAGAGTCCAACTCTCACATCTGTACATGACTACTGGAAATGTCGTAGCTTTGACTTACGGACTTTTGTTGGTAAAGTGATGTTTCTGCTTTTATACCTTGTTTGGGTTTGTCATAGCTTTCTTCCAAGAAGCAAGCATCTTTTAATTTCATGGCTGCAGTCACCGTCCACAGTGATTTTAGAGCCCAAGAAAAGTGAGTTCCTGAGTGGAGAATAATTTGTTAATCTTCCAAATCTGTAGCATTTGGTTGTCTGCCATCAGGAAGAAGGTTACAGATGTGTATGCAGGGAAAAGGCAAGGGAGCCAACTGATGGAGGTGGTGTGTGGGTTGCATTCCACATACTAAGCAATCTTTCCTGGGGCAGGGGATGTTTTATTCAGTGTAATCCCTGGGCAGTTCAGACCCACAGCAGATGCTGTTAGGGCCCTAGCCATGGCCCCTCAGTTCTCTCTAGACCCTTACATGCCAATGGTTTTCTACTGCAAGCCTCTGAGGCTCCCCGTCTGCTGTACATTACATGTTTATGATCCCCCAGAATTCGTGTTTAAACCCATATGGCTGGATGAGACCACCTGGGAGTGAGTGAGTGTCTGTGTTGTGTGTTTACTCACCAAGTCATGTCTGACCTCTTTGTGACCCCATGGACTGTAGCCTGCCAGGCTCCTCTGTCCATGGAATTTTTCAGGCAAGAATACTGGAGTGGGTTACCATTTCCTCCTCCGGGGACCTTCTTGACCCAGGGATCAAACCTGCATCTGCTGTATTTCCTGCATTGCAGGCAGATTCTTTAATCACTGAGCTATCAGGGAATCCCATGGGAAGTGACTTCGCATGCACACAGAATTCATGTGTTGAAATTCTAACCCCCAAAGTTATGGGATGAGGATGTGGGGCCTTTGGGAGGTCATGGCTCAGTCGTAAGGGTGGAGCCCTCGTGAATGGGATTAGTGCCCTCATAAGAGGCCCCAGAGAGCTGGCTCCCTCCCTGCGTCTGCCATGTGAGGCACAGCAAGAAGATAGGTCATTTATGAACTGGGAAGCAGACCCGAATTTGCAGGCACTTTTATCTTGAGGTTCTGACCTCCAGAATTGTGAGAAACAAATTTTGAGTGTTAAAAATACCCAGCCCATGGTATGTGTTGTTGTTGTTATTTAGTCACTGAGTCATGTCTGACTCTTTGTGACCCCATGGACCGTAGCCCACCAGGCTCCTCTGTCCTTGGGATTTCCCAGGCAAGAATACTGGAGAGGGTTGCATTTCCTCCCCTAAGGGAACTTCCCTACTCAGGGATTGAACCCAAGTCTCTTGAGTCTTCCCCATTGGCAGGGGTGTTCTTTACCCCCGAGCCCCCTGGGAAGCCCATGGTATGCATCAGAGCAGCACTACGGGACTCAGATGCCACCTGAGGGTATTCTTCAGCTGGGACTGTACTTGTCTTATTTCTGGAATGCAGGGCAGGTAACCCTCCTGGAGCAGCTCTTAGCCAGTGACCAGTGACTGTTTATGGCTGCACACCCTGGCTCCCCAGTGCTCTCTGCCTCCTACCCATCATCTCTCAGGGCCCCCAGCAGGCAGTGGTGTGCTGGTAAGCAGGCTCTTTGAGGGAGGCTGGGCACAGATAAAGCCTTAATCTGTGGCGTTTGCTAATTTCTGTGGTGTGAAACTCCCACTGTGGCAGAATTCAAGATGCCACTGAACTCATAGTTGGGGAGAGATGTACACAATTGGCTGTTGTGAGTCAGTCTGAGCTGTTCCAACACATCCCTGCCAGTGGGATGGAGGCCCAGTTGCCCCGATTGGTAACCTGCTCATTAACACACCCTGCCCTGGCAGCCTTCCCTCCCCTGTCTGCATCCCCCACAGCCTTCCTAGTGCTTCCTTGGACCACCTCCCAGATAAACAACTTGCACCCAAATACTTGTTTCAGGATATGCTTCCAGTGGAATCCAAATTAAAGCGAGATAAACCCATCAGTTGTTGTTCTTTGAACAAAGTGGTAAGAATTCACCACTGGCTGGAGAAATATGTGTCCTCTTGGTCTGGCCCCAGCCTAGATTTCAGCCTCACCCTCCCCTAGAGCCCACCCATCTCCACCATGGTTTTGCTCCTGGAACCCCCTCCCCCTGGCATCCCCTCCACCAGAACGTCCCAATCCTCCATCTTCTCTTCAAATCTATTCACACCCAGCCTCCTCTCCAAAGCAGTTCTTGGTCTCTCAGAGCAGAAGGAACTGCTTCCTCCTGCTTCGCTGAGTTGTTTGGACCTTGATTATGACTTTTATTAAGACTTGGCTTGTCTTAGCTTTCTTTGGGTATGTGCCCCTCCCTTGCTGCCCTGGGAGCCTAGAGGGCAAGAACTATGATCTGAACAGTTTCCAGCCTAGGTGCTGCTAGGTTGTCATCAGTCAGTGTTTGCTGAAATGAATGGACTTGGTACTGGCCAGGGTTGTTTACTCCCCAGCTTCTGCTTTGACTTTCCCCAAGTGACAGTCTAGAACATCCCCAGCCCCAGAACAGGTGAGCACAATCAAGGATGTGGGCCCAGAGTGGGCAGTGCTGAGGGGGTGACTGTTCCTTCCTAAAGGAGAAAAAAACACCAAGCTCCAAGGAAATGTTTTCTAGCTACCCTCAGGGTGTGTTCAGCACAACAAGGAGAGGTGAGATAGAATCTTAGTTCCTTAGATTTCCCTTTGATGAGAGAATAGGGTCACCTGGCGGTCACCACAGTCTAGTGAACATTCTCTGATTGGCAAGATCACTGGGGGGGCACTTTATTCTTTTGCCCATTAGTTCATCAAGTATCAAGTGCCTGGTAGTGTTCAGGGATTAAGAGCTTAGACTGAACAGCCTGGGTTGGGCACTTGGCTCTGTCTCTGTCACAGGCTGGGAGCCTCTGAATGAGCTTTTTAACCCCGAAACTCCATTTCCACTCTGCAAAGTGGAGATAATCAGGTACTCACCTCTCAGGGTTTGGGGGATGTTTGAACGAGATGACGTATGTGAACTGTATGGTATTTAGGTACTAAAGCCTGGAGCAGGAAATGGCAACCCACTCCAGCATTCTTGCCTAGGGAGTCCCATGGGCAGGGGAGCTTGGAGGGCTAGAGTCCACGGGGTTGCAAAGAGTCGGACATGACTAAAACGGTTTAGCATAGCACAATATGCAAGTACTAAATATATATCAGTTATTTTTTAATATAAATTTATTTATTTTCATTGGAGGTTAATTACTTTACAATATTGTATTGGTTTTGCATATCAGTTAATTTTAAAAGTGTGTGTCAACCTCTGTGCTGAGCTCAAGGAGTGATCATTGAATGAAATGCAACCTCTGTGCTCAGGAAGGTCACAGTCTAGGTAGAGACAGATGACAGACCTGAGGCCCCAGTACAAGATGCTAAGTGGCCTGAAAATGAAGTTTGCAGAGGGCTCAGGGAGCCCAGGGGAGGGGACCTATACCAACAGACCCCTGTCAGGGGCTGTCCTTGAATTCCTCTTATTTCTGATAAACATGCTTTGTTTGGTGAGAACTCTCCCTTCCTGTTCTTACTCTGACGTAACAGAGGAGGCTGGCTGGGATACAAGCAACACTGATGGAGAAGGCAGGATGGTGAGGAGATGCTGGGGGCCTCTCGTGACATCTATTCTCATAAGTCATCCCCCCGTATGATAGGAAGGTGCAGGCATGGGTCACAGAGGCCCCCATGCCCTGTATGTTAAATCCGTTCAACCTCAAGGAATGATGACTGACTCCTCCAGAAAAGCCCTTGTTCCTCAGATGAATTCTTGGAAGTTCTCCCAACTACTTAAATGCCTTGATTTGTTTAATCCAAGAAATAAATTGTAAAAGGGGAACTTTCTTACTCAATGTGTAATATCTCTTGGCTTCACAAAAAGCTAGCAATGATACGGCCCTTTTAGGTCTAAGGAGACCACGGTTTGCCATGGAGTCGGGAACGATTTTACTCCCCAGGGGCTATTGTGATTTTTGGTTGTCCCACTGGGGCAGTGCCCCTGGTACGTGGTGTGATGGAGGCCAAGGATGCTGCCAAACATCTCACCATGCCCAGTCCAGGCCCCGCCACAGAGAACTATCCAGCCCAAAATGCGAACGGTGTTAAGACTGAGAAACTGTTCTCAGTTTGGAGATGTTCATGGAGATGAAGGAGTGTGCATGCCCACGTGTCTGTGTGTGTGTATAAAAGAGCAAGACACTCTGTGTTGGACTCAAATTTACCGCTGGTCGAGTCAGTGAAGCAGGACAAATTCATATTTAGTTTCCAGCGGAAAGTGACTGGAAACCTGATCTGTGAATATCAGGAGGGAAGCCTGAGTCAACTAGAAGACACTCGTGGTAGAGCTGAAGCTCAGGGATAAGTTACACCATCGTGTCCAGTCCTCCAGTGGCAGGCCAGAGATTTCCAGCCTCAACATGCTGAACACGACAGTTCAGGAGCTGTGGTGGGAGGGAGAGTGTGGAGTGGAGAAGCGCCTGGTAATTACAAATAGGTCTCCCCCTGTCCACCAGCAACAAGCAAGCAGAGTTCAAAATAAACAGAGCATTCTCCCTCCAGCAGGCATGGACACTGCTGATTGGTTTAGAGGTACGCTAGTGAACATCTGGTTGCAGGGGGTGGTCCCTGGCCCAGGCCTGGATCGCATGCCTGGTCTTTCACCAGAGGAGCCAGGAAGCCGGGTGGTAAAACATCTGCCTGTGGGCTCCAGGGTCCCAGGCAGTCTTTGCATGGAGACGTGCAAAGCAAGTGGCCTGAGGCTTTTGCCCCATTTGCAGATATCTGGCAATTAGTCTCCTTCTGAAGTGGCTGAGCATTCCAGGGCTTTGGATACTGCACAGACTTCTCAACAAGATGGATCTTGCTCAAGCCACTATTTATTTTAACCTTTCCTAGTTGCAGATGGCTCCGGCATGCCCAGCTGTAAAGGCTCTGCATTTCAATCTCCGGCTGTAGGGCATTTCCTGTGTGGACTGATTGTCCAGTGGAACGCTGTCAGGGCAGATAACCCTGAGTGTCAGTGGTCACCATACTTCTTGTATGGCAAAGAGTCCCTAAAGCTTGTTTAAGGCATCCCAAACCGGGAACATACCCCATGAGGCCCATATATTTGGATAGAGCCTAGGAAAAGACATATGTGGAATGCAACGTGCCTCTGTCATCCCCTTCTCCTGCCCTCGATCTTTCCCAGCATCCGGGTCTTTTCTAATGAGTTGGCTCCATGGAATAACCCCCATCTTTTTCTAGTTTGATACTTAAATTAATGGAGTGTCACTTTTTTCCCCAACTATTGAATTAATTGATTTAACATTTTTGAATGTCCATGGAATATGCGTGCGTGCTAAGTCGCTTCAGTCCTGTCTGATTCTGTGCAACCCTGTGGACTGTAGCCTGCCAGGCTCCTCTGTCTATGGGGTTCTCCAGGCAAGAATACTGGAGTGGGTTGCCATGCCCTCCTCTAGAGGAATCTTCCCGACCCAGGGATCAAACTCAAGTGTCTTACATCTCCTGCATTGGTAGGCAGTTCCTTTGCTACTAATGCCACCTGGGAAACCCCCTCCATGAAATTGTTGTTCAGTCGCTCAGTCGTGTCTGACACTCTGCAACCCCATGGACTGCAGCGTGCCAGGCTTCCCTGTCCTTCACCATCTCCTGGAGATTGCTCAGACTCATGCCCACTGAATCAGTGATGCCATCCAACCATCTTGTCTTCTGTCGTCCCCTTCTCCTCCTGCCCTCAATCTTTCCCAGCATCAGGGTCTTTTTTAATGAGCTGGCTCCATGGAATAACCCCCATCTTTCTCTAGTTTGATCACTTAAATTAATGGAGGTAATGGAGGTGTCACTTTTTTCCCCCCAACTATTGAATTAATTGATTTAACATTTTTTGAGTGTCCATCATGTTCTTGACAATGTAAATCGATCCCAAAGACTCTTGAGTGGAGTGGTGTCAAGAAGAGAAGGGAGATACACAACCTCCCAAGGAGCCTGAGGGCAACGTGTAAGACACACAGAGCCCGCTCTTTTGTGAAATGAAGGGTATGACATGGTGGATGAGGGGCTTAAATAGACCCTGCTGGCCCTGAGGTGTGGTGCCCATGAGAAGCTGGGCACTGTGCAATTTTCCCGGTTCCCCAATAGACTTTGTGATTGTCTAGAATATAAATGTAGAATCTATGGTCCATTTAAGGACATCTTAGGCAAGACTTTGCAATCTATTGGTGGAACTGGTTGCAGACATCAGTGAGGGCTCTATTTTAGGTGGGTCCAGTCTATTCTGAATCTGGGGGAATCTGTCAAGCTGGTTTCTACCCACAGGTCAATTCTAGGCACCATCGAAAGAAGTGTTTTCGGGAAGAATCTACACTTGGCAGCAGTGTTCTGATTGATGATTGCTGTCCGCCAAAGTCCCAGGAGAGTGGAGTGGGCAAGTGTGTGACACTGCTTTGCCATCCTGGGTGAAACTGTGTCCCTTCTAAGTGGTGCACTGGGTGTATTTGTCTACCCTTCTGCCACTGTGTGGCATTTGTGGGGTTCACATCCTGGCAGGATGGTTCCTGTTCATTAGCACCCCTTCTGCTCACCACCCCTGAAAAGGAGGTCATGAAGCTCATGTTACAGAAGACCTCTAATAAGGGGAAAGGGCTGCGGTTGCCCCCAGAGGTACAGCATTTCATCTCCACTAACCACAGGCTATCTCTGGATGCTGCCGCCAGTTTCAGTCTCCATGGAAAGTGATGCTCTGCTTGGTCCTTCCAGATCTCTGTGGACTCCTTGCAGCATTTCTGAGACCATATAATTCGTTAAAGAATTCCCCCTCTGAAAACTTCTCTGATTTAGAGTTTATTGTTTTGCTCTCTCTTATTTATTAACTTTTCAGTATATCAAACTGTGGCTAGAGTAACCTTACTGGACATATCTAGAGGATCTAAAATTATAGCTTCAAGTGCTACTGAAACACAGCTTGAGAAATCTCACCTTGAGGAGGATCTTTAAATGGATTTGTGGCACATTTCTGGATAACCTGCTTCTAAACATACAGAGAAATTTCTTACCACTCAGGAGTGAGTGTAGATGAAATATTCTCCCCTTTACTTTAAAAAACAATGTTTCTTATTTATTTTTCTATATACAAAGGCAAAACAATATGCATTATAGAACACATGGAAAATATAAGGAAGTATAATATATTATATAATATGAAAATAAAAATCATCCTTTTTCTCCCTCCACTAGGGCAATAATCATTGTTAATATTTGGCTGTTTATTCTTCCAGTCTTTTTCCGTGCACATACAATTGATATCCATTAAAAATAAACTCTATACATATGCCCTGTATATGTATATATAATATACATATGTATAATTTTAATTTTATATCATCCTTTTCCACAGCACTGTAACATTTTCCTATGTCATTACATATTTATCAAAAACAAGATTTAAAAACACTGCATCATAGTCTCTAGTATGGATTCAACACAATCCATTTAACCATCATCTTCTTGCTCAACATAATTGTACTTTTTTAAAAAAGCAGGAATGATGGCAGGTAGATAAATATTTGATGAATGTCTGACTGCAAATTTGATCATACCCTAGGATAATAACTAAAAGGGGAATTACTGAAGGGCAGGATTCAAGCATTTACAAAGCTCTGGAAATGCATTGTCTCCTTAGGAAAAAAACATACCGATCACAGTTCTAGCAACACAGAGTATTATTGTTAAAAACTATTTCATTTTAATTTAATTTAAAATGTAATAGGAAAAATATCTCATTCTGAAATGTCTTTTTTTTAAAAAATGTAGTTGATTTGCAATTTTGTGTTAGTTTCAGTTCCCCCTATATGTTATTACAAGGTGTTGCAGATGGTCCCTTGCGCTATACAGTTGCTTATCTAGTTTATATACAGTAGTATGCCTCTGTTAATCTCATACTTCTGACTTATGCCTCCCTACCACCTTTCCCTTCTGTAACCACAAGTCTGCTTTCTATGTCTCTGCAGCAGTTTTAAAACATGTCTGTAACTCCTCTAACTCCTCCCATGGAGCTGTGGGGTCTGACTCCTTCTCCATGAACGAGGTCTGATTGTAGTGGCTCACTTGCCACTAATACAATGCAATGCCAGGGATGTGATGCTATGTGACCGCCCAGGTTTGATCAGAAGTGGCCAACTGGTTGTCATTTTACACTTGCTTGTAAGCCAGCCACCATGGGAGAATTCTGTCCCCCTTGAGACCTCTATGCTGGAAAATCCATGTTAGATTATCCCATCCACAGCCCAGCCGAGATCCCAGCCCAGAGCCAGCATCAACTGCCCGCCAAATGGATGACCATTTGGATTCCATTTGGATGACCCTCCTTTTTTTTGGTGGTTTACTCATATCACTTGCCAATTTTAAAAGGTAGTGTTCTCCTTAGGATTTAAAAACATATTATGGTTCATTAGGAATAATTATAATACTGGCTGAAAATAATTTTCTAAGTTATCATCTGCCTTTTAAAAATTCTACTTTGGAAATTATACAATTGCTATGTAGCCAGACCTTTTAAGTATTTCATTTGTGATCTCATGAACCATTTCTGGTTAGAAAATGCTCTTTCCAGAGTTCAGTTGTTCACCTACATTTTTGAGTTAGTTCCCCTCCCTCCCTTCCTTTTACATTTAACGCTAAAATCAGTCTACAGATATTTTGATGTTTGATAACAATTTGGGTTAATGGCTGAATTTTTCAAAGTCATTTATTGAATGGTAATTCCTCATCCAGTAAGTTACACTGATTATTGCTAACCTACTCAAGATACACAACACACACACACATTGTAGAGTCCATTTTAGGGCTATCGGCTCTCTTTGATTTGCTCTTGGTCCTTGGTCTAGCAAAATATTGCTTTCAATTCTGATAGGACTAGATATGCATTGTTTTTTTATTATTCCAAAATAATTCTTAGCTATTCTTCCTATTTATTTTTTGAGAAGATCTTTAAAATTGTCTTTTAAATTTAGTTCCACATATAAGTTACTGGGAAATAACTGGAATCTTCATCACACTTTGGTTTTTGTCTTGCAACATGGTGCTTTTCTCTATTTCCTCAGACCTCCCTGTGATTTCAAGGTCTCTATCATGTTTCCATTTGTTGGGAACCTACATGTAGCCATCAAGGGTTTTAGCATCCCAAGGACCTGCACTTGGGCTTCCTAGGTGACACTAGTGGTGAAGAACCTTCCTGCCAATGCAGGAGACATAAGAGATACGGGTTTGATCCCTGGGTTGGGAAAATCCCTTGGAGGAGGGCATAGCAACTCACTCCAGTATTCTTGCCTAGAGAATCTCATGAACAGAGGAGTCTGGTGGACTGTGGTCCATGGGTTCGCAGAATTGGACACAACAGAGGATGAGATGGCTGGATGGCATCACCGACTCGATGCACATAAGTTTGGGTGAACTCTGGAGTTGGTGATGGAGGGAGGCCTGGCGTGCTGTGATTCATGGGGTCACAAAGAGTCGGACACGACTGAGTGACTGAACTGAACTGAACTGAGGTGCCTTAGCGTGCACACGTGCTCCTGGACCTGAGCACAGGTTGCTAGGTACTAGCTGGAAGACATTGAACAAATCCCAACCTTTGTTGGTCCCTCAGATTCTTCATCTATAAAGTAGAATAAAACTCCAAACAGCATCAACATTATTTTTAAAAGAGGGAGAGGTCAGCTCATGCTGCCAAACATGACCATTACTTCTTGCCCTGGCCTCCCACCACCTAGTACTTCACACTCTAGAGCCTTGCAAGCATCTTCGACTCTTCTGTACTGTTCCTCAATTTGTTGTTGTTGCTTAGACTAAGTCATGTCCAACTCTTTGGAACCCCCTGGATTGTAGCACGCCAAGCTCCTCTGTCCATGGGATTTTCCAGGCAAAAATACTGGAGTGGGTTGCTATTTCCTACACCAGGGGATCTTCCTGACCCAGGGATCAAACCCATGTCTCTTGGATTCTTTTACTGCTGAGTCACCAGGGAAGCCCTCTGTTCCCCATACCTATGCCTTTCTCCATTCTCTCATTTGCCTGGAAGCCTCTCCTCACCATTTTGCCTGGCCCCACTCCTATAGATCCTCTAAGAGCCAGCTCAGGAGCCACCTCCTCAGGAAGCTCTCTGTGATTGGCCAACACCCTGTCTGGCACTCACAGCCCTCTAAGGCTGTGACAGATGCCTGGTTGGTAATAGCTCACAGTCCATAGAGCAAATCTCTCTCCATGCACTGCTCACTTTGTTGCTAGCTGAAGGGAATCTCAAAGGCAGGGACTGTGTCTTATTCTCTTCTATTCCTGGTTACCCACACGCTGCCTGGCCCTTAGAAAGCTCAGTGGGCACTCTCAGCCCTTCAGTGAATTGCATGGATTGGATTGAACAGTGTTCCTCTCTTGGGGCATCCTCTATAAGTCGAGTGCTAAAGGATTGGGGTGGGAGGAGACGAATGATGCCCCTGCAAGCTGAGCAGCAGAATCTGCCCTCACGATGAAGAGGAAGCCGCACGTGTGGTAGCCAGACTGCCTCTGCCTTTCAGATGGGGAGGCAGGGTAATAGATTCAAGGGCTTCTGAACAGATTCACTTTAAAATGGAAATGGCTCGCCCTTACAGTGCGGCCCTTTCTCAAAAGCTGGTCCCATCTTTCCTTCTGATGAGAACGGCCAAGTTCAACACGCAGGAGGGATGGCTGCAGAGACACATGAGTCACACCCAGGCAGCTCCCGGCTCCAAACAAGGCCCCACTGGAAAGATCAAAGACTGCACATGGCCCGGCAGTGACAAATTTATGAAGCCCCGTCATCCACACGAAAACGTTGTGTATTTAATCTGCCCAGTAGAAATAAATCAATCTCAAGTTTCTGTTGAAGGAATTGCAAGTCAGCCACCCTTCTCCATAAAGATGTAAAGGATCTGTTTAAAGCAACGTTTACCTCTCTCAAAGGAGGAGAGGTTTTCTCTTCCCCACAGAAGCATCTTTTGTATTCACCCTTTCACAAGTCCTGAACATCTAGCTTTCAATGAGTATACAAGCTTTGTTATTACACTCAGATTTACAAACAAAGTTGTTGGCACAGGAAAGCCTGTGGTAGGTAGGACAGACCACCCGTAAGTATGCGTATGAAAGCCCAGTTGGAAAATCTCTTCTGTCGGCCAAAAGTGTGACTGCAGTTCTGAAAACTTGGCTGTTCTCTTGGTGGTCGAAAACAGTGAACCTTTTTGTTCATTGAACGCTGAAAAAACAAGTATGCCAAAAAGTGCCTTTTCCTAACGGGTTCCAAGACTCCTAGCTATTTTTGCCTCTTTTCTCTCAGGGCTTGAGAACATTCAACAAACGTGAATCGGAGATGCTTTATTGTTCCGTGTGTTATGTCGGAGGTTTCAGATCACGGCCAACAAGTGCTGGCCCATTTGCCTGCCATGCGGCCTACAATGAGGCCTCTTTCTGCCCGTGTCCTCTGACCACAGGCGGGGATGGAAGCTGGATGTTCGCCCTTCACTCTTAGGGGTGTTGGGGAGCAGCCTGGGCACCGGATGAGAGGGAAAAGGAGCTTGATCTTTCATCCTGGAGAGCCCATTGTGCATGATGGCTGACCAAGGCTTTGCCCTCTGATTACGGAAGGGGGACACTGTGTCTCTAGATTGGGAGAGAACCAGCATTTCCTTGTTCTTGTTGAGTCACTGCAGTTGTGTCCGACTCTCTGTGATCCCATGGACTGCAGCCCGCCAAGCTCCTCTGTCCATGGGATTTCTCGGGCAAGAATACTGGAGGGGGTTGCCATTTCCTCCTCCAGGGGATCTTCCTGACCTAGGGAATGAACCCTCATCTCCTGCGTTGGCAGGTGGATTCTTTACCACTGAGCCACCAGGGAAGCCCCAGTATCTCCTAGTAACTAGGAATTTCATTAGCTTGCTACTTCTAACCAGCTGGGCTAACAAAATCTCCAAACGTTATGTGTATGTGTGTTTATATATGCAGACACATGAATATAAGGCAGTTGACAATAATTACATACACACACTGCGTAATACTATGTATAACGCTATATGTGTATGTGGATAAGCAATACTTGATGGGACCTGGTTGACATAATTTCTCTGCTGAATAGAGTCTGTCGTAGCCTCTGATAGACTGAAAACACTTTTTGAACTAGTTTTTTTTTTTTTTAATGAAAAAGTCATTACATGTACAAAGCAAAAAGTTCAAAGAGTACACAAACTCTGCAATAAAAAATAACTCTCCTCTTCATCCTGCTTCTCCAAGTCCCCTCCACGTGGCAACCACTGTTAATTATTTTTCAAGCATATACTTCCAGAGTAGTTCTATGAACATGTGGGTGAGTGTATGTGTTTGTGCGTGCATGTTCACACATACAGCCCTTCAGACCATACAGCCAAACAAAATGGTAACATACTATATTGTTCTCCACCTTTTTCTCTTAATGGTTTATTTTGGAGTTCACTCTCTAATAGCTCACATTCATTTACATTATTCTTTTTAATGACAGTGTAGTGTTCAAGGTATGATGTCATACAATTATTGCACCAACTCTTATTAAAGCATATGTGGTTCACTGTCAGCTCTCTGTTACAACAAATAGCACAGTTATTTATCTTCCATGTGCAACTATATCTCTAAGAGAATCTCCTAGGTGTGGCTTATCACTGTCAATGGGCATATGCATTGCAAATTTATTATGACTGCCACTGTCATCATTTATTATTGGGCTTTCCTGAGAGCTCAGTCGGCAAAGAATCAGCCTGCAATGCAGGAGACCCCGTTTCAATTCCTGGGTCAGGAAGATCCCCTGGAGAAGGGAAAGGCTACCTACTGCAGTATTCTGGCCTAGATTGTCATTGCCATCATTTATTATTATTATTGTTATTATTATATTTTTATAGCTATCCAAAGCCAGTTTACTCACCCTCCTGTGAGCCAAGAGCACTTGTTTTGTTATCCATTCATCAGCCCAATGTGTTTTGAATTTCAATTTTTGCCAGTCTGATGAATGAAAAATGCCACATTAAACATTAAGGTCTTTTAATGACAGAGGCTTTATTGCTTTCTCATAATATTACAACACAGGAGTTTAAACACTCCTTAGAGATCATTTAGTCCAATTTTCTCATTTTATGATTTTACATTTAAGGAAGACAGCTCAGTGTGGGAAGTGCCCTCTGCCTGGCCATGCAGCATTCCCACCCCCATCCCCTACAACCCCTCTCCCCTACGCCACCACCACCAGCGCGGAGCCAACAGCAGAGCTAATGTAGGGATAATGTAGAAAAGGATGTTTTGCTGCTTCCATTAGTGGAATTTCAACTATCAAGTCATTGGAGTGATGGGTGGAGGCAAATTGTCCCTACATATGATCTGTGTTTCCAATAAACATTCATTTCTCACAGTTCTGGAAGCTTGGAAATCCAAGATCAAGGGGCTTGCATATTCAGTGTCTGGTCAGAACTGGCTTCCTGGTTCATAAATGACCATCTTCCCACTGTATTCTCACCTGGTGGAAAAGATGATGGAGCTCTCAGGGGTCTCTTTTATATGGGCATTTATCGCACTGATGAGGACTCCACCCTCATGACTTAATCACCTCCAAAGGCTCCACCTCCAAAAATCGTCACCCTGGGGATTGTTGTTGTTCAGTCTCTCAGTCGTGTCTGACTTTTGTGACCCCATGAACTGTAGCAGTCCAGGCTTTGCTGTCCTTCACCATCTCCCAGAATTTCCTCAAATTCATGTCTGTTGAGTTGGTGATGCCACCGAACCGTCTCATCCTCTGTTGTCCCCTTCTCCTCCTGCCCTCAATCTTTCCCAGCATCAGGCCCTTTTCCAATGAGTCGGCTCTTCCATGAGGTGACCAAAGTACTAGAGCTTCAGCTTCAGCATCAGTCGTTCCAGTGAATATTTGGGGTTGATCTCCTTTAAGATTGATGGGTTTGATCTCCTTGCTGTCCAAGGGACTCTCAAGAATTCTTCTCCAGCACCACAGTTCAAAGTCATCAGTTCTTCAGTGCTCAGCCTTTTCTATTGTCCAGCTCTCACATCTATACATGACTACTGGGAAAACCATAGCATTGACTATATGGACCTTTGTTGGCAAAGTAACATCTCTGATTTTTAATATGCTATCTAGGTTTGTCATAGCTTTTCTTCCAAGGAGCAAACATCTTTTAATTTCTTGGCTGCAGTCACCATCCACAGTGATCTTGGAGCCCAAGAAAATAAAGTTTCTCACCATCTCCATTGTTTGCTCATCTATTTGTCATGAAGTGATAGAACCAGATGCCATGATCTTCATTTTTTGAATGTTGAGTTTTAGTTCAGCTTTACTCTCTTCTTTCACCTTCATCAAGAAGCTCTTTAATTCCTCTTTGCTTTCTGCCATAAGGGTGGTGTCATCTGCACATCTGAGGTTATTGATATTTCTCCCTGCAATCTTGATTCCAGTTTGTGCTTCATCCAACACAGCATTTTGCATGATGTACTGCATATAAGTTAGACAAGCATGGTGATAATATACAACTGTGATGCACTCCTTTCCCAGTTTTCAACCAACCTGTTGTTCCATGTCCAGTTCTAACTGTAGTTTCCTAACCTGCATACAGGTTTTTCAGGAGGCAAGTAAGGTGGTCTCGTGTTTTGCTCTTTTTTTAATTGGAGAAATATTGCTTTACAATGTTGTATTGGTTTCTGTTATTCAACAATGCAAATCAGCCCTAATTATACCTATGCCCCTTCCCTCTTCAGCCTCCCTCCCCCCTTATTATTTATTTATTTTTGATTGGAGGAAGGGATTAGGTTTTAATATAGGAATTTGTAGTGACACAAGTATACAGTCTATAGCACTCCCTGAGCAGGAGCCAAAGTCAGGTAGACAAGGGTTCTAGTTCTGATCCTTTAGACTAGTGTTGCCATGTTCAGCAAGCTACCTAATTCATCCAAGCCTCAGTTTCCTTATCTGCAAAATGAGGACAGTGACAGAGTCTGCCCCTTCTGGTTTCCATGAGGATTAATAAGATAACACATGAAAATCATTTGACAACGATGCCCAACAGATGGTTAAGCCCTTCATATACTTTGAAGGTGTCTGCATCCGTGTTGTCATTTTCTGCTAGTCTTCAGCCCAGTGACTTCTGCTCTTTTTTCAACCTGCGCTTCTTGTTCTCAGACCCCTCTGCTGTACAAGGCGTTATCTGAAATAGGAACACTGTCAGGGAAAGGACTGCCTCTTGGAATGAACAAGCCACACATCACAGGAAGGGAGGGGAAGGACGCTCCCCAGAAAAGATGCTTTGTCTCTTGGTTTTGCTGAAGCAACTCTTGGAGATTTATCAACAGATGGTGTGGTGGTGTTTGTAGCTTCATTTCATCCAAATGTGTCTGTGGGGAGGGGGGCGGGTATGTCAGGGTTTACCTTGCCTTTTGTTCAATCAAAGACCAGAGACCTCCAGGCCTGTGGACAGCACAGTGTTGCTCTGAGCCCTCTGGTGTTTCCCCGCTCATGTTTAATTTCAGAAGCTGACACCCTCTGAGCTAAAACCCATTGGCAAAGCAGCCATCTAGAAGCATGATTGGGATAAATACAGCTTTCCTAGACTGTGGAAACGCTAAGTAGGAACTATTTCCTTCCGGTATTTTAAATCTAAAATTTTTGTCTTTCAGCATTTTTCCCTCTCTCCTTCTTTTGCAGTTGTACAGTCTGTGGTCTAACTTCTTTTTGAAGTTAGTAGTAGATTATAATTCTTGGTTTTGTGTAAACAAATTGTGTGTGTGTGTGTGTGTGTGTGTGTGTGAGAGAGAGATTATCTCTTATTAGCCATTCTCTTCATACCAGTAGAAGGACAGGTTTGTAGGAGATTTGTTCTTTTCTAAGGACATAGTGGAGGCTTCCCTTGTGGCTGAGCTGGTAAAGAATCTGCCTGCAATGTGGGAGACCTGGGTTCGATCCCTGGATTGGGAAGATCCCCTGAAGAAGGGAAAAGCTACCCACTGCAGTATTCTGGCCTGGAGAATTCCATGGACTGTATAGTCCTTGGAGTCACAAAGAGTCAGACACGACTGAGCATCTTTCACTTCACTGACTAAGGACATAGGGGACATTTTCTGTGCAACCAGGTTGCAAATGAGGATTTCTGTAACTGTGTATTGTTTGGCCTCCTCACAAAATGTCAGGTTTTTTGTTGATATAACTGAAACTGATGCTACATCCACTCTTTACTAGAAAAGAGGCAATGTAAAGATAAGTTATAGGAACAACAGCCCCCTTTACACCTAATTTCTATGTTACACACACTTTCATGCTCAAGCACTCAGTCATGTCCAACTCTTTATGACCCCCATGGACTGTAGCCTGCCAAGCTCTTCTATCCATGAGATTTCCCAGGCAACAATACTAGAGTGGGTTGCCATTTTCTGCTCCAGGGGATCTTCTCAATCCAGGGATCAAGCCCATGTCTCCCGTGTCTCCTGCATTGGCAGGTGGATTCTTTACCACTGAGCCAACTGGGAAGGGTCTATGTTACACATTCTTCTAATTTTGCCAGCGCTGCCTTCCCCTAAACAATCAGGGCTCTGTCACAGAAATGTCAACCATGTTTCAAGCACCTTCAAAAAATAACACACACACGCAGACCAAGTACAATGTGGACACTTCAGTTAGCCTCACCCATAAGAAATCTGGAGAAAAATGTAATTAATTTTTGCTTTGGAAAGACTGATGTTGAAGCTGAAACTCCAATACTTTGGCCACCTGATGCAAAGAGCTGACTCATTTGAAAAGACCCTGATGCTGGGAAAGATTGAAGGCAGGAGAAGGGGAGGACAGAGGATGAGATGGTTGGATGGTATCACCAACTCAATGGACATGAGTTTGGGTAAACTCCGGGAGTTGGTGATGGACAGGGAGGCCTGGCATGCTACAGTCCCTGGGGTCGCAAAGAGTCGGACGCAACTGAGTGACTGAACTTAACTGAACTTGTTAGGAGGATGTACAGGTTAAGAGGCTGGTGGTGAAGAGGTCAGGGCTCTGTGGCTGTAGGTACCCCTGTCTCACTGCAGTTGCTGCTGCCCTTCTGGGTCCTGTTCCTTCATCTACATGCCAGGACTTTAGATTAGACATTTAGATTGGGGGGAGGGGTGGAGCCCTTCCATCTATCATACATCTGAATTCCAACTTCATGCTGCTGTTTGTTTATTCCTTATTGGTTTACTCATGGTTTTCCCCCAATTTTTAAACAAACAAAATAAAAAAAAGAAATCAATAATCACTTTCTTTACATCACCTCAAATTAATAAGTTGGCATAGATGCATCTGGATCTCTTTCTCTCCTCTTGCCCTCTTTTAAAAATCATACTATTGATATTTGATATTTGCTCATTTTAAATGAGAATTTACACACTCAATGCAGAAAAGTACAAAGATGAAAGTGAAAATAACAAACATGAAATCCCATCCTCCAGAAACAAAGTTCCTTAGAATAAAAGGAATATTGTTTCTTCCACATATACATGCAAAAGTATTGACAGACATTTTAAGTTGATGGGTATAAATAGTTGATAAAGATGGATTTAATCTGTACATATTCTCTTATTAAGGATTTAAGTTTAACTCTGAGTTTTAAAAACATCTGAATCAAAATAGAAGGTTTTGTTAGGCCACAAAATTTTTTTGTGTTATGAAAGATTATTTTCTAAAGGAAGTCCCTAAGGATAAAAAAATTAATGTTTTAGTTTATGAAAAAAAAAAAGAAATTGTTGGCTTATATCACTAAGAAGTCCAAGGAGAAGGTGTTAATTCCAGATGCAGCTGGATCTAGAAATGGCAACAAGATTATCAAGCGTCTATATAGTGCTCCCTTCACCCATGTGTCTTGCTCTGTTTTCTTCTGGTTTGGTTCATGCAAGTGTGGTGGCAAACCTTGCTATGGGCAACTCCTTACTTATATTATCCTAAAATATAGATGCTGGAATTTTCAAGAGATTGGGGTAGTTGCATCTTCTGTGGTGAACCACATGCTTCAATTCATCAGCTTTCTAGTCTCAAAGATAGGAACAGGAACATCATCATGTCTCCGCCTACTAGATGCCAATTTTTCATGATTGCTCTCTTGGCATCATCCAGATTTTCAACGTTCACACATTATTATCATGATTCCCGCAGTTTTGTTTAGAGTTGGTCTGACATAAAAATGAAGACAGGGCTCACTACTGTTTATTTTAATGTGGTTCTCTATTCTCTACTTTGACTTATCGTGATTGGTTGGATTTTGTTGTCGAGCAGCTTTTTCAAAATTGTTCATTATTAGCGTATGCCCAGTGTTCTTTCTTTTAGTTTCAGATTATTTCTATGTTGCTTTTATACTTGAAATATGTCTTGGGTAAAATTCTCCCAGGACACATTTTCTTTACTTTGGGCATGTGTCATCGTGCTGATGTCTTCTGGCTTTAAATTTTACTATGGAAAATTCAGAGGCCAACTTGATTCTCACCCCATCCTCCCCTGCGTATAGACACTTTTTAACTTGCTTTTTTGCATGACGAATTATTTCTTTATCCTTTAAGCTTAATAATCTAAAAACTGTATGTCAGTGTTATGCATGCTCCTTCCCATTTTCCTGGAATACTGTATGTTTCTTTCAGTTGATCGATTTGGGTCTTTCTTCATTTCCTCGTATACTCTATATCTAAATGTATCTGTATTTTCAGTTGTAGTCTCTATTCTAAGCTACCAATTATTTTAATGTTGGATCATTTTTTCTGATTTCTACCTTTAGTAGCTTTTTTTCATTGCTTTCTCATCTCTGTGAATTTTTTAAAACCCTGTATTTAGATGGATTATTTTAAATCTTGATAGCAGTTATACAAACTTATATTTTACTTCATGTTTGCCATTTCTAGTGCCCTTCATTCCATCTTGTAGTTACAAATTTCCTTCTATTGTCATTTCTTTTTAGCATTTCTAATGGAGCACGTCTGCTGGAAAGAATATTTCCCAGCTTATATTTATCTGAAAGTGTCTTTGTTCTTGTCTTAATTTTTGAAAGGTAGTAACTCTGAATATTTAATAGAATTCTGGATTGATAGGTTTTTCTCCCCTTTCAGCAACTTAACAGTGATGTTTCGGTGTCAATCTGGCCTTTATTATTCTTGGAAAGGGGTCAGTAGCCATTCAAATAATTGTTCCTCTGAATATAATGTGTTTTTTTTTTCTCTCTTTTGGCTGCTTTCAAGATTTTCTCTTTTTTTTTGATTTAGTAATTTAATATGATGCACCTTGATTTGAATTTTTTTCTATTATATTTACCCTCCAGTTTTGCTAAACTTCTTGGATCTATAAAAAAATGTTTCACCAAATATTTGGAAATGTTGACCTTGACTTCCTCAAATATGTTTTTCTGCTCTACTCACCCTCTACTTTCCTTTTGGGACCACAATCACAAATACATGTTAAACTACTAGATATCATCCAACAGGTCACTTGGCACTGATTAATTTTTCCAATTTTAAAATTTTATTCATAGTAAATAATTTCTATTACTCTGTCTTTAATTTACGGATCCTTCCTTCGGCTGTCTTTAATCTGTTGTTGCTGCTAAGTCGCTTCAGTCGTGTTCGACTCTGTGCGACCCCATAGACAGCAGCCTACCAGGCTCCCCCGTCCCTGGGATTCTCCAGGCAAGAACACTGGAGTGAGTTGCCATTTCCTTCTCCAATGCATGAAAGTGAAAAGTGAAAGGGAAGTCGCTCAGTTGTGTCCGACTCTTAGCGACCCCATGGACTGCAGCCTACCAGGCTCCTCCATCCATAGGATTTTCCAGGCTAGAGTACTGGAGTGGAGTGCCATTGCCTTCTCCGGATCTGCTGTTAAGCACACCCAATACATTTTTCATTTACTATATTGCATTTTTATTCCACAGTTTTCATTTGGTTCCATTTCTCTACTGAGATTCCCTACATTTTCACTATGACAGTATTTTTTAAAACCTTTCAGACACATTTTTACTAGGTATTTTTAAGTCCTTGTCCACTGACCCTAATATTTGTATCATCTTGGGATCAGTTTCAGTGATTACCCAGTGACTCCTGAGTATGGGTCACATCTTCCTATTTCTTTCATATCTACTTTTCTTTCTTTTGTCTTTATTACAGCCTGAACATTGCAGCAGATATATCATAGGGCCCCTGGATACAGTTATCTTCCTCTGAAGAGAGTGGATTTTCATTCTAGTATGGAGTTAAATTACTAGCTAATCATCTTGAACTTGTGGAGGTTTAGCTTATATATTTTTAAGATGTGTCCATTTTGGTTTTGATTTTTGTCTCAAGGTAAATCTTTATTTCTAGAACATAGTGTTTGTCCATAAGGATAACCTTTCTGGTATTTCAGTGAAAAAGCCTGAGTTATTAACCAAGACAATATAACTTGGCAGGATTTAAATCCAACAGTGTCTCCCATGATCCAGCCAACAGCTGAAATCAAGGCTCAAGTTTTTCAGGCTTGTAGCTCTTTCTTTTTGCCAATCTTTAGAGTGTCTCTATCCATGAACAATTTAGGAGTCAGCCAAAGATTTGGGGAAATACATATGCATATCTGGGGGCTCTCCACTCAAGCTCTGTGATTTTCCCTCCTGTTTTCAGATGCTATGATAGCCATAAATTCCATCTTCTGACATCTCAGGCCAATAAGTTTGCACTTTTCTGCTTGATCTTTACCCACCCAGCACTCTGTAGACTGGAAAATGCCCTCAAGGAAAAAGTCATATAAATAAGGATCTCACCCCAACGATCTCCATCTTCCAAGGCTTGAATCTCTTCCAGTTCTGCCTGATTTTGTTTGTCCTCAAGCATCTTTAAATTGTTGGGGTTTTATATCCTGTTCAGAGTTAGTTAAACATAAGCTTCTTCTATTGGAATTGAAACACCATCAGTTCAGTTCAGTCGTTCAGTCGTGTCCAACTCTTTGCGACCCCAAGAATCGCAGCACTCCAGGCCTCTCTGTCCATCACCAACTCCTGGAGTTCACTCAGACTCGCGTCCATCGAGTCAGTGATGCCATCCAGCCATCTCATCCTCTGTCGTCCCCTTCTCCTCCTGCCCACAATCCCTCCCAGCATCAGGGTCTTTTCCAATGAGTCAACTCTTCACATGAGGTGGCCAAAGTACTGGAGTTTCAGCTTCAGCATCAGTCCGTCCATGAACACCCAGGACTGATCTCCCCTAGGATGGACTGGGTGAATTTCCTTGTAGGCCAAGGGACTCTCAAGAGTCTTCTCCAACACCACAGTTCAAAAGCATCAATTCTTCAGCACTCAGCCTTCTTCACAGTCCAACTCTCACATCCATACGTGACTACTGGAAAAACCATAGCCTTGGCTAGACAGATTTTAAATAGTAGCCACTGTGTACTGTTAGTCCCATAATAAATTGTTACTGTCTTCATGGTCTGAACCTCCATTTTTATCTCACTTTGTGGGTTTAACATCTTATCTTAAGGTTATGGCTTCTAAAAAATTTCAGACTTTCTGTTTATTGTGGGGCCCAACAGACACAAAAGGGAATTTGCTACATTAATATGTGATGAATAGGGAGACAGGTTCTCAGACTCTGGAAGGCCATAGCATAACAGGCAATTCTTTACCTCAGAGTAGTGTGTTGATTAGTTCCAAGTATTACTATAAAAATAAAAGGTTCTGAATGCCATTAATTTTTCTGCTATCACTTGACCTTCAGGGTATGTCTTAAGACCTACAGAAAGCATCCTAGAAGAATCCACATGAATCTCCCAAGCAGATAATCAGATATAAGATTATCTAATATTGGATGGTCCTAGGCCCCAACCACCATTCCAGGCTTCTTTAAGGCAAAATAAGTGTTCACATTTTATAAAAATAAAATGAAAAGTATCTCTTGTGGTCATTAAGATCATACATCCATTTTAAAATATATATATGTTCTTTAAAAAATAAAGTTACAATGAAGGCTACAAATATCTCCTGCTGGCTCAGTTTATTCCTTCCTATTATCCCTGAGTTTTGAAAAATATGAGACTCTACTAGTACAGCTTCTTTCTGAGAAGCTTTAAATCTTTGGAGAATATGCAGGTGAAAGGGTCTGAGACCCCTATCTGGAATCTGTTTAGAGTAAACCAGACGAAACTAGAAAGAATTGATTGAGCTCCTTTGCTACGCAGCACAAAAAAAGAATTATTCTGCAGGACAGAGCAGAGTCAGTTGGGGTGTATTCTTTCTTTGGGACACTTAACTTTATTTATGATCTCTGTTTCTTGTCACTTCTCAGGTTATCTGGGAACTTTTAAGGCAAATGCACAGACTGGTTAGTTTCTCTTAATCAGTGTAAGCATCGTTCCATCCTTAGCCTGGATTGTGCTGTCCTGGTAGATAAAGAGGTTATCATCATGGTATTCTCACATCTAACCTTTAGAAGTGAAAAATTAAATAAAATTCCTCATCGGAGGAGTTTCACAGATCTCTCATCCCAGTTTGATGTATGGAGGCTAGTGTTCAGTTTAATACTTTCAGGATTAAGAACAGGTCTGAGAACTTCAGAGATTTTTCTTTCAGCTCTTAAGTGTCTAACCCATGTTTCTGGGATATTTCCAGAACATCCCACTGACACATTATCTTTTGTCCTAGAGGCCAAGGAAAAAAACAACAATGACTATTATTTTAACAGGCATCTCTGTCAAAGAGTCTTAAGCTTAGGAGGAGGTACAGATGAGGCTATCTCCCTGCATACAGTGAAATTCTCAGTTTTCCAACTAGTCCTTTGTACTCAGTTTTATTTAGAAGTTAAATAGCTAAGTTAAATAGTTAAGAGATAAGGAAATTGGGATCTCAAAGTTTTAAGACAACCCAATGCAAATTGCCTGATATCTGATGACTCAAAAGCCTTTCAGGTTGACTGTTTTGCCTGCAGTGGCCAGTGATCCTCTGATGTCAGCTGAATCCCCTTATGGTTTCTGTCTGCTGACTGTGCCATTTGGGGGGATACCCTATCACATGACCCATTCGCTCCCTGAAAAGCCAGTGAAGCCAGGTGACAAGGAAGGGGGCACTGCGCGGTGGCTATGAGTTTTCACACCAAGAGCTCTAAGCAAAGATGCCTTGCTAAAGGCCCTTTCAGCCTCTGGGCCTGCTCCCCCTGATTCAGTCTCGGAACGACAGCTCAGCTGATTCTGGAGAAACATAACCTTGACTCTGTCACTCCCCTGATGAAATCCCAAATGTCACCTGTCACTGCATGGTTACAGACTTTCAGTGGCTCCCCTACCCCCTCCAGGATGAAACCCAAATTCCCGTGCATGCCTCACAAGGCCCTGGCATTCTGGGCCTGAGGTTCTTCAGCCTCATCTTTGTCATGTCCTCTTCCACTGGGGGCTGCAGATGGAGAAGCTACCTGGCTATTTCCTCTCCTCTCCTTTCCTCTGATGAGCACCCTCGTCCCACCTGGCACCTTTGCTGCCCTCTCTTCTTCTTACCCTCTCACTTTAAACTCAGATACCAGCTCCTCTGGTGATCTCCCTACACTCCCCTCCAGAAAACCTGGGCCAGAGCTCATCCACCAACTCCTTCTCTGAACTGAACGCTCCTGTAAGAACCCATCTATGGACTATATCCTTGGAGCCCAGAATGGGCCCGCATGTGGTCAATGCCCAATAAATATTTACTAAATGAATCTAAGATAGTTTGCAATCTTTTCCAACGTAGAACTAAGGGACAGAAAAAAGATAGTGGAGAGCTCTTTGTTTTGTTTCCTTTTAAAAGAATTCTTTCTGAAAGTGGTGTCATTTAAGAATTTTTGTTTAGTTTTTATTTTGATATCCTTCAGGGTCTGACTTTTACGAAGGATCCCTCTTGATCTGTGAATATCACCCTGGAACATCAGACAATGAAAAGCACTGGAGTGATTTACTTGGATTGGAGGTGGTGGAAGACAATGAATGGGCTTCCCACTTTCCTTCTGAACTATACTTGTTTATACATAGCAATGAAATATTTTCTTTTAGTTTTTTCCCTTAAAACATCTTGTCTGAGGGAAGTGGGAGGAGAACTTGGAAAACTGTCCCTTAAAACAGTTTTTATTAACTGAAAAATGGTGTGAAAGAAAAATATATGTCTGATGGAAATGCAGTTTCGTTATCACACATATGGGATGCATTTTTCTTGAGTTAAAAAGTTTCTGAAGAAAAGAATCCCATAAATATACAAACTGCTTTATTTTGATATTCAACTCAATTCAGAAGTGCTACAAGAGAATTGAACACTAAAAGCATTGACTTTTGAAGACCACATCTAAAATTTTATTATTGTTGGCATATTTATTGAAACATGTAGCATAGATGATTGATTTATTTCCATGCTGTTTTGCTGAGCTCATGTTTAAGTCTTGATTTCTGGTCAGGGCTGAGTTTTGTCTTTGGGATCTTGTTTGAAAGATTTTTTTTTGTAATAAGAATAGATCTGTTTTAATTCTTATTTCTGTAAGTAGCAGAACTGTTCTCAGAACTTCCTTTTTATGGATTAAGTGTTAAATTAGATGGTGCTTTTTCAGGGATTCCATCTCTGAAGTGTTTTCCAGGTGTCTTCCCCTCACTGGCTCCAGAGTAGGACCCCCAGGGTCAGGATCATAAACTCAGTGGCTCTTTGATATGGAAATGCCCATACAATGGGCAATTTACCCCAAATACAAAAATAGGTCCTGGAGGATCTTAACCTAGGTTCAGAATGCTAGGCTTCGGTGAAATTTGCATGCAGCTCACACTTTCTGTTCTTTCTTTGCCAATGCCGGAGCAAAATGCAGTTAAGGAGAAGATAAGATGCTGGCCAGTCAGATGGAAAACATGGGATAAAATGACTGTCTTAGCGCTAAACCCGACTCTCTTTTCACCAAGTCTGTGCCACCTCTGATAGGACCAGGGGTCCTTGGGAGAAATGCCATGGACTTACATCACGTGAAGAAAGTTTTCCAGAAAAGTTAGATTGTGAGAATTCCTCTGATTGAAAGACACTCTTTATGGAACAAGAGGGAAGAAAGGGGAGGAACTTGGAGCTTGGAAGTGGCCGAATGCCCAGTGACTCTGTTCCCCTTCTCTTACAAAACAATCCCCCAAGTTCAAGTATCCAGAGACCCCTGGGATCCCAACTCTTCTCCTTGTAGATTCTCAAGACCTTCCAGATTTGTCTTAACTGTTGGTCTGACCCGTCTGTCTTCAAGCTGCTGCGAGTCTGGAAATGATTAGGCGACGACCACTGTGAGCCACTCTCACAGGCCTAAGCCTTGAGAGAGGGAATGACCCAAACCATTCCCTCAGGGAACTTCCCCTAGAGGAACATCATACTTAGATGATCGGTTCGGGAACCAAGGCCCCTAAGACAAAAATCTCCTGTGTTCAACCTCACCCCTGGAAGTTTCTAAGGGAGGTGATGTGTTGAAGAAGGATGTACTTTGACATTCATCTTTCAGTGTAGCCATCAGTCCACTGAACTGGGCCATTGATCTTTCCAGCCTTCAGACTCAGACTGAAACATCAGCTCTTCCTGGATCTCCAGCCTGCCAAGGTTTGAACCAGTCCATACAGTCCATCGATCCATCCAATGCTCAGTCGTGTTGGACTCTTTGCAGTCCCATGGACTGTAGTCCGCCAGGCTGTCCATAGGATTTCCCAGGCAAGAGTACTGGAGTGGTTGCCATTTCCTTCTTCAGGGGATCTTTCCTGCCCAGGGATAGAACCCCAGTCTCCTGCACTGCAGGCAGATTCTTTACACTGAGCCACTAGGGAAGACCACGTGAAAGAGACTAAGAGTGAATAAATAAGGGTAGGAAACAATGAAATGAAGCCCTAGAATTCTGAGTGGGCCAGTTACTAAAAGGTTAGTAGAGCGTAAGTAGGAAAAGTACATAATTAACCAAAAAGTTGAACTAAATTGAAGTAAAATCTTATATTTCTAAGACTATTGGTCCCTTTTTTTGATATTTCTGCTTTTTTTTCCCCCACTGACCCTCTCTGGCTTTTCAATTATCTATACGGCTTCTCTTAAGTTATCATGGATTAGGAGCCTATTGGGTTATTATTCCTGAGTAAGATTTGAAGAGGGACTCAGGTAGTGTAATTCCTGAAATCAAAATCCTGGGTGACTGAGGTGGTAAACTGAGTCCATTATCTCTGTGAAAAGGGGCACAAAAAGGTAAAGACAGTGCTTCAACATCTATGATGCAAAATCAAAGTGAATGTGATATGATTTAATGTGATTTCTCTATATATTTTTGAAATGTGTATTCACAGGGGGAAAAGATGTTTCTTAAAAAGCGAAATATCCTGAATGAGAATCGCTGAATTGGACAGATGGAATAATTCATATCCTAAACATGGTTTAGTTATCAAAAGACTGTTAACTGGAGAATGCAGTCAAGTTCGAGACATTTCTCGGGGTTCTAATGATAGAGCAAATGCAATAATCAGCAGCACATTTCCTGCATTACTATGCAAATCGCGCTGCCTCTAAATTAATAGTTGTCATTTGTTGTGTTTCCTGGTTTCTCCTATCCCTTTCATTTCGGTATCAGAGATTAAGAAAAAAGGCATACTTCTATTATCAGTCAACTTTTGACTACATGTATTTTCACTCTTTTTTGGCCAAGCTCTAGTTCACTGACACCGACTTAATGAAAAGAAATGATAGTACTATTAAAAAATAATTATGGACTTAAAATAGCAGGCACATTCTTTAACCACCATGGTTATAATAGAGATGGGTTATGATTAGAGCCTTAAGTGTAACTGTGAATTATCCTCCTTCTGCTGTTTGAGGGGAAGGGGAAGAGTACATAATGATTCCAAATATTTTTTCCTTTTTAAAATTATTTTTGGCTGGAGGCATAGTTTAAAGATATATATGTTTTGCCATGAAATGCTCTAAGAAGCCAGTTTAATGGTGTATCTGTGGTTCCTAAATTGGGCGGGAGGGTAAACTGCGTATCAGACCCGGGGCGGGGGGTAACTTCTCAATGTCAATGTCCCCCTGGAGATTCTGGCATCTAGCTGAAAGGAGACCATTCGTTCCCCTCCTACTCCTTGCTAGCACAAACCACTTTCAGTAATTGATAGAATAATATTCTTTAGCTATCGTGGGGATATACATAGGTTGAGAACTACTAACTTGAATGAATTTTGCAGTTAAAGAACTAGGCCACTGTAACTTAACTCTCTTGTCTTTTAGGATAAGATTAGGTACCAGTTACTGAGTATGTATATGTATTAGCTACTTTGCTATGTACTTACATACATACATGAGGAATTGGAGGCTTGGTGAAGCATATTGTCCAAGGCAACCTATTAGTGGCACTGCTGTGATTTGCATCCTAGCTTTTCAGCCTCCGAAGCTCAATAAAAAAGATCACTATCAATTTGAACAACTGGGGCAAAGCCCTGCAATGGACATCTGTGATTGCCTGCCACCATCTCTTTCTGTCTTAGGGTGGCAGCGACTGGGCTTCCCAGGTGGCGCTAGTGGTAAACAACCCATCTGCAATACATGAGACCTGAGAGACGTGGGTTTGATCCCTGGGTCAGGAAGATCCCCTGGAGGAGAGCATGGCAACCCACTCCAGCATTCTTGCCTGGAGAATCCCATGGATAGAGGACTGGTGGGCTATAGTCCACAGGGTTGCACAGAGTTGGACACAACTGAAGTGACTTAGCATGCATGCACCCTAACTCTCCTTTGGAGATCACTCATCTCTCACTCTGAGTTCATATGGCTCATTCTCACTGCTGACTCCAGGGATGGCCTTTTCAAGTTCAACCAATTAAGGAGCACCTCCTAGAACCTCAGCCACAGGGATTAGTCCAGGGATGGGCACATGACCCTTATATATATTATAAGGATTTGGCTTAAGCAATTACAGAGGCAAAGAAGTTCCAACATCTGGGTTGGCAGGCTAGAGACTCAAGAGAACCGATGTAGAGCTCCAGTCTGAGTCTGAGTCTACAGGCCTGAGAACCAGGAGAGCCAAAGATATAACTTCCAGTTCAAACCCTGGAATGCTGGAGACCCAGGAAGAGCTGATGTTTCATTCTGAGTTTGAAGGCTGGAAAGATCAATGTCCCAGCTCAAGGAATCAGGCAGGAGGGGTTCCCTCCTTCTCTTGGGAGGATCAGCCTTTTTGTTCTACTCAGGCTTTCAGTGGATTGGATGAGGCTCCCCTTCATGAAAGCGAGCAATCTTCTTTCTTCAGTTTATCAATTCAAATGTTCATCTCATCCCAAAATGCTCTCACAGCACACTCAGACTAGGTTTGACCCAATATCTGAGCCCCTCATGGCTCAGTCAAATTGACACATAAAATTAACCATCATGATATCAGAGAGTAGAGCTGAGTGATGCTATAACATGAATGACTCAGCCAGCAGCACCTCTACTTCTAGCCATGCCTCATTCTTTCCCTTGGGTCTTTTCACACACATAAGCCAATAAATCCCCAGCTCCATCCCCCTTTCTGAGGGAGGAGGGAAGAGTTCTCACCAACATGAACCCGTCACCAGCCAGTCCCTCCAAGTCTTCACATAGCCCTGATGAAACATAAAATCAGGTGCCCGCTGTACTGAAATGCATTGAAAACTCACCCGGAAGTGCAATTGCTGGCCCTGTGTGTGTGACTCTGCTGAATTTAGGGTCAGTGACAGGGACCACAAGACAAGAACATTGCTTCTGTGAATCTCACAGGATAGCACCCCATACACGGAAATGAAATGCTTTCAACACATTTGCAATCTTTCAGTAATTTTCCATTCTTTCAGGCATTTTATATTCCCACATTGATCAGTTTTATTGCTTTTATTTTTCTTTTTGACTTTTTAAAATTTCAAATAAAATTACTTGTTGAAGCAAAATTGTCCTGTGGTTTTGTCCGCAATTTTTTAAAAGTTCACCTGGTTTTTCTGCTGAGATATTTGGAAAAAGCTCTCAACAGCAAAAATTAGGTCTTGAAAACCTCCTTACTTTCCTGGGTTGTCTTTCAGGCTCTCCTCACATTCAGGAATCTATTCACAATCCCTTTTTTATAATATAGAGATGGAACTATGAAGACCTAACTTATAATTAATTACTTCCCAGAGTACTTTGTCCTTCTTTTAATGTGTCCCTGAGTGCTAGTTATGGATTCATCCAGAAATGTTTATTTCTAATAATAAGAGAGTCCTCCAGTCAATTAACACAGAAGCCTGTCTTGTGCTACAGTACCTCTAGTTTCTGGCCAAAACCTTCTCTTAGTTCTATTTGGAAAAAAAAAAAAAAGACTTTACTATTGCTTGTTCATTTAAAATTGCACTGTTTGAGCTGGTGTGTACTTGCCACACCTGTCCAACTGATGCCTTCTTAGAATAAAAACAACAAAGCAATTGGGCTTGCAAAACTATAAAGATAGTTAGAACATGTCTATAACTCCAATTCTATCATCCAAAAAATGGCATGGTTGATATAGTATCAGTTTACTTCAAAGGGCAATTTTGAAAATAAGCTGAAGTATGAGATATGAAAAAGTAGGTTAAAATACTCTTACAGGTAGTTATTCCATAGTATTCTTTATAACATGGGATTGGAGGATTCTAATGGCGTTGAGTGGGCTTCCCTGATAGCTCAGTTGGTTAAGAATCCACCTGCATTCCAGGAGACCCCAGTTCAATTCCTGGGTCAGGAAGATCCACTGGAGAAAGGATAGGTTACCCACACCAGTATTCTTGGGTTTCCTTTGTGGCTCAGCTGGTGAAGAATCTGCCTGCAATGTGGGAGACCTGGGTTCGATCCCTGGTTGGAAAGATCCCCTGGAGAAGGGAAAAGCTATTCACTCCAGTATTCTGGCCTGGAGAATTCCATGGACTATATAGTCCACGAAGTTGTGCAGAGTTCAACACAAATGGGGTGGAGGGATGAGTAACTTTCTGAACTACGTAAATCCATTTTGGAAAGCCCATTGTCTCAAGTCCTATGGGACCGAGTTCTCAACCTTTCCCAACCACAGCATGCATGAGAGTCATAACCTGCACGAAAGCCCAGAATCCTTCAAGTTTCACACTCCAAATTCTTTGGGATGTAGCATCCTATGTGAATGTGTTCCCATAACTAGGAATAGGGCATCAGTAATTGTGACTCCCTATGGCTTAGGGGGTGCCTAGGACAGAAAGGGTGGAGAGAGTGATGGAATCTCCCCCTCAGACACTCCATATCTCAACTCCTTCTCTTTCATAAAGCAGACAAGAATGCAGATGGGTGATCACAGGTCATTCATGGCTAACCTGAAATCTGAGGTAAATTTTTGTCCTTTAAACTTTAGCAACATAATTGCTTAAACTCTCAGTAACAAATATTACTTGAGGAGCAACTCACAAATGAACTTGACCCACCCATGATTCATGACCCTGAAGATGAGGACCGTGTATATGAAGGGGGGTTGGGGGCAGGGGTCAGTAGAGATATTTGGTAGGAGAGATTGTCTTTCTTGTTGTTATTATTTAGTCGTTCAGTTCTGTCTGACTCTCTTGTGACCCCATGGGCTATAGCCCACCGGGCTCCTCTGTCCGTGGGATTTCCCAGTCAAGAATACTAGAGTGGGTTGCCATTTCCTTCTCCAGGGGATCTTCCTGACCCAGGAATCGAACCTGCATCTCCAGCATTAGCAGGCGAATTCTTTACCACTGAGCCACCAAGGAAGCACAGTGATTGGGTTACCATGTCTAAAAACATCTTTCCAAAATTGAACGTGTCCCTGGAATTTCAGAGGAACTTCTGTTTCCTTACCTACAGAATGGGAGTAGTTAGGACTGGAGACAATTTATCTGAGAGCATGGAGATTACAAATGCTTAGTAAGGGGCAGAGAATCTTCCTAAGACACAACAATGGAGTGGTCTGTGGGTTGCAGGGACTCAGAAAAGATTATGAACACCAAGTGTTTGCAGTGCATTCTGCCAACATGCCGGGAGAAAAATGGGAACAAGCAGGGCACGTGGTCCATGTCTTCCTGGAGTGCCCCACTACATGGTGGAGACAGACACCAGCTTAAGGACTTCTGCTTTGGCTAAGTGTGGATAAAACCTCCATGGACGAGCAGAGAAAGTTCCATGGAAGTGGAATTGGCAGGGGAAGGTAGCAAATGTTTGCATTGCTCTAAAACGCATGCTGTCATGACGCTTAAGAGCATTACCACCCGCCCCGAAACATTCTCCAATTCTACCTTAACACACTGACTGTGCAAAGAGTCCTTTATTATTTTCTTAAATCAGGTTAGGCTGCTGGGGACACAAAGCCGTTCCTTGGTGCCCTTCAAGGGAGCACAAACAAAATTACAAGGGCGTGAACTACAGTGATTACAAAGAACCTGAGACAGGAGACTCTATCAAATGAGTGCGTTCCTTGGCGGGTACAACCAGCTCAGTTTTTATTGCACAAACAAACGCTACCAGGCAGCGATGCCATAGATGTCATAGATGGGGTGTGGAGGGGACAGATGGCAAGGGGGTGCCTCTGGGAGCCAGCAGGAGTATGATGCTCTTTTCCTCCTTGGAGGATTGTTGCCCTTAAAAAAGAGAACAGAATGCTTTCTCCATCCTCATGAGTGTCAACAGTGAAGTGGGTAACTCCCAGCCTCCCCTCCTGGGAGCTGCCTGCCCCCACTCCCTAGGATCTTGCCTCTGTTTTCTGGCAGGGCTTGGCCTGGGACCTGGGAGCCCAAAAGCAGCCCTGGGCTTTGGCTTGCTGAGTGGCTGTTTAATGTGCAGGCGGCATTCTCTCGAACAAATCCAGCCCTTTGTTTTTCCTGAAGCTGCACAGAGCAGCCCCTAAGCCTGGAGGAGGACCTAGCTCCATCCAAGGCCTGAGTGGAGGAAAAAGGCTGGAATGATGGCTCTTTTGGAGCCATGAGCTCAGGTGTGGTTGCCAGTGTCTGGTCCAGAGGTAACAACAGTTTGCATGAGCCTTTTGCTCAGGAGCCTGGTGATTAATGCGCCAACATGAACACAACTGGACAGCCATGCTCCTAAAACTGGGTCAAGGCAAAGCAGCCCCAAATACAGACACGCGTTGTTCAAATCTTGGAACAAATATAAGTTGTCCTCACTCAATCACTAAGGGAAACGGACTTGCATTGTTTGAGCGCCAACAGGTTTCAAGCCCTATGCTAGCTGTTTGCAGTAGGCTGCTTGATCCAGGCTCATAACAATGTAGAAAGTAGGCATTATTATGTCTGTTGTATAGGAGAAGCAGTCACTCAGAGGTTAAGAGAGCTACCTGAAGTTGTTGCCTTCATCACCCTGGTAGAAGAACCAGGGTCCTATCCCAGCCTTGCCAGACTAACACCATTCCCACATGCTCCCTTCTAGAATGGTCCTCCCTGAGGTCTCTTGCTGCTGTTGCTATGTTAGTTGTTCTTGTTGTTTCTTCTGTGCTTCACCCACCATCACTTCTCAAATATTCATGGATGACCAAATGGCTGTGCTTGTAGGCATGATCTTGTACCAAGCAAAGCACAGAGGGAGCAAAGGGACTCTACCAAGGGCAGAGGCTAGAAACCAGTAGCTGAGATGTCCGCAAGCATTTTTCATTGTCTCCCATATGACAATGTTGGGGGCCACAGTGCAAGACAGGCAGTTTGGCTGTGCAGCGCAAGCCTGGGGCCACCATTCTTAACATAAGTGTGTGGACTGGAGGTGGAGGAAGGCAGGTCCTGGCCAGCGGGTCTGTCTCCCCAATCTGTGAAACTGACATTCCATGAAAGGCAGAGCAGCACATTTATCAGTTGTCTCCATTTCAGCTCCTATAAGACATCATTTGAAGAGTAGTTGCTGTGATCTAAAATAGAATCAGCCTTGGTTTTCGTCTGTAAAGCTGAGGTCCATGTGATTTGTGACAAGTTGCCCAAGTGCACCTAGCGGTTATTGGCAAATCCAGAACCAACTCCGACATCATAGAGAAAAGCCCAGGGCCTCCTGTGCCCATCCTTGCCTTTTGAACACCAGTTGCAAGGCCTCCTCTTGGCAAGATGTGGCTGAAGAAAGATCCCTTCTGAGGCATCATGACAATCGATCTGCCTTGTGAGAAAACCCATCAAACTCCCTTTGATGATAGTAATCTGCTGAGGACTCACCCAATGCCAGGACTCTCCTAGGTGACTTTCAAGCCTTATCTCATTTAATTCTGGCATAAACCCTCAAGATGAAGCACTCTTATTGCCACTGTTTCACAAAAGAGAATATTTGCTCAGTGACTTACCCATGGTTGACCCAGGAGGCCCTGGATCCCAAGCAAAGCTGTTTCTTCCTAAATGTTGCACTGAACAGAGAAATAATTCAGCCATTTCTTTCATTCATTTTGTATTTCTTCTGGTTACAATATAATTTTTTTTTTAATCTAGTGTGGAAGCTTGAAAGCGGGTAGGCCAAGAGATCCTGTTTATTATTTAGGCAACAGTTTCAGTGATGACTTTCATATGAACCTTATCAGTGTCAAACCAGAGTTTACTAACACTTTGCTAACTTATAAACAGGCTCCCACACACTCACTCTGGAGCGTATACAGAGATGCACATGTAAACATTTCAAAACATTTCTGGTGGGCAATTAATTTTTTTCCTTTGGGAAAATATCCGATTGATGATAATAATGAAGCAATGCATATTTTGAAGATAAATAATATGAAAATGCGTGGCTTTGGTCTCTTTCAAGAATTGTGGGATGCTTAGAAATTGTCATTAAGTTTCTGCGTACTTAAGAGGTCCATTTTGCAGTGGCTCCAAGGAGTGTGCTCAGGAACACAAGATGGAAGAGGGGAGACCAGTTATGAGGTTTTTTGGTTTATTTGGAAATTCTGTGTCTTCTGGAGAGCCAAGGACTGTTGTCTTTGGAATGTTCTTTGTTTTTCTAAAGCACAGTGCTGTGCTTCTACGAACCTTCTCTGTGGCTACGTCCAGACTTCTTCCTTGCCGCTTCTGTTTGCTTTTTCTTTTTTCTCTCTCTGTCCTCTCTCTGTGGGAAAGGTAATCTGGGAGGGTGGCCAGTGCTGGCAGGGGGAAAACAGGAGCATGTTTATCATGGTTTATGACCCCAGAGCTTCCAAAAGGAGAAACGTTCACATCTGAGCATCCTCCTTGGGTCTATTGTCCATCTCTGAGATCTTCAAAGATGTCTCTTCCAAGGGGAACACGTCATTGTGGCTTCCTTTCCTCCAGAACCATTAAGATAATATTCCTCCGGTTGAACATCGGACAACACTTTTGGTGAAGGACTTCAAGAAAAACACCAATAAAGCTAAATCTATGACCTTCAGTCTTGAATTGTGTGTGTCAATTGTCAGATTTGAAAACCATTCACCCTAGGTTCATTCAGGGGCCCTGGGAAGGTCACTAAGACATCCAACGCCTCTCCTTTTCTCTTGGCACATAGTAGGATTGCACCTCACCCACTTTGAAGTTAAGCCTGACTGTGTGACTTGACTTGACTCTTAACATGTCAATGGTAGAGCTACGAGCCTGAGTGTAATCTGCTCCAGTCTCTTTACCTCCATCCCCGCAACCATCACTGTCTGCAAAGGTGATGACTCCGTCAGCAGGCATACCCTGCTGATCTGTGATGGGCATCTTTTACGTGATGTAAGTAATCGCAGATAGGTAGGGGTCCAGGCCTGGGTGTCCTTCTGTGGAGAATTTCTTGACTGGGTAAGAGTAGCCTTCTGAAGGTTTCTTCTAAATATCCAATCACTGTGAAATTTCAAGTTGGAAGATAACTATGGTATCTGTCTGGGTGATGCCTCCATACTATGTTTCCTGATAAAAGATCTAGGGGAGGATTGGGTCTTACCAGCTGTGTAAGCTTCATTAATCTTCCTGAACCCCCATTCTGAAAATCTGCAAGTGGGGTGACAACCACCTCTGCCTATTTATGACCCTTTAGGGGCTTCCCTGGTGGCTCAGACGGTAAAGCGTTTGCCTGCAATGCGGGAGACCCGGGTTCGATTCCTGGGTCGGGAAGATCCCCTGGAGAAGGAAATGGCAATCCACTCCAGCACTCTTGCCTGGAAAATCCCATGGACGGAGGAGCCTGATAGGCTACAGTCCATGGGGTCGCAAAGAGTCAGACACGACTGAGTGACTTCACTAGAGGAGTTTTAAAGGCAAAGAAAGATGGTGTTTGTGGAAATGCAGTCCAAGCAGTGTCAACACAGTATCATCATTCTAGGTATAAAGGGCATTGTGCTCACCAGCTCCTGGTTGCTTGCATGGGTGGTCTAAGGGTTGGTGTAGACGGTGAAGAGTTGGTCGAAGGGTTGGTGGCATTCTGATGGGGTCAGGGGCCAGCCAGGTGGCCTCACTGGTTGGAGTAAGATGCTCTTTCTGAACTCAGGAACTGGAGGCCCTATAACTCCTCAAAACTGTGCTGCCTGCAGCTAAGCCCGCTTTACCAAACAGGAGTTCTGCATCTTGGTTCATTCATTTGCAAAACACCCGAAATAGTTACCTCATAGGCTTGATCTCTACAAAATAACCACTAAGGAAACACCCTAAAACCAGGAGGGTCCAAGAATCAGTCCTACTAGGAGAGTGGTCCTTTTTTCCACCTGAGAGCCCCTTTGACCCTGGTAGGTCCCATTTGTGAGGAATCCAGTCTCAAAAATCAATCATCTTGGCAATTTCTGAGACAGTGGGAGGCAAAGAAGCACTTATCAACTGTCTGCAAGTAAGAATATCTGTCTTTCCTAGCAGATAGATGGCCTTTCTTGGATATAGCCCACTAATTTTTATTAATCTTTTGCTGAGTTTTGACTAATTTTTTTAACTTCAAATATTTGGATGATTTGAGACTCCCCCCACTCAGAAAAATGGCCTTTTAATTTTTACATATTTTTCCTTTCAGTGCAATGTGGTTTCTATTTTCAAGTACACAGATTCAGAATAACTCAGTTCTTCAACGCCTTCCTCCTCTTTTCCCTCCCACCCTCATTTGCTGTTCTGTAGCACTCTGACCAGCCTTTGGCTGATTCTGGCTTCCTGGGTGAAGCCTTGGAGCTGGACATCTTCCAAAACCACCCCTGGAAAACGATGGTGGCAACTCCCATAGACTCTTCCTTGGAACAAGCACCGCAGGACAGGTTGCCTCCCCATTTGGGAGTGTGGTTACCGAGCTGGGCAGGGATATCAGGCTGTAACTGACTCATTCATGAGTCTGGCCTCAGTGCACAGAGAGAAGCCTGGATCCCCCTACCCCAGCCAAGCGGTTTCAGCTTATCTCTAAGGAGATTAGAGGACCTCTGGCTCATTGCTGCCTTTCTTTCGGTGCCAAAAGGCCTAGCAGATCAAAGTCAACATGACTTCACATAGCTAGTGGCTTATCTCCTGCCTGTCCTAAGACCACTGACCTCTCAATTAAGGTTTTAAGAACAGTTTCTTTTGGGGGAGGAAGTGCTCATAGGATGGAGGACAGTTTATACTACCAGACCTCTGGTCCTGACCCTACTGGCTGGGCGGCCTGTCATGACTGCTCACCATGCAATTAGGCAGCATTTTTCAATTCCCTTATAAAGAAAAAAAATGTTATTTTTGCCAAAAATATCTCCAAGTGTCCTAAAGCATTCTATTTTTCATATCTAATGAGGTGACAGTGGAATTTGTTAGACGAATATGACTTTATCAAGCTTTAATGCTAACACTCCTCTTAAACCCAGAGCTTCATGGCGCGTCGAAGGAGACACTGATAACCCGAAGCCTTGGCTGACTGATGCATTTGGGTGCATTCCTGTGCTTCCTTGTGGAGACCAGCCCGTCAACCTCTGCGTAGTTTCAGCCTCGTGAGAGTCTTCCTAGAAGCATGGCCTGTTAGTTTGCAAGTTTTGAGTTGATTAAATTGAAGGCCAAAGAAAAATATTTTGTACCCTGGTGCTGAAAAATTCTCTGAAAGAGGTGGGCTTTTCAGATGGATGTTGTAAACTGGTGAATTATGCTTGTGTGTATTTACATATATGTGTATGTATATATATATATATATACACACACACACACACACTTAGTTTTCTGAATGTCCATCTAGTCAAAGCTATGCTTTTTCCAGTAGTCATGTATGGATGTGAGAGTTGGACTACAAGGAAAACTGAGCGCTGAAGAATTGATGCTTTAGAACCGTGGTGTTGGAGAAGATTCTTGAGAGTCCCTTGGACTGCAAGGAGATCAAACCAGTCTATCCTAAAGAAAGTCAGTCCTGAATATTCATTGGAAGGACTGATGCTGAAGCTGAAACTCCAGTACTTAGGCCACCTGATGTGAAGAACTGATTCATTGGGAAAGACCTTGATGTTGGGAAAGATTGAAGGTGGGAGGAGAAGGGGACAACAGAGGATGAGATGGTTGGATGACATCACCGACTTGATGGACATGAGTTTGAGCAAGCTCCGGGGAGCTGGTGATGTACAGGGAAGCTTGGTGTGCTGCAGTCCATGGGGTTACGAAGAGTTGGACACGACTGAGTGACTGAACTGAACTGAACTGATACACTCACTGTTTTTATTGTTCAGTAGCTAAGTTGTGTCTGATTCTTTGCAACCTCATGGACTGCAGCATGCCAGGGAGTCCAGACTGTCCTTCACTGTCTCCCAGAGCTTGTTCAAACTCATGTCCATTGAGTCAGTGATGCTATCCAACCATCTCATCCTCTGTTGCCCCCTTCTCCTCCTCATACACACACACACACACACACACACACACACACATACACACATATACACAACATATACATATATATACGTACACATTATGTATTCATACACACACGGGCTTACTTAGTGTGTTTCATTTTATTGCACTTTACAGATATTACATTTTTCACAGACTTAAGGTTTGCAGCAACTACATCAAACAAGTCTATCAGTGCCATTTTTCCAATAGCATTTGCTCACTTCCTGTCTCAGTGCCATATGTTGATCATTCTCACAACATTTCAAGCTTTTTCATTATTATTATATTTGTTTAGGGTGATCTATGATCAGTGAACTTCTTGCAAAATGATGATAGCACCCACCCATTCAGTAAAGATGATAGCAACCGCTCAGATGGTGGTTAGCATTTTATAGCATAAACAGTATTTTTAAATTAGAATAGGTACATTTCTTGTTTATACATAAGACTATTGCATATTTAATACAATACAGTGTAAACATAACTTTTGTATGCACTGGGAAAGCGAAAAATTAATGTCACTTGCTTTATTGTGTTATTTGCTTTATTGTTGCAGTCTGGACGGGAACTTGAAATATCTCTGACATATCCTTGTGTACACACACACACACACACACACACGTACGTGTGCGTGTATGCTCAGTCGCTTCAGCTGTGTCTATTTGCAACCCTATGGACTGTAGCCCGCCAGGCTCCTCTGTCCATGGGATTCTCCAGGCAAGAATACTGAAGTGGGTTGCCGTGCTCTCCTCCAGGGGATCTTCCCAACCCAAGGTCTCTTATGTCTCTTGCATTGGCAGGCAGATTCTTTACCACTAGCACCACCTGGGAAGCTACACACACACACACACACACACACACACACACACGCACACATTTTTTACTAGCAGATATACTGTCTCTTTATTGGATGTTTGTGCCAGGTTCCCTGGAAGATACCATGGATGTGTATAACCAGTCTCTTCCCTTGAGAAGCTGTACCAAGGAGTGAGGAATTAACTGTTAGATTGTAATAGACTAGAGCTCAGACTCCAGGGCACTCAGACCGGGGTTTGAATCTCAGCTTCAATGATGACTACCTGTTCACCCTCAAGAAGGTTACTTAACTTCTCAACCTTCTGTTTCTTTGTCTTTAAAACTGGGAGAAGCATCCTTAGTGTTTCTCAGGTTTCTGTAAGGATCAAATGACATAAACCACTAAAGGTCTATAGTCCAATGTACGGCATATGTCAGCATTCAATAAATGGTCTTGGCTAGTTGTTTCATTATTACTGTGTAAATTTTAAAATTTTGTTGTTTAAGGCGGGGCAGGATTTACTGAAAGGCAGGGAGGCAGAGAGCCCTTTGTGGAGCAGAAGTGAACATGAGCACAGACTGAGAATCAAGGGAAACTCTGGGAACCCCCAGGAACCCCCAGGAGCCACCAGCAGGTTCTATGCTTACTTTCCTAAACATTCGAACTTATCTCCCTGCACAACTTGCTGGAAATTACCCAGTAAGCCACATAGTTAGTTTTCTGTATCTGTTACAGATGAGGGTCAGTTGTCATTTCCATCATAAAATCCATGCTTCGTGGATCTAAAGCTTGGAATTTAAAATGACATGGGGCTTAAACTCAACTTAACACTTTTGATTTAAAACCTTCTCAGAGAACAAGAGTCCACTGCAGGCTCTTTGGTATAAGTTACCTTTTGAAAATGAATTCTGCATCTGGTTTTGCATAGCCTTTTCAATGAAATAGTTTGAAACCAAGAGTCATTAAAAATCAACACTTTTAAAAAGCAAATAATCAGCCACATTTACATTCTCTTTAGACAAATGACAGGTGCCTGGGTAGGGTTTCATTTTTATCTCTTTTAATGATGAGTTTCCAAAATGGCTACTTGAGGAAAGGGCAGTTTGGAGAAAGGAAGGCAAGGCATTTTGAGAGGTTACTTTCTTAGCCTCTAGAGATGTATATTTAATTCATTCAAATTTTATTATGGAATTTGATTTTAAAGATAAAAATGTGTCATATATAATATCAGTATATGTTTTGTCTTTTGGTTTATGCATCAGACACCCTACAGCTACATATACATCTGTTAGAAGACAGATCAAAAAGAGTTTTATTTCAAAATAGCTAGATCAATATTCCGCAGAAAGTAGCTGATGGCCAAGACCAACAAGGAATTTTAATTTTTTCTTGAAAAAGATAATTGCTCTGATTTCACATTTGGAGAGAAATGGCAACATGAAAATGTTGAGAGAAGATTCCAAGAGAAAGTTGAAAGTTGGAAGCACTGACAGGAAATGAACTCAATCTAGTTGAAAATTTTAAAATTCCGTAAATTTAGTTGTTGTTTAGTCACTAAGTCGTGTCTCTTTGTGACCCTATGGACTGTAGCCCACCAGGCTCCTCTATCCATGGGATTTTCCAGGCAAGAATACTGGAGCAGGTTGCCATTTCCTTCCCCAATAGTGTTTAGCATCATGGTGTAAATAAACCTTTTCGTGTTTCTCTAGAGAACATTGCCTACTCCAGTATTCTTGCCTAGAGAATCCTGGGGACAGAGGAGCCTGGTGGGCTGCTGTCCATAGGGTCTCACAGAGTCGGATACGACTGAAGCAACTTAGCATGCATGCATTGGAGAAGGAATTGGCAACCCACTCCAGTATTCTTGCCTGGAGAATCCTGGGGACAGAGGAGCCTGGTGGGCTGCCGTCTATGGGATCACACATTTCTGACACAACTGAAGCGACTTAGCAGCAGCAGCAGCAGAGAACACTGCCTAACACCTCCAGGTGAAGGTGATGGGAAAAGGTCACGAGCTGCAACTTCATTTACCTGCAGTTTTTATTGTGAGCAGGAGCACAAGGAATAGCAGATGGCACTTGGGGAAACGAGTTCCCTCTTCTGAACAGACATGGCTATCTCCCACGGCCTTTCAGGTTTTATTTTCCAGAATCCAATGAATGTATCTTCTCACCTTGGGCTACCTTCATAATTAGACTTAAATTCTAAGAAAAGCTATCAAAAGCCTCAGGCAAGGCTGGTGAGGGAGTACAGCTTCAAGTACTATTGAACTGGATGAACTGGCTTCCTTGGACTCAAGCTGGGGGAAGATGCCTGAACGACTCCCAGGCCCTTGTGGATTTCTATTCGCTGAGTAAAGATGTGAGAGCTCAGGTATCCTGTCCACTCAGAGACAGGCTGAAAAGTAATGACAGCAATATTGGCAGCTTCCTCTAGACTCCAGAGGTGGGATTTCTTTCCTTACCCCTTGAACCTGGCCCAGCCCTGTGACTTGCTATGACCAATAGAATATGGCAAAGTTGTATAAGTTCTGGAGCCCAGGCCTCAAGTGGCCTTGCAGCTCCTGCCTTTGTCCTCAGAATGCTTGTCACCACATAAGAAAGCCCAGGCTAGATGACTGAGACTGTATGGTGAGGAAGGTCAGACTGACAATCAGCATCAAGGTTCCAGGCTTGTGAGTGAGGTCATCTGAGTCCCTCCAGCCCTAGCTGGGCCACTGGCTGATGGTCCCTGCCTGCAATGAAATGTGAGCACAGGCAAGACCTGAAGAACTTCCCATCGACATACAGAATCATGAGAAACAACAAATTGGGATTTTAAGTCAGGGTCCATGGGCCATTCTGACCAGGCATGTGCTTTTCTAAATAAAGGTTTATTAGAACCACATTACGGTCATTCATTCCATATTGTCTATGGCTGCTCTTATGCCTCAACACAGAACCAAGCAGTTGTTACAGCAACCATGTGGCCCCCAAAGCCTAAGCAATTTACTCTGTTGTCCTGCATGAAACAAAAGTTTGCCTACCCATGTTTTAGCCATTAAGTGTCTTGATATGCAGTAAAAAAAAAAAAAAAAAAAAAATACAAGTTGGTGTATTAGACAGTGTTCTTTAGAGAAACAGAAGCAATCAGCTTTGGTCCATGTGGTGATAGAGGCTGAGAAGTCCCCAGATCTGCGGTCAGCAAATCAGCCCAGGAGAGATGATGGTGTAGTTCCACTCCCAAACCGACTGTCTAGAAACTTAAGAATGTGTGTTTCAGTTCAAGTTTGAAGGTGAGAAAGGACTGATATTCCAGCTCAAGTGATCAGGCAATTCTTACCATTGAGACAGTTCTACTCAGGCCTTCAACAGATTGGATGAGGCCCCTATCTTGGGGAGGGCAAGCTGCTTTATTCATTCTATCATTTCAAACATTGATCTCATCCAGAAACACCCTCTTAGACACATCCAGAATAATATTTGACCACATATCTGGGCACCCTGTGGCCCAGTCATGTTGTTGATGCATAGAATTAATCATCATAGCTGGTACCCGTATAGGTTTTATTTCAGTAACAAAAACCTAAAATTAATGACATTGGACTAGGAGGTGGACAGAAGGTGGACAGGGCACTATTAGTGAGGGCTAAAAAGAAGGTAAAGAAACAACTATTGAAGGCTAGAGAAAAGGCAACCCAGGTTATGTCCAGTGGAACAGTAGCCCCAGGCAGTCCAAACTATTAATATCACCAAGGTAATATGGAAGCTAGAAAACTATCCATGAAATTCATGGATATGGCAAAGGAAATCTCTAGATAGAATATTGAAAGTAGCAACTAGCTTCTCCTAGTTGCCTCTGACAGTGCACATGAAGAGAAAGATGAGATGAAGAACTGTTTATTTTACAAGCAGAATATAGAGGAAATATAGAGGGCTCAGGACAGATTTGATTAGAAAACAAGACTGTCTCTCATTTCAGCACACGCAAGCCTCATCCCAGCTATGAGATTCTGTATTAAGACCTCAGAAAGTTGTAAACCGTTGCCTCATAGGCTCTCTCAGCTAGCAAAGGGCTTCTGAGAATCTCAAGGGGGTATCCTATAGCAGATTCACACTCAGCCCAAAGTAGAGGCAGTGAAAGAAAGTCGCTCAGCCGTGTCTGACTCTTTGCAACCCCATGGACTGCACAGTCCATAGGATTCTCCAGGCCAGACAACTGGAGTGGGTAGTCTTTCCCTTCTCCAGGGGATCTTCCCAACCCAGAGATCAAACCCAGGTCTCCCTCATTGCAGGCAGATTCTTTGCCAGCTGAGCCACAAGGGAAGCCCATAAATACTGAAGTGGGTAGCCTATCCCTTCTCCAAGGGATCTTCCCGACCCAGGAATCAAATGGGGTCCCCTGAATTGAAGGCAGATTCTTTACCAACTGAGCTATCAGGGAAGCAAATAGAGACAGGTTTGTCTCAAAAAAGAATTGGATGTGATTTGGGGGGCACTGCAATCAGAATTATGGGAAATTCACAGAGTTTTAAAGACACTGTATTGGACCTAAAAAGGCAGAGATAGTTCAAAATGAAAAGAGCCTGTGGTCTCCCAAATTTCTATGGGAAAAAAGCAGGCAGAGAAAAAAGCTATTCAGTTGCAAAATGTGCCATGTCTAATGGGAAAGGAAGGACAACTCAAAGAGCAGAGCTAAGACTCCGAGAATGGAGCCAGGAGCTAAGGAGAAGAACCCGGTTATGGTCCCACTCTGTATGGACTGAGTATGTGTGTCCCTCCACTATCCACAACCCCTGTGTGCTGTGTTGGGGGTAGGACCTTTGGGAGACAACTGGGTTTGTTTCAGGTCATGGAGGTAGAGCTCAGTGTTGAGATCCCTTGTGAGTGGATGAAGAGATCAGAGCTCTCTCTGTCTCTGTCCAGTTATGTACAATGAGTGAGAAGGCAGCAGTCTAAAGATCAGGAAGAGAATCCTCCCTAGACGTGGAATCTGCCAGTGCCGTCTTGGACTTCTAGTCTCTAGATCTCTGAGAAATAAATGTGTGTTGTCTAAGTTTCCCAGTCTATGATATTCTATGATAGCAGCCCTAACTGAGGTGCAGTCCAAGGGAGCAGAAGGGGCCCTGATCAGGGAGTGTTCCATACTCCTGTGGTAGGAAAATTGGAAATTTGGGCCTGGCTGGATTTCAGAATGCTATGGACCAGCAAAAGCCATGTGCCTCCCACTTCTCCCCTTTTGAATAGAAATATCTACTGTGATGATCTGCTTTACCAAGTGTGTTGCAAAGTAGGGGCAGGTAACAGTTTAGTTGAGTTGTCTGATTCAAGGGGTGCTGCAACTGAAGAGCTACACCCAGGGAACTTCATCTAGGGCATCTCACCTGTATTTGCATTTAGACAACCAAGTCCCTGGACTTTGAGATTGACACTGTAATGGGATCAAATCTTTGGTCAAGTGGGAGAATGTATTTTGTGTGTAGGACCAATGAAAAGAATTATCCAGCCCCTCCTATTAGAGATAGAAGCTATTTCACCACCCCTTACACCTAAACTGGCCTTGTGACTTACTTTGGCCAACAGAATATGGCAGAAGTGACATTAAGAAGTTCCAGAACTTGATCTTCATGAGACCTTGGAGCATCCACCTTCCATCTTGGCCCACTAGTGCTCCATGATAGAAAACCCCACTTAGATATCGGAGAGAGAGGCACAGCCAACAGCCAGACCAAGGCCCCAGACATGTGAGTTAGGTCACTTTAGACTCTCCACACTCAGCTGAGAAGCCAAGTGCCTGAGGCCATATGAGCGAGCCCAGGTGAGACCAGGAAAACAACTATCCCATCAACCTACAGAGCCAAGAAAAGCAATAATTTGTGGTTTTAAGCAAATATATTGGGGGTGGTTTGTTACGCAGCAATGAATAACTGATACACTTTACAACTAATTATTTTTTATGTGCACATTCAACTGAAGGAAATTAAGGGAGAATAGCACATTTAAAGTTGCCCCCTATGGAAAAGTAATCTTTGTATACAATTTAGAACATAATACCTTTCCTTCTATTAAAATCTATCATCACCACAGGCACTATACCAAACTGAATAGAAACCCAAGATCATGAAAACAGATCAGTCTCCAATAGTTAAAAAAAAAAAAAAAAGTTCTATACCCACAAATCATCCCACTTATGTTTATAAATAAATTTATATTTGTACATATATATTAATAAAAGATGACAACAAAGACTTTCTTTCAAATTAGGAGCAAGATTTTCCATTCCAGAACCTACCTGGGGCTACCCGGAGAGACATATTTAACTCAGAAAATACTGGTTAGCCACACAAACTGGGAAAGACTATTACTCAGCTGTAACAACATAGTCACTGCAATGAAGGCAAAGAGGAATTTGGGGTCATTGTTTTAAAGCATGGCTGACTGCAACACTTGCTGCTTAGAAAATTAAAATAGAGCTTGATGTTTGAACAAAAGTCTCCATGAGTGAGTAGAGCTTTCTTCCTCTCATTGAAAAAAACATTTATATAAGCAGTGATGAATTTCCCTGTCACTACATTTGAACAGAACGAGGGCACATCAACGTCATAGGAATTTTCAGCCAACCACTTGGGGTGGGGGTAGGGGGTGGGGTGCTTGTTATGTGTTTACTGGCATCCTGCCCATGGCTGGAACTTATGTGAGTCATTTTGGTTTGTGCCTCTGTTTCTGTTTGCAAGAAGGGAGCTTCTTTCTCCCCCAGGGCTTGGCTCATTTCAACCTGTGGCTGTTCTGAGCATGCACGAGCTTACTGATAACTACGATTAAATGCCATTTCAAAAATCTTCCTGGTATTACTCATTCTTCCTTACTAGGATTCAAAGTGGAGCTCTGCTACTTACCGTGGGACCTTGGACAAGTTACATAACCTCTGAGTTTCAGTGTCTCATCCATGGAGAAAAATAATCCTTGTGCCTTACAGGATAGGTGGGAAGATTAGCAACAATATGGGTTGTCATTGTTGTTTAGTTGCTAAGTCTTGTTTGACTCTTATGTGACCTCGTGGACTGTAGCCCACTGGTCTTCTCTGTTCATGGGATTTCCCAGGCAAGAATACTGGAGGGGGCAGCCATTCTCTTCTCCAGGGGATCTTCCTCACCCAGGGATAGAACCCGCATCTCCTGCATTGGCAGGTGGATTCTTTACCACTGAGCCACCAGGGAAGCCTCAACAATATGGATACAGCACTTCTAATGGTGTTGGACATGTACAGTACTTACGGGGATTTTATGTGGACCTCAAAAGTTAACATTGCAAAACTCTCAGGAACAGTGGCTTGCACATGGTAAAAGGGTTTACTAAATAAAATAAAAATTTTTTGGATTCTTGCAATCCATAGATGTCAGACCCCAAGGAATTTACCTTTAATTATGCACATAAAGCACATGATCATTTGTGACTAAGACCAGTGGTCAAAATGCAAGTGTGCCCTGGATTCCATGCAACCTGCACATATGGGATGCCTCCTGTATGCACCGTGTTAGGCACCTAGGAGAGCTCAGGGGAGGATGGAGCAGCAGAGGAAAGCTTAGCCAAGTGTCACCTGAGTTTTCTAAGATAATCTCTGTAGACTATTGGTGTTGCCCACTCAGCTTATTAGCCCATGTGGTGGTGGTTTAGTTGCTAAGTCATGTCGGACTCTTGCAACCCATGGACTGTAGCCCGCCAGGCTTCTCTGTCCATGGGATTCTCCAGGCAAGAATACTGAAGTGGCTTGCCATTTGCTTCTCCAATGTTGGATCTCCTTGCAGTCCAAACAACTCTTAAGATTCTTCTCCAACACCACAGTTCAAAAGCATCAGCTCTTCAGCGCTCAGCTTTCTTTATAGTCCAATTCTCACATCCATACATGACTACTGGAAGAACCATAGCTTTGACCAAATGGACCTTTGTTGACAAAGTAATGTCTCTGCTTTTTAATATGCTGTCTAGGTTGGTCATAGTTTCTCTTCCAAGAAGCAAGCGTCTTTTAATTTCATGGCTGCAGTCACCATCTACAGTGATTTTGGAGCCCAAGAAACTAAAGTCTGTCACTGTTTCCATTGTTTCCTCATCTATTTGCCATGAGGTGATGGGACTAGATGCCATGATCTTAGTTTTTTGAATGTTGGGTTTTAAGCCAGGTTTTTCACTCTCATCTTTCAATTTCATCAATAGGCTCTTTAGTTCTTCTTCACTTTCTGTCATAAGGCTGGTGTCATCTGCATATCTGAGGTTATTGATATTTCTCCCAGCAATCTTGATTCCAGCTTGTGCTTCATCCAGCCCAACATTTAGCATGATGTACTCTGCATATAAGTTAAATAAGCAGGGTGATAATATACAGTCTTAACATACTCCTTTCCCAGTTTGGAACCAGTCTGTTGTTCCATGTCCCGTTCTAACTGTTGCTTCCTGATCTGCATACAGATTTCTCAAGAGGCAGATAAGGTGGTCTGGTATTCCCACCTCTTTAAGAATTTTCCACAGTTTGTTGTGATTCAAACAGTCAAAGTCTTTGGCATAATCAGTAAAGCAGAAGTAGATGTTTTTCAGGAATTCTTTTGCTTTTTCTATGATCCAATGGATGTTGGCAATTTGATCTCTGGTTCCTCTGCCTTTTCTAAATCCAACTTGAACATCTGGAGGTTCATGTACTGTTGAGGCCTGTCTCGGAGAATTTTGAGCACTACTTTACTAGCGTGAAGGTGAGTGCAATTGTGCAGTAGTTTGAACAGTCTTTGGCATTGCCCTTTTTTGGGACTGGAATGAAAACTGACCTTTTGCAGTCCTGTGGCCACTGCTGAGTTTTCCAGATATGCTGGCATACTGAGTGCAGCGCTTTCACAGCATCATCTTTCAGGATTTGAAATAGCTCAATTGGAATTCCATCACCTCCACTAGCTTTGTTCATAGTGATGCTTCCTAAGGCCCACTTGACTTTGCATTCCAGAATGTCTTGCTCTAGGTGAGCGATCACACCATCATGGTTATCTGGATCATGAAGATCCTTTTTGTATAGTTCATCTTTGTATTCTTGCCACCTCTTCCTCTTTGTCCTTTATTGTGCCCATCTTTGGATGAAATGTTCCCTTGGTATCTCTAATTTTCTAGAAAATTAGACCTGGATATCTGTACATTTATCAGGAACTCTGACATTTCTTAAGCTGTGCTTTGGAAGACTGGTTTTGGGGGACCACCAAGACAGTCACACTGAAAGACTGAAAGAGAAGGGGATGAAGTGGGATGAAGTGGGAAAAGAAAACGGAGCATAGATGACATGGGAGGGCAGTGTTCTTTTTTAAAAATTCTTATTGGGTGATAGTTGGACTTCCCAGGTGGCTCAGTGCTAAAGAATCCTCCTGCCAATGCAGGAGACTTGGGTTTGATCCCTGGGTTGGAAAGATCCCCTTGAGTAGGAAATGGCAGCCCACTTCAGTATCCTTGCCTGGAAAATTCTATGGACAGAGGGATCTAGCTGGTTACTGTCCATCAGGTCACAAAGAGTGGAACACAGCCGAGCGGCTGAGCACGCGCAGAGTGTGGTTGCTTCACGATGTTGAGCTCTCGCGTACAGCAGAATGAATGGGCCACACACATACACGTGCCCCTCACTCCTGGACTGCATTCCCACTCTGATCAGTGCAGAGCATTAGGTAGAGCCCCTGTGCTATGCAGTACGTTCTTGTATCTGTCTTGGAGTTTTTAAAAATGGGTCATTTATGTCTGTGTACGTGTGTGTGTTGATTTGCAGTGTACATTTTTCGTTAATGTATCCTTTACTGTCGAGCTTGGCAAAAAAAAAAAAAAAAAAAAAATGTGAAGCCATGTCCTAAAATACATTTATCAAAATTGCTTGCTACTAAGAATCCCCAGGGAACTTGTTAGAAATACAGATTCCTATGGCCCTGGCCGGTCATTCCAACTGGGTCAGTTTGGAATGGGGCAGGAATTTCCTGCATTTCTCCTCTGCCCTTATTTTCTTTAAATAACAGGTACCCTGTGATTCTTATCATCATCAAGTATGTGGGGAATGGCGGGGAGGGGTGCACACTCTGGCCCTAACTCCGCACAGCTTTGTTTTTGAGAAAAAAGGAGCTGGCAAAGAAGGCTAAGTGCTCAGCGAAATTGGTATTCAGAGTGGGAAAGCTGCAAAATCATGATAGATTAAAAGCCAATGGGTGAAGGAGTGAGGAGTGGTGAGCTTGCTGTCCATGACCCTGACCTGTCATGCCCCTTCTTTCAACCTGCATCTCCTGGGACTACCAAAGGCCCTTGAAGACCAGTTCGTTTCATTCCTCTACACCTTTTATGTATAGAAACGGACACTGACTCTCTGGCATCAACAGCTCGGGAGGCAGAGAGAGACTTTGAACCCGCGTCCCTCCGACGCAGCGCCCGGCTCTTCGGTTCTCAGTGTCCTCTCTGGGATGCTAGCCCTTCCCAGCTGACTTCTACTACCCTATCTCCTCAGCTTGCTGGCCGTGTCCTTTTGACCTTTTGCAGCCTCTGTCATTCTCCATGGTGACAGAAAATACTCTCAGATAGCGAGGAAGGAGAGAGGCCCATCTCTGCTCACCCTGACCTACCAGGAGATTAGCTTGGTGCTCGGGAGCTGCTGGGAGAAATGTGACTCTTCATCTCGTCCATGCTCCCCTGCCCCAGGGTTCTTATCGAAACACCAAGGAGGGAGGCAAGTCTTCAAGGAGATTCAGGGCCTCCCCTGTGGGATGCAGCCATTACTTATCATGATGTAAAACAAAACCCTGGCTTGGGCACAGCCCAGAAACCTCTTCCTGATCTTCCTTGCCTGCAGGAGAAAGCTCCATCCCCATCCCACAGAGGCTTGAGCAGGGAGCAAGAGGGCCTGGCCCTAGCTCTGCATCCTGCCTGGAGGACCAGCTGCCCTTCTGGGTGAGGGCTTAGGAGGGAAGGGAGGCTTAGAGGAGCCCCTGGGACCCCATGGTTCAGGGGTTTGACCCCTGGGATTTGATAGGAAAGTTGTTTGCCACCCACCAGGGCCACCAGGAGGGAAAGACTCAGGGTCCGGGCACCCTCTCTCAGAAAATGACCCTTGTCCCTCTTTCCATCTGTCTGCATGAAACCTTCACTTGGAAGTGTGATTTGGCTGAGTAGAATAGTGAAGAGGATGTTTAGGGAAAATGTCAAATTGAGGTTAAATTAAACTTTTCAAATTAAATGTTAAACCACTAACATCCACTAAGTGTGTGTTTGTGCATGAGCGAGAGGGAGAGAGAGAGAGAGATTGTTTGGGAAAAGTGGCTTGGAGTGCAGAAAGAGCTGTTATCTGAGAATGAGACCACACAGGCATGAGTCTTGGCTTTATCGCGTCCACCAGCCTCTGAGCCTCAGGTTTATTCTTCTCTGAAGTGGGGGAAATGACAGAGGGCATCTTGGATTCAACAAAGCTTGAGTCATCCCTACCACATGCCAGACAACACGTGGGAACTTTTCACATATGTGAACTTAATGCAGGATCTCACATAATTCCATTTGGTGGAGATGTCACCCATTCGTGGGTATGCGTATGGAAAATGAGTTTCAGGGATTTTCATGAGGTAGCAGACTGGATCTCCTGGATGGTACATCTCCGCTGCACCATGGTTGCCCCAGACTTGTGTTAAGACTATACATCATTCATTCATTCACTCACTCATTCATTCAATTCAGATACTTGTCGAGTGCCTATACTATGCCAGGCACTGTTCTAAGTTGGGGATTCATTGGTAAATAAGACAGATAAGGTCCCTGCTATGGTCTAGAGAAGAAAGGTTATAAACAGATAATAAGGCTTAAGGCAAGAATAAAATAAAATGGAGCAATAGAATGCCCTGAATAAAATAAAATGGGGCAATAAAATAAGAGTGAATTCAAAGGCCATTACTTAGAAGGGACATGGCCTCCTTCAGAACAATATTATTAAAACACAGTCTGGATCCTTCTGCCTTTAAGGGACAAATGTGCTCTGCCAAGTGTCCAGAGACTCTGGAAGCTTATCTTTATAACCACTCCAAGCTGCTTGGTGCCTCTCCCAGGCATTTTGTACACTGTGATAACTGTGTGTCTTCATCTTCAAAAGAAGATCAGATAATGAGATTGAGAGGCCACCAGACAAAACAAAATACATGGTTTTATGCCAATTTGAACTCAGTTTAGAAAGAAACATAAGCCATCATCTAAATAAACCCTGTTTTTTTTCTAAATGAACAGTCGTGTGTGTGTGTGTGTGTGTGTGTGTGTGTGTGTGTGTGTGTGATGTTTCTTCCAATTAGCACAAGACGCTCTGTGGCCCGAACCCATTGATGAGTTTTGGTGTCATCGGTCCCCCCACAGCCCCTTCTCCGGCCATTACAGCCTATCTATTGCCACTGGGATCTAGAAAGAATTAATCAAGAGCTGAGGATCGAGGACATCATGATCTTGGTGGGGAAGGTGGGGCAGGGGGGGCGGTACTCAGCTGAACTCTGGCCCCCAGTTGCCGAGTCAGATTCACTCCCTTCTCAGACCCTCCCCAAGGCTACCAAGCCTCATGCCTGTCCTTACTCAGGAGCAGAAAAGAGCTCTTAGCCACTTGCCAAACTGGGGGCCCACCTCTCATTGTCTTCAGCCTTGTTCACTTATGATTCATGTTATTTCCGAGCTCAGTTGTTCAGTTGTGTCTGACTCCATGTGACCGTATGGACTGAAGCCCGTCAAGCTTCTCTGTCTATGGAATCTTCCAGGCAAGAATACTGGAGTGGGTTGCCATTTCCTTCTCCAGGGATCGAGCCCACTTGTCCTGTGGCTCCTGCTAATTTCCATGGCCCCAGCTAACACAAAAGGCAGCCTGGCGCTCGCTTTCCTGCACTGGCTCCCATAACCTCAGTGTGCACTGCTGACGCTGCAGAGATTTTTCATGCTAGATAGGACCTGAGAAATCTTGTTGCTCAGCAGTTTGATTTGACTTATGCATTAATTATTTAATTACTTAATGGGGTTTTGGCCACCAAGACCTTTGTTGAAACAAAATTTTGCAGAGTTCCAAAATGTAAAACAGATATTAGCGGGTTGGGGGCCCAGAGTCCCTCCTCCTGGGCCCCCTTCTCCCTGCTGCAGCCTCTAGAGAGACCCTCAAAATGCCCCAGCTCTTCCCAGGAGCCCCGTCTGGAAAACGCCCATCTCCTTCCAATCCCCTCCAGTTCCAAAAGGGCCGGGGCCCAGTGAAAGCTCCCCTTTGCAGTGGCCAGTTGCTAGGAAATAGGTGAGTGATTCATTCAGTGCAGAAAGTAAAAGGAATAGCAGTGGAATAGGGAGGTGGCTAGTGTGGGAGGGTCATGGCAGAATTGGGGGGTTGGCCCGAGAAGTGGGATCCTCCGGGTTAGAAGAAAGCCGTGATCCGATTGCCAAGGAGCTCCACGTGCGCGGCACACGAGCGCCGGGAACTCGCCGAGTGAGAGCCGTGATGACAGCTCAGTAATACATTCATCCCCAGGTGCTCTTTGGCGTGTTAGGGGGTTTGATATTTTTATTTAACTGGAAGCGGTCGATCTGGTGCATGTGAGGCAAGGAGGCTGGGTCTGCTGTTGGCCGCCCTGTTGGTTGTGTCTCCCCTCCCCACCGAGAGGGTTCCTGGCCTCTGAGTGCTACAGGCAGGGCGCCAGCGTCACTCTCGCCTCATCCTGAGATGCTCTGGGCTTCATCTTAGTTTAACAACCTCTTGGAAAGGGTTTGGTCCTGCGTCTCAGTGCAAGAGAGACAGACTGAAGGAAAGTACACTGGGCTGGGAGGCGATCTGTGGGGGTGAGACAGCTGTGTGCCCCAGGTAAGTTTCTTAACCTCTCTGGGCCCTTATGTAAAATGAGGTTGACAGCAATAGTGTTTATCTCGCAGAATCAATGTGAGGACCACAGGAGGCAAACCTATAAGGTGTTTAGAACAGGAGCCCAGTGAAAATGAATTGTTCTTACTACTCCTGCCTCAGGCCTAGTGAGTCCCCTTCCCCCACTTCTCAGTAAAGGAGACCAAAATTGCCTGAACATTTAACTGCAGGTAGGGTTGCCTTCTGAAGATCATTTGGAAGAATTCAGTGGAGAAAATTCTACTGCTGGCTCCCATGCAAGTGCCCGGTGCTGTCCGCCGAGTGCTTTGTCTGCATTTTGTCATTTAACTCTCACACTAGCCTTATGAGACTGGACGCAAAAATTCTCTTTCTCTTTCGGAGATGAGGAAGCCAAGGCTTGGGGAATTTCAGGAATTTGCCCACAGCCACAGAGCCAGCAAACAGGGAAGCCAGGACTAAAATCCGAGGATTTGATTCTTCTGGATTTCTGTTTGCCTGTTGTCTTGCTTCCCTTTGATTTTGATGTTTATTATTTTTTAAATATTCATTTTTATTTATGTATTTGTTCCGGGTCTTAGTTGCAGCACACAGGAGCTTCATTAAAGCATGCAGGATCTTTAGCTGTGGCATGTGGGATCTAGTTCCTCAACCAGGGATTGAACCCAGCCACTGGACTACCACGGAAGTCCCCCTACTCCTTCGATTTTACTATGTAGAGGACATAGGTACCAAGGATCACAATGGATGCTGTTGGAACAACTCAAAGGCACAAGTCAGGGTGGGGTCCAAACACAGGCTTGTGATTCAGGGATGCAGAAGCAGCCTACCTGCCCCCTGCCACTTCAGAGCCCCAAGGATCACTCTAGGGGGCAGGAGTGCTGGGAAAAAGTGGCAATGAGCCAGGCTGGGACACCTTCTTCAAGACAACTTAATGATTTAATCTTGTGGATTCTGAGATGGAGAGCGTGCTTTGCTGTGAACCAGCTGTGTGACGTCCAGAATTCCTCCTAACCTCCCTGCAGTTTAGTTTTTTCCTAAAAAAAAAACAAAACAAAAAAAACCAAAAAACCGACTGGGAATAATAATTCCTGGCATAGAATATGGGGTCATAAAGTCTTCTTCCACTAAATACCGGAGGTATGCTGCAGGTTTTTGTAATGCGTGTGTACTGTCCATTACCTATGCCTTCCAGTACTGTGAGAACTGCAAGTTCAATGAGTAGGAAAACACCAGAGAACCTCACCGATCAATCCTTGAGGAACTGATTAGGATTAATTCCTAATTAACGAGGAATTTATTTTGGCGAGACGGATTTTTTAGTGTCACCATAGAAACTCTCCAGGTGGGAAACCCTCATTTTTGAGTAGCAAGAATATGATCTTGTTGAATGTTGAACCACAGCCGCCCTTTGGATGGAAGAGGGAAGGAAGCTCAGAGGTGTTGAGCTCAATTCTGAGGACCAGTCACCTGCCTGTAAGTGGCCGAATGCAGACTTGGTCGCTGGTGTGTCTGCGGACACTCCGATATTTTCATGACACCATGTGATCCTGCTGGGGCTCTGGCCATTGATAAAAAGAAATAGCGAAGCGGATCTGATGGCTTGGTGCTTGTCCATCTTCTTCAGCCTGTATCCCGCCTTAGCACTGTGACTGGCACTTGCAGCCTCTCGGGATCTTGGTTAAATGTGTCCCAGAAAGAAATGTCCAGCACTGCTCAAGTCTCTCTCCTGACCATACCCACCAGAGTGGTTCCTGGGTCGCCCTGAGGAGGCAGTTTGTCAGGTTCCTTTGGCCCACCTGACTGATGCACCCATCTGTGGCTGCCAGGCAGACAGTTCCCCAGGAATCCTCATCCACATAGCAGCCGAGTCTTTATACAGAGAAGCGTCTCTCCCAGCTCAGCCTCTGCAGATGGGCTGCTAATCCAGCTCTCCCTGCCAACGGGCCGACTCTACGGTTGATTAGGGTAATGAGGCTTATGCAGGCTTCCTCTATCCCTCCCCATCTTCTTGGCTCTGAAAGTTAGCCCACTGTCTATCAATACTGTCTGGCACCAGAAGAAAGCCCCTCTCCCTTCCTGCACCCAGCATCTGGTTGCCTGGAAACCGGGACAGAAGCCTCGAGCATCTTAGGTTTCTTTTTAATTTCCCTGCCAGGTCCTGAAAAGCAAGCAGTGTTTGGAAGCAGAACCTTTGCACTGTGTAGACTTGCCTTAACCTTGCCCGGGATGATTTCATCAACCTGCGTAAATATGATGCGAAGCGGCAGAACAGCCACTCCAGGCTCAGTGTCATTTGGTTATCGGGGCACAAAGTCATAATTAACAGTGAAAGCTGAAGATGGATTGTTTCAGAGGGAGCCAGGACGAGGCTTAACTAGTGCACGTCTGTGTGTGTGAGTGTGGTACGTGCGTCCAGGCACATGTGTTGAAATTGGCAGCTTTGTGAATTGCAGCCTGCTGTAGCCACATGTAGAAAGGAAGAGAGGTTTTTCTTTTTCCAAAAGAACAAAAGCCCATCTTGAAAATAAATGTCTTTCAAAAGTCACACAATTCGGGGAAAGGCTCCAAGGCTGGTTGTCTCACCCTCAGCCTGTGTTTCAACAGCAATGCAAACCATCTTCAGAAAAGGGCCAGGCAGAGGTGAGGATTTAAAAAGTCACAAATGGAAGAACGCCCCCCACCCCCAACCAATCCTTTGGCTTAACACTGAGAGGGCCTACCAGAGTTTAGGACTAAACTTGGCACCCCGCACTTTGAATGTGTCTTGGCTCACGCCACCTGGAAGCTGTGTGTTCAGGACACTGAGAGGCATTCCTTTTGGGGTGAATGGGCTGGGGCTTTCTGTCTTGTCAAGGCTGCCCTGTGTTTCTTGCCCAAAACAAGAAATCTTTTGTAGAACCACTCAATCAGACCCCATTGAGCTAGCCACTTCCTAGGGATTATGAGCTAAGCTTCTTGCCTCTGGCTACCCTCTTGCCACCATAAATGGTGTCCCATTTTACAGATGAGAATGGAGAGACCCAAAGTGGCCAAGCATCTTGCCTGAGGTTATGCAGCTAGTAGGCAGTGCAGTCAAATCTGAACCACAGAGCTTACTCAGGAATCGTTAAAAGAAACATTTTATCTGACTTCCTGAACCTAAAGATCTTTCAAGGAGATACTGGCTCTTCAAGCCGACAGTCTCTTGGAAAATTCTTATCACTCCATGAATAAATTGAAATAGAGCTAATAATAGATAGGTATGTGGCATGTCTGGAAAGATCTATGTGCCATATCTTGCTAGAGTTTTTTTTAAGGATGCCTTAATGTACTTTTTGCCAAGAGGTTGAAGTGTGGAATATTTTCACTAGATAACTAAACCCTAACCGTGTTTCCTCATCCCGTTAATTTCCTGGACTTCCTTTGTCTCTGTGTTTTGGGGAGTCCTGTCTGTTTTGCGATATTTCCCTCAACACTGGTTTCTCTCCTTGTTTGAAGAATATTTTAGAGACAAGCATTTGAAGACAAGGACTCATATGCTTTCCCCTGATCAGTGGAGGCAGAGTTGCCAATATTCAGCCTCAACAAGTTGCCAATATTCAGCCTTGGGTTCAAATCTTGACTCAAATCTTGACTCTGCCAGTTTCTTGCCTGTATGACTTGGAGCACCAGGATAACCCATCCAAGCCTCAGTTTATAATCTGTGAAGTGGGCGTGATAATGGTCCTGAGTTATTATAAAGAAGAATTAATGGGTAAAGTGATAAGCACTGTTCCTAACAAGTAGAGACTCAATAAAGAGGAGCCACTGCTATTATTCTATTATCAACAGGGAGGTCATGGGGTAGACTAAGGTTATGGGATAAATCAGGACCAAAAATTAGAAATTCCTAATCCTTGGAAGAGGCCCTCCTGATACAAACAGTTTTGTCACTGATCCTGGTCTCATGACTCCTATAGTCTTTAAATTTTTAAAATACTTTAAAAATAGTTCTGACCTGGAGGAAAATATCTTCATAGCCCCGTTAGTACAGACAGATGTTATACACGTAAAGTGAGCCTTGTGCTATGTGCTCAGTCATGTCCAACTCACTGCAACCCCATGGACTAGAGCCCTCCAGGCTCCTCTGTCCATGGGATTTTCCAGGCAAGAATTCTGGAGTGGCCTGTCATTTCCTCCTCCAGGGCATCTTCCCAACCCAGGGCCTGAACCCTCATTTCCTGAGTCTCCTGCATTGGCAGGCGGATTCTTTACCACTGAGTCACCTGGGCATGTGGTAAGGTCCATGTTTGAAGTCACCACACTGGATTTCAGTGAAAGAATTTGAAATAGCCTTAAAGGAAAAAAATAAAATAAAATAAAATAGAAAATCTACCACAGAAGCCTCACAGAGAAATATTCCTTCTGCTAGTTCCCGTTCATTCAAAGGTAGCAAGAAATGAGGTGACTGTGTTAAGAGCTGGAAAGCTGTCACTGCTAGGGGATCAGGTCTTCTGATTTCTGTGTACAAAGCAAACCTTTAACATTCGTGACCATTTTTCATCTTTTCAGCCTTTGTGGTTTCCTGGACAAAGGTTAATTGGGCCCCAATGTGTATCAGGGAGGGTGTTAAGCATTAAGGGATACAACCCACATAAGAAACAGACCCTCCCCTTTCCAAAGGTTTGTTTGCGGGCCCAGCTGCCTTCTCACCCATCCCTGTGGATTCTGCTAAGCCTTCTCATCTGATCCAGCTCTCCTCAATGCCCTGGCCTCACACAGTGGGGACCGGGCAGGAATTTACACCTCTGTGTTTTTGGCCGGGATCGGATTCTAGGGCTGTGAAAGGCTCCATCCAGCTTGCCTGCTCCCACTGTCTCTCCTCCAGGACCCTCATCACCTTGAGCCCCCACTGTACCTGTTACACCTTGCCCCTGACCCATCCCTAGAGCTCAGTAGAAAGATAACCATCTTTCCATAGAAAGATAACTCTTCTTGCCTTTGTCCTTTCAAATTCTCTCTTATCTTCCCCACCCCAACCTCTCCCAGATAAACCCAGCTCAGCAATCTGCAAAGAGGATAACTTCCTATGTTTCCCTTCGCAGGAAACTGTAGTGGAGCGTTAGTCACTCAGTCGTGTCCGACCCTTTGCGACCCCATGGACTGTGGCCCACCAGGCTCCTCTGTCCACCGGATTCTCCAGGCAAGAATACTGGAGTGGATTGTCATCCCCTTCTCCAAGGATCGAACCTGGGCCTCCTGCATGGCAGGCAGATTCTTTACCATCTGAGCTACAGGGAAATCCGCAGGAAACTGATTTGCATTTTAATGCAAGTTTCCTGGAACCTCAAAGACCATTAGAGACACCGAAAGGATTGAGTCTAGGCGCCTCAGCCTAACACATCTGGGCTCATAATTTTAAACATATGGTTTGTTTCAGATCAGGCCATCCACCAGCCGGCTGCTCCATTCCTGCCAGCCTTCCCCTCAGCCGCTCACTTAGCACCTTCTCCGCACAGCTTCCCATTCTTCAAAATAAAAGCAGTTGTCCTTGCTGCCGCTGGGGGAGGAGCTTTGGATGAGCTGGCAATGATAACAGCTGGGGTTCCAACCATAAGCCCTCTTTGCTCTCATTGTCTCTGATTCTCAGAACCTGAGAACTGTGGGTCACTGCTCCACTTGACGGAGGGAAACACTGAGGGTGCAGAAGGACTCAGTACCTGATCTGAAGTCATATAACTAGAGGCGAAGCCAAAATTCAGATCCAGGGTCACATGATTTTTATCCACCACACTGTACCTCTGACCTGGATAGCAGAGACCTTGAGAGCTTTAGACAGTTATTAGGAACCAGGCACTGGGCTTTCCATGCATTTGCATCTGATTGTCCAGAGAATCAAATGTGGAGGCACTAACCTCACACTCATGATAAAATGAGGAAATGGAGAATTTGAGTAACCTGCCAACGCCAAGGGTAAGGGCGATGCACCCTGTGCCTAGCCACCACTTCTTGTTCTTTACAGTTGACTCACTGTGACTTTTGGCAAGTCCCTAACCTCTGGGGGAGGAGGGGACTTTTCTCGTCTGACAAATGCAGTCATTGGCCTGGAAAATGGCTAAGGTCCCTCCTACGGTCTCCACGCGGACAACCCTATGATGAGATGGGGAAGCGGAGCCAGGCTGGCCAGCCTCCCGTCTGTACTCCTAGGGTTTATTTACGCTCTGTGTCTCTGGCGACAACAGCTAGGCCATATGGGCTGCCCTGGTACAGGACGGGCTCAGTGACAGCCCCGGGGAGGCGAGGTTCTGCTGCCCCTGAGGTAGGGAATCTGGTCCTCCGTGGTGCTGGCCTGCTGGGGGATCGCAGTCCCTCTCTGCACCCTGGACAGGTACCCGTGGGCAGCTGCTCTGGCAAAGACAACCCCACAGGGCAGAATCTTCGCTGGCTGGCTCTACTGCTTTTATTGCTTCATTATCTCTCAAGTCAAAAATCATGAGGGCTGCAGTTTTGGCTGCAATCTGATAATTTGCCAGCTCTCAGGGGCTCAGCTCTGGCTGAACCAAGCAAATTACACTCTTCTCGCCTTTCTCGAGCACCATCTTATTGCACATGCCCAGAGCTTACAGATTAAAGATACTCTTTTCTTCGTTGTCCCCAGTTCCATCAATAGCACTGCTGTATTGTAAGGAGATGGAGTATTAGGGGAAATTTTGTAAATCCTAACGCGTCGTGCTCACATTCATTGCTTTTTGGTTTGTTTGCTGTTGTTGCTGTCAAGGAAAAATGCCCCCCTGCCCTGAACACTCTGAAGCTGAAGGCTCAAGATTTAATCTGCAGGGCCCCATGGATAGTACTTAGTTCAGTTCAGTTCAGTCGCTCAGTTGTGTCCAACTCTTTGCGACCCCATGAACTTCAGCACGCCAGGCCTCCCTGTCCATCACTAACTCCCGGAGTCCACCCAAACCCATGTCCATTGAGTCGGTGATGCCATCCAACCATCTCATCCTCTGTTGTTCCCTTCTCCTCCTGCCCTCAATCTTTCCCAGCATCAGGGTCTTTTCCAATGAGTCAGCTCTTTGCACAGGTGGCCAAAGTATTGGAGTTTCAGCTTCAACATCAGTCCTTCCAATGAACACCCAGGACTGATCTCCTTTAGGATGGATTGGTTGGATCTCCTTACAGTCCAAGGGACTCTCCAGAGTCTTCTCCAACACCACAGTTCAAAAGCATCGATTCTTCAATGCTCAGCTTTCTTTATAGTCCAACTCTCACATCCATACATGATCACTTAACAGATTGCTTATAGATCATGTGTTAGCTCTCCCAGAGTCTGAGCTAAAGGGAGTGGGCCTGCTTTCACAGTAATGTACATAGATGAGCTGGCTTTTGAGCCCATGACAAGTGCTGAGGGCACAGTGTGACATCTTTACAGAATGGTAAATCTTGCTTATTTTCCTGAACTAGGTTAAAGGACTACTTCATTTCCAAATCCTCCAGCAATACCTGGAAAAACTATTGGAAATTTGTTTCAAAGACTTGGGATCGTCCCAACACTTCTGTTTTTAAAAGGTTGAAAACACCAGGAGAGTTGTTTTTCTTTCTCTGTGAAGAGGAGGAGTTCCATCTTGTAATCATGTTGTTGAAAAGACAGACAGAAAGACAAGAAAAGGAGAAAAGGGTGAAGAAAAAAAAACTGCATCTGGCCTAGAGAGGCACCCACACCAGACATCACACCGGCTCTGTTTCTCTTCCAGGTGGGGCGCCCTTTCTTCTCTCCCAGAGCTTGTGGTTTACCCCCAGAGGTGCTGAGCAGCTGTGCCCGGGGCACCTTCTGGACTGTATCACATACAAGGGACAAAGTATGTTAACAGCACAAGTAATTGCAACTGCAGTGATTATCCCTAGTGAACCTGATCTTGCGGCAGCCTGATCGCTGGAACCTCCTTCACACAATCCAGAAACGCAGCCTGCAGCCCCGTGTCACCTTGTGCTGTGGGCCTAGATTTGACGGCGATGATGAGATTAGCACTGTTTGCTTAGTTTCGTTTTGGATTTGTGCTAGCTCATATAAGATCAGCCTCGTTTGATGGTTGCAAGATTTTTTCCAGTGACGGCTCTTGGAAATCACTTGAAAAGGCTGACTCTAAGGTTCTGTGTATGCCCAGGATCAGGGGGGCAGTGAGGAGGAGAGGAGGGAGCAGGCAGGACCAGCCTGGGCAGCCAAGCCTGGGGAAGGGGTAAGGCACACAGCTGGGCCAATCGGCTCACAGATGGGTGAAAGGATACGGTCCCCACCATCCAGGAGCGGGCCGACAATCAAGTACATTGCAATCATGGCTAGAGTGGAGTTTTGTATAAAAAACAGTGGGAACATAGAAGTATGGGGGTCTGAATGGGTCCAGGGGATCAGGGAGAGGGTCAGGGGGAGGTTGCCCACAACCAGATGGACAAGTGATGAGGGCTTATTAAATAATTGTAGCGCCCACCATTTACCGTGCACTTGCTAAACGCCAGGTGCTGTACTAGCAATACAGGGTAAAATAGCACAGTGCAGCCGGGGAAGGCAGTGGCACCCCACTCCAGTACTCTTGCCTGGAAAATCCCACGGATGGAGGAGCCTGGTAGGCTGCAGTCCATGGGGTCGCTAAGAGTCAGACACGACTGAAGCGACTTAGCAGTAGCAGCAGCATAGGGCAGCATATAGTGCAGCGAGTACTGTGTGGCGTAGGACAGTGCAGTGCAACGCAACCTCTTATAGTAAGGTTCAGCGTGGTATGGTGTGGCGTAGGACAGTGCAGTGTAACACAACCTCTTATAGTTAGGCTGAGTGTGGTATAGTGTAGGGTAGGACAGTGCAGTGCAACACAACCTCTTATAGTTAGGCTGAGTGTGGTATGGTGTGGCGTAGGACAGTGCAGTGTAACACAACCTCTTATAGTTAGGCTGAGTGTGGTATGGTGTGGTGTACTTGGCATAGTGGAGCGCAGTGCAGTAAAGTGGAGTGGAGTGGAGAATGGTAGAGTATAAGGTAGGGCCATACAGTGCCGTAGGGTACAGTAGAGTATACTATATAGTGCAGCTTAGTAGAGCATAATAAAGTATAGTATAGGACAGTACAGTATCATATACTATAGCACAGCTTAGTAGAGCATAATAAAGTATTGTATGGTATAGTACAGTACAGTACAGTATGAAAGTGAAAGTCGCTCAGTCGTGTCCGACTCTTTGTGACCCCAGGGAGTTCTCCAGGCCGAAATACTGGAGTGGGTAGCCTTTCTCTTCTCCAGGGGAACTTCCCACCCCAGGGATCGAATCTAGATCTCCTGCACTGCAGGTGGATTCTTTACCAGCTGAGCCACGAGGGAAGCCCCACAGTATAGTACAGTACAGTATCATATACTATATACAGCTTAGTAGGGTATAATATAGTATGCTATAGTACAGTACAGTATAGTACAGTATCGTATACTATATACAGCTTGTTGCTACTGCTAAGTCACTTCAGTCGTGTCCTACTCCTGGCAAGCCCATGGATTTCCCAGGCAAGAGTACTGGAGTGGGGTGCCATTGCCTCCTCCAATATACAGCTTAGTAGAGTATAATATAGTGCAGTACAGTTTAGTGGAGTATAGTGTACTGCCGTGCAGTATGGTATGCTATCATATACTATAGTAGGGTTTAGTGGAGTATAATATAGTATAGTGTCGTGCAGTATAGTCTAGTACAGTAGCATATACTATATACAGCTTAGTAGAGTATAATATACTATGGTATAGTATAGTACAGTATAGTCTAGTACAGTATCATATACTATATACAGCTTAATAGAGTATAATATAGTGCAGTACAGTTTAGTGGAGTATAATATAGTGCCGTGCAGTATGGTACGGTATCATATACTATAGTGCGGCTTAGCAGAGTGTAATAAGGTACAGCCTAGCCTAGTATATGGAGTGGCGTAAAGCGCGGTGTGGTATGTATAGTGCCGCACAGCAGATACAGTGCAACACTCGTAGAGAGTGGCACAGTGCCGGGGAGAAGGATGCAGCCTGGTTGGTGCAGTTTGCCGCAGTATCGCGTGGTGTGGGACAGCACAGTGCCGCCCAGTGTGATATAGTGTCACATAGCATGAGGGCGGAGCCAGGACTTGACCCAGACAGGTAAGTCCCCACGGCCAGCCCTCTGACCACTGCTGACTATTGTGTGCTTTTCGTTGCACGGCCGTAGTCCCTGGAGGGGGACAGCAGGCGGGCATGAGAGGGGCACTGGCCACAATTGGAGGACGTCTGAGGTTGGCATCCTAGATGACAGCCACGGCCTCTTAGCTGTCCCCTCTCCAGGCCCTGCCAGCCAGGCACACAGCCTCACAGTGCAGGCGATAGGAAGCCTCCTGCTCAGCTGGGTCTCTGCAGCGCCCTCCTCGCAGGCCATCGGCTTTGCTGGAAGAACACCGGTAGCTTCAGTTCCATTCCCCTGAGGGTGGAGGCATGAAGGGTCAGCCTCCTGCCTCTCACCCTTAACCCTGAGCAGTCGGGGGAGGGCCCGGAGTCCGAGGTGGGGAGGGGTCTGCCACCAGGTCTGATCCCCTCCAGCATCGCGGCTTGGACACTGGAACATTCTTGTCCCTGGCTTCTCCTGGGCTGTAGCAACTGGAGGAGATGGGCTGTTAGAAAATGAAAAATGAGGTGCAGAAGCCATTTTCCTCATGGACTCCGGCCCCAGGAGTCTTTACTTTGGATGCAGGTCCTTGTCTGTTCTGTTCTTAATTTATTCTCACGGATCTGCCCAAGTGTAGTTAAAGTTCATGGAAAGGAAGATAGTGGAGAGCAGGGAGCCGAGGGCCCGAGGTGCTGCCAGGGAGCGGCAGACAGACCTGGAGGTGTGCAGGCTGGGGCTCCTGACCTGCCTTTTGCTGGAAGTAATGGTTCTACACAAAATAGTCATCCTTAGAGGGACACGTGGCTGTGCCCACAAGTCCGGGGAAGCAGGGCTGGCCCTACCTGCCCACGCCCTGGGAGAGCTCTGCCTTTGACTCCCTCTGACTAGCTTCATCCTGAGTCCTTCAAAATGTGCAGGAGAAATGTTTAAGTGGGGTCCACAGTCAAAGAGGCCACCAGTGCCACCTGATGCAAAGAGCTGACTCACTGGGAGAACACCCTGGCACTGGGAAGGATTGAGGGCAGGAGGAGAAGGGGGTGACCGAGGATGAGATGGTTAGATAGCATCACCAGCTCAATGGGCATGAATTTGAGCAAACTCTAGGAAACGCAGAGAGACAAAGAAGCCTGCCGTGCTGAAGTTCATGGGGTCACAAAGAGTTGGACACAACTTAGAGACTGAAGAATAGCAACAACATTTCCAGAGGAGCCGCAGACAAGAACAACCTGTGTTGGTGGTCTATCCAGTTGTGTCTATATTGGAACAGATGCGGGTTCTCCTTTGATGCCAGGCTAGTTTCTCCTCCACCTTATTGCCTGAGAGTAAGATGAATACTGAGAGCGATTAGAGAGGATGACAACCCCGGACCCTTGGAATCCTATCACCGACCCTTTGCACCTGTCACCTGAGCTCCTTAATGATGCATCCCAGTCCCTGCCTGCCTTCACATGCGCGCCCTCAGCCTGCAAGCAGCTGCCAAAGCAGGTGCTCTGACATGCCTGCGATAGTGCAGCTCGAAACCCTTCTGCGCCCCCTGCTCTGCGAGACCAAATCTGAGGTCGTGAATGTGGTCTCCAAGGCCCCTCAAGATCCGGCCCCTCCTGGGGTCCGCTCAAGCCCCTGCCACCTGGCTCACACCTGTGTTCCCTCCCACAAAGGACAACAGCCTGTACTTCCTTCCTCTGTCCTCTGTCCTCGCCTCTGGCTTCAACCCACGCTGCCCTCTCCCCCCAGAGTGCTTCTACAGCCTCTCCTGACCAAGCCCTACCCCTCCTTTGGCACCTGCCTCCAGGTGACTCCTCTCCCAGGAAGCCATGTGAGCCCCCTCCCCAGCCACCCCCTCAGCCATTCCCCCATAGTTGGGGCTCCCTACTCTGTGCCCCTGTAACATACTGTGACCACTTTTATTCCCACTCAGCACAGGGCACTGACAAGTATCTTCACTGCCTGCCCGGGACGGGTGCTTGGTGAATCTTTCCAGAAGGAATGAGGAAAGACACGAAGGGCAGAAGGGGAGGAGCCAGAAGGATGGTAGGTGGAGAGAAGAAGGGTCCCCCTGTCCACTGCCTATTACCTTATTTAAGACCAGGATTGTTGTCACTCATTTTTATATTCCTGTATTTGCTCCCCATGGCCCCAGCAATCCTAAGAAAATGTGATTCAGACCATGTCATCCCTCAGCTAAAACTCGCCAGCCTCCCTGGAAGTGAAAGGTCCTTGTGATGACCTACAAGGCCCTGCCTGAGTTGAACCTCTCAGATCTCAAGTCACCTCTTGGATTCTCCCTCCTGCCCCTTTCCCCTCTCTCTTCTCCAGGCCCACCTGCCTGCTTGCACAGTCGTGCATTCTCTATGGGATGTTCCCTCTCCCAAGGGTGCAAAAACTGACTCTTGAGGACAAAAAAAATCTTCCTCTTTTTACTTACAGAGTGCACATGTACACACAAGACATATACAGATATACAATAGAACACGCACGTATACACAGGACATAAACAAGTATATGATAAAATTTCATCAGGAGCAATTAGGGAAAAAATACCTAAAAAGCCTCTGTAGGAGAGTGATAACAAAAAAAAAAAAGAAAAGAAAAAGGGGGGATTTCCCTGGTGGTCAAGTGGTTGTGAATCTGCCTTGCAATGCAGGGGTCGCAGGTTCGATCCCTGACTGGGGAACTAGGATCCCACGGGCCACAGAGGAACTAGGCCCGAGTGCCATAACTACTGAGGCTTGCAGGCCACAACTGGAGAGTCCAAGTGCTGTGACTCAAACCTGACACAGCCAAGTAAATACATACTTAGAATAAAAAGAAAGAAGAGTTGAGAAACAGTGCCTAAATCTTGCCAGGACTGACAGACCCCAGGGCCTTTGCACTTGCTGTTTCCTTGCTTAGCATTTCCTTTCCCCAGATTCTTGCCCAGCTCACTCACTTTCCTCCTTTACTTCTTTACAGGGATGTCACCTCAGTGCGGCCTTTCCTGGGCACCCCATCCAGATAGCAGCCTTTCATCCTGCCTGTTTTTGTTTGCTGGTTTTTTTCCTAAGCCCTAACCTATTTGGCACACGATATATTCTTATTTATTGGCTTTTTATCCTCATCACCTGAAAGGTAGCCTTTATCTGTTTTGTTCACTGCTGTGTCTTCAGTGCCTGGAATAAGCTCCGGTGCAGAGTAGGTGCTCAATAAATACTTGCTTGATGAATGCTTGGGATGAACCTGGCACGTATGTAATAGGTGCTTAATGCAGCAGTGACCGGAAAGCCCCATTCTTGGCAGTGGTTTCCACTTTCTTCCTAGCGTGATGTGGGTAATTGCAAGTAGGCAACTCAAGTGACCCAAAATCAGAAAGAGGAAGACAGTCTGAGATTCTGAAAACAGAACCTGACTTAACAGCCCTGGACAACTGAGAATGAATTGTGTCCTGTAGCTTAAGGTGTGACAGGATGGCCAGCTGTGCTTTGGACCAGATGCCTATGGGACACCTGGTGCTGTTGGTTTGCTTTAGAAAGGACGTCAGAGCCTGCAAGGGAAGGGATGCTGGATACTGTCCCAGCCCTGGCCGTATCATGTCCCCTACCCTGGGCCCAGGGACAACATGTGAGATAATGCCCCCACCCCTGCTGATAAGCCACACTGATCAGTTCCCCGCAAGAGACATATTCCTTTTTAAGCTTTAACCACTCACTGGCCAGAACCAGTCATCACAAACTGGATTTTGTTCTTTCTTAAGTCAAGCACAGAGAGTACTTTCTGATGGTAGTGGAAAACTTCACAGGAGAAACATTACCCGATGTTATCATTTTTCTAATGAACAGGAGTTCCCTAGCCAGGCCCTTACTAGCTAATAAACTGATGTGAGACTGCATGCCAGGTTCTCAATAAGTCACATGGCAAAACTAATGATCATTTCGGAAAATTATATAAATGAATTGCTACAATATTATGAATTATTTATAATCCTTCACAACCTAAAAAGTCAAGGTTCATGATTAAGTTAGTCTTACAAAGAAAGGGAACCACATTCTCTCCAAAGAAAATTGTGGCCTGAGGTTGTCTAGCCAATGTGTACATGCCAACCACTTAGTAGATAATTACTTAGACCTTCAAAATCTTTATTTTGTTTCCTTTTCTTCTCTTGTAAAAGAGTTGTTTTTAGCTGTAAGTAAACCTTGTAAAAGGACTCTCAAACCCACCAGCCTGGATGAGTTACTTTCCTTTATTCCCTTCCCTTCCTTTTGCATCTCTTCTTTTCAGACAGTTGCCTTTTTCTCCTCCTCTCCCTGCAATGCCCTTGTTTCTCCCTTTCCTCTACCTCTCTATTATGTTTACTATTATTATTATTATAAATGTTTTAAAATCATAAATTGATGGAAGCTCATTGTAAGAAGGAAACGGCAGCCCACTCTGCTGGGATAGGAGTTGGGGCGCAGGGCTGCAGACACAAGACAGGCAAACCCTGGTTTCAAACCATAAGAAGCTTAGGAGGTTTGGAAAATCGGAGGAGGTTTCTAAGGCAAGTATTCTTGCCTGGAAAATTCTATGGACAGAGGAGCTTGGTGGGCTACAGTCCATGGGATTGCAAAGAGACGGACACAACTTAGCAACTAAACTATCACTACCATCATTGTAAGAAACTTACAGGGAGAGGGCAATAATTCAATCACCTGGTGAGAAAACTATATGTAGTTTTTAAAACATCTTGATGTACAGACTTCTCATTTCTTCCCCCACTTCCGTTCTTTTCCTTTTATGTTTTAAAACATGAGACTGACATCAGACCAATTTTATAACTCTTTTTTTACTACTTAACATGAGATGAAAATTTTTCCATCTCATGACGTATTCTTCCACAACATGTTTTAGGTGGATACTTCGTATTTCCGTATAGAGATGAGCTATAATTCATTACAGGCTTCCCTGATAGCTCAAGTGGTAAAGAATCTGCCTGCAATGCAGGAGACTCAGGAGACTCAGGTTCAATCCCTGGGTCAGGAAGATTCCCTGGAGGAGGAAAAGGCAACCCACTCCACTATTCTTGCCAAGAGAATCCCATGGACAAAGGAGCCTGGCAGGTTACAGTCCATAGGGTTGCAGACACGACTGAACATGTCTGCAAGATAATTTGTTAAACCAACCCTATATTGTGTTAAGTGGCTCTAGTCATGTCCGACTCTTTGTGACCCTATATTGCTGAGTCTTCAGGTAATCCTCCCCACCCTTTTATTGCTATAAATAATATACTAAGGGATGTCCTCAAACAAAATAAATCTGTGCAAACTTTGGCTTTTTTGGAATACATTCCTAGAGGTGGGGTCACGGGTCATAAAGTAGGAAGGTTTTTCACTCCTCTTGGACTGATCAGTTCTCAGGAGTCAGATGCATCCCCCACCTTCCATGACAAGGGTCTGCCTATTGAGTAAGGGAGCTTTGAACGCTCCTCTCTCTTCGGGGGCTGCTGACCTTGCCCCCGAAGATATCCTTTCCCTCTTCTTTGGGGAAGCTGTGCCAGGGAGCAGTTATATATCTGTAAATCCACATTCCCTCTCCCTCTGACCTAGGGTTAGCAGTCTTCAAAACCCACTGGAAAAATCCTAGCAATGCCAAGTCCTGGCTAGAGTTGCTATGGTGACAGACAACGACAGCAACATTTTATCCACCTCCCTAAATCTTCAGAAGCTCTCAAGGCTCAGAAGATGCCAGGGGAAATTTCTGCTTTATCAGCGGGTTCAGTTTAATCCAGTCCCACCCAGTTGGCATATCTCCTATGGACAAAGCTAATGGCCAAAAAGATTTTACCTGGATCTTATAAAAATACCACTTTCACGCTGCTTTAATTTTTTTTTCTTTCCTCTTGCCTCTTCCCTGCTTTCAGTGTGTCCCCAATAATCCTGGATTTCTAAAAGTCAGTCTAAACACACGCCTGGGACATCGACAAAGAAGCGGCATTACAAATGTGAGAACACAGAGCAAATGAAAAAGACCCTTTTGAAACAATCAGGAACACTTGATTATGGTCTCAAGCATTGGAGGGTGCCCCCCGCAAAAGTGAATTTAACTTACTCAGATATAAAACTGGCCTTGTGGTTACAAAAGAATATGACTGTAATTTTCAGAGATTCATACTGAAGTATGTGCAGGTGAAATGAAGTTATATCTTGGCTGTGCTTTCAAATAGTTTAGCAAAGGAAAAGAGAGAGAATACTGATGAGGCAATGTGGCCAAATTTTTATACTGTTGAACTTTGATGATAATTTTAAAAATCATACTATTCTACTTTGAGTGTGTTACAAACTTTCACATTAAAAAGTTAATCAGAATAGTGTTATGGGGACTTCCCTGATGGTCCATTGGCTGAGACTCTGAGCTCCCAATGCAGGGGACCCAAGTTCAGTACCTAGTCAGGGATCTAGATCCCACATGCTGCAACTAAGGATTCCGTGTGCCACATCTAAGACTTGCTGCAGCCAAATAAATACGTTTAATTTTTTTTTTTAAAAAAAGGAACAATGTTATGTGCCTTATATTTTTTTCTAATGGAGCATTGTGATGATCGCAAGGGGGCTTTCCCAGATGCTGCAGTGTTAAAGAATCCACCTGCCAGTGCAGGAGACATAGATGTGGGTTCCATCCCTGGGTCAGGAAGATCCCTTGGAGGAGGGAATGGCAACCCACTCCAGTGTTCTTGCCTGGATAATCCCATGGGCAGAGGAGCCCTGGAGGGCTACAGTCCATGGGGTCACAAAGAGCTGGATACGACTGAGTGACTGAGCGCACACAATGGTCAGGAAAGAGCATCAGAGCTCTCAGGTTTATTCCGTGACTTAATATTTTCTTTTGAGTTTCATTGGGAGTTGGACCACTGTCATTTCAGAGCCCTAGCCCCAGAGTCCCAGTCCCAAGGCTACAGGGGAGGACCCCCCAACACACAATGTCAGTAGTGGGACAAAGGCTAAAATGACCCCTGACCTCTCCTCCAGGGCAGGGCCCAAGGCATGTCAACTTTTGGGTGGTTCTCAGCCTCAGTGTCACATACACCCTCAGCAATTTAACACTCAAAAATGCATTATTCACAGAGAAAAAGTTTTTACTGTAGTTTACACACACAGGGGCCTGTGAGATTCAACCTGCTCCCTCCAGCCTCCTTTGTTCTTGGTTGCTAGGCAGCCGATGGCTTTATGAGAACAATATTTACTTTTATTTATTTTATTTGGGCTTGTATTTGAAGAGTCTGGGCAGCACCCAGGATGGTGGGGCTGGAGATTTTCTAGGGGATAAAATGCTCTGTGAAGCAGTTTATCCATGACTGCGTCTTGGTGATAGATCGGTTCTTCCCACACAAGGTCGAAGCCCTGGATTGGTGCTTGGGTCTCTGCTTGAAGCAGCGAGTGTGGGATTCCCACAAGAGATGTGGGTTCAAGGGGCTTCAGAATCCTGAGAAGAAATGCTGGCCAATCCACTGCCCCTTCTCAGTTATTCCAGTGAGGGTTTTCTTCGCAAAAGAAATATTTTAAAACAGTCATAAATAACCATATGGAAGTAGATTGCGGAAGTCTTGCTCATTACCCATCCCCCATCCCTTCCTGGTGGACCCTTTGTTGTGGTCTCTGGCCTTATAAATCCCATAGGTCCTCAGAAAGTAACTCTAAGGACCTACTAGGGATGGGAGTTGGGACATGGGACTGCAGATTCTAGACAGACATGCCCTGGTTCCTGCCTGTAGGAAGTTTGAAACCAAGAAAATCTGAAGAGTCTCTAAGGAGAGCTCTAAAGGATGGGTTGGATTCAGAGCTAGAAGTTGTAGTCACATCTGTTTGGAGAAGTAAAGAGAAACCCCTGTTGCCTCTACTCACAACACTTGTGACAAGTGTGTAGAGAGTTTCCCCATACCAACCAGGTCTCCAGCTCAGGAGACTGCAGCTGGGTATCCTACACTTCGGACACTAACAAGCCAGAGTTGGTGCAGACCCCTCAGCTTAAAGGCTCAGCCGCACAGGACTGACCCCACTTCAGTTGCCAGTCTCAAGCTCCAAGCTGTCATCTGTGCTTCTGACTGGCTATAAACTGGGATTCTCATGATCCCCGCCTCTCAGGTGCGATAATTTGCTGAAATGGTTCTCAAAACTCTGGGAAATGCTCATTTCAGAGTGTATCATAAGGGATGCAGATGAACAATCAGATGAAGAAGTACATAAGGCAAAGTCTGGAAGGTCCCAAGCACAAGGGCTTCTGTCCCCGTGGAGATGGGGTGCACCACCCTCCTAGCTTATGGACGTGCTCACGGACCTGGAAACTCTTGGCACCCTACAGTTTAGGAATTTTTACGGAGACTTCATCATGTAGGCGTGATCAATTATTAACTCAGTCTTCAGCTCCTCTCTTTGTCTCTCCCTGGAGAGTCAAGGGTAGGGCTGAAAGCTCCAAGAAGCTAAACATAGCTTGGTCTTTGGTGATCCACTCCCATCAGAAAGTTATCCAGGCTCCCACCAAGTGTTGCCTCAAAAGAACAGAAGAAACTCTTATCAGCCAGGAATGCCCAAGAGATTTAGGTGCTCTGAGTCAGGAACCGGGATCAGAAACCAGATGTTAGAACAAAAGATGCTCTGAGTATCCCTATCATTCAGGAAGTAGCCAGGGATTTAGGAGCTCTGTGTCAGGAACTGGGGGGAGAGACCAAATATAGCTCTCTTATTATGCCACAAGAAAGAAAGTTAGTGAGGGCATTAGTCTTGGGACACTCCAGATAACTTTTGAGCAGTACTCCAAAGGACGTCGTTGTTCAGTCACTAAGTCACATCTGACTCTTTGCGAACCCCTGAACTTCAGCACGCCAGGCTTCCCTGTCCTTCACTATCTCCCAGAGTTTGCTCAAAGTCATGTCCATTGAGTCGGTGATGCCATCCAACCATCTCATCTTCTGTCGCCCCCTTCTTTTCCTGCCTTCAGTCCTTCCCTGTGTCAGTGTCTTTTCCAATAAGTTGGCTCTTCGCATCAGGGGGCCAGAGTATTGGAGCTTCAGCTTCAGCATCACTACAAAGGATGGGGCAGATTTAAATCATGGAGAAGGAAGACTTACCTGGTAGGGGAGAATGAGGGGAGCAGGGCCTGGGCCTTCTGCACATCTATGGGCGTGGTGTTCTTCTCCTCTAGGAATCTTTTGGATACAAATGATAGAAAAATCTAACCCAAGTTGGCTTAGGCAAAAAGAGAATATGTATGGTCTGGTTAGATCCAGGAGCTCATAAAATGTTGAGCTGTATCCCTTAGCTCTGTTCTGATTCTTGTGGACTTCATTCTTGGACCATTCTTCATTCTTGTGGATCAAGAGGGCGGTCAGCAGCTCCAGAATCTAAAGTCTTTCAGGTTAGATGCTGAGGAGAAAAGAATACATCTCACCCTGTTAGCTGCTCAATAAGTACCAGGATTTACTCTCATGGGACAAATTCATCCCTGAAGCAGACATTTCAAGCTGGCTTTAGAAAAGGCAGAGGAACCAGAAATCAAATTGCCAACATCCGCTGGATCATCGAAAAAGCAACAGAGTTCCAGAAAAACATCTATTTCTGCTTTACTGACTATGCCAAAGCCTTTGACTGTGTGGATCACAATACACTGTGGAAAATTCTGAAAGAGATGGGAATACCAGACCACCTAACCTGCCTCTTAAGAAACCTATATGCAGGTCAGGAAGCAACAGTTAGAACTGGACATGGAACAACAGACTGGTTCCAAATAGGAAAAGGAGTATGTCAAGGTGTATATTGTCACCCTGCTTATTTAACTTATATGCAGAGTACATCATGAGAACACTGGGCTGGAGGAAGCACAAACTGAAGTCAAGATTGCCAGGAGAAATATCAATAACCTCAGATATGCAGATGACACCACCCTTATGGCAGAAAGTGAAGAGGAGCTAAAAAGCCTCTTGATGAAAGTGAAACAGGAGAGTGAAAAAGTTGGCCTAAAGCTCAACATTCAGAAAACTAACATCATGGCATCTGGTCCCATCGCTTCATGGGAAATAGATGGGAAAACAGTGGAAACAGTGTCAGACTTTATTTTGGGGGGCTCCAAAATCACTGCAGATGGTGATTGCAGCCATGAAATTAAAAGACGCTTACTCCTTGGAAGAAAAGTTATGACTAACCTAGATAGCATATTAAATAGCAGAGACATTACTTTTCCAACAAAGGTCCGTCTAGTCAAGGCTATGGTTTTTCCAGTGGTCATGTATGGATGTGAGAGTTGGACTGTGAAGAAAGCTGAGAGCCAAAGAATTGATGCTTTTGAACTGTGGTGTTGGAGAAGACTCTTGAGAGTCTCTTGGACTGCAAGGAGATCCAACCAGTCCATTCTGAAGGAGATCAGTCCTGGGATTTCTTTGGAAGGAATGATGCTAAAGCTGAAACTCCAGTACTTTGGCCACCTCATGCGAAGAGTTGACTCATTGGAAAAGACTTTGATGCTGGGAGGGATTGGGGGCAGGAGAAGAAGGGGACGACAGAGGATGAGATGGCTGAATGGCATCATGGACTCGATGGAAGTGAGTCTGAGTAAACTCTGAGAGTTGGTGATGGACAGGGAGGCCTGGCGTGCTGCGATTCATGGGGTCGCAAAGAGTCGGACACGACTGAGCGACTGAACTGAGCTGAGCTGACCTGAAGCAGTCACTAACCCCATAGATTGAAATTTTGCTAATTGATCTGTTCGGATCACATGCTCAGAGAAAGACGGGAATGATTGTTCACAGGATGTCTATGGCTCTGTAACCAAAAGAAGGTATCTCTCCTCGTATTCAGAGGAAATCTTCTGAGCATGGCCTTGGCAGGGATGCCAGATGTAATGAGAGCTCCCACTTGCAGGAGCCTGCTCAGGAACAAAAGTCCATAGTAACGAGATTAAGTTGAGCAAAGACTCCTCACTCGACTCCTGGGAGCCAGTTGTGCTCGACGAGTTCTGGGAGGGCAACTTCGGAGGGCCACACCTACCTCAGCTGGGGCTTCTCCCATCCTTCCAAGGGAAAGCTGGTTGCCTCCTGGAAAATCCAAGTCCCGGGGCTTGAGATGACTGAATTGTTCAGGCTTCTGGAAATGGTTAGTTGCCCAGAAAATCAGAATGCAGAGAGCCCAGGGAAGCATTCATTCAGTTTCTGGCCGGATATCTTGGTGGACTGAGGCGTGCATTAGGAGCCCCCACCTTGGCCATGGCCAAGGCAGCCCCACTCTAAACAAGAGGGCGCCAAGAAAGGGGGTGGCACTGGCCAGAGGCCTTAGTGACCCAAAGCCCAGGCAAGGGGAGCCCCTTCAGGTGTTCCTCTGGGCACACCCTTGGACAGAGGACAGAGTCCTGCTTCTGTGGACTCCAGCAGGCTCCCAGCCACCCCGTCGGGACTCCTTTGCTCTGCAGGAGGGACCTGGAGATGGATCATCACTGCAGCTTCAAACAAATCCCCTGAAACATCAGGAAGAACTTTTGCTTCATTCCTTTTCATGGTCTTCCCCAAGGACCGGGTGTTATCTTTGACTGGAAATGAAAAATATGGGAATGAGAAGATACAGAAGGGAGACTCACAGGTGGTGAAAGGAAGATGAACTTGGGTTCAGAAGAAAACCAGGTGTAGGACTGAGATTTAAGTGTTTCCTTAGAAAGTTTAGAGAATGAATGCATTGCTTTTAACTGACACCTGGAAGTAAACAGGGAGAAGGGTCTCACCACTCAGCTGGGGAATGGGGCAGGTGGAGGAATTAGCCTTTTGCGAAGTAATACTTTTCATTTTGCTTAAACCTTTTTTGGACCGAAGTATTTCAGAGTGTTCTGTACAGGGCATCCTAAAACATGAGATGTCACAGAACTGTGTGTATTTTTGTCTTGGAGTTTTCATTGTGAACTCAGTTGCGATCATACCTGCTGAAGTATTTGGGATTTTTGACAAAACCAGAAATCCGAACAAGTCTATGTTGGGTCCAATTTTGTTTTTTAAAGAAAATAACCAGCAAACACTTGACCGCCAGAGATAAGAGGGAACTTCTTCAATCTGATGAAGAGCATGTATTAAAAACAAAAATGAAACCACAGCTAGCATAATGGATATTTTCCTTCTGAGGTTAGTGCAAGACAAAGATATTCATTCTTGCTGCTTCTAGTCAACATTTCACTGGAGGTTCTACACAGGGAAATTGACCAAAAAAAAAACCAAAACAAAAGTAAAACGTGGCCTGGTTGGAAAGGAAGACTTAAAATTACCTGTATTTGCAGATGACATGATCTTATATATAGAAAACCCCAGGTATTCCACTAAAAAGCTTATTAGAACTAATAAACAAGTCCAGCAAAGTTATAGAATACAAGATAAATCTATAAAATTAATTGTATTTCTATACACTAGCAATGAACAATGAAATTGAAATTAAGAAAACAATTCCATTTGCAGTAGTATCAAAGAGAAGAAAATACTTTAAAATGAATTAAACCAAAGTAGTGCAAAACCTACACTTAAAACTACAAGAAGATTTAAGTAAACAGAAAGACCTCCTATGTTCATGAATTGGCAAATAATATTAAGATGTGTGTACTGCCTAAAGTGATCTACAGATTCAATATAATCCTTGGTCAAAATTTCAACTGCCTTTCCCCCCCAGAAATTTACAAACTGATCCCAAGATTTTTATGCAAATGTGAGGGACCCAGAATCGGCAGTTCAGTTCAGTTCAGTTCAGTTCAGTTCAGTCGCTTAGTCGTGTCGGACACTTTGCGACCCCATGAATTGCAGCACGCCAGGCCTCCCTGTCCATCACCAACTCCCGGAGTTCACTCAGACTCACGTCCATCGAGTCAGTGATGCCATCCAGCCATCTCATCCTCTGTCATCCCCTTCTCCTCCTGCCCCCAATCCCTCCCAGCGTCAGAGTCTTTTCTAATGAGTCAACTCTTCGCATGAGGTGGCCAAAGTACTGGAGTTTCAGCTTTAGCATCAGTCCTTCCAAAGAAATCCCAGGGCTGATCTCCTTCAGAATGGACTGGTTGTATCTCCTTGCAGTCCAAGGGACTCTCAAGAGTCTTCTCCAACACCACAGTTCAAAAGCATCAATTCTTCGGCACTCAAGCAATCTCAAAAAGAAAAGAAAAGGTGAAGGACTCAAACTTGCTGACTTCAACATTTAAAACAAAGTTGCAGTAATCAAGACAGTGTGGTACTGGCCTAAGTATAGACATACAGATCAATGGAACAAAATTGAAAGCCCCAGAATAACCAAAACATCTATGGTCAATTGATTTTCAAGAAGGATGCCATTCAATGGGGAAAGAATAATCTTTTTAACAAATAGTTTGTGGCAACTGTATGCTGTGCTGTGCCTAGTCTCTAAGTGTCGTCCGACTCTCTGCAACCCCATGGACTGTAGCCTGCCAGTCTCCTCTGTCCATGAGGATTCTCCAGGCAAGGATACTGGCGTGGGTGGCCATGCCCTCCTCCAGGAGACCTTCCCGATCCAGGGATCGAACCCGGGTCTTCTGCGTTGCAGGCAGATTCTTTACTGTTTGAGCCACCAGGGTAGCAACTGTATCTCAATATGCAAACAAATGAAATCAGACCCCCTACCTCGCAACATACGTGACGAATGATCACAACCTTAATTACTTGTACCATGTGCGGTACAACACGGGTTGCCTTACAGTCCTGGAGTTCAAAGTCCAGAATCGTATCACTGCGCTAAAGGCCAGCTGTCCACAAGGTTGGTCCCTTAGCGGAGCAACAGAGGACAGTCTTTTCTTTGCCTTTTTTCTGATTCTAGCAGCCGTCTGTATCCCTTGGATCTTGGCTGCTTCCCCCATCTTCATAGCCAACGGCACAGCATCTTTTAACCTTCATTCCTCTCTCCCACTACTTCTGTTGGCACATCACTTTTTCCTCTTCTGTAGTTGAATCTCTTTCTGAGATTTATAGATATCCCTTATTAACTGTCTCGTCAGAACACTTGTACAGATTACATTTAGGGTTCACCCAGGTAATCCAGGATAATCTTCCCATCTCAACTTGCTCACATGTGGAAAACCCTTCTTACCATAAAAAGTAATAACCACAAGCTCCAGGGATTAGGGCCTGGATGTCTTTGGGGGCCATTATCAGGCTGCCATCATGGTGATCACTCCAGTTGTAAGCCCAAAGCTACTGGAGGCACATGCAGTGGGTGGGTCCCTCTCTAACTTTGTTGCAAGCAAGGTCACTCGACTAGCTGGCATGGCTTTGCGACAAAAATTTCTCAAAGGAAATTTGCATGAACCATTGTTCTATCTGTTGGAATAACGTGAAATTTATCTTTGTGAGGCAAATTTATCCCAATTGTATGGTGAGTATTTCAAGGCTTTAGCCTTCAAAAGGGTCCTAGAACCTAAGCTGCCTGCATCAGGCTTGTCCCTCCCGCAGAAGTTTCCAGACTGCTGTCCTTTGATCTCTGAAGTCTGCTCTGTGCTAATTTTCTCTTGTCTCTCTTGCTTTCTGTTTTCTCAACAAGACACTGCACCTGCCCCTATGAGGTTCCCACACTTGTAGGGATGAGGAAGCAGATATCAGAGTAGAGTACAAACGCACACCAAGGAGTCAGAGAAAGGCCCTCTCCTCTTCTCTTCTGCATCTGTGAGTCGACTTTGGTATTTCTCTTTTAACCCCTGAGCTGTTTGGGGAGTACACATCTAAATTTTCTAAGACACTGCAGATGAGATACAAGAGGTTGCTAGATTGCTGGATTCTGCATAACTGAAGCTTTCTTGAATCAGCCATCCACGAGCGAACCAGATTCCGCTGAGGCCTGCTTGTATTCCCAACCTCCACTGACATATGACATTAACAAGTCTCCCATTTTATTCTTTCCTCTTCACTATCAAGGTCATTCTGAGCAAGTAAAATGGATGCAAGAAAGGACTGGAAGAGTTCCGTAGAACTTGATCCCAACTTTCTTTGAGCTCTTTTCTCTGAATAAAAATAAGCAGACTTTTTTGCTGTCTTTGACATTTGTGTGGCCCATGATGATGCTTCCCAGAGGCCCCTGTGACATGTTTATAGTTGTTTCCTGTTCAGCTCCCATCTCTCATTGTTTACAAACGTTCTTCTTTGGGCATGACAGTTGTGCAACAGCAGGGGCTTCAGCCACCACCACCTAAACTGGGTGTATCTATTGGGCCTTTTTGAAGAACTATGGATGGAGGTTCATAACATTGTACAGGAGGCAGTGACCAAACCATCCCAAACAAAAAGAAATCTAACAAGGCAAGATGGTTGTCTAAGGAGGCCTTACAAACAGCTGAGGAAGGGAGAGAAGGGAAAGGAAAGGAAAGGGAGAAAGGGAAAGATAGACCCGAATGCAGAGTTCCAGAGAATAGCAAGGAGCGATAAGAAGGCCTTCTTAAATGAACAACGCACAGAAATAGAAGAAAACAATAGAATGGAAAAGACTAGAGATCTCTTCAAGAAAATTGGAGATATCAAGGGAATATTTCATGCAAGGATGGGCACAATAAAGGACAGAAACCATAAAGACCTAACAGAAGCAGAAGAGATTGAGAACAGGTAGCAAGAATACACAGAAGAACTATACAAAGAAGTCTTAATGACCCAGATAACCATGATGGTGTGGTTACTCATCTAGAGCCAGACATCGTGGAGTGTGAAATCAAGTGGACCTTAGGAAGCATTACTATGCACAAAGCTAGTGGAGGTGACAGAATTCCAGTTGAGCTATTAATATTTAAAATCCTAAAAGATGCTGCTGCTAAAGAGCTGAACTCAATATGTCAAGAAATTTGGAAAACTCAGCATTGGCCACAGGACTGGAAAAGGGCTCTTTTTATTCCAGTCCCAAAGAAGGGTAATGTCAAAGAATGTTCCCACTACCATACAATTGTGCTCATTTTACATGCTAGCATGGTTATGCTCAAAATCCTTCAAGCTAGGTTTTAGTAGTACATGAACTGAGAACTTCTATATGTACGAGCTGGACTTAGAAAAGGCAGAGGAACTAGAGATCAAATTGCCAACATTTGTTGGATTATGGAGAAAGCAAGGGAATTTCAGAAAAACAACTACTTCTGCTTCATTGACAATGCTAAAGCCTTTGACTGTGTGGCTCACAACAAACTGAAAAATTCTTATAGACATGGGAGTACCAAACCACCTTACCTGCCTCCTGAGAAACCTGTATGGGGGTCAAGAAGCAATAGTAATGACTGGGCATGGAAAACTGACTGGTTCAAAACTGAGAAAGGAGTATTACAAGGCTGTATCTTGTCACCCTGCTTATTTAACTTACATGCAGAGCACATCATGTGAAATGCCAGGCTGAATAAATCACAAGCTGGAATCAAGATGACCTGGAGAAATATCAACAACCTCAGTTATGCAGTTGTATCAGTCTCTTCATGACCCCACCAGGCTCCTCTGTCCATGATTCTTTCTTGAAGCAAGAATACTGGAGTGGGTAGCCATTCCTTTCTTCAGGGAATCTCCCTGAGCCAGGGACTGAAACCAGGTCTCCTGCATTGCAGGCAGATTCTTTACTGTTTGAACCATCAGGGAAGCAGCATCAATTCAATAGACATGAGTTTGAGCAAACTTTGGTAGATACTGAAGGACAGGGAGGCCTGGGGTGCTGCAGTCCACGCAGTCACAAAGAGTTGGTTACAACTTAGTGACTGAATAGCTGCAACAGATATGCAGAGGATACCACTTTAATGGCAGAAAGTGAAGAGGAACTAAAGAGCCTCTCGATGAGGGTGAAAGAGGAGAGTGAAAAAGCTGGCTTGAAACAGCATTAAAAAAACTGAGATCAAGGCATCCAGTGCCATCACTTCATGGCACATAGTGTGGAAGGCAGAAGCAGTGACAGATTTTATTTTCTTGGGCTCCAAAATCACTGTGGATGGTGATTGCAGCCATGAAATTAAAAGATGCTTGCTCCCTGAAAGGAAAGCTATAACAAACCTAGAAAGCATATTAAAGAGCAAAGATATCACTCTGCCAAAAGAGGTTCATCTAGTCAAAGCTATGGTTTTTCCAGTAGTCATGTATGGATGTGAGAGTTGGACCATCAAGAGGGCTGATGCTGAAGAACTGATGCTTTCAAACTGGGGTGCTGGAGAAGACTTCTGAGAGTCCTTGGACTACAAGCAGATCAAACAAGTCAATGCTAAAGGAAATCAACCCTGAACATTCATTGGAAGGACTGATGCTGAAGCTGAAGCTCCAATACTTGGGCTGCTTGAGGTGAAGAGCCAACTCAGGAAAAGACCCTGATGCTGGGAAAGATTGAAGGCAGGAGAAGGGGGCAACAGAGGATGAGATGGTTGGATGGCATCACCAACTCAATGGACATGAGTTTGAGCAAACTCTGGGAGATGGTGGAGGACAGAGGAGGATGAGGCAGCACATCCCTTCAGTCTTCTAAGAGAAAGGTGGGAAGGTCGAGCTTAATCTATTTGTGCAACTCACTGCTCTGAGGCTGCAACTGATATCCCTTACCCAGAACTAAGCTTACACCACTTCGAGTGTAGGGCTTCACCAGGACACTCAAGTTCATACCCTCTTCCTTCCTATACCCTGCTATAATGTCATCTACTTCACTTCTACATATCTTGTGAACACCATAGCACATTGCCATTATTTTTTCCTTAAATATCCAATCACCTTTTAAACAAATCAAATGTTGATAAAACTTGTCTTTCATACTTGCATTTATTCACATTTTCAAGTGAAGGACAGGGAAGCCTGGGATGCTACATTCTATGAGGTCTCAAAGAGTCGAATACAACTTAATGATTGAACAACAAAAACAACGCTTTCCAGAGATCTTCGTTTCTTTCCTTGGATCAACCTTACCTGGCTATTTGAGCTAAGAAAGGGTTAAGCTATGCCCAGGTGGCTCAGTGGTAAAGAATCTGTTTGCCAGTACAGAATCCCAGGTTCAATCCCTGGGTCAGGAAGATCACCTGGAGAAGGAAATGGCAGCCCACTCCAGTATTCTTGCCTGGAGAATCCCATGGACAGAGGAGCCTGGTGGGCTACATTCTTGAAGTCACAAAGAGTTGGACATGGCTTAGCGACTGAGCACAGCACACACAGCACAGGGTTAAGCTGTGATTCCAGAGGCCCATGGTTCCTTTTGTATTAAACTCTGTGTGGGCTTCAGAACCCAAGCATCTTAGGGGGCAGGGTGGGGGGGGGGGTACCTGTTTTCCAGGTCTGCTGCTACTGCTGCTACCTTCTCTCCTATAGTTGAGGCTGGTGGAGGACAGGTGGGAAGAATTCATGGCTGAGTAATTCGCTTGGGGCTCCTCCAGATTCCATCCATCCATTGACCCATAGGGTCCTCTCAGGCTCAACTAAGTCCTGCTGTCCTCCAGAGTCTCCATGATCCTGGCAGGACCCCCTCCATCTTCTCATGCCAGGGTCCAGGTGCCTCCCCTGGTAGGAAGTCTGCTCATTCCTGAAAGACTTGCTTTTCTCTGCAATTCAGTTCATCAAGGGTTGCTTGTAACCCTTGGCTCTTAAGCAGCCTGATACAACACACTTTTAATTTTGCCCAAATTTCTCTTGTTGCTATCCCCAAGAACAAAAGTACATTCTCTAACATGCTAACCAGAAGCAGAAGTCCTCTGCTTGTTTGTTTTGTTCTGTTCTCTTTTTTCCTTTATGAGCAGGTGGTCATGAGGAGCTAAGAGGAAACGTACTGTATCATATGGGGCCACTGTATCATAGGATGACCACGGAGTTGTGGTTTCCCCAGCCAGTGTCTGGGATGCATGATGGTTTTGCTCCTACTTGGAATGGTCACTGTGCTTCCTTCGATCTAAGGCGAAGGACAAGCTTCCCAGGAGGCTCAGGGGTAAAGAATCCACCTGCAATGCAGGAGATGCAAGTTTGATCCCTGGGTCAGGAAGATCCCCTGAAGAAGGAAATTGCAACCCACTCCAGTATTCTTGCCTGGGAAATCCCATGGACAGAGGAGCCTGGCAGGCTGCAGTTCCTGGGTTGGCAGAGTCGGACATGACTCAGCAACTGAGCAAATCAGCAAATCAAAAGGGAAGCACAGGGGATGGCACCAGAGCATACACAGTGTTACAGGGGAGGACACCTGGGTCTTACCAGAAGGCTCTCTGCAAACCACTGTGAGGTCTTGGGCTTACCATCATTCTTTGGACTTTCCTCTTCTCTTCTGCAAAGTGAGCAGTTTCTGCTGCACCCACTTCGTGGAGAAGGAAGCAGTAGCACTTTAAGATCCTTGCTCAGCTTTTGCAGGAAAAAATAAATGAGGAGGATGTTTTGTGGGATCGGAGTTCCGGTAACGTGAGAGGCCCCGTCATGCTACCCCACTCATTAACTTGTGATGATAATGTACACACAAGGCACTAATTCTTTATTTTTAAAAAATAAGATGGTGGTTAATTTGATTTGAATGCTCCGGTCTGGGAATATGCTTCATGATTTTTAATCCAATTAGTGTTGGAGATACTTCTGATTCTGAGGATATCTGGTTTCCGCTTATGGTATAAGTTCTATGTCCCAATGACTCGTGTTTCAAGAAGGAAGAAGTGGCAGCCTATAGTCAATAAAAAAAAGGTCTGTATATACGGTTGCTTTGTTTTGTTTTGTTTTGTTTTTATCAAACACAAGCTGCAGGGAGTAGAGGCCTTACTTTTAGCTCAGATTTCTATAAGCAGCAAAAAATAAAACTTACAGACAATTTTGACTTGAAGGTCTTACATACATATTAGCATTATTTCTCAATCTGGTCTCAAAACATCCTGTATCATGTGTTTAATCATGTCTGACTCTGCTACCCCATGGACTGTAGCCTGCCAGGCTCCTCTGTCCATGGGATTTCCCAGACAAGAATACTGGAGTGAGTTGCCATTTCCTTCTCCAGGGGGTCTTCTCAATCCAGGGATGAAACCCACATCTGTGTCTCCTGCAACGCAGGTGGATTCCTTACCTGCTATAAACAAAAGCTACCACCATGACCACCAGACTGGGGAACCTTCTGAAAGTCTTAGCCCATAAGTCAGGGGTCAGTGGGCCCACGGGTCAGCTTTTGGTTTAAACTGAACCATACAGGCAAAAACTTCAGTCCTGGATTTCCCCATTCTTGTACCCTTTTCCTACATGTTAGACCTCAAAGTTGCTCTGAAGCACTCTCCAAATAGGTGACATTTTCGCTAAGAAAATAGTGCCCCAGGTCAAACCTTCTATTTTGTTGGTACCATATCTATTCAATACTCTGAAAGTTCTGAAGGGAATATGTGTTTGTAGTAACATGGTGGTGCAATTTTCACACTTAAATTTTTGCCGTGAGTAAAACTCATCACTCTCAAGGTAATTTCATAAGAAACTTTCTTTCTGTCCTCAGATGTTGTTGACAGAAATCCCATGAAACCATCTTAGACATTGACACAAATTGTGCCCTGTCACCCCTGTGATAAATCAGTGTATGATCCAATTTTCATGTGACAGAAAAGTGAAAGGAAAGCAGAGAACAGTGAAAATGCTAGGCAGGAAAGCGCTGCGCAGAGCCGTCTGGTTGAGAACGTGCTCTCTGAGCTGTGATCCCGCTCGTGCGATTGGGGAATAGTTCAAATCAAACCACCATCTCCTATATCCTTGTTCAGAGGAGAATGTTGCTAAATAGCTTTGGTGTTATTTCACAGGATGGAATTTAATCTCTCTGCAGCTGAGGCTCTCAGGTGACCAGACAAGAACAGGAAGATGAGTCTTACATATTTTCAGCAAGGAAAAAAAAAAAAAAACATTCCTGGGACATAATTACCCACGTTACCCTCTCCAACCAATCTGGTTCTGTATGTTCAATTAATTATGAAAACATAGATGAGACCAACAAAAATACTGTACAGAAATTAAAAACAAATACTGTTCCATTAGTAAATGTTGTGGAGAGTATGAAAAACATACCTCTGTCAAGAATGTGGAAAACAGGGAGTGGCCCTGGAATAACATTTCTTTTTCTTTTTTTTTTTTAAGACTCTAGGAAAATCAAAAGCATATTGAGCTTTGGATCGGGGCTCATGGCAAAAGGGATAGTGACAAGATTATTTCTTCTTGGCACTTCTAGGAAGAGGATTAGTTAATTGAATCTGTGGTTTTTAGATTTAGTTGGTGCTTCTGGCGTGGCTGCTGGATGGACGAGGTTCTTGGGTCCATTTTCCTGCTCCGTCCTCTGCCCAGTTCTCCAGGATGAATTGAAAAGATTCTGTAGTCCATCAGCGCCCCGGCCTGTTTAGACAGACTGATGCAATGAGGCACCAATTTGTTTGAGCAGCACAGGGAACTTCGATGTCACTGGGTACCAGAAAAAAAAAAAAAAGTTTTCTTTTTTTTTTCAGGAGATACAGGTCTGTACCGTTATCTCAAGTCCAAAATTGGGGAGGACGGGTGATGGGGGGGAGTACAAGTGATTGTGAAAGGAGGAATTCGATTCCAGCCTTCAAAAGATTCCTCAACATTAAGAAATGAAAAATATTACTAAAATATTTAAGTTAAGGCAGAGAGATGGTGGGGAACTCACTGATGTCTCTCTTGCACCTAATTTTAAGGCTTAAGACTCTGATAAAACTGTTCAGCTCTCACAGGGGTCTCTCACCAGATTCCCAAATGTGAGGGGTGTCATTGGAAATGTAGAAATAAGATCTCCAGGGAAATTCATATATGAATTGTGTTTCCATCCTATACCCATCAGCACCACCAAGTTATTAATCTTTCAGCATGAAAGCAATGGGATATTTTAACCCTAGTTTATAATCAGGGCATTTATGACCCAAATCATTTCTTTCCTTTAAGATTAGTATGCCCAGTCTATTTCTCTAAAACACCCAAAGCAAACAAGCCTTGACAGTTCTCCAGAGAACATGGAGTCTTCATCCCTTATGGTGATGAATGACCCTGCTCCCCACCTCCAAATCGCGTTAGAAGTCTGTGATCAGGGGACGTGGTAAGGACTGGGGGAGCGTGTAACATCACACACACATTTCACACGGACAGCTGTCCTACCTCTAAATGGCTCAGTGGCTGCATAAGTCAGATAACCTGGACAAGTCTTCATTTCCTCATTCGTAAAAGGGCAGATAACCTCAATAACTTCATCCTCCCCTCCCCACAGACCTACTAGTCTAGGGGTTGATGAAAACTCTTCTTTTTTCCCCTGGGAGATTAAGGTTCATGTTTGTTAATAACAGGGGTCCCCAACCTCCAGGCTATCTGACAGTACCTCCTGTCAAATCAGTGGCAGCGTTAGATTAGAATAAAGTGCACAATAAGTGTAATGCACTTGAGTCATCCAGAAACCGTCCCTTACCCCCCTCCCCAGGCCATGGAAAACCTGCCTTCCACAAGCCCGGTCCCTGGTGCCAAAAAGGTTGGAGACTGTTGTTAAAACACAATTGTATTTATAAATTGTACATTTTATAGTTTTTTTTTTTTAAGAGGGCTAAGGCAAAATTCATGATTCTGAAAAAAAATTTACTGTAGTTTAAAAATATAAAGAGCCAATGAGCTTCTTAGTTGTATCCAAATTCTTGGGTATATTTGAGAGATAAGAACATTATCTTCTCATTGCTAGTGTATCACTCTCATCAAGAGTATGGCCTCTCCTGAGATGTGAGACAGTATCTTTCCCAAAGAGTCTAGCTTTTCCAAGACAAACCAAGGCAACCAAATACGAAAAGAAACAAACAAGCAGGGAAAACGAGGAAACAAATATGATCCAAATTCTTGCCTCTTACATCATTCTAAAACAAAATTACACCTTCAGATGTTTCCTTTTAGAATTCAGACATTTCAAGTGTTTTGCATATGATCACTCCAGACACCAGCCACTGGGGAGAAACAAGAATGGGAAAAATGGTTTCTCTCCAACTTAACTCCCATAAAGGGGTTCCAGCAGGGCACGTGGTGGAGGTTCAGCAAGAAGCAGGCTGGACTTGATTCTTTCCTGTTTCCTTCCTTCCCCACATCCTCTGCTTGACTCCAGAATATGCAGGGTGCAGCGTTATTTATTTTTGAGGCAGCCATGTAGAAAATTTAGGGAAAACTGCAAGGTCTTGGATCTAGTCCCAGCGTAGCCAAGCAGTGGCCATGTAATATGGGGCAAAGATCCCTGGACTCAGTTTCCCTACCTTGAAGAGGGAAAATTGTGTGTGTGTGTGTGTGTGTGTTTGCTCCGTCATGTCTGACTCTTTGCAAGCCCATGGACTATAGCCCACCCCCCGACCCCCGCTCCTCTGTCCATGGGATTTTCCAGGCAAGAATACTGGAGCAAGTTGCCATTTCCTATTTCAGGGGCTTTTCCTGACCCTGGAATCAAACCTGAATTTCTTGTGTCTTCTGCATTGGCAGGCGGATTCTTTACCACTGTACCACCTGGGAAGAAGGAGCTACCTAAATAGTCTCCATGGTCTCATCCAGCTCTAACATTCCAAGACTCTTAATCATTGTCTTCAAATATTAAGTTTCACAGAGGCGTATCTTACTTGTTTGCAGAAACATCTAGAAGGGTTTTAAAAAAATGGATACTAACTTCATACTATCTAAACCTCAGAGCAGTTTTGGGGATATTACTTCCTCTTGATAATTAAAAATTTTCAGAGATACGTATTTAAAATTAACTACTGAATTAGTTTAGAGTTAATTAAAACAGAAACACATCGGCATTAAGTACTTGCTCATTCCAAGTTGACTTAGGTTTTAAATATTTAACTTGTAAATATTGTGATTCAGACAAACATAACTTTATGGACAAGGAAGTTCAGGAGATTAAAATCCAGGAACACCGAGGTGCAGTTGGGTCACGTAGTAGATTGTGCAAACTTGCGGGCACATATTCATTGTTTGGGGCAAGATATTAGAGTTAAGGATACACAGGTTCAAGTTGTGGAAACTGGCTTCCACAGATCGCCCTCCATCATTTTTTTTTTCTTCCTTTGCTCTTTTAAAATTCTATGTGTCTCTTTGGACAGGTTACCCCTAATATCAACAAGTTCTTTGGTTCCACATTCAACTAGATGTTAAACAGAGGTATCTCAGTTATCTGAGTACAAAAAAATCTTTGATTACGTACAACTTTGAATCACTTTGTGCCAGTTATTCATTTAATACCTCTCAGCTCCAAATTCACCCTTAATTGCCTGCTCTGGGGAAATGGAGAGCTTATTAAAAAAAAATTTCCCTTGCCAACTGGCAAGATACCAAGCTTTGTCAATAGAGGGCGCCAGAGAGACACTGCAGAAGAAAGGAGATTTTCTCGCTAGTCCTGGCTCCTACACTTTCACATGACCTCTCCAGCCCCCATTTTATGAGGCGCCCAGGACTCCCCAGTGCCCAGCTCTGACAGTGTCAGGGCCAGCAGCACCCAGTAGCCAGCGGCTTCCCCCTTAGTATCCCCTGGAGCAGTTTTGTAATGGAATACCTCCAGTGAGGGACTTCCCTTGTGGCTCAGATGATAAAGAGTCTGCCTGCAATGTGGGAGACCTGGGTCTGAACCCTGAGTTGGGAAGATCCCCTGGAGAAGGGAAAGACTACCCACTCCAGCATTCTGGCCTGGAAAATTCCATGGACTCTATAGTCCATGGGGTCACAAAAAGTCGGACACGACTGAGCGATTTGCACTTTCAGTGAGACGTTACCTTGTGAAGGACTTTCCCTGGCACCCCAAAGGGCAGGTTTGGGGTAAGCTCCTAAGTGTGGCACCATAATAACTTTCTTGTCATCTGGTGAGCCATGGCAGAACCCTCTGGATCTCAGCCCCGAAGGTGGGCTGGGTGAGGTGGAGGCTCGCCCTTGGGGTCTCTCCATCAGCCCTTAGGGCCAGTGCTCCTGGTTATCTGCTATATGTATATTCCTTAGGACTCTGCTTATTCATTAGCAACCACGTCCCTCTTATTCCAAATCTATCTTGTAGTTGATAACTCTTTATAGTAAACTCTTCATGTTCAAACGATTGTGTCGTTTCTTTCTCCTGATGAGGCTCGAAGTAATATATATCCTAGGATGAAAATTTACATATATTTATGGGGGGAGAGGAGGAGATGGCTGTAGGGGAGAGAGGGGGGGGGGGAAAAGAGAGACTTTAACCTGGGACAGAAATGGTTACATTCATTGTTCATGTATTAATGTTGGGTGCCTAGTTTTGGTGAACACTCTCTTTTATCTGGTATTAGTGGGTATCAGTCTGCTAGTGCTGCCATTACAAAACACCACAGACTACGGCCTTAACAACAGAAACTTCTCCCAGTTCTGGAGTCTGGAAGTCCAAGAAAAGGGGGTCAGCGGGTTAGCAGGTTTGGCTTCTCCTGAGACCTCTCTCCTGGGTTTGCAGAGGGCCACATTCTCACTGGGGCTTCCCTGGTGGCTCAGCTGGTAAAGAATCTGCCTACAATTCAGGAGACCTGGGATAAAGAATCTGCCTACAGTTCGGGAGACCTGGGTTCAATCCCCAGGTTGGGAAGGTCCCCTGGAGAAAGGAAAGGCTACCCACTCCAGTATTCTGGCCTGGAGAATTCCATGGAATATATAGTCCCTGGGGTCACAAAGAGTCGGACACAACCTTCTCACCAAGTCCTTACGTGTGTGGACTGTGCGTGCACATTCCTGGTGCCCCTTTGTGTGTTCAAATTCCCCTTGTTATAAGAACAGCAATCATATTGGATTAGGGTCCACCCTACTGGCCTCACATTAACTCAATTACCTTTTCACAGATCGTCTCTCCAAATCCAGTCACATTCTGAGGTCCTGGGGAGTTTGGGAGAAGATACAATTCGGTCTATGAGACATAGTATTTATTTTCTACCTTTGGTGTTAAAGAGCGTGTAGGAGTAACTCTGAGATGGTCACCAGACGTGGCTTTAAAAGACCTGATTTGGGGCCCAGTTTCTTCTACTGACCAGATGGACAAGTTGTTTAACTTTTTGAATCTCAGTTTTCTCATCAATTAAAGGGCATAATGGAAACCCAGTGAGCTCATGAAAATGCAAGTGCTTTGGAACCCACAAAAACTTTATAAAAAGTGAGTTATTCCTTGGTTGGTATATGGACTTACACATTAAAAAAAACTCTCCCATTCCATGTCATATTTTACACTTATTAAAAGGCAGTTGCCAAGCTATTAAATTGGTGTCAAGTATAAATGATTTGTTTAGCCAAAAAGTCTCTTTGGCTTATTAGACACAAGAAAAATTTCTCTAGCCCCACCACAGTCTCTGCACAAGCCAGGTAACCTTAATTAAACCACGATTTTGAATTATTATCTCTCTTGTGTTCTCATTCTCTGCAGAAGTTTCAATAATAAGTAATGTATTTAGGGCCTCATGAACTTACTTGACTTACCCCTAGTTTTTGGAAAAGATAGACATTACATGGCCTTTAGAATGCCAGCCAGCAAATTTGGGGGAGATTATAATATTCCCTAATGGAGGGATAGGAAAGAAACTATACCTGGTTCTCATATTACCCAATATCACATCATTTCTCCCCATACCCTTCTCTCTTGCAGTCATCTTGCACAGTAGGAAACTAAGGTTCCAGGCACCTCATCTTGTCCAGGACCTGGAGGGAAAGAAACTCTCAGGCATTGAGAAGGTTTATGTACAATGTACATTTGCATACATTTCATGTAATCCGCAAAACACCCCTAGAAGGTAAATGTTATCATTATTAATTCCATTTTACAGATAAAGAAACTGAGGCCCACAGAAGGGAAATAACTTGTCCAGGGTCAAGAGGCTAATAAACAGTAGATCGGAGATCTGAACTCAGACCTACCTGAACCCTGTCACCTGCCTGACTCTGTCTTATCACCTACTTTGTTACCCAAAAGCCATTCATAATGGCCTCGATTTAATAGTGCTGTTAGCAATTTAATTGTCATGGGGACTTCCCTGGTGACCGGGGGTTAAGAATCCGCCTGCCAAAGCAGGGGACCTGTGTTCAATCCCTGGTCTGAAACTAAGACCCCACGTGCCACGGGCCAACTAAGCCCGTGAGCCATATCCACCGAGCCTGCACTGCAGAGCCTGTGCTCCACAGCACAAGAAGCCCCTACAACGAGAAGCCCCAGCACCGCAACCAGAGTGGAGGCCCCTCCCACCGCAACTAGAGAAAGCCCAAGCACAGCAATGAAGTCCCAACGCGGCCAAAAAAATTTTTTTATAAAAAATTAGTAGCTATGGGATGGAAAACACTTTGCAGTTGAATCTAATAGAGCTTCAATTAATAAAATTCTCCAGTGATTAGTTACTTAAGAGTTTTCAGCTACATCATAGGCAATAAGTGCTGGATCCAGAAAAAAAATTTGGCACGTCTTCAACCATATGCTGTAATAGCACCAATTGGCCACTTGCCCCTTGTGCATATATAATCATTATCTACGATGATATTTATTCTGTTGCCTTTTCGGTTCTTCCTTTGCCATCTGTGTATGCCCTGACTTAATTTGTAGAGCCAGTCGTGTTCACATATTTATCTAGAGAAAGAAAGCACACTCTGGATAACTATTTGCGTTCCTTGTTAATTTTTATATCAGGTTCAGCAGCTGAGAAACAGCCTACTTTTATTTTTATTTCCTTAATCTAGACTCTTTTCATTTGTACTAGATCTTTCAGAGGCCCTTCATAAGCTTCGCTTGGAAATCTTGTTGAAGTCATCTGGAAGACTGATCTGATTTCGAAAGAAAAGCAACAAAAAAAAACCCCACAATCAAACTTTACTGAAATTGAAAAGACAAGTCATAAGGCTCAAAGGGAGAATGAATGAGACCATTGCTTTAATAGCAAAAGGGAGGAAATGACGTCAATTAAGCAGGACTATTCGTGGGGAACCTCCCTCCTTTGAGGTGTCACTCTTGGAGTTTTTCCTCACAGGGCTTTGCAGTTCAATTAGTTCCGTGTTAGGTTTCACCGGCTGCTGGATGAATTCCTAGAAAGAGATCAGGAATCATTTAACTCATCTTTCATCTCCTATTCTTCATCATGTCTCAAGTGCCTTCTGGACCATCACCTTCTCTACTTGGGTTATCACAATGGTTTCTAGAAGATCTCCCTGCCTCCGTCTTCTCAGCATTACCTCCTGTCCACTATGGAATGTGATCCAGCCCAGAACTCCTCCATCTGACTCCAGGTTGATCCCAAGATACCATTTGATTTGAATGCTTTTGCCAATTCTGAAGGCCTTGAAGAATCTTGCCCAAATCCAGTACTGTGTCAGCCAGGTTTCTCATCATCTCTACCATTCCCTTGACCCCTACCCCCTGCAGTACTATGAAGGAAAGAACCAGAATGGTGAGACAGCAAGGACCAAGTGGTGGCGTGGCCAGGGCTATAGACCGAGGGATCAGAAACGGGCTCATTGAGGAGCTGACATTTGTTCTGGGACATTTGGGGGTTGACCAGATGGAGAGGTGGGAAAGACTGTGGACTGACATACAAAGGTTCATATATGAAGGCCCTTTGGGAACACAGAGTTGACCTTTTGGTGGCTCAGATGATAAAGAAACTACCTACACTCAGGAGACCTGGATTCGATCCCTGGATCAGGAAGATCCCCTGGAGAAGGGAATGGCTACCCACTCCAGTATTCTTGCCTAGAGAATTCCATGGGCAGAGGAGCTCATGGGCTACAGTCCACAGGTGCCAGGAGTCAGACATGACTGAGTGAGAAACACACACGATTGGAGACCAGTGTGCCTGGTGAGGATGGGAAGATGCAGAAGACAGAGCTGAGGATGAGGAGCGGGCAGGTCCTGCAGGAGCTCTTCCTCATTGCAAACAAGGCCACAAACCCCAGGACTGTCTACACCCACATTTGAAAAGACCATCCCGGAAACAGGGCAGAGTAGAATGGAGAAGGTGCCACTTTCAAACCAATATCTTCTGAAGTCACCTCTCTGAACACAATCTATATATAGAGGAGGGGTTATTTATGCCTCAATAAACTGTGCAAGAGCCGCAGTATCTTTCTTTAGGCCTGTGTTTTGAAGTCTCCATGGAGCAGATCAGTCAAGACACTTCTTTGGAATTATTATGCAGCTTGGATAATGTTCTTCTCAATAAAGTCATAAATCTATTACTAATACTTGTGTTTAAAAATTAAAAATGTGTTACATATCTGCTATGGACCAGGCATAGTATTTGGCTTTGAAGATACAGAGATAAGTAAAAGTGATTCATTTTTTGGCCACAACACGTGGCATGTGGAATTTTAGTTCCCTGACCAAGGATCAAACCCATGTCCCCTGCATTGAAAGCACAGAGTCTTAACACTGTCAGGGAAGTCCCTAAAAGTGATTCTTTAGAGTGTAGCAGTCAACCATTGTTCCTGGGGGTCCATGTTTAAGGTTCTGTTGGTGCATCATTTTGGGACTCTTAACCAACCATGTTCAGTTCAGTTCAGTTTAGTTGCTCAGTCGTGTCTGACTCTTTGTGACCCCATGGACTGCAGCACACCAGGCCTCCCTGTCCATCACCAACTCCTGGAATTTACTCAAACTCATGTCATTGAGTTAGTGATGTCATCCAACCATCTCATCCTCTGTTGTCCCCTTCTCCTCCAGCCTTCAATCTTTCCCAGCATCAGGGTCTTTTCAAATGAGTCAGTTCTTTGCATCAGGTGGCCAAAGGATTGGAGTTACCTTGTATTTATACCAGCTTGTAATCCATTGTGACCATCAGATGATATCTTCAGCAAAGTCACATATTTTTCCTAGACTTCCCAGTTTACTTGGTGGAGTTGAGTTTTTCTTGCTCATACTAGGCTTTAAGGACACATTCTCTTTGGTTCTGATGACATTTCTAAATTACAAATTTGCCTATTGGCTGCAAACAGATCAGGAACCACTTCAGAGAAGTTTTTCCCCAGTTATGGAAAAAAAAAAAAATGGTGCCAATTAAACAGTCCCAGGACTGGAGCTGATGCTAGGCTGGCCACAGAAGGTTGATAGAGTTCTCAGTGTTGGCAGAAATTATAGCTAGAAAGTCTATTTCTTTAAAGCGAGACTGTGCTTGGGTCTGGGGACAGACCTGAGATTTGCAAGGAGTTTGGAAACTTCCGAGGTATGTGCCCCACAGTTAGAAAATTATATCTTAGACAAGTAGCCCATTTTTGAGGAGAACACTTAGCCTTCTATTCATAACCACTTTTGTTGCATTTGGATCCAGCAGAAAAAATTAAAATCTTGTGTTTGTCAGCAGTGAGGCCAGAATGCCTAGGCCTCAAGTTTAAATATCCAAGAATCATCCAGTGGTTTGCTTTTATTGTTCGTAAAGTCGGCAGAGACAAACCACCTGAGTAGTTCCAGATGTTGAATCAACAAGGCTGTACTTCCCAGACCTACATGTATAAAAGTGAATTTATAAGCTCAAAAAAGGCTGGGAGGATTGTGTTGCTTCAGGATAGAAAGCTACTTTCATTCTTAAAACAGATTAAACACGGGATGTCCAGCCCTGGCAAGTCCAGGTGACTTTTACCTTTATTAAGCCACTTGAGGCTTCGAGTGGTAGTCCGCTTCCCTCAGCTCTCTTTGTAAAAAAGAAATCCTAGTGATTGACTGACCAACTCCAGTGGACTGGACTGTTTTAAGATAGCAAGTCTCTCTTAAATTTTACAGGAATAACTTGAGGGCAACATGGCAAAGAAAAATTTCTCCATGTTGACTCGAATTCTGGAGAACATAGAGACATAACGTGGGTTATGGCTATTAAAGTCTACTCCATCTCACTGGTATTTTGGCAATGAAGCCTAAGATTGTTCTAGGCACCTTGCTTTGTGAGTTGGCTACACGGGGTAACATTATCGGGTGGTAAGTAACATGACTTGCACGGGCCTGGGGCCAGGAGGGTGGAATTTTGCTGCCATAAATCTTGAAACTGTTGAAGGTGTCTGATGTTCAAGTTTATCCAGCACAGCCCAAAAAGTGAAAGTTCTGATAGCCAGAATGCCTACATGACTATAATACATAACCTTACTGAGTGGTAAGGAATTTTTATGGCCACTGGCAAGAATCCAAACAAAAACTCAAGTATCTCGCCACAAGGTATTTCAGTGGAGTGACCCAAGTTATCCGAGTACGATTCTGGCTCATAAATCTGGGGTTGGAATAATAACCTTATTCTGTGTTCTAAATATTACATTCCAGTGGCCAGAAGATGGAAGCGTCTCTATTATTTGCGCACAGTGCTGCTCCATTGTCAACTGATGAGTCATCGTGATGATCATACAATCCAGTGTCTTTTGTGCAGTAGCTAAAAGCTAACATTTATTGAGAGGTGATTATGTGTCAAGTACAGTGGTAAGTGGGCTTCAGACTTTATCTCGTTCAAGCCTCCCAGGTATAGCAGAGGAGGCCTCTTGACAGATGAGAACTGCAAGCATAGAGCAGTTGAGCACGTTGTCCAGCATCAAGGAGCCCGGTACACACCAGCCCCAGTGTCTCAACTGTGCGCAAATGCATACTTCCGGCTTCTTTTGACAATGATAGAAAACCTTGAAAAAAAAATCTTGTGCACTTCAAAGTATTAAAGACACACAACGTGTATCAAGAATAATGGAAGGAATACTCATGAGGCTTTCCTTCAAGCATAAGAAATAAATGCTGCCTGAATGGCAGTGTTCAGAGTGTATGCTCAGTTGTGTCCAAATCTTTGCGACCTCATGGACTACAGCCCTCTGTCATGGAATTTCCCAGGCAAGAATACTGGAGTGGGTTCCCATTTCCTTCTCCAGGGGATCTTCCCAACCCAGGGATCGACTCATGTGTCTTCTGCATTGGCAGGTGGATTCTTGACCACTGCAGCCCCTGCGAAGCCAGCACAGTTAGACCTGATCGCCTTCCCTACCCAGGGGTAGCTCCTACACTGAACTGGACACTGGCCACCCCCACGCATTTGCTTTATGCTTGAACTACATCAGCGTGTATCCCTAGGCTAGGCATGTTGTATGGTTTGGCATGTTCACATGAATGGTACGTCATGCCTAATGTGTTCTTCTGTGACTTTCTTCACTCACTATTGCATTTGCTTCAACCACGTTGATTCATGTGGCTAAAGCTCTGTTCCTTTGCACCGTATGAGCCTGCCCTGTTTACTTCTCCTCTTCTAAAGGGCATCTTCACAGCAGGTATGTCAGTGACTTTTACAACCACTGTCTGCATTTAGCAGGATTGGTGCTGATGTCATCATTTTGCTGAGAGAAGCTGAAGCTCCGTTTCCACGCCTCCCCTAAGGTCTCTGTTGGAGCTGCAATGACTGAGGGCCATGTACCATGCTGTGCTACGTCACTTCAGTCGTGTCCAACTCTGTGTGACCCCATGGACTGTAGCCTTCGAGGCTCCTCTGTTGATGGGATTTCCCGGTCGCTTCAGTCATGTCCAACTCTGTATCATCCCATGGACCATAGCCCACCAGGCTCACCTGTCCATGGGGTTTCCCAGGCAAGAATATTGGAGCAGGTTGCCTTGCCCCAGGCAAGAACACTGGAGTGGGGTTGCCATGCCCTCCTTCAGGGGATTTTCCCAACCCAGGGATCAAACCCACATCTCTAACGTCTCCTGCACTGGCAAGCGGGTCCTTAACTGCTAGTGCCACATGGGAAGTACGCTGGATGGCTAATAACCTACAGATGTTTCCTGCTCACCGTTCTGGAGGCTGGAAGTCTGTGATCAGGGTGCCGGCATGTTTGGATTCTGGTTAGAGCCCTCTTCCAGGTTGAGAGGCTGACATCCTGTGTCCTCATATGGTAGAGAGAAAAAAGGAGAACTCTGGGGGTCCTGTAGATAAAAGCGCTAATCCCGTTCAAGAAGGCTCCACCCATATGACCTAATGACCTCCCAAAGACCTCACCACCTAATACCATCACACTGGGGGTTAGAATTTCAATATATGATTTGGGGGCAGAGCAGGAGGGGAAAACAAAACATTTAGTTCATTGCAGCTACACAATCAGAAAAGGGCATGGCCAATATTTGAACTCCGTTCTGCTGACTCGTGCGTGGTCTGGGACTTTCTCTCCCACTGGACTTGACCTTCTGAGATAGCACTCTACAGTCTGTGCTAACATCCCATCTTCTGGAGCCCTTTCTGGCTGCCTTTGGTCTTCTGTTTTTTTCATTTTGTGGCTAGAACAATTTCACAAACTTTACTGGGGGCTCGGCCCCTCAAACCAGCCTCTTCTCTGAAGCTCTTGAAGGAAGCTGAGGGTGAGGCAACAATTACTACCTTATATTCGGAAATGGCAACCCACTCCAGTGTTCTTGCCTGGAGAATCCCAGGGATGGGGGAGCCTGGTGGGCTGCCGTCTATGGGGTCGCACAGAGTTGGACACGATTGAAGTGACTTAGCAGCAGCATTCATCACTTAGGACATCTGAAGGTCACGGTGGCTTGAAGTAATGGAGGTAAAGATGGTGTCTTCCTTCAAGCAGGCTGGAGCAGAACGCTCCCCTTTTATTTTTGTTTGTAAAAGAGTCTTTAAAGTGTGTGCGTGAGTGTGTGTGTGTCTTGAAGCAAAGCCCTAGAGAGTGCTTCCACCTTGCCAGGGGCATGAAGGTTGAAAAGTAATTACGTTTTGTCATGAGGTTTAATACTTGAATTTGGGGGGACTTGTAAACTGACAAATTGAAAAATAAGAAAGGACAGAAAGCAAAGTGATATCATTTGGGTGAGTCTTAGTTTTGAAGAGGCTGAAGATTGATAAATAAAGCTAGAGGGCTAATTATTTCTACCTCTGACTTCCTTTCTTGGGAAGCAGAAAGATCATTACTATTTTGCTTTCCATAGAAAGCACTCCTAAAGGAATAAATTTGATTGTTTGGAGGGGGGTACTGTTTTTTTTTTTTTTTTTTTTTGGTCACACTATAGCATTCAAATTCTTAGTTCTCTGACCAGGGATTGAACCCATTACCCCTGCAGTGGAAGGGAGGAGTCCTAACCCCACCAGGGAAGTACCATTTTTAAAAAATATTTTATTATTTCAGACTCAAGAAAATGGGTAAAATTAAAAAAAAAGACTGTCATTTAATTGTATTGAATTAATGTCAGTTTTCTTGTTTTGATATTGTAGCATAATTATGGAAGATTTCACTGGGGAAACCTGGGTGAAGAGTACTCCATTTTTTTAAGAAACCTCCATGTGAGTTTAAAATTATTTCAAAATTAAAAGTAAATGAGTAGGTTTTTTGCTCTTTGGATTTTGATCCAGTCAAGCCTCATCAATGGGCAATTTATATCAATGTGGTTAAGAGACACGGAGAATGGGCATTCTGAAACAATATTTAGCATAGAGTAAATTTGCTGGAAGACACTGAATCATCAAAAAGCAAGAGAGTTCCAGGAAAACATCTATTTCTGCTTTATTGACTATGCCAAAGCCTTTGACTGTGTGGATCACAAGAAACTGTGGAAAATTCTGAAAGAGATGGGACTATCAGACCACCTGACCTGCCTCTTGAGAAACCTGTATGCAGGTCAGGAAGCAACAGTTAGAACTGGACATGGAACAACAGACTGGTTCCAAATAGGAAAAGGAGTACGTCAAGGCTGTATATTGTCACCCTGCTTATTTAACTTATATGCAGAGTACATCATGAGAAATGCTGGGTTGGAGGAAGCACAAGCTGGAATTAAGATTTCTGGGAGAAATATCAATAACCTCAAATATGCAGATGACACCACCCTTATGGCAGAAAGTGAAGAGGAGCTAAAAAGCCTCTTGATGAAAGTGAAACAGGAGAGTGAAAAAGTTGGCTTAAAGCTCAATATTCAGAAAACTAACATCGTGGCATCTGGTCCCATCACTTCATGGGAAATAGTTGGGGAAACAATGGAAACAGTGTCAGACTTTTTTGGGCTCCAAAATCACTGCAGATGGTGACTGCAGCCATGAAATTAAAAGACGCTTACTCCTTGGAAGAAAAGTTATGACCAACCTAGATAGCATATTCAAAAGCAGAGACATTACTTTGCCGACTAAGGTCCGTCTAGTCAAGGCTATGGTTTTTCCAGTGGTTATGTATGGATGTGAGAGTTGGACTGTGAAGAAAGCTGAGTGCTGAAGAATTGATGCTTTTGAGCTGTGGTGTTGGAGAAGACTCTTGAGAGTCCCTTGGACTGCAAGGAGATCCAACCAGTCCATCCTAAAGGAGATCAGTCCTGGGTATTCATTGGAAGGACTGATGCTGAAGCTGAAACTCCAATACTTGGGCCACCTGATGTGAAGAGTTGACTCATTGGAAAAGACTCTGATGCGGGGAGGGATTGGGGGCAAGAGGAGAAGGGGACAACAGAGGATGAGATGGCTGGATGGCATCACCGACTCGATGGACATGAGTTTGAGTAAACTCCAGGAGTTGGTGATGGACAGGGAGGCTTGGTGTGCTGCAATTCATGGGGTTGCAAAGAGTCAGACACGACTGAGCGACTGAACTGAACTGAACTGAAGGTTAGTGCTAATGAAAGCATCTTAAGAAGTTTATGATCACCCAACCTGTTGGGGGTACTTTCCTGATGGCTTAGCCATGAAGAATCCACCTGCAATGCAGGAGATGCAGGAGATGGGGGTTGGTCCTTGGGTTGGGGAGATCCTCTGGAGCAGGAAATGGCAACCCACTCCAGTGTTATTGCCTGGGAAATCCCATGGACAGAGGAGCCTGGTGGGCTACAGTAGAAAGGGTCACAAAGTGTCTGACAGGACTGAGCGACTGACCAAGGACAGCTTATTGGGCCACATTAGTGTTGCAGTCCAACTCCTAGATGTTCGATCCTTCAGGATTCAACTGTGGCACTATTGGCATTTCGGAATGGGAAGTTCCTTGATAGAGGTGGGGCTGTCCTGTGCATGGTCTAGTCGCATCATGATTTTCATCCAGTAAATGCCAGTAGCACCCCCACCCTTGCAGTTGTGACAATCAAGAACATCTCCATTCATTGCTAAGTGTCTCCAGAGGGAGCAGAATTGCCTCCGATTCAGAATCTCCATTCTACTCAGTAAACAATCTTTTGTCCCTCCCTGCTTTCAAAGAAAATGAAATTTACTGACTTTGTAAGTTACGATGACTGCGCCCTCCCACTCGGCCTTCTGTTGGCCTCACAACACAAAGCCCTGGAGTAGAGATTCTAAATTAAAAAAAAAACAAACACGATTTCACCCATTCTTTACTGTCTTGGACATACCCAGTGGTATAGAAACAGAAGTATTTTGTACTCTTACAAGGCTGTCTGAAAGAGATATTTCAGAAGGAGAACTGTACCTAGGGCCTCAAAAGAGCAGAGTGGAGACCGTGTTGGCAGTAGTATTGAGTATGATAGAGAGTCATAATTTCATATGTGAAAGTAATGTGTTACATTAAAACATTCACAGGCTTTCGTTTATTTAAGCCTCTGGGTCTAACACAGCACATTTCTAAATATTATGGATTTTGTAAAGGTGCATGACGAACAAGCAGACTGCCGGTACGCTGGAAAAGTGATAAAAATCTGCACTGAGCTTAATCACAGTTTTCTTTGGAGTGTATATTTATGTGGTGATGTCAGCACAGTATCCTGCAACCGGCTGAAGGTCATGTTCTGTGTTCATCTGCAGAGGATTTAGAAACTCTCAAACAGTCTGGCTGGAGAAAAATGGCCCCTGAGTCGGCAGCCCCTTCCCAGGGTACGTTGTCCTCCCGCAAAGGAACTGAACAAAACAATCTATCTTTAAATGGATTCAAAACCACAGCGGATCCGTCTTTTGCCACATGAGTTATTTGAGTTATTGAGGCTGGCTCCAGTGTCAAGCCGTGTATGTTGCCTTAATGTATTTATTTAACCCAGGACTGCCACAGAGAAGGCAAACCCACCTCGGCACGCGAAGGCCCACGACAAAGAGAACATTCAAACCAGATCCAGGGTAACAAACACATCAGGCACTCTGGGAAGGGAAAGATGTTGCAAGCCCAGCACAATGCCCAGCTTTATTCCCCACGTGGAGGCAGGCTGCAGCCAGCCAAACTGTAAACTGTTGTTCTCTGAGCAGACTCGGGGGATGGCAGACGTGCAGGGAGAGAGGTCTCCAGCAGGGCTGAGCAGAAGCCGGATGATGGCACAGACTCTCCAAGTCCCAGCCATCAGCAGCAGCCTTGTGTTTCCTTTTAGGGGCCCAGTACTGGCTGGATGTAGCTTCCTTGGAGGCTCAGTGGTAAAAAATCTGCCTTGCAGGAGATGCGGGTTCGATCCCTGGGTCGGAGAAGAAAATGACAACCCACTCCAGTATTCTTGCCTGGGAAATCCCATGGACAGAGGAGCCTGGCGGGATACAGTCCAGAGGGTCCCAAAGAGTCAGACACGACCGAAGCAACTAAACAACAATCGCAGTGGCTGGGTATGCTTGTTGGCTGCTGCACAGAAAGCTTCTAGAAGCCAGTTATCCACACTGATCCATGAGCCCATGCAGCATTCTGGCCCAGTCCAGCAAGTCCCAGCCCCAGCACACCTCACCCACATCTGGGATTGGGTGGGGGTCATAGTACAGGTCGGGGGATTTGATGCCCATGAACACGACCTTCAAGTGCAAAGTCTTCTCATTACAGTGACTCTACAGATGACACACTCCCTGGGCCAGTCACGGCTGAGGCTAATCCTAGCTTACAGTATTGAGTTTGGTTTTTCTTGGTTTATAGGTTTGGCAGTTGGGAGGCAGGTCAATGGTTTTGGGTGGAGTTACTCTGTTGGACTTCCCTGATGGCTCAGCAGGTAAAGAATCCTCCTGCAATGCAGGAGACACAGGAGACGTGGGTTTGATCCCTGGATGGGGAAGATCCTCTGAAGAAGGAAATGGCAACCCACTCCAGTATTCTTGCCTGGAGAATTCCATGGACAGAAGAGCCTGGCAGGCTATAGTCTATAGGGTCACAAACAATCGGACACCATTGACTGACTAAACACACAGAGGCTCTGTTATCATATGAGGTAGCCTTGTCTCTCCTTCAGATCCAACTGAGATTCCACCCATGAAAGTCACTCTGTGGGCCAGGAATCTTTCTATTGAGAATGACAGAAAGACAAAGCCAACTAACCTTAACCAAAAATGACTAGGTACATTTATGCGCCGGGAACCACTCTAAGTCATTTCATATATTAGCATCCTCAGTCTTCACCACAGGTAAGGGTATTATTATCCTTGTTCTAGAGACAAAGAAACTGAGGTACAAGGAAATGAAGCATCCTGCCTCCAAGTCACAGGGTTCTTCAATGGTAGGACTGGGACCTGGGGCCCAGGCAGGCTGGATCCAAGATCTTTGCTCTTGAGTACCATCTGATACAGCTCATGGGTCAATGGGTCAGCTCAGAGGACTGGTTTAGCTACTGGAGGGATCTGCAAACCCTAAGTTTAGAATGCTGGTCTCATTCCCTCCTGCAGCAAGCAAGCCTTCTTAAGCATGGGGAACATGGCTGCCTGAAGCCTCAGCCTGAGCATCCCGGTGGAAATGTTAACTTCTTCCTCGCAAGATTTATGTATCAGTGCTTTGCTGGACTCAGTGAGGAGCTCTTGGGTTTGCCCATCATCTGGTCAAGGCTGTCACTCGCTTCCTGTGGTAGACTGTAGCATCAGTGGCCCTAATTCTGCACCATTCCCTGTATCTAGATCCATTTTCATGAGACTTTTCCATTCTTCCCATATTCTGTAATTCTCCATCCCTTGATTCTGATTTTGACCACATGACTGCTTTGGCCAATGGGATGTGTGGTTTGTTTTTTTTTTTTTTGGCTGCCCCGGGTCTCAGTTGTAGCACACAAGTTAGGGGATCAGCATGGGGGATCTAGTTCCCCAACAAGGGATTGGACCCAGGGCCCCCTGCAATGGGACCTTGGAGTCTTAACCACTGGACCACCAGGGAAGTCCCCGGCTCAGGGGATGTTAATGGAGCTGATGCAGAGTGAGCTTTGAAAAGTCACTTGCACACTTCTGCTTCCGTGCCGGAGGCTCTGCCACGGTATGAGAACGTGTGGGTTGGCGTGCTGAAGGCTGAGAGGAGTGGAGCAGAGCCGAGATGCCCCTATAGCCACTACAACAGCCAGGTGACCCCCAGGTTTGTGAGAGAAACCAGCCAAGACCAGGGGTGCCGCTCGGCCGAGCCCAGACTAAACCACCCACTTGCAGACCCGTGAGCTAAGCATTGCTCTTACTTCTCTGGGTTTCTGGCGCAGTTTATCGTGTGACAGTATTCACGATGGGAAAGACAGGCCTGCGTACTGATGCCTGCCAGGACCACGGAGAGTCGGGGAGCTGGACCCCAGAAGAAACCGGGTGATCTTAGCAGACAATGGGCCCAAGGAAAGCGTTCTGGGCTGTGAAAGTAGTAGTTCTATTCCCACCCAGACAACGTTATCTATTGTGCTGTCTGGAGTCCTGTGATAAGCCACGTGAATTTCTTTTAGACTTGAAAGACAAACACTACAGATTTTTCTCAAGTATTATTTTTCCTTATGAATAATGTATATTTGTTAACTGATTACATTTTCCTTTTTTGTTTTGACCTCCAGGAAGCTCAGGACCAAAATCACGTCCCAAAATTAATAAATTTGGGGGCCTGAAGATATGCATTTTGTTATACTAAACTTCCCTCTTTTTTTGTCTTATCATTTTGCCTATATTTATTTCTTTCTCATGATTTTAAAAAATTCCCCATCTCCTCTCTCTCTCTTTCTTCATCATTGTTTCATATTAAACCTCCTCAAATTCATCTGAGGATGAGCAGTGATATAAAATGTAATTAATACAACTAAATGTATTTTTGTGTTAGTCATTCAGTCATATCCTACTCTTTGCAAATCCATGGTCTGTAGTTTGCCAGGCTCCTCTGTCCATGAAATTCTCCAGGCAAGAATACTGGAGTGGGTTGCTATTTTCTTCTCCAAGGGATCTTTCCAACCCAGGGACTGAACCTGGGTCTCCCACATTGCAGGCAATTTTTTTTTTTTTAATCATCTGAGCCTTAGATAAATAGCAGTTCAAGATGAACAAAAAATTTTTGGTTGTAGAACCTTTGACATCATGAGAAGTTTGATTTAATATTAAACTAGATTACTAAAAAATAAAGAAGATTTCATTATAATAGACATGAACATTATGATTCCAATGAAATGAATTAAAACAGATCAAAATATTTGATAATCCATCTTGACAGTAGGCATGCAAATTGGCCCAGCTTCTCTAAAGAGCAATTTAATAATGTCTATCTTAAAATGCATATATCCTTTGAGCCAGCCTTTCTAGGAATCCACTTCTAGAAATTTATTTTATTTTTCAAATTAAAATTTATTAATTATTTAAATTAAGTAAAAATTTATTTAAATTTCACTTTTAAGCATTTATCTTTCAGTTTTATGGTAGATATGTAAAATGATATGTATAATAACATTTGGGCTTCTCAGGTGGTGCTAGTGGTAAAGAATCCACCTGACAATGCAGGAGATATACGACTTGGGTTCCATCCCTGGGTCGGGAAGACCCCTTGGAGGAGGGCATGGCAACCCACTCCAGTATTCCTGCCTGGAGAATGGACAGAGGAGCCTGGCAGGCTACCAAACATCGGATCACAAAGAGTCAGACATGACTGAAGCAACTTAGCAGGCATAATAACATTCACTGTAACATTTTAGTAATAAAAAGGAAGTAGCCTAAACATGCCTTTATGGGAGACTGTTTAAAATATGGTACAATCCATATAACAGAACAGTAAGTAGCCATTTAAACTTGAGACTATTACCTACATGATAACATTAAAAGGTCTTCAGGACTTAGCATTAAATAAACAAAGAAAAGTATAAAACACTGTATATACATCACCTTCTAGGGATGCAGAGGCAAGTGGACATAGGAACACATATAAGCCCGCACGTATGTGGCTCAGCAGGTAAAGAATCCTCCTGCAAAGCTGGAGACGCGGGAGACACGGGTTTGATCCCTGTGTGGGAAGATCCCTGGAATAATGGAAGCCCACTCCAGTGTTCTTGCCTGAAAAATCCCAAGGACAGAGGAGCCTGGCGTGCTACAGTCCAGAGAGTTGCAAAGAGCTGGACGTGACTAAGCGACCGAGCACACACGCAGCACGCATGTATACACTTGTGCATGCACAGAATATCTCTGGAAGCAAGAAAACCAGGGACAGCTATTCATTCTAGGGGGTGAGAACGCAGGTGACTGAAACCAGGGGACGGAGACTCACTTTTCATTTTATACCCTTTTGCAGTTCCTTAATTTTGTACTGCATGTTCTGCAATATAAAGAAAATAATGAAGAAAATTAAGTGAGTTCATGCTGGCCTCTTGCATAAGGAATGACCACAATTACTTCTTATTGTGAGGCAAAAATGATGAATCTAACTCCTCTAGAAATTCCCTATATTAATGTAATTATGCCATTTTTTTAAGTTACAGTTCAAAGATCTGAAAGAATTAGCTAATACCCATGTCCCCCAAAGCGTGTCTGTGGCCCATGGAACACAGATTTACAACCAGCACCCATCGTTACACTAGACACCATTTCAATCCAATTTAACAAACATTTACTGAGGGCCTCTCATCAGTCAGGCCTTTTGTCAGGAGCTGGAAACAAAAATACTCCTAAGACTCTGTCTTTGTCCTTTAAGACAGTCACACAGGCAACTAATACACTGTGATGAATTCTAGGATGCCTGAAGTGAGGGGCTGTTGAAGGAATCTTTTTCTCTCTAGCATCTAACATATAGTAGACACTTCCAGAATGTCTGGGGGATGAATAAATGAATGATTAAGTGAAAGGAGTAAGGACACTCCTGCACAGGGTGTGGACAGAGGAGATGACCCTAGGTAGGGAGGTAATTAAGAAAGGATAAACTGAGTCATGAAGAGCTACCCAAATCCACAGCCTCATTACCTGGCACTAAGACCATCACAAAAGGTATCCATGCAAAAGTTACTCATCATTGACATGAACTATATTTAGTGAGTCAGGAGGTGAACAACATCACGATTTCTGGGAGAGCATGAACTGTGCGATCAGAAACACCTGCATTAGAAACCAAAATCTTCACCATTTGTCACCTAAATGACTGTGAGTAACTTCACCTTTCTGAGCCTTCACCTTCTCATCTATAAAGTGAAAATATTAATAATCTTATTTAATTTGCAGGTTAATTATGAGATGTTAAGGATCATTGATTCATTTATTCACTCATTGAAAAATATACAAATCAGTTAGTGGGTGCCTAGCACTGAGCTAGGTGCTGATTATGTACGTACAAAGTCGAGCCCAGTGGTTAAATCCAGTAGGTATTAACACGTGGAATGTCTTGGGACTATTAATATCGTTTGGTAGCTGATCAATCCTTCTGCCTTCCAATCAGGAGGAATTAGGGAAGAGTCACTGGACTCTTCTGTTGGAATGAAATGAATGGAAGGGGATATCATTAAAAAAAAAATGAGTAGAAGGAAAAAATTCACCAAGTTGAGAGTTACTCAAGCAGAGTGGATTCACATTCTCACTGACAGTCTACAATGCCTTTGGCAGGAATCTCACATTCCTGGTATAAGATGTGTGATTTTTTCCCTCCACAGGTAGCAGGGGATCGCCAAAGGAAAAATCAAGAAAAATGGAGCCAGGAATAGATAGGAAGTGATTATCTTCAGTAAGCCCTGAACAGCTGTTAAACCTGAAGCTCCCTTCTCTCTTTAACTGGCTGAAGACAAAAGGGCTCATCCACCTCTGAGCCAGGGAGGCTCTGAGTCCCAGCTGGTCAAGATGTTGCTGAGTTTTTGTGTCAGAGGTGAGGTGGTGGAGAGCGGCCAGCATGAGAAGGGAACTGAAGACACACGTTCTGAAGTGGATAAGAGAGGAGGGTGTCTGAGGGGTGCTCCCTACCAGCCAAGAGGATGCCCTGAAGTGCTGGTGGGTGAGACCTTCCTCTGTGCTGTGAATAGAGACAAGACATGTAAGCCAGGAGGCACCAGGCCTGAGGTCGTCTCCTCTCTGCCCCAGCCGATATGGAGGGCAGGCTTGGATGAGTTACTGTGGACGTTGAATCATGGCCTGTTCCCAGTTTGCTGCGTGTGTGTGTGCATGGATGTGCAACTGCACCGGGAACGTGAAATAGACAGCAATCATCGGCATTGAGAGGAAGAGCTCCCAAGCCTATAGAGCTATGTCCAGATGGACTACAGGGCTGCAAAGAGACCCACAGGCAGGGCTCTATGCAGACCCTCTGAGGGCTGAGATCCAAAATGATCCAAAATGATCCAAAATGAGGGACTTCACCAGCAAGGATGACAGAAGCCAGCATGTCTCCTCAATTAAAATATATATATATATATCTATTTATTTCTTTAGCTGCCTTGGGTCTGAGTTGTGGCACGCAGGATCTTTATTGCATCATGCAGGATCTTTCATTGGGGTTCGTGGGCCCTGCGGTTATGCCATGGGGGCTCCAGGTGCTCCCCAGTCTTGTCTCCTCCCTGCCCCTTGCACACAGTGCAGCTGTCCCATGAGGCATCTCCCTCCTCACTCTGGCACCTTTCTACAGGCTGCGCCTTCTGTCTTAACCATTTGGCTAACTCCGTTGTGCTCTTCAAAGTTCAGATTGGGGGTTACCTCCTCCAAGAAGCTATTTTTGGCCTTCATTTCTTTGACCTCCCCTTACCTACTACTGTCAAGCTGGTCCCCCAGCACCCTGAGCATTATAAGCCTTTCCACTTGCAGTCTTCAAGCTCTTTCCTTCCCTGCCCTCTCTGCTGGACAGTGGGCTTTAATCCAGGTCATGGCTCTTGTATCTTCAAATCACCAGGACTGATGACCTTATTGCACACAGCAAGAACTCAAAAACTTGTTGGCTGGATGAATGAACCAGTCACTGGATTAATGTGGAAAACGAAGTCACTGTGGGGAAATTGTCATTTTTTAATCAGATTCTTTTTCAAGGAGTTTAAAGTGTTCCACTGAAGTGACAGACCAGAGTCCACACATCACCTCCTCCAGGATGTAAATGAGGGAGCAGAGGGATGTCCCAGCTGCTGAGGAGGGCAGAGAGGGGTAAGAATATGCCCTGTGTGTGAGAAGGTACGGGCTTCCCAGGTGGTGCTAGTGGTAAAGAACCTGCCTGCCAATGAAGGAGATGAAAGAGACGTAGGTTCGATCCCTGGATCAGGAAGATCTCCTGGAGGAGGGCGCGGCAGCCTACTCCAGTGTTTTGCTTGGAGAATCCCATGGACAGAGGAGCCTGGCGGGCTATAGTCCATGGAGTCTTACACAACTGAAGCAACTTAGATTATGCGCGCACACATAGGCACACACACACAAGAAGGGACAGAGCCACAAAGAATACACAGAGTAACTGTGGACTTTATGAGTTTTTCCAACATTTTCAAACTCCAGTGCCAAATCCTGGGCACAGCCTCTTTGGAAAGGTTCTTGAAAAGCTTTTTTTTTTTTTTTCAGTGAGAGAGCAGTTAACAGAGCTAGAAATGCAAGACTTCACTGACAGGAAGTGTCTTTTGTTTTTTCTCTATAGTTGGAGAATGGAAAACCCAACTCCACTCCTCTTGAAGATTTGCAAACAGATGTGGTTCTTCCAGCACATCCACACCTGCTGTCCCCTCTCCAGCCTCCAGTGGCTTCTCACAAGCAGCTTATTCCCTTCAAGGACGGAAGCATAATCAGTCTCCTGCATGGAGTCATTACTTCACAACGAGTTCTCAGTTATTTATTTTTTAAACAGCTGGTTCCAACCTCGTACTTGCATCAAAATGCAAAATTGCAAAGCAGTTATTACCATTTCACTTTGGATATATTTAAACATTGGGGGTCAAGCCACAGGCCGGTTTTGTTCTGATTATCAGCACTGCTAAGTAAGCCAAGAGAAGCTGGACAAAGATGCTCTGGTGAAGCGAGTGGGTGATTTTGTGGGAGTGGATGGTTTTGCCAAGACTTCAGGGCAAGGACTCCTGCGGAACGTTCTGGAAGGCTGCTGTGGAAAAGTTATGCATTAAGAAGACTGGATTTCCTTTGATGACCAGCCACCTTAAGGATGAGGCTTGTAACACCACTGAGGCTGGTAGATTTAGAAAGCAGAGATACACATGAAACCAGGCTAAATCTTGCCAAAATCAGTTTGAAGGAAATTCTCTTTTGTCAAGTAATTGAAAACAAGGGGAGAAACTTTGACAAGTTCAATTTTAAAACTCCTGTTTCAATAGAGCAGGGTGACTCTGGGCAATTTGCTTGACTAGACAGAGCTTTCATTGCCTCTTGTTTGCAATGCTAATTATGAAACTTACCATAATTGTTGTTTGACCTACCATAAGGTGCTGTGAGGATTCGAGATACTATATGGAATGCACTTGGCAGGCTGGCTAGGACAGCAAAGATCCAGTATCAACATGTAGGTCAATCCCAATCTTCCAATCCATCACAACTCCCTAGTATTTTGCTTTGAAAAACTCTCTTTTCAAGTAACTGGGCAACCCACTGCGAGGTTAGAAAATAGAGAAAGAGGCAGCAGGAGAGAGAAAAACAATGACAGGGCCAAGGTAAAGAAATCACATTTTATTAAGGAAATGACAAGGTGCATATGGCCTGGTCTAGTACCTTCTTCATGGGATCTTGCCATGATCATATACTTTTTCATGTGTTGACTAAGGTGGAGTGAAAGGTCTCTCCATACTCACAGGCCAAGAAAACTGGATCATTTCACTGTCACATGGAAGGGCAGACCTCTCAAAAGAGAGGTTTATTTGAGTCACACTCCCTGAGGCCCCAAATTCCCAGGGGAATTCCAACCCATTCTTTTCTCCCAGTGCGTGGAGCTTGGGCCACGTAATCAGTCTATCTTTTGGCACCTGAGAGATGCCTGAGAAGCAGGTGTATCTGCTTAATATCCAACCTGTTTTTACTGCCAATCCCAATGACATAAGTGGGTTCAAGGGGCCATGATTTTAGAGGAGTCAGAGTTTGTCATGGTTCCAAGAATACTGTTTCACAACAGTCATAAAATGAGGACTCTGTTTAGCCCAAGAATATTGAGTTAGGGTGAGGAGCTCCAGCTGTGACACAAAATGATAAACTTTTCAGCAAACTGGCAAGAGTATTGTTGTACCAGTCTTTTGTCTTCTTGGGGAGGTCGTAAAAGACATCCAAGACACTGTGTTTGTGTTAAAAAGAAATGAAGATCTTCCATCCCCTTTTCCCTGCCTCAGGGGTGCCTGCTCCATGCCTCCCAATGACTCTCAGACAATTAACAGTCTCGGACAGTTTAGAAAGGGCACTTATGAAATCCTTTTCATGTGAAATGCCGAAAGCACAAACTAAAGATTATTAACAATAAGTCTGTGGTCTAGGGTTCCAAGAACCAGCTGTTCACTGCCAGGCTCAGTCCTGGTTCAGGGCAAACCAACACAGCCATCTTTACTGTTGGCATAAAAATAAAGACCTGCCAAACTATTATCTAGGAAGGAGAGGGAGGTACTGAAAACAGCATACAAAGAGCGTCTTTTATTTCCACCCGCTATTTCCCATCAAGAGAATCACTGGGAAAGCAGACTCCCGTCCCTAATTCAGAAGGTTGAGTGATCCAGGTTTAAACCAATCAGCCTATTGTATTTTCCCTGGCCAATCTGATTGAGAGTTGAGCATGTGACTCAGAGTCAGATGAGATGAGATTTTCATTAGGAATTCTGGGGAATTATCACTGACTGTGAAGTGAGAGGGATGTGAGAACCTTATAAGCTCTGGGGTAACTGCCAGAGGAAGTCCATGGCCCAGGAAAAGCCAAGTAGTGAGCTGAGAGACGCAGGAAACAGGGTCTGAAAGTCATCTTGTGAGCCCTGCCCTAAGCCTGCTTTAAGCCAGGCTTTTCCGTTCTCTGAGTCACCAGCTTTCCTTTTCTGCTTCAGCCACTTTGGGTAGGAATTTTGCCATCTACACCTCTTTATTGCCCCTTTGTTTCTATCTTTGCTTCTCCATCACTTCCTCCTTTTTATTTTTATTTTTCTCTTTTTAAGAGCAAAGCACACTTACTTTAGAAAGTTTCATAAATACACACACAAACGAAAACCCAAAGTAACTTTCCCAGGACCACACAGCTCTCAGGTGACCGAGCCATGATGGGACCCAGCCTGGCTGCTGCCGGAGGCTGTGTTACCAATGCTACAACCTACCCTTCACCTCTCACAGATCTTCTAGGCATTTTAATGTAGATTGTTCAGTCTCTTCCTTCCTTAAGTATCTTTTTTCTCGCATTTATATAGACTCATTGTCCTGCAAGTTGGAATGATATTACAAATACAGTTTGTGTGTGTGTATTTTTTACTCAGTAACATATCATGAACATTTCCCCAAGTCATTAACTATTTCATAAGACCATCATTTTTAATGGCTGCATAATATTTCATTTGAATTGAATGCATCATAATGTATTTAAACATTTTCATATTATTAAATCTTCAGGTGCTTTATATTATGTTCTATTTAAAAAAGCAAATAGGTAGAGGAAGATTTTAAGTACACAGTATCTGTACTATAATCCCTGGTGCTGCTGCTGCTGCTACTGCTAAGTCACTTCAGTCGTGTCCAACTCTGTTCGACGCCATAGACGGCAGCCCACCAGGCTCCCCCATCCCTGGGATTCTCCAGGCAAGAACACTGGAGTAGGTTGCCGTTTCCTTCTCCAATGCATGAAAGTGAAAAGTGAAAGTGAAGTCACTCAGTTGTGTCCGACTCTTAGCGACCCCATGGATTGCAGCCTACCAGGCTCCTCCATCCATGGGATTTTCCAGGCAAGAGTACTGGAGCGGGGTGCTATTACCTTCTCCATAATCCCCGGTGGCTCAGCAGTAAAGAATCTGCCTGCAATGCAGGAGCCGCCAGGAGACATGGGTTCAATACTTGGGTCAGAATGAACCCCTGGAGAAAGGCATGGCAACATTCTAGTATTCTTGCCTAAAGAACCCCTGGGTAGAAGAGCCTGGAGATCTCCAGTCCATGGGATTGCAAACAGCTGTACAAGACTACAGCAACTTAACACACACACATGCAATGAGGAGGTACATGCCATATATTGGTCAAAACCTATCAAATGTACCACACAAAGAGTGAACTCTAAACTAACTTTATACTAGTATAAAGGAATGTTCAAATATTGCATCATCAATTGCAATAAATACATGACACTATCGTAAGATGTTAATAGGGGAATCTAGGAACACTCTGTACTCTCTGCTCAATCTTTCTATAAACCTAAGACTTCTCCAAAAAGCATTCTATTCATTAAAAAATAAATTGCCAACAGTATAAATGAACAAGCAAGTAAAAGCCAACATAAATATAAATTTTCAGCAGTTCTAATTACAGTTGACCCTTGAACAACATGGGCTTGAACTTCATGGGTCCACTTAGATGTGAATCTTTAAAAATAAATATGTAGATAATGCTACACATCTGTGACTGGTTGAATATAGAAGGGCAGATACAGAGGAAGCATGGAAAAGGGGGCTGATTATAAAGTTTATACACCGATTTTCATCTGTGGGGAGTTTCAGCACTCCAACCCCATGTTGTTCAAGGATTAACTATATTTTACTACAATAGATTCATGGGGGTAGAATTACTGAAACAGAGGTTAATATATTTTAGACATGTGGCCATAGTTTCTTTTCAGGAAGAAAATATATACCATTTCACAGATTCCCCATCAATGTATGAGAGTCTGGTTCGTTAGATTCTTATCCATGCTGCAAGTTGAGTTTTTAAATCTTTGTAAATTTCCTAGGAAACATAATGCCTAATTTCAATTTGCTCATCTTTGATTATTAACTATACAAAGTAAAACTGTATGATATAGATGAATGGTGCAGAACAAATACTTCAGAAAGAGAATTAAGTTATTGAAAAAGGTGACTTCACAAACCAGTGGGAAAAAGATTTCCTCAAGACAAAGTGAGATAAAGTGCAATCCACACCACATACCTCCTCCTCCTGCTGCTGCTGCTGCTGCTAAGTCACTTCAGTCGTGTCCAACTCTGTGCGACTCCATAGACAGCAGCCCACCAGGCTCCCCCGTCCCTGGGATTCTCCAGGCAAGAACACTGGAGTGGATTGCCATTTCCTTCTCCAATGCATGAAAGTGAAAAGGGAAAGTGAAGTCGCTCAGTCGTGTCCGACTCTTCACGACCCCATGGACTGCAGCCTACCAGGCTCCTCCATCCATGGGATTTTCCAGGCAAGAGTACTGGAGTGGGGTGCCATCGCCTTCTCTGACATACCTCCTCCAGTGGTCCTCAAACATGAGTGTACATCCAAGTCCCCTGAAGGAATTCTTAAAACACAGACTCATGGCTAGCTCCTGTCTCTGAGGGTAGAGCTTAAGATTTTGCACTTCTCCTAAGGTCTCAGGTAATGCTGTGGCTAAAATCTCCAGGGACCAGATTTTGAGAATCATTTCCTTGTATAATAAAGTTCAGATCAATGATGGGGATTCCCCGGTGGCTCAGTTGTAAAGTATCCACCTGCCAATGCAAGAGACATGGGTTCAATCTCTCATCCAGGAAGATCCCACCTGCAAAGAAGTAACTAAGCCCACGCGCCAGAAGTACTGAGCCTGTGCTCCAGTGCCTGGGAGTTGCAACCACTTCAGCCCTCCTAGTGCCTGGGAGCTGTCCATGTACTGCAGCTACTTCAGCCCTCACACCCTAGAGCTGATGCTCCACACCAAGAGAAAATCCTGGCAGCAACGAAGACCCAGCACACTGCAAAATAAATAAATAGATAAACTTCAGATCAGTAAGAGGGGTGAATGAAAAAAAAATTAAATTCTACATCTCTTTCACTTTTTAACAGATCAAGAATGAAAAATTTACAGATATATGTGTCTCAATAGTATGATTAATAATATACTTATATATTAAATTGTGTCTAAAATATATATTAATGTGATATGTGCATATCATATATAGAATATTATTAGATTAGAAAATGTATATTCTTTTCACATACTTATGAAATAATTATTTACCTTAATTCTATACTAAAACTAAAATCCATGCCATGCCATAAAGGCAAGCTCAATATATTTTTAATGATAGGCAGTAGATCACATGTTCTAATCAAATGCAATAAAGTTAAAAATAACTAGGAAGAAATAAAAAGCAATAACTTCCAACCACTTGGGAAATACACTTCTCTCTCTCAATAAATACATGTCTCTCTCTAAATACTCATTTACTAAAGCAACAATAATGAGACTGCTGCTCACCTAAACACATGAGTTGAAGCTAAAGTTGGAGAAAATTTTGTAGCTGGAAATTCTCTCATTATTAACAAAAGAGTTAAATCAAACAAATTAATTGTGAAACTCAAAAATTCAGGAGAAGAATATCAAACCTAAAGCAGAAGGAAAAAACACAAAAAGCATGAAAGTAAATTTAAACTAGAAAACTTAAAAACAGGAAAACTGATTAATTCAAGAGATATACAAGCCTTAAAGAAAAGTCATAATCTACCTTAACCAAAGAATAAAAAGGAGCAGGAAAATACAAATACCCCAAATTAGACAAGATAAAGGACAGACACAGGGGAGCTTTCCTGGTGGCCCCGTGGTAAAGAATCTGCCTGCCAGTGCACAGGACTTCAGAGACAAGGGTTCGATCCCTGGGTCAGGAAGATCCTCTAGAGGAGGAAATGCAATCCATCCAGTATTCTGGGCTTCACTGCTGACTCAGATTCTAAAGACTCTGCCTGCAAAGCAGGAGACTCAGGAGACGAGGGTTCGATCCCTGGGTAGGGAAGATCCACTGAAGGAGGGCGTGGCAGCCCACTCTAGTTTTCTTGCCTGGAGAATCCCTTGGAGGAGCTTGGTGGGCTACAGTCCATGGGGTTCCACAGAGTCGGACATGACTTAGCATGAGCAGGGAGGGACAGATATAGGGGGAAGGTTTAAAGCATTAAAGAATAGTTTGTAAAACTGTGGAAATAAATTGTAAAACTCGGATGGTACAAAGAATTATTCTAGAAATAATAGATTTCTTATATCAAGAAGAACAAGGAAACTTAAAATAAGCTGTGAGACAGTTATGAAGGAGCTTCTCCTGAAAAGGGCCAGGCCCAGACTGCCTACATGGCTCAAAACCATAAAAGAATAGATATCACAAGAATTATTTAAATTGTTCCATAGCTCAGAGAATGGAGTGCTTTTCAATGCTTCTATTGTTTTTTTTTCATTATGTATTTTTTTGTTTTAATTTTTATTTTTACTTTATTTTACTTTACAATACTATATTGGTTTTGCTGTACATTGACATGAATCCACCATGGGTGTACATGAGTTCCCAATCCTGAACCCCCCTCCCACCCCATATCATCTCTCTGGATCATCCCCGTGCACCAGCCCCAAGCATCCTGTATCCTGCATCAGACATAGACTGGCGATTCGTTTCTTACATGATAGTATACATGTTTCAATGCCATTCTCCCAAATCATCCCACCCTCTCCCTCTCCCTCTGAGTCCAAAAGTCTGCTCTACACATCTGTGTCTCTTTTGCTGTCTTGCATACAGAGTCATCATTGCCATCTTTCTAAATTCCATATATATGTGTTAGTATACTGTATTGGTGTTTTTCTTTCTGGCTTACCTCACTCAGTATAATCGGCTCCAGTTTCATCCATCTCATCAGAACTGATTCAAATGTATTCTTTTTAATGGCTGAGTAATACTCCATTGTGTATATGTACCACAGATTTCTTATCCATTCATCTGCTGATGGACATCTAGGTTGTTTCCATGTCCTGGCTATTATAAACAGTGCTGCGATGAACATTGGGGTACACGCGTCTCTTTCAATTCTGGTTTCCTCGGTGTGTATGCCTAGCAGTGGGATTGCTAGGTCATAAGGCAGTTCTATTTGCGATTTTTTAAGGAATCTCCACACTGTTCTCCATAGCGGCTGTACTAGTTTGCATTCCCACCAACAGTGTAAGAGGGTTCCCTTTTCTCCACACCCTCTCCAGCATTTATTGCTTGCAGATTTTTGGATCGCAGACATTCTGACTGGTGTGAAGTGGTACCTCATTGTGGTTTTGATTTGCATTTCTCTAATAATGAGTGATGTTGAGCATCTTTTCATGTGTTTGTTAGCCATCTGTATGTCTTCTTTGGAGAAATGTCTATTTAGTTCTTTGGCCCATTTTTTGATTGGGTCGTTTATTTTTCTGGAATTGTGCTGCATAAGTTGCTTGTATATTTTTGAGATTAGTTGTTTGTCAGTTGCTTCATTTGCTATTATTTTCTCCCATTCTGAAGGCTGTCTTTTCATCTTGCTTATATTTTCCTTTGTTGTGCAGAACTAGAACACATAATTTCAAGATTTGTATGGAAATACAAAAACCCTCGAATAGCCAAAGCAATCTTGAGAAAGAAGAATGGAACTGGAGGAATCAACTTGCCTGACTTCAGGCTCTACTACAAAGCCACAGTCATCAAGACAGTATGGCACTGGCACAAAGACAGACATATAGATGAATGGAACAAAATAGAAAGCCCCGAGATAAATCCACACACATATGGACACCTTATCTTTGACAAAGGAGGCAAGAATATACAATGGAATAAAGACAATCTCTTTAACAAGTGGTGCTGGGAAAACTGGTCAACCACTTGTAAAAGAATGAAACTAGATCACTTTCTAACACCACACATGAAAATAAACTCAAAATGGATTAAAGATCTAAATGTAAGACCAGAAACTATAAAACTCCTAGAGGAGAACATAGGCAAAACACTCTCCAACATAAATCACAGCAGGATCCTCTATGATCCACCCCACAGAATTCTGGAAATAAAAGCAAAAATAAACAAATGGGATCTAATTAAAATTAAAAGCTTCTGCACAACAAAGGAAAATATTGTTTTTATAAAGCCAGTAAAATACTATATCAAAATTTATTAAAGGAATACCCAAAAGATAACTATAGACCTCACTTCACTCATAAACAAAATATTAGCAAGTAGAATCCATCAATACCAGCAGGTCATTATTATCACTGATATATAAGATCTGTCCAAGCCAGCACAATAAACCAAAACAGAAGGTGTAAGTGTTAGAAAGAAGCAAGCTAAATTGTCATTATTCAAGGATAAAATTATTTTATACCAGAGAAAATTCCGGAGAATAAACTGAGAAAACTTAGAAACAGTGGTAATCTCTGGTTCCAAAACAAATGCTCAAAAAAGTAATAACTTTCCAGCTAACAATAGTCACTTGGAAAGTGCAATGGATAAAAAATTCTGGTCATAATAGTAATTTACATATAATGACGAATAAGCCATCTGCTCTATAAAGAAAACAACAAAACCGTATGATGGATAACAAAGGAGACTTGATAAAAAAAGATATATGTTAATTTTCGACACACTATCCTAACTTTTTGAAGAAAGGAAAAAAATAATCACTAATTTTGAAGCTATAAGATGATTATAAAATTCCTCTTGGAGAGAAAAACTGTTTTTTTTTTGCTTTTCACCTGTTTTTGTTTTTTCAGCCAAGCACTCGGATGGGATGGGTTTATTTTGGAAAGATGTCTTGTTCTTGTTGTCATCGGCTAGCATAAGATAGTAAGATTGGGCTGGAGGTGATTAAGCCAGGAGAAAGAAGAGAAGACATCAAAGCAAAGGGCCCAGCTGGAGCTAAAAGAGAAAGTGAGGACCTTCTTCCCGTAAGAGGACAAGCAGATAAAAGTTTAGAATTTAACACATCTAGGAACTTCCCTGGTAGCCCAGGAGTTAGGATTCTGTGCTTCCACTGCAAGAGGTGTGGGCTCAATCCCTGGCTGGGGGGAACTAAGATCCCATATACCCCCACGGTATGGCCAAAAAAGAAAAATAAATAAATAAATAAATAAATATCTCTAAAAGAGTAGATAGCAGTATTTAAAGTCATTCTGTGTGATCCATTACAATGCAGCCCATTTGTGCAGCCTCCAAACCTTTGATGATGGTGGTGGTGGTGCTGAGGGTGATAATGATGAGAGCCCATATTTATTGAGCATTTACTTTCTGAGCGCCCTAAGCACTGTAACTGCATATATCATTTAATTGTTGTGGAAATCCTGTTTCCCGTTACAGATGGAGAATTTCGGGCAGAGTAATTGGACCAAGTGCACAGCTTGCAAGTGGAGTCTAGCGGGTGACCCAGACATTCTGACTCCAGGGCTCCACTCTGAAGTCACCTATTTCACATGTTCATGGCATGGAGCTAAAGCCAGTGAAAAGGCCAGACAACATCCAGTGGGGTGTTGTCACTGCAGAAAGGACAGATGTGCCAGAATCAGAGCCAGAGTAGAGACCAAGAATCCTGTGGAACCAGGAAAATGGAACTGGCTCCAGGGAAAATATAAACACCAGCCCCGTCCACTGCCATGAAACCCCAGAGACCGAGAAGCATGCTGGGCTTCTATCAGGTGTGAGATGGAGTGTTGAGACAATTTTATTACATCTTAGAGTAAACGATTACTTCAGCTGGCTGGATAACATGGTTTTCTGCAAGAGACTGAAATATGGCTTATAATTATTAAAATGCCCATGCTCCCTGAACAAAATCTATTAAAATAAATTCAAGCACTCCCAAATTCTACTGGGACTTTTTAATTTGCCCAAATTATTCAAAATGTATCTAATAGAATAAACTTATACAAATTGCCAAGAAAGAGCTGAAAGAGAATTATTATCAAGGAAAACTTGACTCATGAGATAATAAAACACACTTTGAAAACACATGAATTAATAGAACATATATTTCAAGTCAGAAAAGTAACATTTGAACAAATCGCTAAACATTTTAAAAGAAATCTAAATCTCTACATCTTACATCAAACAAAATTTCCAATGAGCCAAAGATTTTAATATAAAAAATTAAACGAAAGTACTAGAAGAAAATGGGGCTTCCCAGGTGGCACAATGGTAAAGAATCCACCTGCCAATGCAGGTGATGTGGGTTTGACCCCTAAGTAGGGAAGATCTGGAGAGGGAAATGGCAACCCACTCCAGTATTCTTGCTTGGGAAATCTCATTGACAGAGGAGCCTTAGGGCTATAGCCCATGGGGTCCCAAAGAGCCAGACACAGCTGAATGGCTGAGCACTCAGCATGCACTAGAAGAAAATATATATGAATAGACTTGGTGTGGCAAAAAGCTTTCCAAGGCTGACAACCCTCCAGCTCAATCCCTAACCACCAAGAAAGGGGAAAGAGTATGGCCTCACTATTTAAACTTCCAGACTGGATAAGATGTCTAATTGAGCACTTGCAAGTATTCCAAATTCTGCACCAAATCTCATGAAATGTAGAAGAATATGTATACTTTAATAATAAAATCATGGCTAGTTTGAACCGTAAAAGTACCATTGGCACATAGGAAATTTTGAGAAGCTCCTTAAAAAAACCAAATTGATCAGATCAACGTGTGTGTGTGTGTGTGTGTATGCGTGCGTGCGCATGTATGTGCTCAGTCGTGTCTGACTCTTGCAACCCCGTGGACTGTAGTCTGCCAGGCTCCTCTGTCCATGGGATTCTCCACACAAAAATACTGGAGTGGGTTGCCATTTCCTCCTCCAGGGAATCTTCCCAACCCAGAAATCGAACCTGCATCTCCTGTGTCTCTTGCATTGGCAGGCGGATTCTTTACTGCTGAGCCACCAGGGAAGTTCCTCTACTCAACATAAGGAGGAGGGGAAAAAAAAAAGCCTGCAGGAGACCCATACTTCAGACATTTGTAAGAAAACATTCCATGGATGAGGGAAAGGTTGGAGGATGTTGGGATCCCAGAGGGAATGGGCGTGAAAAGGTGAGCCTGAAGCTACTGCATGTCTGTGGTGCACTGAGGACCTGCTTTCAAGTCCTAGCATCCAGACAAGGCAGTGAGTAGACCTGGGGTCCAGAGAACACAGCAGCATCCAGGTAACTACCGACCCCAAAGAGCGGAGGGAGCAACTCTCAGGAAATAAAGATGGTGGATCACACACCAGCATTTTCTTCTCCTCCATCCCAAAACAATTGTAAAGAGATCTTGTGTTTACTTTTTTATTCTGTTTAATTTTCACTGGAGTATGATTGCTTTACAATGCTGCGCTAGCCTCCGCTGCACAAAAAAACTGAATCAGCCACACAGACACGCTCATCCCCTCCCTCTTGAGCACCCCTCCCACCCCACCCTGCCCCCATCCCACCCTTATAAGTATCAAGAAAATTAGAGATACCAAGGGAACATTTCATGCAAAGATGAGCTCGATAAAGGACAGAAATGGTAGGGACCTAACAGAAACAGAAGATATTAAGAAGAGGTGGTAAGAATACATAGAAGAACTGTACAAAAAAGAGCTTCATGACCCAGATAATCACGATGGTGTGAACACTCACCTAGAGCCAGATATCCTGGAATGTGAAGTCAAATGGGCCTTAGGAAGCATCACTATGAACAAAGCTATTGGAGGTGATAGAATTCCAGTTGAGCTATTCCAAATCCTCAAAGATGATGCTGTGAAAGTGCCACACGCAATATGCCAGCAAATTTGGAAAACTCAGCAGTGGCCGCAGGACTGGAAAAGGTCAGTTTTCATTCCAATCCCAAAGAAAGGCAATGCCAAAGAATGTTCAAACTACCACACAATTGCACTCATCTCACACGCTAGCAAAGTAATGCTCAAAATTACTTGGAGACAAGCCAGGTTTCAACAATACGTGAACCATGAACTTCCAGATATTCAAGCTAGATTTACAAAAGGCAGAGGAACCATAGATCAAATTGCCAACATCCGCTGGATCATCGAAAAAGCAACAGAGTTCCAGAAAAACATCTATTTCTGTTTTATTGACTATGCCAAAGCCTTTGACTGTGTGGATCACAATACACTGTGGAAAATTCTGAAAGAGATGAGAATACCAGAAGACCTGCCTCTTGAGAAACCTATATGCAGGTCAGGAAGCAACAGTTAGAACTGGACATGGAACAACAGACTGGTTCCAAATAGGAAAAGGAGTATGTCAAGGCTGTATATTGTCACCCTGCTTATTTAACTTATATGCAGAGTACATCATGGGAAATGCTGGACTGGATGAAGCTGTAATCAAGATTGCCAGGAGAAGTATCAATCACCTCAGATGTGCAGATGACACCACACTTATGGCAGAAAGTGAAGAGGAACTAAAGAGCCTCTTGATGAAAGTGAAAGAGGAGAGTGAAGAAGTTGGCCTAAAGCTCAACATTCAGAAAATTAAGATCATGGGATCCGGTCCCAACACTTCATGGCAAATAGATGGGAAACAGTGGAAACAGTATCAGACTTTATTTTGGGGGGCTCCAAAATCACTGCAGATGGTGACTGCAGCCATGAAATTAAAAGACACTTACTCCTTGGAAGGAAAGTTATGACCAACTTAGCATATTAAAAAGCAGAGACATTACTTGCCAAAAAAGTTCTTCAAGGCTACGGTTTTTCCAGTGGTCATGTATGGATGTGAGAGTTGGACTATAAAGAAAGCTGAGAGCTGCAGAATTGATGCTTTTGAACTGTGGTGTTGGAGAAGACTCTTGAGAGTCCCTTGGACTGCAAGGAGATCCAACCAGTCCATCCTAAAGGAAATCAGTCCTGAATATTCATTGGAAGGACTGATGTTGAAGCTGAAACTCCAATACTTTGGCCACCTCATGACAAAAGCTGACTCATTAGAAAAGACTCTGATGCTGGGAGGGATTGGGATCAGGGGGAGAAGGGGATGACAGAGGATGAGATGGTTGGATGGCATCACCGACTCGATGGACAAGAGTTTGAGTAAACTCCAGGAGTTGGTGATGGACAGGGAGGCCTGGCATGCTGCGGTCCATCCGGTTGCAAAGAGTTGGCACATGACTGAGCGACTGAACTGAACTGAACTGCACTGAGCTGAGTTCCCCGTGCAACACCAGCTTTCCGCCGGCCACCCATCTTACACGTGGTGGTGTATGTATATGTCGACCCTACTCTCCCAGTTTGGGTCCTACCCTCCCCTTCCCCCTTGTGTCTGCGTATCCACTCTCTATATCTGTATCTCTGTTCCCACTCTGCAAATACGTTATCTGTACCATGTTTCTAGATTCCATATATTTGGGCTAATAGACGATATTTGTTTTCCTCTTTCTGACTTACTTCACTCTGTATGACAGACTCCAGGTCCATCCATATCACTACAAATGACCCAATTGCGTTCCTTTATGGCTGAGTTTTTTTTAAAAAATGATACATTGTATATACGTACCACATCTTCTTTATCCATTCATCTGACAATGGACATTTAGGTTGCTTCTGTGTCCGGGCTATTGTAAATAGTGCTGCAATGAACATAGGGGTGTGTGTGTCTTTTTGAATTATGGAACAGATAAGCCCTCAAGGACAAACAGCCTGGAAAGAAGAACTAACAAAATTTGAGATGCTGGAATGCAGATAGACCAGGGCTGACTGGTTCCTCCAGGGAATGGGGGAAGCCAGGTAGTAATCTGATTTATGAGACAAAACTCCCCAAAGGCACCTCTGGAGTAGGCAGTGGAAGGAAACAAACACATGGCTGTTTAAGAAGTTGGTTTCCTCGACCCATTACCACCACTACTACCCAGGCAGAAACGCAGAGCTCCAGCCCTAGGGATGGAAAGTCAGGGAGTGCCAGGGACAGTTGAGAGCGGGAGTGCCATTCAGGGGTGAACTTTCACCTAACTGAATGACAAATTGTAATCAGTCTCCAGAACTGTGGCAGGCAGGACTATGCCCTCCAGGTCGGTGATGCACGATTTTCCCTAGGGAATGTGATCAGCCCAAGAGAAGGACCTGATCATCTTGCAAGAAGCCCATGGTTTACAAATGTCCCCCTCGAGTTCAGAGCTTCCAGTCACCATCGTTTTCCTCCTCCCAGAACAGCGATCTGTGTCACAGCTGCCCTTTCTGCAGCGCTGAGCACAGCTCCTAGACTTTGCCCCTCACAGACAGGGCATGAGCCCAGTCCTGTTGCTGGCTGGCACGGCATTGTGAGGAGTTCTTGGCTACCGCCCACTTAGCTGCTTGAGCATCTTTGTGAAACAAACATAGCCGAGAATCGTATGCCAAGTCCTCCAGGAGAGGCTGCACTAGGTAGTACCCAGAGAGGCACTGCGGTGTGGTGATTATACACATGCTCTTAGAATGAAGGAGGCCTGGGTCCACATCCCAGCAGCTAGCTCCCTTCCAAATCATGAACCTCCAGCAAGCCACTCAGCCTTTCAGAGCCTTCAACTGCCATCTGTAAAGTTGGGAAAAGAATAGCTCTTGCCTCCCACTCCCCCTACTTCCCTGGCTGGTGGTCATGAGAATTACATAGCGTTTACCCTCAGCCCAGAGTCTGGCCTGTAAAAGCACAGTCCATAGACCAGAGCCTCCATTGAAATGCCAGGATCAAAGAATACACAAGCTGGACCATCTCCTGAATTGGAACACATGCTCCATCCTAGCTGGTCCTCGTTGTTGTTTTGTTTTTTTTTTCCCATGAGACATTTTAGAACTTCATAAAAATAGAAGCATTGTTTTAAGAGCAGGGATATTGAATTATCAATTTCTTTGTTTTACGGTTTATGCTTTTGGTGTCCTATGTGAGAAATCTTTGCCTACCTCAGGGTCACAAAGATTTTCTTCTATGATTTTAGAAGTGATTTAGATAGAGTTAGCTTTTTTGTTTATATTTATGATCCATTGAATGTTAATTTTTGCATATGGGATCACACAAGGGCTGAGGTCATCACATCCTCTTTGCTTGAATTACCTTGGCATATATGTCAGCAGATAAGTGTATGTGCGGGCTGATTTCAGGACTCAACGTTCTGTTCCATGAGTCTATGTGTTGAATACAGCACTGTCTTGATTACTGTGACTTTGTAGGAAGTTTTGAAATTAGGCAGTGTAGTTCTTCAGGTTATAGCTCTTTTTCAAAATTGCTTGTCCAAATCATCTTTATAATGCCCCACTTCGATTTTGAGAGGAAAATCAAGTTTTACCAGACATAGAAAAAACTCATAGGAAAATTAAAAATCAAAATAAAGAAACTGAAGCTGAAGCTCCGATACTTTGGCCACCTAATGTGAAAAATCAACTCACTGGAAAAGACTCTGATGTCAGGAAAGGTTGAGAGTAGCAGGAGACACGGATGAGAGAGGATGAGACGGTGGGAGGGCATCACTGACTCAATGGACATGAGTTTGAGCAAACTCTGGGAGATGGTGAAGGACAGGGAAGCCTGGTGCGCTGCACTTCATAAGGATGCAAAGAGTCAGACCAAACGTAGTGATCGAACAACAACAAGAGAGACCACAGGAGCAAGTTAAAGTAAAAAGAGACATTGGTGCAAGAAGGAGGAAACTTCAAAAGAAGTAGCATTAATATCCTCAGACATGAGACAGTATTGGCTCTAAGAATTAAAAAGGTCAAACTTAAAGGAATATTCAGAAAATAGAAGTGGGAGAAAGCACTTCAAATGGCATTATCTTTGTCAAATGTGTAGCAAACCTCCCCAGAGTTATTATCCACTCTGTTCATTAGGCACTTGCTGTATGTCAAGCACAACATAGGTCAAAGATCATGGGTAAGACTATCGGATACTTGAACAGGAAGACCTCAGAGATCACCTTCATTAGTTCCCAGATGGAGATATAAAAGCTCAGTGATGTCAAAAACCATGCCTAAGATCACACACCAGTTGGTGGCAAAGCCAAAATGAAAATTCAGGGGTCTTAATGCACCCATTGTTGTATGTCATTTATTTCATTGCACCCATTGTAATCTTGTCTTTTAAAAGCTCTGTGGAATAAAAGGTAATCTGATATTAAAAAGAAAGCAATTCAGTTAATAAAAAGGTAGGGGGAATCTTGTCAATAAACAGTACTTTGTATGACCCCAGTTCCTTATAAAATGGCTTGTAGAGATTACTGCCCTGTTGCTGAAAGGAATACTTTATCTACCTAGAGACTTGAGTGTTTATTTTTTTCAAATCTTAACTTTTTTGATGGAGAGGTTAAACTTTACAAACATCAAGGAATTCAATATCAGGGAGGAATCTGAACTGTTTACGGCTCCTCTCATCACTTCGAAATGGAATCCTCCTTATGATCTGAGGACTCCTTGCTCGGAGGCGCTGTTGCATGGAATCCTCTGGAGCACTCCTGGTCATTACCTTCCTTTATTTTCATGTTGACTCTTGGTGGGGGTGCTGGGAGGTGTGAGGTTGAGGGTGGCCCATTATTCACAGATGAAAGCCTTTCTGCTCTGACTTGTTGATGGTCCTCTTAGTCTGAATTGAATCCAGCACCACCTTGGAAGGATCTAGAGGAGGAAGCCTTTGTTAGGATAGGCACACTTTTGTTCTTAACCGCACAATAGGAAAGAAACACAAGAGACTCTTGAGTCAGATTCCAAGAGATTGTAGATGGTACAAATCTCTTGATCAGTTGATCTATCTATCCATCCATGCATCTATCGACATAAAGACGGTAGATTTCCTCCCCATGGATCACAGGCTTGTCAAGGCAAAGAGGTTTGTGTAAATCAATGAAGCTATGAGCTATGCCTTGTAGCGCCACCCAAGATGGATGGGTCATAGCAGAGAGTTCTGACAAAACGTGACCCACTGGAGGAGGGAAAATGGCAAACTACGCCAGTGTGCTTGCTTCAAAAATCCCATGAACATATTTTTAAAAGAGAGAGACAGTAGATTTCTCGTGAGCTTCTCTCCATAGTCATTCCTCTTGCTGTGGTCGGAGCTGCATGTGGAGTTTTATGCCACTTCTATCCGATCACGCAGTTATGACAGTTCCAAGCTCTCTTCTTCAAAGCTTCTCACTGTTTAATTAGGAGGTGTTGGTTCTGGTTTCCTGGAAACCTAGGGCATCTGCTGAGGGTCAAGTCCTTGACATCTGAGCCCTCTCATAAATGACAGAGGAGGGAGGGGTTTGTGGAGTTGGAAGCCCTTCTTCAGATCTAGGAGATAAAGGTTTGTGTGGTCCTGATTGAGCCCAGCTTGACACCTGGGCGTCTGCTTCACAGGATAAACCATCAGCGTTAGTGTTTCTTGTTCTCTTAACTTTAACCTTTCCTTTGACCCAGATTATTCTGCTCCTGTCTTTCAGAGACACCTGGTAAATCCTCACTTCCACCCATAGGCTTGTTTCTCTGCTTTCCACGTTCCAGCCTCACTGAGGTACTGTTTCCTGACTCACCCTGCACACTCACACCTTTGAGCCTGGTGCCCGCTGTTTCCGAGTCTGGAACAGCCTCCCTTCACGGTCCTCTTGGCTCCGTGTGGCATTCCCAGACCCTCACTACCCACAGGGAGACTTGCTCCCACGCTCTGTGTGTCACCGTGCTAGCTTCTAAACTAGGAACCTTCCTGACCGCTTCCAACACTGCATCTGCCCAGCACCTTTCTGCATTGAGGCCGTCAACCCCTCCAGAGTGGGAGCTTCTTGGAGTCAGGGGCTATTTCACCCTTCCTTGTGGCTCTCCAGTGCTGTCACATATGAAATCTCATTTTAGAGTAAAGAGCATGATTGTCAAGAATTAACAGTGTGCTCTGAGAGCTGTTCCTAGAAGCCTCCTCTTCAGTTATTTTCTGAAAACTTTTCTGAGTTTTAGGGGTCTGTCTTTAACAAATTCTGGAGCTATTTCTTACTCCAGTCATTGTTAACTTCCCCACAATTTTGCTAATTTCTCACCATCAGAGCCAAGGGAGGGACTTCTAATTTTACTATTAAGCATCTGCCTTTCACTGAATTTTCAGAGTAATAAATTTCTCTACTTTATTTGACTGTAATTATAATACATGAACCATGTGTTCATGGTTTCAAAGTACACATAGAGTCTTCTGTTTATGCTATGAGAAAGACCATAACAATTCTGTTATTAATACAGGGGTCAGATTTTCTTTGCCTGGTGGGACACTAGAAACTTGTAAAATAACAGAACTAAATATTATTCTGGCTCAGGTACCATAGTACTTTACGTGGAGTAATCACTTTTGCTTTTGTTCAGTGGCCAAGTCATGTCTGACTCTGTGACCCCATGGCCTGCCGCACGCCAGGCTTCCCTGTCCTCCACTATCTCCCAGAGTTTGTTCAAATTCACGTCGATTGAGTCAGTGATTCTATCTAACCAGTGGCAGCCCCTTCTCCTTTTGCCTTCAATCTTTCCCAGCATCGGGGTCTTTTCCAATGAGCCAGCTCTTCACATCAAGTGGCAAAGCTTCAGGTTCAGCATTAGTCCTTCCAAGGAATATTCAGGGTTGATTTCCTTTAGGACTGATTGGTTTGATCTCCTTGTAGTCCTGTTTGTACTATGCACAAAATTTGACAGTAACAAGGAACTCAGAACACAGCAAACCTCCATCCTAAGTTATTCAGTGGGAGAGGAAGTATCCAGATTTTCCCTACCCACTATCTCTCCCCTGCTCATCCCACTGCAGGGGTCAGGTGGAGAAAGGCTTAGGGGACCAGTGGAGAGGGAGGTGCTCCAGAAACCCTATACAATGGATGGGTGGGTGCTGGGGAGAAGCATGCCAGGACAAGAAATCACTGTTAACTCTAAATTTGGATACCCTTCGCAGTTTTGAAAAGCCCAGGTAAGGTTTGGGATTCCTTTTTTAATTACTTTTTTGGCTGCAAGACTATGGCTCTTTGAATGTAGTGCTGCCCACGTGGGGCCCAGGATTTAGGACAGTTACAGAAAAAAAGGCTGTTCCCAGCTGGGTTGGTTTTCCATGCTTATCTGCCTAAACATGCCTACTGTACGCCGTGCAGACATTGTCTTAAAGGAAGATAATTACTATGAGAAAGAAAAGGAAAGTAGGAAATGACATGTAATCTGTAAAATAGTTTCAGAGAAGAAATATATTCCTGCTTGGCACAAATAAAAGGACCTTTTTTGTTGCCAGAAGAAAGTCAAGGGCTAGTTTTCAGGGCTGTGAAAACCTCAAAGTTTTGCCTGGAGGAATTTCATCCTATAAGAGAATCCTGAAAATCTTGACTTTGATCTGCTTTGTTTGATCCATGTAAAGCAATAGGTGTAATATCTCAGGGTTCAGTGGAATACCCCATTAACCCCCCATCACCATGAAATGATTGCTTCTTCTTAAACAGAGGCACATTTAAAATAATATAGAAGCCTTCCACCAAAGGTCTCTCATGTGTCCCAAACAGTCCCATGTGGAGGACACAAAACTATTCTCAATCAACCCAATAATCTAGCTGGTCTTCAGAAATCCATACTGACAATAGTATAAGCCAGGGGTTTATACTGCGTTTGGCAGAACTTGATATGGGGGCTGGCTCTAGGCCACCTCCATAGCCTACATCTCAGCTGCGCTTGTTGATTGTAGAACCTTTATACTGTGGCCTGGCAAGCAATATGTTATTTGAACAAAAATTGCTATAGCTTAAAAAAAAAAAGGTTAAAAACCATGAGTAGCCCACCCATAGCTACAAATAGGCTCTGTTTTCAAACACTGTGTAAGTCACTTACTTGGAATTCAGAACATATATCCTCTCCCCATAAAGTAATAGCTAAAGATGGTAGGCAAGATCCTAAACTCCTTCTTAGATGCCAGGGTATCATGGAATTGCAACTGCAGATGGTTATTCTAGAAGCAGGAGACTTACTGCAGCTCTAAAAAAAGGACAGAAAGTGTTAGTCATGGTAAGTAATATTATATTGAACATATGGTATATGTATATGTCAGGGTTTCCTATACATGTATATGTATATGTCTATACATGTGTGTATATGCATAACACACACATACATGTACATATGTATATGATGACACACACATATATGCACATAAATATGTATATGACATATACATAAACATGTATAGGAAACCCTGACATATACATATACCATATGTTCAATAAATAAAATCATATCTATTTCATATATATATGCACATGTCATATACATGTATATGTGTACATGTATATGTATACATCCATGCTTTGGGGGTTTCCATCATAGCTCAGTCAGAAAGGAATCTGCCTGCAGTGCAGGAGACCCTGTTTCAATTCCTGAGTCAGGAAGATTCCCTAGAGAAGGAAATGGCAGCCCACTCCAGTATTCTTGCCTGGAGAATCCCATGGACAGAGGAGCCTGGCAGGCTATAGTCCATGGGGTTGCAAGAGTCAGACATGACTTAGTGACTAAAACCAGGGCTTCCCAGATGGCGCAGTGGTAAAGAATCTGCCTGCCAACGCAGGAGATTAAAGAGATGTGGGTTTGATCCCTGGAGGAAGAAATGGCAACCCACTCCAGTATTCTTGCCTGGAAAACTCCATGGACAGAGGAGCCTGGTGGGCTACAGTTCATGGGGTCAGGAAGAGTCAGGCATGACCGCGCCTGCACGCGCACGTGCACGCACACACACACGTATGTCAGGCTCTCTGCTGGGTGATTTACATGTATCATCTCGTGTGTGATTAGAGTTGACCCTCCTGCCCTCTGTGTGCCAGGCACCTTTCACAGACTGCTCATGTAGGTTTCTTAATAGCCTATTTCATAAACAGAAAAGCAAAGTTGGAGTTGATTTACTCGCTTCCATTTGTTCGTGTTTCGGTCATGTTTTCCAGTACTGGGCAGGGTGATGATTCCTTTCAAGCCTTCGGCCATCAGCCCCATACCTACAGAAGCACACTCTGCGCCACACTGGGAGGGGTGACAGGCCAGCTGGAAGGTGTGGCCGTCTGGGCAGAAGTCAGCCCAGAGAGAGGGCGAGCAGAGTCTGTCTGCTGAGGCCCCACTCACCAGCTGCAGGAGCCCAGCAAGCTTTGTGACCTCTCCGAGTCCCATTGTCCTCCTCTGTGTATGGAGGATAATAGCAGCCTTCACCGTGTGGGGTTTCAGTGAAGATTAAGTGGGGACACATTAAATGTCTTAGCTGGGTGCCGCGTGCTTAGCTGCTATTGTAACAGAGTCCCCTGCTTCCCTGAGTCACTGAATTCATAGCTAAAAAGCCACGCCTCGGCCACTGTGGACTCCTGACCCACATAAGAATTAGGGCACTGCCGGTGATTTCTAATAGAGACCTAATTATAGACTCTAACACCATAATGGGAAAAGCCTGTAAAGAATGGCAGCCTCTGACTTTCCTAATAATAAAAAATAAAAATCTGTAACAAGATGGGGAGTGTGGCGGTCCAGGCCTCGGGTCAGGGTTCCAGTCCCAGCACTCCAGACTTCCGGCCAGTATCTCTCAGGGTTGGTGACAAGGAATGGCCATGGGAAGCCTGTGTCCAGGCTTCCTCAGGTTTTCTCAGAAGCCTCATGAGATGGGGCTTCTCCAGAAGGTCTTGTTCACTTTTTTTTTTTTTCCTTTTTAAATGTTTATGTCTAGAAGGGGAGGAAAGGTTACCTTTAAATTGAAACTTGTAGAAAAATGACACGGATGAACTCCTATTTGCAAAGCAGAAATAGAGATCCAGGTGTAGAGAACAAGTGGATGGACACCACAGGGGGAGACAGGGGACGGGATGAACTGGGAGACTGGGATTGATGTATACACACTGCTGTGTATAAAATAGACAGCTAACAAAAATCTGCAGTATAGCACAGAGACCTCTACTCAGTGTTCTGTGCTGATCTAAATGGGAAGGAAATCCAAAAATACACGTACAATTGATTCCCTTTGCTCTATAGTAGAAACCAACACCACACTGTAAAGCAGCTACATATGCCAATAAAATGTTTTAATAAAAACACTTTAAAAATAAATAAATAGGGCCTCTCTGGTGGCTCAGTGGTAAAGAATCTGCGTGCTAATGCAGGAGACAGAGGTTCAATCCCTGGTATGGGAGGATCCCACATGCCGCAGAGTGATTAAGCCCTTGTGCTGAAACTACTGAAGCCCGTGCACCCTAGACTAGGCCACAATCTGCAGCAAGAGAAGCCACAGCAATGAGAGGCCCACTCAGTGCAACCAGAGAGCAGCCCCCACTGGCCGCAAGTAGAGAAAGCCCACACAGCAGTGAAGACCTAGCATCAGCTCAGTCAGTTCAGTTCAGTCAGTTCAGTTGCTCAGTCGTGTCCGACTCTTTGCGACTCCATGAACCCCAGCACGCCAGGCCTCCCAGTCCATCACCAACTCCCGGAGTTCACTCAGACTCACGTCCATCGAGTCAGTGATGCCATCCAGCCATCTCATCCTTTGTCGTCCCCTTCTCCTCCTGCCCCCAATCCCTCCCAGCATCAGAGCCTTTTCCAATGAGTCAACTCTTCACATGAGGTGGCCAAAGTACTGGAGTTTCAGCTTCAGCATCAGTCCTTCCAAAGAAATCCCAGCACTGATCTCTTTTAGAATGGACTGGTTGGATCTCCTTGCAGTCCAAGGGACTCTCAAGAGTCTCCTCCAACACCACACTTCAAAAGCATCAATTCTTCAGCGCTCAGCTTTCTTCACAGTCCAACTCTCACATCCATACATGACCACTGGAAAAACCATAGCCTTGACTAGATGGACCTTTGACCTAGCATAGACAAAAAATAAAATAAATAAATAATATGAAACTCTTTTGTGATTCCATGAAGGCAAGTGTTGTGGAGGAACTGAGAACTGTCTAACTGAGTGAGATAAATGGGTAGAATTGTCCAAATACTGCAGGATACAGAAGAAAAAACAAGGCTAACCACAACCCAGATCTCCAAAAATGAATGCATATCTACGTACATCAGGTTAATTACAGCACACTATGTACAAATAATAAAATAGCTAAATAATTTTAACTGTAAATTCCATATATCTGTAACTTCCAAGTGACTTCCTATTTCTTACAAACTCCACTATTTTTTTCTAATTTGCAATTCAATAGGGTCACAAAATCAAAATACAAATAAATGCTTGAACACAATTTGAATTAGCAACATCAGTCACATCTCTGATGGATGGGTACACTTCTAACGAGTATATGACTAACACATGTTAGTTGGTATTTTTATAGTAAAAAAAAGTGAAACAATGAAGATCTGTGTTGGAAATTCACCCATTTGTCAATGATGTGAGTGACTTCTTTGCTGAATCAGATAATAATGATATATGATGAGAACAGTTTCTCAGTTTGGGGGGAACTATTACAATATAATGGCTATATATGATACATACTCATGTTTAACTGTATTATTAACATGTTCTCCATAACTTTCTTATTATTTATTTATGAAACTGTTAGTTGTTCAGTCATGTCCAACTCTTTATGACCCCATGGACTGTTGCTTGCCAGGCTCCTCAGTCCGTGGAATTCTCCAGGCACGAATACCGGAGCGGGTAGCCATTCCCTTCTCCAGGGGATCTTCCCAACTCAAGGACTGAACCCAGGTCTTCCACATTGCAGGCAGATTCTTTACCAACACTTTCTTAAATTGAGACCAAAAAAAAAACCGCAATAATTCACACATTTCTGTGGTGTAAATATACCTATCCTGGCCATTTGAGGTGATCAAGATGACATCACTAAATATGAAGGTGGTGGGAGGTACCCAGTACTGTTGATAAGGTGTATTTCTATCATGCTAATAGGATTGCTGTAAATACTTCCAAGAGCATGAGTATCAGCAAAATGTAAAATGCCTAGGAAGTAACAAGATTTGGGGCTTCCCAGGTGGTGCAATGGTAACAAAGCACCTGCCAGTGCAAGAGACACAGGAGACCGGGGTTCAGTCCCTGGGCAGGGAAGATTCCATGGACTAGGAAGTGGTAACCACTCCAGTATTCTTGCCTGGAAAATTCCACGGACAGAGGAGCCCAGCAGGCTACAGTCCATGGGGTCTTCAAGAGTCATATTTGACTGAATGACTGAACATACACAATGAGCTCTTTGTGTCCACTACCTTTGACTATAATATATTAAATTGTACATATAACTTAAATTTTAATGACTTTTTTTAAAGCCAAATTGCAAAAATCCCCCAAATTTAAGTCTCATTAGCTGGCTAGTACAAAGAGGCTTCAACACACCCCAGCTGACCAGGGAGGGGAAGGCGGGGCTGGGCCATGTCTCCTGCAGGCAGAACCCAGAAAGAGGTGGGGAGCAGGCACAGAGAGCAATGGATAGTGGCCTGTGGAAAGGCAGCTTGACCAGGAACAGGAAAACCCAGAACAAGCACCTTTTTGCCCTAAGGCGGTTGCACCATGAAGGGATCCCATCACTGACTCCTGCCTCCTTTCGTCTCACCTCTGAGGTCCCAGCTTAAAGGCAAGTCTCCAGGAGGGTGGCTGTAACCACCTGGCTTCATTCTTCTCCCTTTCTATATGTTCATCACGTTTATAATGACCTCCTTAAGACAAGATTCCCAGTAGATTTCAAGCCATACAAGGGCAGGGACTGTCTGTTTTCCTGCTCCATTCTCAGGACGTGCACAGAGCTTGGCATTTGGGAGGTGCTCAGTAGATATTTGGGACATGAAACTAAATGGCTCATTCCAGGCTTATGAGGATTCCAGGCATTGCCTTCCCCTGCCTTTATCTAAGCCCCCACTTCCTGTTTGTATTTGGGTTGCAGATAACAGGTGCAGGTGAGTTGCACGGCCTTATCAACTGGGCAAACTTAGCTGGGTCACCTTTCAGATTACAGAAACTATGGGAGGAGAAGCTTGGGTGTTGAGGTCATAAAGGGAACCTCTTGGGCTCCCTTCCATAATCCTGAAGCCATTTTATTCTCTTACTTGCTCATTCATTCTTTGCTTATTTACCAGGTGTGCTTTGAACACTGACTCAGTGCCTTGCCCTGGATGAAGTTATCTGGTAGCAGCTCAGTCTTTGGCAGGACGATATTTGCAAAGAAGTCTTTAAGAGTCAGCTGGACATGGCTTCAAAGTCTGGGTCTTTACTGATAGCCCGTGAAGCCTGGGGTATGTATCTAAGCCTCCGAGAACCTCAACTTCCCTCCTTCGTGAAAAGTGCTAATCACGTTTATCTTTCAGGGCTGTGAGGGGGTCCAAAGGAGATGAATATCTAAAATGACCCATGGGAGCTCTACATGGGTTAATTCCAAGCATACCCCACCCACCTCCACCATGTCTCTAAGTGATTTGTTCCCCCTCCTCTTTCAAAGCATCTTCTCTTCTCCAGTGTTGAGCCATTTGGAAAGCTTGCATCGGAGTTTTTCAGAGCTTCTCCGAGGGAGTGCAGAGACCACCAGCATCAGTCAGCCGGGGAGCCTGTTAAGACGCACATTCCTTGGCTCTGAGGTAGTTTGATAGCATCAGACCTCTGGTGGCCCGGCAGACACTTTCCTGAGGCAGGAACACCTGCACTTCATACTCGCCACCTCCGAGGGGGCCTGAGGCAGCCGCCATTGGTGCCAAAGGTCTAGACTCGGCTTGCAGAAAAACCAGACTCGAAAAAGGGTCCAGAAACACCTGTGTGTTCAGCAAGGCGCCTGGAGGAGAGGGAGCACGAGATGAAACATATTGGCAGGAGTTAAGTGTGAGTACGGTAGGGGAAACAGGGACGGTGGAGTTGCCAGATAGAGATATCTGGGCCAGGCAGAAGCAAGGGGACCACACCTGAGCCCAAGGGTGGATATCTACCTTAGCCCAGGGATGGCAGCATGCTCCAGATGCCAGGAGTTACATGGGTGGGTCAAGACCTGACCAAGCCCTGCAGGTGGTGTCTTGATAGTGACCTTCTCCGGATCAGTCCTGGCTAAGAAGGTTCTGTCCCCTTATTAGATGATGTGCCCCGCTGACATTAATGAGAACTTTCTAGATCCAAGGTTGGAATTCATATTTAGATCCTGGCGCTGGCCCCTTTATGAAGGGCAGCATCAGAAAACTCAAACACTTCTGTTTGCTCATCGGTCAGTGAGGGTAGCAGAGCCCATGCCTCAGGACTGCGGGGAGGAACCAGTGGAATAGACGGCATGCTCAAAGCCCACCCAGAAGACAGACTCAGAGGGTAGGTGCTCAGCAGCGAATGTTCCAGAACAGAGCGCAGCAGCAGCTTGCCCCTCTCCCTGGGCTCTGGCAGCCACACAGCCCTGAAGCCACCCACAGAGATGGTTTTCTGTCTGCCTGTTACACTCAGTGACGGGCCTGCACCAACACAGAAGGTTTGTATTTTCAGTGGAAGGGGCGGGAGAGACGAGGGGATGAGGCCATGGGGGAACTGTGATTGAGAGCTGGCAGCTGCAGGCTAGCGCGGGAGGTTCAAGCAGAGGTGGATGTGCCAGTGGCCAGTGAAGGAAAAGGGGGACTGGGTTAAGACCTGGGCTCCTTGGCATTCTACCTGGAACATGCCAAGGTTTGGACCATTTCAAGCTACAAAACCAGCTGTGACTCCCTGCAGCTGAGAAGGGCCGCTAGGCGAAACAGTGGCGTGTGCATCCACAAGATTCCAGACAGAGGAGGGGCCGCTGCCCCCAGGGGAAGTCGCATTATAAATCTGGAAGGGGCAGAACCTGAGGGGATTCAGCATGCCCTGGCTGTCCCCACGTCTCCATTTTCTCTCCCCCTTCTTCTCCTTTCCTGGTGCATCATCACTCTTGGGACGTTAGGAGGGGTGGGCCCAGGACCCACTTTGACATCACACAGGGAGGACGGGGAACAAGGGTGGGAGGGCTTCTCTACCCTGGCAGGCTTTCTTGAAGGAGCTGGTGGTTCACTTAAAATGAACAGCTTTCAGCTTTCAGAGCATCTTCAGGGACTTGCTGTGGCAGCTTCATAGCAGCAGGGGGAGGGGAGGGGGGCTGCTCTGCTGGTAGCAAATGCAAAACCACCGCGGGGACATTAAGCGCCCCCTTCCAAAGGCAAGACGGCATCTGGTGAGTCACCCCTCTCTTCTCACCCTTCTGCATCGGGAGAAGCCCACCAGCTTGGAAGCATGTTGCAAAGCCAGAAGAGTCTCAGGGCGAAGTTCAGCAATGGAGATTTGTCTCTCTCATTCTCCCTAGAATTTCCAATCCTGGAAAGTGATCTCCATGTGTCTGTGCACCCAACCTCCCCCACAATCTTGTGTGATGGGTGATGGCACCACCCCACCAATGAATGAGAACCAGCAGGCCCCTCCCATCAATGGACCCCTCTCTCTCACCACACACACACACACACACACACACACACACACACACACACAGGCACCAAACACATGCTTCCACGTTGGAAGCTATGAGGTAGAAGAGTCTCTGGTCCTGTCCACTGAGTGGCTGTGCCCCAGTTCACAGGGGCGCCTCACCTAAGAGCATGTCTCGGCTGCTCTGCTGCCAGGCTTAGCTTCACAGAACCCGACTCAGTCCATGCAGCCCTTCTGCAGGGAAAACGTTGCTTCCTCCTCTCCCTGGTGTCAAATTTGTTGCCTGCAGCAGATCTGGGCTTTGCTTCAAAGTCCATCATCTTCTGCTCCTTGGAAGAAAAGCTATGACCAACCTAGACAGCATATTAAAAAGCAAAGATGTTACTTTGCCGACAAAGGTCTGTCTAGTCAAAGCTATGGTTTTTCCAGGAGTCATGTATGGATGTGAGAGTTGGACTGTGAAGAAAGCTGAGCACTGAAGAATTGATGCTTTTGAACTGTGGTGTTGGAGAAGACTCTTGAGAGTCCCTTGGACTGCAAGCAGATCCAACCAGTCCATCCTAAAGTAGATCAGTCCTGAGTGTTCATTGGAAGGACTGAAATTGAAGCTGAAACTCCAGTACTTTGGCCACTTGATGCAAAGAGCTGACTCATTGGGAAAGACCCTGATGCTGGGAAAGATTGAGGGCAGGAGGAGAAGGGGATGACAGAGGATGAGATGGTTGGATGGCATCACCGACTCAATAGACATGAGTTTGAGTAAGCCCCAGGAGTTGGTGATGGACAGAGAAACCTGGCTTTCTGCAGTCCATGGGGTCACAAAGAATCGGACACAATTGAACAACAGCATCTCTATGCTCTCTGGTGGTGCATCTGGGGATACAGCCAAGAATGAGCCTGGCCTGGCCCTTTCACAGAGCTTCTGTTCTAGACAACAAATGACTCAACAAATGTGTAATTCCAAATGGCGATCTGTGTCTTGGAAGAAGCCGACAGCAGTCGGCAGTAGAGAAGACTGGGCCTTCAGCACGGCTTTCCTGAGGAGGTGGCATTTCAGCAGTGACCCAAAACAAGAGCGGGCAGATGCTGTCTCATCCTCAAAGCTCCCCAGCTTCCAGAAAGAACCTCATCTCTGCCTCCTCTGTCACCAAGAGGCTCTGTTTCACTCAGAAGTGTGTCTGTGGTGGAAGCGGGTTGGCAACACTTGATGTGAGACCCCTGAGCCTGGTCAGCTCAAGCCCCACGATCCTGGGCCCCCAGGGGCTTGTGTAGGTGCCCCTCAACCCCAGGACTTTAGCCCAAGACCCGGAGGACTGAAGCTTCCTTGTCTCCCTCACCCTCAAGCATCCCTGTTCTTCCTTGGCCATCTGGTCAAGGCTAGACGGCAGGGTCCCTCCAAAGAAATCCCAGCAGAGAGGAAAGAATAGGGCAGTCCACCCCCAAGGCTGGGGCCCCCAGGCAGGGAGGGGACACACAGGGTAAGCAGATCTATTCACACCTGTGTCTGTACCATCTGATTCCCAGCTCGATAGCCCAGGGCTCCCCATGCCCCTTCAGACTCGCTTCCTGGGCTGGAGTAGGAGAGCTCACTCTCTCCCCCAGAGCCCAGAGAGGGTGGCCAGCACTGCCCTCGGGCTCCCATATCGTCCTGGGTTAAGGCCCTTGTGCCCTCAGCTCCCCGCCTAGATGACAAACACAGGGCTTCCCTACCTCTGCTCCATCTCGACTCCCCTCCCCGCCCCCGGGGACCCCAAATGCAGGAACACAGGCTCCCCGCACTTGCGGTATTAATTTGGCTCTGGAAGTGGTTCCTTACCTTTTCACTGCTTTGCCCCTGACCTTGGCATTCAGGTAAGACGTCTTCTTGGGAGTCAGGTAAGACGTCCTCCCACCTCTGCTCTACACTGTGGCTGGGCTGAATGCCAGGGATGCCCCATGCCGGACAGAGACCCCCAGCCCGGTCCTTCCTCCACGCTGAGTGTGCTCCGAGGTATCTGCCGGCTCTGGCGTGGGAGTCCTCCCCTTCCTCTCCCCGGAAGTCTTGGGGGCCTGCACCCCACATTTGCACCCCTCCTCCCTCCCATGGCTCCACTCACGTCTCCTCTGGCCTGTTGCTTCCACCTTCCCGAGTCCCCGAGCCAAGCTGTAAGGACAACCACGTGTCCTGACCCAGGAGATGGCCTGTCCTGAGTGCTCTTTGCTCCTGGCACTTGAATGGTGACTTTGGTCTAATCTCATGGTCCTTTAAAGGACATATTTATTGCTCCCCGACATAGGTGAGACTGAGCTCAGGGCAAACACCGTGCAGCTCTTATAACTCGGGGTGGGGGGCAGGGGGATGGGGTAAGCACCATTATTTTCCCAGTTTTACAGATGAGAAACCGAGGCTCTGAGAAGCTGACATACCCAAAGGCTCATGATTTGGAAGGGCAATGCTGGGACATGAACCCAGGGCTGCCTGATCCCAAGAGCGCGCGTCTAACCACCACACCACACTGCCTCCCTGGGCACCACCAGCTGCAGGCTCTCCTGCAAGATCAGCAGCTCCTCAGCTGGAAGCCTGCCAGGCTTTGTCTGTGGGATTCTCTAGGCAAAAATACTGGAGAGGGTAGCCATTCCCTTCTCCAAGGGATCTTTCTGATCCAGGGGTCGAACCTGGGTCTCCTGCATTGCAGACAGATTCTTTACCATCTGAGCCACCAGGGAAGCCTCTTTATGAAGATGCTCAGTAGCAAAGTGGGAGGTAGCCGAGCACTTCCCACAAAGTAGCTCTGACCGCAGCATGGCCGGGCTCATTCCCCACCCTGAAGGGGAGAGGCCAGATGGGAAATAGCCTGTAAACTCTGCAGCTGCCACTGAAACACTGGAGGATGGCGCCTGGAAGGAGACAGAAAGGCTCCTGGCCAGTGAAGAAGTGGCTTTGGGGCCCACAGCCAGCCTCACCAGGCCCAGAGTCTGTGATTCCAAAGCAAGGTACTGAGCAAGGATTCGGGAACTGCTCTGGTCGAGGAGGAGGGCAACTGGGACACAGATCACGATCCTGCGAAAGCAAGCTGTCACGGCAGCCCTGAGTCCTCCCAGGCACCAGCCTGCAGTGGCATAGCTAAGGTGAGACACCCCCGGGACCTGGTTCTCAAATGTGAGCTTCTCTAGCTGTGTCCTGGGGCTTCCCGAGGGCCAGCCGGTGCCTTGGCAACCAGGAACTCCAGAACTTAACCAAGAATAGTCATGGCCGTCCCAAGACCGCTGGAGGCAAATGCTCTGAATACAGTTGAAACAGCCGGGCGGGGCAGAGCCTCAAGGATCCCAGGCCAGAGACAAAGTTCGAGGCTTTGCCAGCTGTGCTTCAAACACAGCCATTTATATTCACTCAAGGAGCTTTAATGGAGAAGCACAGAGGATGACTCTGGGGTGACACAGAGGGTAAAGGGGAGGGGAGATCTCTCTCTCTCTCTCATCAGACAGACACACATACACAGCCTGGATGATCACAGATACTGTGGAGAGCAATGGATACTAAGAAAGGCTTGAGTGGGCTGAGGGTAAGAAGATCTGGGGAAGAATGGTCTCTTCAAAGCCCATCCGTTCCAGCCATTCCTTCTGCCTATAGTATCCTCAACTCCCTCTGCTTGGCCAACCTCCCATTCTGCACAAAACTCTCCTCCTTCAGGAAGCCTCCCCTGATTGCCTCCCTCTCCAGGCTGGGCTGGGCATGGCTCTCACACAGCCCCTGTGCCCTTGCCTTCTTGCCCCTTAGTGCACTGAGTCACATAGGACCCTGCCTCCTCCCTTGGGTTGTGCCATAGGGGATGCTGTTGCCCCGTCTTCCTCCTCTGGGTCCCCTTTGCCCAACGTGGTCAAGAAGGCCACAAGGGTTTGGGGGAGGTTTGTTGAGCTGCATGCAGGGGCGGGGCGGGGGGAGGTAAGCAGAACCGGGGAGGAGGGGGATGGCCAGGCTTGTGGGTGGTGGCAGGCCCTGGTTTGCTTGGGGCTGCAGGCTCCTAGGGCAGCAAGGTGGCAGATGGCCCTGGAGAGGCGGCTTTCTCCCCTGCCCCGGTCCTCTCGGTCGCCAATGCTGTGGTTGTAGGAATCCCAGGGAAAGTGCCATGGCTTCTCCCACATCCATTCAAATAAAATCTGAGCCCAATGCCCCAGGCATCCTTTCTTTGCAGAATCACTGTGTCCTTTGTTTTGCCCCCTCAGGCTGAGCTGACTGCAAGAGCATCAGGTGCATCCCTGGCAGGCCCTCGTGTGAGAGGTAAGGGAATGCTGGGTACAGTTGGTTTGATGAAGTGATTGGGGCTGAGCTTCTGGCTTTAATTCTGCATTTCTTGCTCCTGAAGCATTGAGAAATAAAACATCCTCACATGTGGCATACTCGAACAGAAGCTCCTCTCTCCTTCGTTATCAGCTCCTCACCAGCATGAGAGTTTTGGGGCTGAGGCTGAGTCATCCAAGCCTGGGGGAGGCGGCAGCAACCACATAGGGATTGGGGGGGTGGTCCCTTCCACAATAGCCAGACCCTGAGTGCAAACTGCTGACCTGCCCTGCAGGAAGAGGGGATGTTGACCCAGAAGTTCTCTCCCCTCCCCAGCTGGGAAGCAGGGAGATGGTCCCCTCACAGTTGTCCCCAGAACTCCTTGAAGAAAGCCCATGCTTCATTCCGGACAACCGAGGGATAATCACGTAGGGAGGGGGGCTTGTGGCCAGCTGCCAATTGCGGAACAGAAGGTGGGGGCAAAGACAGAGAGGTCTGGAAGAGAGCAAGAGGCCAGGAGAGGGGACTGGCAGACGTCAGTTTCTTAGGTAAGTTTCTTAAGAGGAGGAGGAGCTGGAGAAACAGGTGCAGACAGCTCCGAAAATTCAGTCTGATACTCAGAAAAGACAAAGGACCGGCAAGGAGGCATCCACAGCAGGAGAGGAGGAGGGAGGAGGTCCTGTACTTCCATGAGTGTGACGGGCAGAATAACAACCCCCAAAAGGCTTCCCAGACAGCTCAAGTGGTAAAGAATTGGCCTACCAATGCAGGAGACCCGGGTTCAATCCCTGGGTCAGGAAGATGCCCTGGAGAATGAAATGACAACCCACTCCAGTATTCTTGCCTGGAGAATCCCATGGACAGAGGAGCCTGGTGGGCTACAGTCCATGGGGTCACAAAGAGTCAGACACAATTGAGCGACTGAGCACACATGTTTACATCCTAATCTCTGGAAACTGTGACTACATCACCTTACAGGGCGGGCAAAAGGGACTTTGCAGATGTGCTGAAATTAAGGACTTGAGATAAAGAGATTAGCCTAGATTATCCAGGTGCGTCTGGTCTAGTCATACGAATCCTTGAGCTGAATGTGACTAAAGAAGGGTTGCTGCTGCTGCTGCTGCCGCTGCTAAGTCGCTTCAGTCGTGTCCAACTCTGTGCGACCCCATAGACGGCAGCCCACCAGCCTCCCTCGTCCCTGGGATTCTCCAGGCAAGAACACTGGAGTGGGTTGCCATTTCCTTCTCCAATGCATGAAAGTGAAAAGTGAAAGTGAAGTCGCTCAGTCATGTCCAACTCTTCACGACCCCATGGACTGCAGCCCACCAGGCTCCTCCGTCCATGGGATTTTCCAGGCAAGAGTACTGGAGTGGGGTGCCATTGCCTTCTCTGAAAGAAGGGTTAGAGAGATGCAAACTTTGAAGATGGATGAAAGAGCCATAAGCCATTGTGGGTAACCTCTATAAGTTGGAAAACACAAGGAATAAAGTCTTCCCTAGAGCAGATTACTGTAACACCTTGATTGTAGCCCAGGAAGACTGTTGGACTTCTACTACAGAACTATAAGACAAATTTGTGCTGTTTTAAACCACCATGTTCATGGTCATTGGGCTTCCCTGGTAGCTCAGAAAGTAAAGAATTGCCTGCAATGCAGGAGACCTGGGTTCGATCCCTGGATCAGGAAGATCCCCTGGAGAAGGGAATGGCTACCCACTCCAGTATTCTTGCCTGGAGAATTCCATGGACAGAGGAGCCTGATGGGCTACAGTCCATGGGGCCACAAAGAGATGGACATAACTGAGCGGCTAACATGTTGATGGTCATCAGTGACAACAGCAATAGAAATCTAATGTCATGCCAACAGACCTTCCTAAACTCCACCCTTTTCTCTCCACCCATGCTTCAACCTGGCCAGCCTGCCCCACCTCCCGCTTCCCTGGGTCCCTTCTCTCCTGCTCCATCCCTACCTTCCCCACCAAACCACCTTCCTCCTTGCCCCTTCTTAGGTCTCTTGGCATCCATGCCACCTAGGCCACCTGCCTAAAGCTATTTCCCTTTCAGTCCTCCCATCTAGATGCTGGAGTTATCAACCAGAAACTCAGTTTAGATAAGGAGAATTCCCATTTAAAAATTGTTTTGAGTGTCCTGTTGCCTAAGGACGTGGATCCAGATGCCTGCATCTGGCATCCAAGGTCACCAGCAGCTTCCTCCCTGGCCTTCCTCTCCACCACTTCTCTGCCTGCCGCGTCCAGCCACAGGCTCCCTGTCGATCCCCTGCCCTCCCCATCTCGCCAGCTCTGCCTGTGTTGCCTCCATTGCCTTGAATACTCTTCCAGTCCAAAGAGGCTCAAGCAGACCCTCTTCTTTCAAGTCCCTGCTGCTTTGGAAATAATACCCCAAATCGCTCCCCTCTAAGATTGCTCACTGCCTGACTTGGCTTTCTCAGGGGAGAGACGACCCTCTCCTGTCTTGTCATCTGCTTACTGCCTTGTCCGTCTTGTCTTCCCTGGTCCATGCTAACTCCCGCACAGCAGGGATGGGTCTCGCTCCTCTTTACTGAATGTACACACTTTTCCTTGAGAAATGCAGGTGGAGAGGGAGCACTTGGGAGCCGGTGGAGAAAGGCAGGGAGGCGGAGACATCTGAGACCTTTGGCAAATAATCCCAGCGGCTAACTTTCTCCAGCACTTGACAGTTTTCTAATCACATACAAATCTACAAGCACATTCTAGTCTCCGGTAGAATATTTTACCGAGAATCTTTAAATCCAGCTGCTGACATTTACTAAGGACTTGGACCTTAACACAAACCCCAGGAGGTAGGGGGAAAATGCCAAAAGTTTCCCTACAGTGCAGCTAAAGGGAAGCAAAAATGAATGAGAAAGAAGTCATAAAGGAAGTTGTAGTTCTCACACGTTGCAGCTGGTGGAACTGCTACACATGAATTATCCTCTCGGCTCCTTGCCACCAGGTGGGGAGATGATCGCAATTTCCCTTCTGTTACAGATGATGAAAGTGTGGCTTAGACAGGGGGCGACCCCCTCAAGGTCACGTGGCCAGGAAACAGCAGGGCTAGGACTGGAACTGGGGGTTGATTCTACGACCTGTGTTTTTCCCACACGTCCGAGGAAAGGATGCAGCCAGTATTTTGTCGCAGCGTGATTGGTCCCACCCTGAGCCATCCGGACTTAAAGGGTTTTCTCCACCTTCCCCACATCAAGCCCACTTGCGTCCCCATTCTATGTGCTGGGCTGAGATCTATCCAGACCATCCATCACAGGCTGAATTGTGCCCCAAGTATTGAATTCTTAATCCCAGTACTCTAGATTGTAATCATATTTCAAGGTAAGATCTTAAAGGAAGCAAATACATTAAGATGAGGTGTTTGAGAGGGGCCCATTTCCCAGGCAACTCAGTTGCAAAGAATTTGCAAAGCAGGAGATCCCGGTTTGATCCCTGGATCAAGAAGATCCCCTGGAGATGGGAATGGCAACCCAATCCAGTATTCTTACCTGGAAAATCTCATGCCAGAGGAGCCTGGAGGGCTACAGTCCATGGAGTCGTAAAGAGTCAGACACTACTGAGCACACACACACACACTGAACCAGTGAATGACGTCCTTGTAGGAAGAGGAAATAAGGATACATGGAGAGACACCAGAAGTGTGCACAGACAGAGCAGCAAGCCAAGAGAAGCCTCAGAAGAAACCAAACTTCTTGATTTCAGACTTCCAGACTCCAGACCCATGAGATAATAAATCTCTATTATTTAAGCCACTTATACTGTTGTGAGTGTGGGTCATGAATGTGATCAAATTGCCAACATCTGTTTTATCATTGAAAAAGCAAGAGAGTTCCAGAAAAAATCTACTTCTACTTCACTGACTACATCAAAGTCTTTGACTATGTGGACCACAACAACCTGTGAAAAATTCTTCAAGAGATGGGAATGCCAGACCACCTTACCTTCCTCCTGAGAAATCTGTATGCAGGTCAGGAAGCAACAGTTAGAACTGGACATGGAACAACAGACTGGTTCCAAGTTGGGAAAGGAGTACATCAAGGCTGTATATTATCACCCTGCTTATTTAATTTATATGCAGAGTACATCATGCGAAATGCTGGGCTGGATGAAGCACAGGCTAGAATCAAGATTGCCGGAAGAAATATCAATAACTTCAGATATGCAGATGACACCACCCTTATGGCAGAAAGTGAAGAACTAAAGAGTCTCTTGATGAAAGTGAAAGAGGAAAGTGAAAAAGTAGGCTTAAAACTCAGCATTGAGAAATCTAAGATCATGGCATCTGGTCCCATCACTTCATGGCAAATAGATGAGGAAACAATGAAAACAGTGAGAGACTTTATTTTGGGGGGCTCCAAAATCACTGCAGATGGTGACTGCAGCCATGAAATTAAAAGATGCTTACTCCTTGGAAGAAAAGTTATGACCAACCTAGACAACATACTAAAAGGCAGAGACATTACTTTGCCAACAAAGGTCTGTCTAGTCAAGGCCATGGTTTTTCCAGTGGTCATGTATGGATGTGACAGTTGGACCATAACAAAAGCTGAGCACCAAAGAATTGATGCTTCTGAACTGTGGTGTTGGGGAAGACTCTTGAGAGTCCCTTGGACTGCAAGGAGATCCAACCAGTCAGTCCTAAAGCAAATCAGTCCTGAATATTCATTGGAACGACTGATGCTGAAGCTGAAGCTCCAGTGCTTTGGCCACCTGATGCAAAGAACTAACTCATTGGAAAAGACCCTGATGCTAAGAAAGATTGAAGGCAGGAGGAGAAGGGGATGACAGAGGATGAGAGGGTTGGATGGCATCACCGACCCAGTGGACATGAATTTGAGTAAGCTCCAGGAGTTGGTGATGGACAGGGAAGCCTGGTGTGCTGCAGTCCATGGGGCTGCAAAGAGTCGGACACGACTGAGCAACTGAACTGAACTGAGCGCGGTCGTCTTTTGTTACGGCAGCCCTATGAAACTGATTGTTGTTGTCATTTAGTTGTTCAGTTGTGTCTGACTCTGTGACCCCATGGACTGTAGCCCGCCAGGCTCCTCTGTCTGTGGATTTTCCAGGCAAAAATACTGGAGTGAGTTGCCATTTCCTCCTCTAGGGAATCTCCCCAACCCAAGGGTCAAACCTGTGTCTCCTGCATTGGCAGGTGGATACACTACCTAAAGAGTAAACTGTAAGGCCACGCACACCTTTCAGAATGACAAGAAAGAAGGAAAATGAGCAGACAATTCCAAGTGTTGGGAAGGAAGCAGGGCAACTGGAATTCTCATGCAGTCCTGGGGGGAACCACAGTGGTGCAGCCACTCTGTAAAACAGTTTGGCCGTTTCTTATAAAGTTAAATATACCCACGTGACCCATCCATTCTACTCTTAGGCTTTTACCCAAGTTAAGCAAAACTTACATCCACATAAAACCTTGAACATAAATGTTTATAGCAGCTTGATTCACCATTACCCCCAAATGGAAATAACCCAAATGTCTTCCACCTGGTTAAAATTCTGTACCAGTCTCTGGTACATCCATACTATTGAAGGCTATGCAATAATAAAAAGGAGGGGGTGATTGGTTCATGATGTCTTCGATGGATCTTAAATGCATGATGCTAAGTAGAAGGGGACAGCAGAGGATAAAACAGTTGGATGTGACTTAATGGACATGAACTTGAGAAAACTCCAGGAGATAGTGAAGGACAGGGAAGCCTGATGTGCTGCAGTCCATGGGGTCAGAAAGAGTCGCACACATCTGAGCAACTGAACAACAAGAGGAAGGAGCCAGACTTTAAAGGCTATACATAATACGAGATTCCATTCACATAAACATCCATTTATGCAACATATAATCATACTATATGATTCCATGCATTAACATTGAAGAAAAGGCAAAGTTAAAGAAATAGGACAGACCAGTGGCTGCCAGAAGTTGGGAATGGGGAGAGGGGTTGGTTACAAAAGAGAAACCCGATAAAATATTTTAAGATGTTACACCCATTCTGTATCTTGATTATGAAAGTAGCTACATGATTCCACCATAAAGTTGCATTTAATTGTTTGTCAATTTTTTAAGTGAATGAAAAGAATGTAAGGTTGACATCAGCTCCCTTCATCTGTGTGGTGCTTAACAGTTTGCTAAGCCTTTTCTATGCACTCTCTTTTTGATCTTCTAGAACGCTGTCAGTCAGGGCACTGACTAGAACTGCTTCACTTTATAACTGTGGTTCAACGACCAATCTCAGGATTGGTAGCATGGCAATTCTAACCCAGCCCCTCTCACTCAGCCCCATTCTCTTCATCAAGGCAGACCTGGCACCCCCATCTCAGGCCCTGGGAGAGACATGGAAGACAGAGGGGGTGGGACTGTGCCTGGGATAACCTACTCCTCTCAGGGAGGGGCTTATATGAGGCTGCTGGACCCTCGGCTATGCTCAGTGGTCATAGGCTGGGTATAAAACTGCATAATCATGGTTCATCTGGGTCTTTATGGACTCGGGCAAGTATTTTCTGGAGCCAGGAGTTAAATTGTTTTGCACGGTCACAGGTCTCTGTTAGTATGCATTGTCTCTGTATTGTTTAGGATAGGAACAATAAAGTGTGTTGGTTTCAATAACAGCAATACTTACCTCATGGGATCGTTGGGGAAGTTATGTAGCAAATGTGTTTAGCACAGCCTCTACTCAGTTATTAGTTTGAAGGAGGTGGGAAATAACCAGAGCCACAGATGAGAAAGCAATTTGAATAAGTTGCTCCCGTTGGTCAAAGACTGAGGATGTTTCAGAGATGCGGAATTTTCAGTTTTATCACTCAGACAACCTCCACTCCCACCCTCCCCCCAGCCCCTGGTAATTAATTGCCATTCTACCTTCTGTTTCTATGAATTTCACTATTCATGGTTCCTCATGTAAGTGGAATTATTTAGCTTTGTGGGTTTGAGACTTAGCATCATGTCTTCAAGCTTCTGGGTTCCCTGGTGTCTGAGTGGTTAAGAATTTGCCTGCCAGTGCAGGAGACGTGGGTTCCATCCCTGGGTCAGGAAGATCCCCTGGAGAAGGAAATAGCAACCCACTCCAGTATTCTTGGCTAGGAAATCTCAAGGACAGAGGAGCCTGGCTGGCTATCGTCCATGGGGTTGCAAAAGAGTCAGACATGACTTAACAACTAAATAACAACACCCCTCAAACTTCATCCACATACCATCTGCCTATGTCAGAATTCTACTCCTTTTTAGGACTTAGTAATATTCCATTGTATGAATACACCACTTTCGTTTATCCCTTCATCCCTTGCTGAACACTTGGGTTGCTTCCACCTCTTGGCTGTTATGAATAATACTGTCATCAACATGGACATCCTTAAGCACCTGAAGTGTTGAACAATGTTGCAGAGTAGAATGGGGGGCCCTTAGTGGGTAGGGAGTAAAGCTTCCAGAGTGGCAAAGCTCTATCCTTCAGAACCTTTGCCAGCATCCCGCTTTGCAGCCTCTGCTGAGGATGCTAAGACGGCCCTTTGGAAGCAGCCCAGCTCCTCTCAGAGACCTCTGAACTGGAAAGAAAGAAGCCCCCAGAGGATCAAGCTGCCAGGGAGCCCGAGATTCTACACCAATTAGAGGTACCCTTGGAGTAACTAGCAAAGCTCCATCTCTTGCTCTCATACCTCTCTCCTGTTCAAAGGGAAAAAAACTGAGCCTGAATGGAAAAATGCCCAGAAAAGGGGTTAAAAATCAAGCAACTGGGTTCAAAGTTAGGACTCCCCTTTTCCCCGCACCCCACCACTTACTGATCTTTGATGCTAAATGCTGAGCTGGCTCCTCCCATGCCTTCCCACCACTGCCCTCCGAGGGATGTATTACTACCTCCACCGTGCACACCCGGAAATTAAGGTTGGGAGGGGTTAAGGGAGGTCGTTCAGGCAGGAAAGGACAGGGGGCTGGGATTCCAGGTTGGGTTTGTCAAGAGAGCCCAGAGGCCTTTCTTCTCAGCCTCCTAAGTATGAGCCGTCAACTGCTGGGTGATCAGATCTCCAAGATTAACAAGTCAACAGGCTCTCAAGCCGATATCTGAAGGTAAACAAGTCAGTATCACCTCCTGAGGAGGGTTTGCAAGTGACATTTTCCCTCTTCAGAGACAAAGGTGGAAATCTACACCTAATCCAGCCCAGGGCAGGGGCTCAGGTTTCTCTCGAGCAGAGAGCCTTTGCTGCCAGTCCCTTGGAGATCCTGGCCGGGCGCTGTTTCCAGGAGGGTCTCCCCTTCAGCAGAGAAACTAGAGCAGAAGTCACAGAAACTCCAGATAGAGAGCCTTGGCAGGGGGCGGGGGAGGGCACTCGGCTTAAGCCATGTCTGAACTATTTCCCTCTATCTCGCTCCCCAGGCATGTGGGCCCCCTGCAAGGCCCTAACTATACTGATCTTATCTCTTCCTTCGGAATTTTCCCACAGGGAGGCGAGAAAGGTCAGCAGTGTGTCCTGGGAGTCCTGGAGCAGGCTCAGTCCCTTCTGCTGTAGAGGGGCCGTGGCAGAGGCCGAAGAACCCACACACACAGGCGCTCCACAGGTCCCAGCGTCCTTCTAAGACACAGTAAGACTCTCTGAGTAGGGACCATGATGCCTGGCCTTCAAGACAGCTGAAAGTCAAACGCATTGGCAGGTTATAATAAGCTCCCATATGATGGGGTTTAAAACTGACCCAATCTGGGCATGGGGCAAAGGGTCAGAAACTCCATCAGTGAATCTCACAAACAGAATGCTGAGTAAAAGAAGGTGGGCCTGGGGAATTTCATTTATTTGACAGATGGAAAAAACAGGCAAATCTAACATGCGTGATCAAAAGCCAGGAGAGTAGCCACACTTTGGGAAAGGGGGCAGTGATTAGAAAGGGACAGGCAGGAGGGGCTTCTGTTGTTGTTCAGTTGCTAAGTTGTGTCCAGCGCTTTGTGACCCAATGGACTGCAGCACTCCAGGCATCCCTATCCTTCACGGAGCTTGCTCAAACTCATGTCCATGGAGTCAGTGATACCACCCAACCATCTCATCCTCTGTCATCCCCTTCTCCTCCTGCCTTCAATCTTTCTTAGCATCAGGGTCTTTTCCAATGAGTCAGTTCTTCACATCAGGTAGCCAAAGTACTGGAGCTTCAGCTTCAGCATCAGTCCTTCCAATGAATATTCAGGACTGATTTGCTTTAGGATGGACTGGTTGGATCTGCTTGCAGTCCAAGGGACTCTCAAGAGTCTTCTCCAACACCACAGTTCAAAAGCATCAATTCTTGGGCGCTCAGCTTTCTTTATGGTCCAACTTTCACATCCATACATGACTACTGGAAGAACCATAAGATACTATCTATTAAATCCTGGGGAGAAGCCAGGGTCTGCTAGGGCTACTGCTGGGGTGGTCAAGAAGGTGTCACAGGTGCCCAAGAGGGGTCAAAGTCCTGTTCCTCTTCATCAGAAGTTTTGGGGGAGAATTACTCTCATTGTGTGATTTCAGGGTTGTCCAAGCACTTGGGAAAACTTGAAGGAGGTGACTTATTCCCAGCCCCAGGTAAATGATTAAAATGAGCTAAGTGTAGAGAGTCGGGGGTTGGGGCAGGGGGCAGAGACAGTTGTGGGCTGGGACGGGTGGGCAGGCAAGAGGATGGGCAATGGGGGACCAGCAGAAGTCCCAGTCCAAGGCCTCGGTGCTGAGGATGAGCCAAGTGGGTGCTGGGAGGAGTCTGGGGATGCCCGAGTGCCAACTACTGGCAGAAGGAGGAGACACACAAAGGATACTAGACTGGCAGGGCCCTCGCCCCCAGTGTCGGGCTCTGGGCTATGTACCCATCCAGACCTCAGGTCTAGTCTAGAATGGAAGCCAATGCCTTTACCTTCCCGGCTCGAGGTGATCCTGGGGAAAAGATCCAGGTCCTTAAGTTGGGACCACCTAGGCATCCCCCATTCTCCCTAGATTTTCAGGGGCCCCTGGGAACTTACAGGATGCATCTGCCTGCTCTTTCACCCAAAGCTTGGTCTTCAAAGGTGACCCCAGGACCCCAACCTCACCCACGGAAGCTGACCCACACAGTCGAGCCCAGGAAAACCTCCCAATCTGCCACCCCCCACCCTCAAAGGCTGAGCCAGAGCTTCCCGGGCGCCTCCACAGGCACCTAGGGGGCCTCCATGGGCTGCTTTAGTATTAAGCGTTAATGATTAAATCCGGGTTCTCCATTAACCTCGCCGCCGGCCTTTGTCTCCAGCCGCCTCGGAGCCTCCTCCTTTGAAATGCCACATAAAAATGATAGATGCCCTTTCCTCCCTCGATGGGATCGACGGGTCCTGTTTCCCTTTAAAGTCTGCGTGGGCCGCACAGGGCGTGCCCCGCTTAAAGTCGTGAGCCAGCGGCTGGCCTGGGTTGCAGTTGCCATCCCATGAGATAAGTGCACGGCCCTGGGGTGCGGGGATGGGGCGAGGGGCGCAGCGGGGGCCACCGACTCCCGCTGGCCAGCCCAGTGCACTGAGGGCAGCGGAGGATTTGGAAGGACTTTTGGCGAGGATCACGTGAATGGAGTTAGCGGCATCAACGGCGAGAAGGATGTTTCGGCTTGTGCACAGGGCGAAGCTTGCAAATGAGACTTGAGTGAGAAGGGATGTGGGCATGGTTTGTAAATTCCAAATTCTGTCGCCTCCACTACCCAGAGCCGGTGCCTGGACCAGAAGCATCCCCCTCACCTGGGAACTTGTTAGAAATGCGGAATCTCAGGCACACTGGGTCAGAATATGCACTTTGTTTAGACTTCCCAGGTGACTCACGTGCACATTAGAGTTTGAGAAGTCTGGTCTACATAACCAGTGGCTCTGGTAATAATAGTGACAATCTTGGCTGATGTGTACTGAGTGCTTATCATGATCCAGCATGGTTTCAAGCACCTGATATGACTGTCCTGTTTAACTCTTACAACCTGCCAGGTGTACCATTTTGTAGATGAAAAGGTTGAGGTCCAGGGAGATACTGGTGCCTTGCCAGATGTCACACGTGTAGGGATTAGAAGCCCAGGTGGGATCAGCTTCACATACAAGCACCTTCTAGGTTAGCTTTGGTGGTTAGGCATGCAACAGGCTGGGGACTGTCCTCTGGAATAACCAGGGGCCAACTTTCCCTGGTGGTTTGATGAGCACCCAGCTGAGATGGGCTAGTAGCAAGCACGCTTGATGGGCCTCTCCTGTCGCCCACCTCCATCTGCTGGAGATAACCCGACACGTCTAGCCCCCACCCTCCAGCTTTTAGGAAGAAATACTGGCGCTGAATATAAGCAACCGCGACTGAACACATAGCCCCAGGTCCTCTGTGGCACCATGAAAGGGTTAAGTTAGGGCTCAGCCACTACATAAATCTGTGTTTATCTGCTGCAAAGTAAGCTATTTAGGTTTCTGATTTACAGTCCTTGGTTTTCATAAAAGTCAGTCATTCCCAGTAAAAGAATGTGGGTTAGATTTATAGGATCTGCGTTAGTCTTTAAAGCCCAAAGCTGGTCTATGACTCACCCTTCGTAATGTTTTTGCTCTAGTCCGGAGATACTCGTGCGCAAAGAGAAAGATTCAGATCTCTGCCCTTAAAATAAGACTTTGGGGGGGAACTAATTATAATGGCGTCAATTGTACTATGCTTGTAAATTTGCCGTCCTTGGAGCCCCCTAGAGCCTGTTTTCCAGGGTTTTTATTCCTCAATAAAAGGCTCTCTGGTTTGCAGCTTGGCATATAAGACCTCCACTGGTATGAATGAATGTTTTTTCCTACCAAAGTATTAGAAATAAACAGCCCACCAGTGGGAAGGCAGAAAAAAATTATAAGTAACGAAAATAAATCTCGGAATGTTTGCACTTGGTGACTTCAATAAAATCGGTCACTTAGTCCAACAGCTCAACTGGCTACATGGAGCCAGCCTGGTATTTTTATTTTAATTTGCGTTTGTGTTCTGCCAGTGTGAAATGGGGTCAAGGCAAGACACCGTGGAAAAAGACTTTGATGTTTCCTTGAAAAATATTTTGCACTGTGACTTATGGTATTTAGTGTCCTTCCCCCTTCCAAACACTGGCCCCCAACAAGCTGCATGTCTAACCCATGACCATCACACGTGATAAAATATAGCCATCATCAACAGTCCTCCTTTCAACTCTCCCCGCTTCCTCGATGAAGTCAGAATTCAAGGTAGAATGTCTTAACAATGCAAAGTAAATGTGCTGATCAAGATAATTGAGAATGATTAAAGGGGTCAGAGAAAACCAAACTTTTAAACTTTCTCCAAGACAAAGTCAAGGTGAGGGGCCGAAGTGCAAGGAGGGTGGGGGGAGAAGGTCCTCTGGGCTGGGCTGGCAGTCAGTTCAAGTAGAACTGGGTTAGGAGGGAAAGGTTTGCCAGCTGGGTAAGAAGCAGAGAAGGATGGACTGAAAAGGATAGCAGAGAGCAATGAACCCAGAGTGAAACTGAGTTCTTCTTCACCAAATATGAGAAAGACTTGGTTATGTTTGCAAGAGCTTTAATTCCGTCTCAACACAGTCTGAGATTGTGCACGGGAGAGTGAAAGAGTCAGTTAGGAGAGGTTTGCTGTGGACCTACCAGGTGCAAGCTGAGCCCCACCCCCAAGCCGGGACAGACAGATGAATAGGATTGGCTCTTGACCTTTTCCCAGACACGGGCATCTTTATTAATTCATCATCACCTTCACCTCAGTGCAGGGTATGATGATAAGAAGGTCTTTGGGGGCTTTCAAAAATGAACAGAATGCGGTCTCTGCCTCCAGAGTTCAATGGCACAGAGAAGAACTATACAGACGGCTCCAATGTGCCATATATACAGGGACTAGGGCAGTAAAGCAATCAAGGAAGGCTTCGGGGAGGAGGTGGTGTTTCTGTGGCTCTTGAAGACTCAGTAGTAATTTGACATATAGAGATAAGGAACAGGGATAATCCAGAGAGAAAGAAAAATGAAAAAAAAAATGTTTAGGAGGGTGTTGGTCTGTGTGGAAAGAGGCAGGAGCCTTGTGGATGCTTCATGGCACATGAGACAAGAGGTATAGGCCCGGTATGGGCAACCTTGAACCCTTACTCAGGAATCTAGCTTGATCCTTCAAGTAATGGAGGCCTTCCCTGACCCACCAAGTCTGAGGTCTGTGGTCCTTTTGTGGCCCAAGGCACACACAGCCCCTCTTCCTATTACAGCACTTTTTCACCCTTACAATTTAGCTTCATGGTTCTCTCCTCCATCAGGTCATGAGCCCCAAGAGTCTTGTTCACTGTTGCAATCCCAGCCACTAACACAATGCCTGACACATAATAGATAGTTAAGAAACACTGGATGCAAAATAAACGAGATAACGGTTTTCACAAAAATAAATTAAAAGCAAATAAATTAAAAGCTTGTAGCGAGGACAGACAGCTTGGAGGCAGGCTTCAGAGAATTTGGATTTGGGGTCTAGGGTAGACTGGAATCCAGAGAACCAGTAGGCAGAGATTCTGAGAATTGGCAGGCAGCTGGGGGTACGGTCTGCTAGGGGTGGGGAAATGGAACGGATAGGGGAGCCAGGATGCTGAGAAGTTTAGAAATGATAAGAGAAGCATGGCAAAGGAATGAATCAATGGATGAGTTCCATCAGAGATATACTGCACTTGAAGTATGCTGTTGACTCCAAATGGAGGGTTTGCAGCCATCAGGTAGAAACGTAGCACAGAAACATCTGCACAGCGAGTTCCAAAAGAGACAACGCAGAGAGAAAGCCAAAACTGCAGCCTGAGAGGTTGCCTATTTTTAGGAGCTGGTACATCAGACACTAAACCTGAAATTCCCTTTTCTACAATCTCTATCTTCTCTGCCTGTTTTAGTTGAAATCACTTTGGACTCACAGTGCGTCTGCCCGTTTTCCCCCTGACCTTGTTTTGATCTTAAAGCCTCATAAATCGGAGGCCTCTCTAGGCATGCACCCCTCCTCCAGCAACTTGGGAAACAGCCTGGCTGGCAGCATCCTTGAACTTTGTATCGCATTGTGATAAACGGTCCTGGACAATGAACTGCCCTTCCCTTCCCTCGCCTTAGCTCTTCTGCTGTCCCTGGACACAAATTATCTGCTGAGAGAGCAGGTGTTTTCAGCTCACACATTGGAGCTGGCTGGGAGGATCCTTGTGTCATGAAATAAGGCATTGGCCTCATAGCCTGGGAGCAAGGAAACAGAAATGTAACTGACCAAGGTCAGAGATGACAGTGAGGGAGAAGAATGATGGCCGGGATGGAGAGATGGCCAGGAAGTGAACGTCCTAAACTGGGAGAGATTGGCCTGAATTTGAGTGTTCATGAAAGAAGAGTATTTGTGTGGATCACAAATGTGAGGATAAGGAAGGAGGGATGACAGAGGGGGCAGTGCCTGGGGAACCATGTCAGCCTGCAGCCGGGGCCTCCACCTGCACAACCAGCCAGGAAGGGCCTTTGGCGGGGTAGGGAGAGAGTGAGGGGAGTTCAGGGGTCCCACGTGACTAGAAGAAAATACAGAGCTGGACTCTGGGCCAGTGGCAGCTTCCTAACCTCTGCCAAGCTACGTCTCCAGCAATATAATCATTTCTCTGGGCAGAGTGTTCGGGGTAGTTTGGGAACACTGGAACACTCACCGCCCCCCCACCTCCTGCCACCCCTGAAGGCCAACACAAAACAGAAGGTCCTCAGCTCCCCAGTGGAGCTGTCAGAAGTGCCTATGGTGGCCTTAGGTGGTCCCCAGCACTGCTCAAAAAGCTCCTGTAATCTGTGCCTCACGCTCCCTGCTGTGGTCTCCATGCCATGCTCTGGTCAGCAGAGGCTGCTGAGAGGAACTGACCTTCATTCGCAGAGAATTTATTTGCATTTCTAGAAGCAGGCATGCTCTTACAGGAAGGATCCTCCCACGGGTAAAAACAGCAGTTGCTCTCGTAATGTGTAGGATCAGCCGAGACTTAGGGTCCAGTTGTAGAAATGGCGACACCTTGGTGGAATTGTCAGAGTCTGGGGGCTTAGTCCTGGCAGGAGTCTTACAGCACATTTAAGGTAATTTTAAAAGAAACTCTTGTACATGTGGTATGAAACAACATTTAAGCCATTTTGATGTGTATGACTCGGTGGCATTCGGTCCATCCGCAGTGCTGTGCAGCTATCATCACTATCAAATTCTAGAATATTTTTATCGCCCAAAAGGAAACCATGTGTCCATTAAGCAGTTCTCCCCAATCTCACCTCCCCTGAGCTCCTCGCAACCACTGATCTGTTTTCTGTCTCTGTGGATTTATCTATTCTGGATATTTTATATAAATGAAACCTTACAGTATGTGGCCATCTCATTGGACTTCTTTCACTTTGTATAATTTTTCAAGGTTCATGCATACTGTAGCTTGTAGCAGGACTTCATTCCTTTTTATTGCCAAATAATATCCACTGTATGCATATATATTATTTTGTTTATCCACCTATCCATTGATGTGCATTTGAATTCTTTCCACCTTTTGGTTATTGTGAATGATGCTGCTTATGAACATTCACGTGCAAGTTTTTATTTGAGCACCTGGTTTTTTTTTTTTTTTGGTCTATACCTAAGAATATAATTGTTAGATTGTATAGTAATTCTGTGTTTAACTTACTAAGGAACCGCCAAAATGTTTTATGCAATGGCTACACCGTTTTACATTTCCACCAGTAGTGGAGGAGGGTGCCACTTTCTCTACATCCTCACCAATACTTGTTATTTTCACTTTTGTTTCCTTTGTTGCCATCCTAGTTTGTGCGAGGGGAATCTTATTGTGTTTTCATTTCCATCTCCCTATTGACTAAGAAGGTTAAGTATCTTCAAGTGCTTGTTTGTTATTTGTATATCTTCTTTGGAGAAATGCCCGTTTAACCCCTTTGCCCATTTATAAGTTATTTATTAATTGGGTTGTTTGCCTTTATTATTGAGTTGTATGCATATACCACATGCATTCTTTATATATATATATATATACACACACACATACATATATATAGTGTGTGTGTATGAGAGAGAGGGAGACAGAGAAAGACTTGAAGATGCTACTGCCTTGAACATGGAGGAAGAGACCACGAGCCAAACAATGCAGGAGGCTTCTAGAAACTGGAAGCGGCCATGAAACAGATTCTCCCCTAGAGCCTGTGGAAGGAGGACAGTCCAGAGGACTTCCTCATTTTAACCTAATGAGCCCTGTTTTGCACTTATGCCCTCTAGAACTGTAAGATAATAAACCTGTTAGGATTTAAGCCATGGAATATGTGGTAATTCATTGCAGCATTGTGTGTGTGCTAAGCTGCCTCAGTCGTGTCCAACTCTTTTTGACCCCATGGACTGTAGCCCACCAGGCTCCTCTGTCCATGGGATTCTCCAGGCAAGAATACTGGAAGGGATTGCCATTTCCCTCTCCAGGGGATCTTCCCGACCCAGGGATAGAACCCGCAGCTCTTATGCCTCCTGCATCAGCAGATGGGCTCTTTACTAGCGCCCCGCCCCCCACCAGGGAAGCCCAGTTACAGTCCCAGCAGGAACCTAACACAGGAGGAGCAGGTGGAAGAACCCCCTACCTCCCTCTGCATGGGGAAACCTGGGGTTAGATCTAAGAAGAACTTTGTGTGACCACATTTGCTGTCTCTAGGAAGACCACCTTTCAGAAATCCCAGGTTTCTCTAGATGGGGAGGTAGCATAATTGCCTTGTGATTTACTGTCCAGGATTCACTCAGAGAAGGAGAATCAGGGATTTATTGTAAGAACTGAGTGTTACCCAATACTGGAAACTGGTAGGACATTCTCTGAAAGGCTGTTGCCTCTGGCGTCAAGTCTGAGGTTGATTAGGTTTGCAGAGCAGCAGGTTCGAAAAGGCGGCTGTTGTGAAGCAGAGGAGAGCAAGGGTCAGTTGGGATCTGCCTGGGAACTGGAACCGAAAGCTATCTCCTGTGCAACCTTGATGACGTAGGTGACCTGCTGGAGAAACCGTGTCCTGTGCCATAGAAGTCATAGGCACCTGGCCCAGGACTTGGAGAACTTGAAGCAGGAGACCCAGCAGAGCTGCTGAAGCTTCTGGTACACGTGCTGCTGTGTCAACAAAGTGGGTCTGAAGCAGTGCCACAGACATGGGCTGCCACCGTTCCCTGGACCAACCTTCAAAGCCTGAAATGGCCACTGCACCACCTGTGCTTTGCAGTAGCTGTTTCATGCTCTGCAGGTCAGTCTAGGGAACGGTGGCAGCTCACCCATACACTGGTATATCCATGCAATGAAATACTACTCAGGCATAAAAAAAGAATAAAGCCCTGACATACGACAATGTGGGTGAACCTTGAAAACATTGTAAATGTAAGAACCAGTTTCCTATTATATGATTCAACTGATACGAACACTTAAAATAGGCAAATGCATAGAGACAGCAAGCAGATGAGAGATTTATTAGAGCTGCTGCTGCTGCTCAGACACTTCAGTCATGTCCAACCCTTGTGAACCCTTGGACAATGACCCACCAGGCTCCTCTGTCCATGGGATTTCCCAGGCAAGAATACTGGAGTGGGTTGCTGTGCCCTTCTCCAGGGGATCCTCCCAACCCAGGGATCAAACCCAGGTCTCCTGTGTCTCCTGCATTGCCGCAGAATTCTTTACCACTGAGCCTCTGGGGAAGCCCTTCTTAAGGCTAAATGGTGAAGAATAAAAGGAGAGTGACTGCTAATGGACCTAGAGTTTCTCTTTTGGTGTAATAACAATGTTCTACAATTGACTGTAGTAATGATTGTGCAACTCTGTGAATGTACCAGCAACCACTGAACTGTAGGTACAAAGTATAGGATCACATTGCATGGTGTGTGTATGACACTTCAATAAGCTGTTAAAAAATCATGCCACTAGTAAAGAGTAAAGCACATGGTCCTGCTAGGGTGTATTTTTTGACTCCCAAGCCATCTCCCTCCTTAGTATTAGCAGATCCCCAACCTCACAAGGTAGAAGAATCACATGATGAATTTGTGAAACATACAGATTCCCTGGTCCCCGTCCCAGAGTCCAGTTCAGTAAAGGCAGTGAGGTTCAGGGAATCTTTGCGCTCCACAAGATCCATGTGAGTTGAGTGCAGGTGGTCTGAGAAACCGATATCCTCTGCTTGAAATAGTGACAGTACCGGCATCTTAGAGCCAAACATGCCTCCCAACAGTCAATAAGATTAGAGAAAGTGGAACTCCCAGAGGTCAGGTTTTTTAGTGGTTTTTTGTTGTTTTGTTTTCCAGAGGCTGGGTAGACGTAAAGGAGGGACGGAAAAAGGGAGGGACACGGATGCTCGTAGACCAGGAGATTGTACTGGAAGAAGATACTGAGTCAGAGGGCTTCCCAGGTGGTGCTAGTGGTAAAGAACACACCTGCTAATGCAGCGGTACCCCACTCCAGAACTCTTCTCTGGAAAATCCCATGGATGGAGGAGCCTGGTGGGCTGCTGTCCGTGGGGTCGCTAAGAGTCGACACGACTGAGCGACTTCACTTTTGCTTTTCACTTTCATGCACTGGAGAAGGAAATGGCAACCCACTCCAGCGTTCTTGCCTGGAGAATCCCAGGGACGGGGGAGCCTGGTGGGCTGCCGTCTCTGGGGTCGCACAGAGTCGGACACGACTGAGGCGACTCAGCAGCAGCAGCAGCAGTCGATGCAGGAGACGTAAGAGACACATATTCGATCCCTGGGTCGGGAAGATCCCATGGAGGAGGGCATGCCCACCTGCTCCAGTATTCTTGCCTGGAGAATCCCATGGACAGAGGAGCCTGGTGGGCTACAACCCATAGGGTCGCAAAGAGTCAGACACAACTGAAACAATTTAGACACACGCAAGCACTGAGTCAGAAACCCATCCGAGGGGAGGCATACCAGAGAAGAAAGGAGTGCCAACAGCATGTGGAAATTACCCCAAAGAGGTGAGAGAAAGCAAATACTCACACACTAGCCAAGTTGACCACCTGCCTGAGGCTTTTAGAAGACTGGCTTCAAATTCAAGTATAATCCTTGAGAGAAAGAGAATTTCAGTGAACTTGAGGTAACGTCAGTTCTCTGGGGCTTCTTTTTGAAGAACTAATCTGAACAAGTTTGGAAAGCACCCAGCGGTGGAGGTTAAATTTCAATCTTTTTGTGCACTTACGTCTCTGTTCTCTTTACCTCTGCCTTGAAGTGGAAATGATTGATGCCTAAGTAACTTCAACTAGTGAGTAATGTTTACTCAGACTGCAGGGGAACAAGATAGGGCTTAAAAATGAGGTGGACATTTTTCCTTTGAATGGCGCAAGTTGAGCCTTTGAAAGTCAAGTGTATTCCCCATTGCTCAGTAGAATAAAGAGCAAGGGGCCAGCAGGCGAAAGGTCTCCTGCAAATGATCAATGTACAGTAGTTAAGTGGAACTCAAATAGTCTCAGAAAGCCACCTGAGTTGAGGCCCCAGATGATAAATATTGACTCATTTGGGGGAATATCTTAGGTCTTGTGGTGAGCCCTTTTGACCCAGGAACTGGAGGGCTTTGTAAATAAGCTTCTAAATTTCTGAGGAAAGAGGCAAGTCATGTTCCCGTATTCTAAACTCTCTCTAGATAACGCCCATGCCCCCTCAGAGGCGAGGGAGCCTGGCTAGGAAAGGGAACCTCCCTCGACACCAGTGATGGGGTGATTGCCGCTAGGGAGTCCAGTCTGTCCTATGCGTGGGCCGCTTCCTCCCAGTTGGTGCGTGTTGACCTGTAGAAGTCAACAGAACTCAGACCAATCCAAAACACACCCAATGATTAGGCTGCGTACACTATGATTCAGTCTGAAAACACACAAGCAACAACAGGAGGGACTTCCCTGGTGGCTCAGATGGTAAGGCGTCTGCCTACAATGCAGGAGACCTGGGTTCAATCCCTGGGTCAGGAAGATCTCCTGGAGAAGGAGATGGCAACCCACTCCAGTCTTCTTGCCTGGAAAATCCCATGGATGGAGGAACCTGGTAGGCTACAGTCAATGGGGTCGCAAAGAGTCAGACACGACTGAGCAACTTCACTTTCTTTCTTTCGTTTGCAAGGATATTCTAACAATTGACTTGGTCATCTTTGAACCTATGGATTGAAGATTGGGCAAAGGACCTACACTCTCCTGGGAAGTAAAGTTATAATTCTTTGGGCTCTGAGTGATAGGTCCAGCAGGGTGAGGAATTAGCCCTCTCTTCTCCGTCTGTGTGGTGAGTTTGGAAGAAGAGCTGGGGGGTCTCTGTTCACACTGTCTCCCACCTACCTTCCAATGGTCTCTGGATTCGGAGGGCAAGAAGGTGGCAATCTATACTGAGAGGACTAATGAGTTCATTGCCACCATTCTCATCACACCGTGACCAGCTGGTGCTCGGTCCTAATGTGAAAGGGAAGGAGGGATGGAGGAGACTCCCAGAGCTTCTAAAGGGGGCTTCAGTGTTGGTTTTCTTAGATGGAGCTGAGTGGGTGGGAAGGACTCCAGATCCATGAGTTAGCTTGTACCTCTGGCTGTTATACAGCAAGGAATCTCAGCTCCAGAACACTTCCATCTTTAACTCCTTCATATTTTATGCATTTATATTTTTATTCCCTACTCTACTCCTGTTAAAATTTTTAATAAAGTTATCTTTGAAAAATCTTAATCGTTTCCTTCGAGTTAAGCAACAGGACGATTTTCCCCTTGCTTGAGCATATGGTGCCAGCAGAAAACAAGAGAGATAAAGTACCATATCTTTCTCTGGTATTATACTACCATGTGCAAAGATGATTTATAATGGACGGGGTCAAGTTTCAAATGATGGGCTCATTCTTCATGATCACTGATCATAAAAGTTGGGAAAAAAGCTTTATATGTTGCTGTAAAAATTTGATATTGTGTGAGTTTCTTAAGATCACACCACTTGTAGGTGGCAGAATCATGATCTCCATTTGGGAGAAAGGAAAGATGGATGTGTTCTGAGACATCTAGTAAAGATGTCTATATTTGTCAGAGTTTGTTAAACTCTGCAGTAACAAAGATCCTCAAATCTTATTGGCTTTCAGCAACAAGAGCTTCACTCTCACTCGTGTTGAGAGCTGCAAGGCAGCCGCTCTGATTCCACTCCATGTCTTTTCATCCTGGGACATGTCCTGAGAGGGGACAACCATACTTGGGATATTGTGTCCTTTTGGCAAAGGGGAAAGAACAAGAGACCAGGTCAAGCCACGTAACTACCTTTAATGCTGCTTAGATGTGGCTTCTGTCTTACCCATTCACATTCCATCGGCCACAGCAAGTCACACAGCCAAACCTGGAAGCAGGGCAGGGAAGAATCCCCTGCAGTCGGTCACATTTCAATGAATCGGGATGTGGGTTCTCCTACAGGGAAGGCAGTAGATGGGAACATTAATATCATCAACCATAGCTTCCAGAAGGCAAAGTAGTTACTTACAATCTGTAAGCCTTGGACTACTGGCAACCATTTCTTCATTTAACAGGTTTCTACTAAACATCCCCTAAATGCCAAGGCACTAGGGAGCAAAAACAAGTATGTTTTCTGTCCTCATGGAGTTTACAGTTGAGAGAGAAAGACAGAGATTAATTATAGAAGTACATAAATCATGATGGAATTCTAACAAATGTATGTGGTGTGTGTGTATACAGACCTAGTCAAGGGAGCCAAGAGCCCAGAACCATGTATGCCGACCCACAGAGAGAACCTGACTTCCTGGGCTCCGTCATGATGCCTGGTGGTAGCAGTGCATTCCCCTGTGACACCGCTTTCTATCAGTTACAGGGTGCCCATGAAGCTGCTACAAGGATGCGAGAATAACCAACCCCACAGGAGGACAGAAGGGACCTTGGGCTTTATGGAAAGAAAAAATGAGGCCCATGGCTAGAGGGTCAAGATGGGTGATTATCCCAAGAGGAGGCTGCTAAGATGTAGCAGTGACAAGACAGGGAGTTACAAGAACGCAGGTTCACCATTACCATCTAGGAGCCCGTCCCTGGGTGGGCGTCCATTTTCTCATCTATGGGGGTAATAATGCCCTTCAGATTCACGCGACTGTGATTGGAGATGGAATAAAGGTTCCCCCCAGTTCAGTTCAGTTCAGTTGCTCAGTCGGGTCCGACTCTTTGTGACCCCGTGGACTGCAGCACGCCAGGCTTCCCTGTCCATCACCAACTCCTGGAGCCTACTCAAACTCCTGTCCATCATGCCAGTGATGCCATCCAACCATCTCATCCTCTGTCGTCCCCTTCTCCCGCCTTCAATCTTTCCCAGCATCAGGGTCTTTCAAATGAGTCAGTTCTTCAAATCAGGTGGCCAAAGTATTGGAGTTTCAGCTTCAGCATCAGTCCTTCCAATGAATATTCAGCACTGATTTCCTTCAGTATTGACTGGTTGGATCTCCTTGCAGTCCAAAGGACTCTCAAGAGTCTTTTCCAACACCACAGTTCAGAAGCATCAATTCTTCAGTGCTCAGCTTTCTTTATAGTCCCCAACCAAAGATTAAGTTAAGGATTTTCAACTGGGACATTCTCCTGGTGAGTCCAGTGTAATCACAGGGTTCTTAGATGAGGGAGAGAGAACAGAAAGTCAGAGGAGGAGACATGAGACAAACAGATCTGAGAGGATTCGAGGACGGGACCACAAGCCAAGAAAAGTGGGCACCTCAAGAATTCCAAAAAGGAAACAATGGATTCCCAGCAAAGCCTGTCGAAGGGGCACAGCCCCAGGACCCCCTTGGTTTTAGCCCCACGAGCTGATTGACCTCCAGGACAGTAAGGTAAGAGGTTTGTGTTGTTTCAGGCACATTCACTACATTTGTGTTGATTGGTTACATCATCAATAGAAAACTAGTACATGCGTTAAAATAAAATCATAGATGTTCCAGCTTTGCAAAGGGCCTCCTATATGAAAATTGGAAATGTTTGGGCAGCCGGGAGACGTGGAGGGGCGGAGCTGGCCTCTGGATTGGTCAGACTACCCTCCTTATTGATTCTGGCCCTCTCTAGGCGGATAAAACTCCCAAACAGCATCATCCTTCCTGCACCCACAGAGGCATGTACTACTGAAGCCACCCCACCGCCAACAGAAATTAGGAGCCCTCCCTTTCCCTTTCCACCAGCTCCTGAATCTTCAGCAGTTCTCAACCCTGGTGTCACACCAAAATCTCCTGAAGAGCGTTGAAAATATTGTTAAGAATGATGTCCACCTTCAGAGGATCAGATGGGCTCAATCTGCAGCACGGCTCAGGCCTCAGCATTTTTGAAACACTCCCATAGAAGCATCCGGTGTGCAGCCGGAGCTCGGAGCGGCTAGCCAAGAGGGGCCACCGCGCGGGTCCTAGGGAGGGTGGCCCCCCCTCACTCACAGGGACGCTGGTGTCCAATTTCTCCCAGCCCCTGCAGCCTGCCTGGCGTCAGCCTTGCCCACTAAGTCAGCTCCTCCCAGACAGGGCAGGCTCAACCACAAATTTTAATTCAAAACTTTTCCTTTTTATTATTTTCAAAGGCTCAAGGCCCTACACGAGATGAAAAACTTTTCTCACGCTGAAACCTGCAGAAAAGAAAACTTCTCTGCAAGTTCCCCTTTGACAAGATGCATCGTATTTCAGCAGCCCCACCCCCTGTACATACACATTCATATGCACGCACACTCACATGTTAAACTGGTTATTCTTTGCATCTGTGGATACTGTTCTATCCAAGTGCGAGGCCACTGACTTTGCTCTGCTAAACTCTTTGTGTGGCAGCTCCTTCTCTGGGGCCAAATGGAAAAAAAAAATCCAGATAATCGCGGATAATATAAGTGCTGACAGGTCCGGGCGCACGGCTCCACCTGTACAGGCTGCCTCCTCACTGAGACCCACAAACGTGCCCCAGCACGACTCACCGCAGCTCCTTGCTGGCATGAGCTCACCTGCATTCCCGAGTTGTTTTGTTTCTTGATTCTACACCCGCCCGACGCCCTGTGCCTGAGACTGAGCCCCTTCTGGCTGGCCTCCAGGCTGGAGCCTTGAAAACCCCGAAAACCCGAGGCTGAAGCCTTGCTTAGCACCTGGAGGGCAGTCTTGGTCCTGCTCAGCCTCCCTGGCCTGAGCCTGGGAGTGGAGGGACCATCCTTGAGGTCATGCGGCCCCAGGAAGTGAGCACTTGGTCTGGGAGCCCTCAGAAAGACACAGGGCCCTGGTAAACTGGAGAAGCCGGATCCAGTGGGTCCAGTGCGGGCCCGAGGTGCTGTATTTCTCACGAGCTCCCAGAGGAGGCCGATGAGTCTGATACCTGGACCACACCTCAAGTAGAAAGGCCTGGGGGTTTCCAATGGGCTTTGCATCTAGGACCAAACTCAGCTGGAGTTTTAACAGAAACATCACTTGCTTATAGGCAGACAAGCTCCAAAGGGAGCCATGAGGGACATTTGAAGGTCAGCACAGCAGGGTGACCTATTTATGGTTGTAGCTGATGTATGGATGTAGCCGTGATGATGCTGCCCCCAGGCAACCAGTGGAAGAGGCCTCCCATCTCTCTTCCTTCCAGCCTGTACCCCACAGCCCAGAAGCTGAGACAGTATCCCCTTGTTAGATTACTTCTGTAGCTCCCTTAGACCAGGCGAGACCTTCTCAAAGTCTGGGCCAGCACGTTGGGTCTCTCCCTTGGGTCTCAACCCATCTGTCCAGCCTGAGCCTCCTGCCCCACATCCCTGACCCTGACCCCTGACCCCTGTCCTCTCTCAGGCCAGGACCCAGGACACCCCATCCTGGTCGGAGGCTGAGCTCGGAGCCACCTCCCCTGTGAGGTCTCCCCACCTTCCGCTAGAATGATGCCTGTGTCTCCAGGGCTTGAAGCACCTTGTTCAGACCTCTCCTCTGCAGCTTTCCTTGCGCTGTAATTGTCTCCCCTGCCGGCCTCTGAGTACCTTAAAATAGCACCTGCCAGGCATGCAGGTCAGTAGCAGGCAGTCAATGCCTGTTTGAAACATAAATAGGGCGAGCTGGCTCCCCTCTGTGCACAGAAGAAATCTTTCCCTAACAATATAACAAAAACGGAGCCCAGTTCAGAGCCCAGGAGGCACAAAGGGCATTCTCAGTACAAGCTGGGCAGAGGACTGCGCTGAGATAAGAGGAGATGGATGAAAAGTCATCTCTCACTCTGACACTCCCCCTTAATCTTCTTTCCTAAAGAAAACGCCCCAGGTCTGCAACACGGGCCTCCTCGGAACCAGCAGGTGTATGGAAACCTCGTGGTGTGAGCGCTGAGGATCCCTTTGACAAAGAAGTTCATCCCCCACTAGGGGAGGGTCGGGTTCCGGTCCAAGGCACCCGCCAAGACCAAGGGGCCGTTGTCTCTGAGGCCTCAGCCTTTCAGTGATGAGATAGGCTCAAACGGCAAGCCAGTCCAGTATTCTTGCCTGGAGAATCCCAAAGACAAGAGGAGCCTAGCAGGCTGCAGTCCACGGGGTCGCAAAGTGTCGGACATGACTGAGCACACACGCAGGCTCACAGCTTTTCCATCTCTTCTTCCTTTCCGGGGAGGGGTAGGTCTTTGTTAAGAGCTTTGTAGAGTTCCCAGGGAACTTGTTTTGGGGGAAGCAATTCCAGGAAAATACAGGAGATGAAAGAGACATGGGTTCGATCTCTGGGTTGGGAAGACCCTATGGAGTAGGAAATAATGGCAACCCACACCAGTATTCTTGCCTGGAAAATTCCGTGGGGTTGCAAAGAGTCAGACACGAGCGCGCGCACACACACACACACTTCTTATTATATCAAACATACTAAAGTACATCCCTGGCTAATATTCGAATGTTTTCATACAACAATTAGAGTGGCAGTTGACTCTTGGATGCAGCTTTATGTTTTGCAGACATTAAATTTTAGATTTGTTTTTCACTCCCGCCCTTTCAGGGAGGGGACGTGGCTTAAACCCTTCTGTACAGTCTGGGTCCTAAGCAAGCCCCATGCCTCTGGAGCCCTGGCAGACCTGCCTGGCTAGGCCTTGGCCTTGGGAGAGGGGATTAGGAGGCAGGGAGGCATCACTTTTCTCTTCTCCCATTATCTTCTTGGACAAGCATCCGAGTCCAGCTCATGGTGTCTCTTTTCTGCCTTCAAGCAGGATTCTACCTCCAAGGAGAGATCCTTTGCAGGAGCGAGAGGAGTGAGCGTCCTCTCGAACAGAGTAATTCACCTTGAGCCAGGAACTCAGTGCCAGCCCACTCCTTAAGCCAGCTAAGTCATGAGGACCCAAAAGTCAACCTATGTGCTTCTATTTTTCTTTGAGAGGTACAGTCTCCAAGTATGATTGTACAGTTACTTTTCTTTGATGTTGCCCGGCCCAGGGCCCTTTCTAGATGCCTGCTGAAAAAGCACTTCTGCGGCCCAAGGGCCATAGCGGCACTCATCTCTGGCCCTCCCTCCCTACTCTACATTTTTTCTAAGTATGAGTCCCTTTAACCCCAGGTGTCTTCACTGCCCTCCCTGCCAGACGATCCCCCCCACACCCCGGAAACACAGCTGCAGCCCGAAGCCTCCTGACCTGGGCTGGGCCAGGCAGGTGTGCTCTCCACATTCCACTCCATGCTGCACCTCGCCTCCGGGCTGGCTCAGACAAGCACCCCTCCCCAGCTCCGGATGCACCCACAGAGGCCTTTCCCACTCTGTGGCTGGGCCTAATTGCAGCAAAGCCTGGATGCGAGCGTCAGGAGGGACCAACCAGAACAGGTGAATGAACAAGCCGGGACGCTCCCGCTCTGAATTCTTCACCAGTCAGGATGCCCCAAGCGTGAGACCCAGAAGCAGAGGCAGTGCAGGGGACAGGAGCTAATTAAGCTGTAAGCCAGCCCCCAGAGTCCCCACTCATTTGTAATTATGCTCTCTGATCTCAGAAGCAGCCTGGGGCGCTCTGGGAGGGCGAGGTGAAGGGGAAGCGGATGATTGAGAAGTTGATCGGGCCTTTTAGAACAGATTTTCATGAAACTGACATGTACACCCTTCTCAGAGACTCCAGCTCCCTGAAAAGAACCAAAAACCGTGCCTAATTCTGCCACGTGATCTGAGGAGCTCCAATCGGCCAGCCCCAGGGGGTGCTGGCTTGTTTTATGTAGGTCAGGGGACCCCTGTGTGGTGTAATTTTGGAAGCCCCCCGCCTTGCTCCTGCCCACAGAAATACCCCGGTTCAGCTCACTGAGGCTGGCAGTTGAGTCATGCAAGCATTCTAGTGCTTTGGCATCGCAAAAATCCAAGCACTGTGCTTGCTCTTGCAGACGCTGACTTCAGTAGGCAGGAGGCGCACCTAGTCTCTATGACAGGACCTGGCTACTGTGTACCCCAACCCGTATATTTTGTAAACTGTCAGCAAGTCAAAACATGGTCTAATTTTTAGACCCAGTTTTTCAAATGCGTAAACTGAGTACCAGAAAGAGCTAATGACTTAATTAAAGACCAAGGAGGCAGAATGTAGCAGAGCGGGACCTGGCCTCCAGTCAAGTGGACTCTGCAGTTCATAAGACGTGGAGTATAAAGAACAAGCTAGAAAGCTAACGATTGACCGAGCATCACTGCGGAGGCTGGTATTGAGTGGGGAAGGGAGCCTGCAGAAAGGGTTGGAGCCCAAACTTGGTCCCCGTTATCACCTTTGGTTACTTTTTGATTTGTTGACTGTTAGCAAAATCCAGGTTGAGAACACAGCCATGCTGCAAAGGATAAATTGCAAGCAGAAGCTCGCGAGCTGATGCGCCTCCATCTGTTAAGCTCATCCTGTGTACTAACGGGTCCTGCTGACAGCTGACTCGGGTCTGGGCCCCTGAGCACAGGCTCCCCCAGACCCTGCCGCTCCCCAAGCAGCCCCACAGAACCAAATAGCAGCCGCTCATCTTCGTGTGCCTTTGAAGAAAGCCAGATAATTCTGGGCTCAGCCTAGTTTAGGCAGTGGCTATTTCTTTTAAAAACAAAGAAGGAGACAGACAAAATTCCTGCCTGAATCCGTTTGCCCTGGCCCTGTGGCCAAGCCCCAGGAATTCTGCCCTGGCGGGGAAGACTCCAGCCTCAGCACTTTTCTGAGCAGACGTGGGGACTTGGGCCAGAGTCTCCGCCCATGCCTCTGGTTCCCAGAGTGGCAGCAAGGCATGTCAGAGGGAGCTGGCCTTCCAGAGCCTTCCAGATCTGTGGCATGAAGCTAGGGGATCTTGAGACTTTTTCTATTTTTGTTACAAATTGTAAACAAAACTTGTTTCGTAGAGTTTTAACAAAGACTCCAAAGTTAAGGAACTTAGCCCAGTACCAGGCAGAGAGTAAGCACCTCCAAAATGGTCATTATGAAAATAATACATTTCTAGTGATAAAGGTAGCTGTCTCATTATAAACAAATTTAGAAAATACTGAGATGCACGAGGAACAAAATGAAATTTATTTACAATCCAAACTCACATACATGGGACCTTATAAATATATATTCTTCCAGAGTTTTTTCATAAACTCAATATATCTGCATTATAAACTGGATTACAATATAATAAACTATATTATAAAGCTGGGTTTAGAAAAGGCAGAGCAACCAGAGGTCAAATTGCCAACATTCACTGGATCATAGTGAAAGCAAGGGAATTCCAGAAAAACATCGACTTCTGCTTCGTTGACTACAAGAAAGCCTTTAACTGTGTGGATCATAATAAACTGTGGAAAATTCTTAAAGAGATGGAAATACCAGACCACCTTACCTGTCTCCTGAGAAACCTGTATGCAGGTCAGGAAGCAACAGTTAGGACCTTACATGGAAGAACTGACTTATTCAAAACTGGGAAAGGAGTATGACAAAGTTGTATAACTCTGGTGCTGGAGAAGACTCTTGAGAGTCCCTTGGACTACAAGGAGATCAAACTAGTCAATCCTAGAGGAAGTCAACCCTGAATATTTATTGGAAGGACTGATGCTGAAGCTGAAACTCCAATACTTTGGCCACCTGATGTGAAGGGCCAACTCACTGGAAAAGACCCTTACGCAGGGAAAGATTGAGGGCAGGAGGAGAAGGGAGTGACAGAGGATGAGATGGTTGGATGGCATCACTGACACAATGGACATAACTTTGAGCAAACTCCAGGAGATAGTGCAGCACAGGGAAGCCTGGTGTGCTACAGTCCATGGGGTAGCAAAGAGTTGGACAAAACTCAGTGACTGACCACCAACAACAAATGAACTGGATATGTCTGTCTCACACAGCATAAACGGAATGTATTTATTCACACAAAAAATTTATTAATAAACATGGTTATATGTATTGTTTGACTATATTTTCACTTTACAGCATTTCATGAGCTGCTTTTCATATTAATATTAACAAATACTCATTTAATTATTATTCAGAAACACAGTAGTCCATTATATCATAAACAACGCTTGGGTGAGCATCTTTGCACGTAGAGATTCACTCACTTCTGGATAATTCCGTGCAGTTAAAGAGCTTAGGGCCACATGACCCGGCTCCTCTCTAGAATGAGTGGACCGGTTTTTATCCTGAGATCCTCTCAGGTACTAACAATATATTGACACGAGTCTCTCATCATTATTCATGGATTCTGTGTTTGCAAATTTTCAACAAGCTTTCCCCAAAGTGTTCCAGAAGTCTCTATGAAAAATAGGATTCAAATGTTGGATATTAGACTTTTAATGCCCCTGGTATACATAATAACTCATTGGAAAAGGCTCTGATGCTGGGAGGGATTGGAGGCAGGAGGAGAAGGGGACGACAGAGGATGAGATGGCTGGATGGCATCACCGACTCGATGGACGTGAGTCTGAGTGAACTCCGGGAGATGGTGATGGACAGGGAGGCCTGGCGTGCTGCAGTTCATGCGGTCGCAAAGAGTCGGACACGACTGAGTGACTGAACTGAACTAAACTGAACTGATACATAATAAGCATTCATTAAATACGCCGTGTGTTGAATGAGTGGGGGGAATAGCCAGAGGTGGTTATACAACTTGGACGGCAAGGCAGCATAATGAACTCTCCAGCTTCCTCCTTTGGAACTGGGGTGTGCTCCCCTACCCCACCGCGCTGGGTGGCTCTCTGTGGGCCTTTCTCTGAGGCGCATGCACCCACCTTACACGTCCCCTTGCGAATCAAGGTCCAGATCCCCCCCTTCATCACCCCCTGAATCACCAAGCATAGTGGTAGTGCAGCATGGATGATCCTGTGTCCCAGACAAAAGAGTCAGAAACAAGGATGTTGTCTGATTTACAAATCTGCTTCTGGGGAAGAAGGAAAACACTTGCAGAAAAATAATATTTTGTGACATGTGAAGATTACACAGCACTCAAATTTCAGTGTCCATAAATAATATGGTTGGAACCTAGCCACACCCATTTGTTCCCGACCATTGTTGGCTGATTTTGTGACCCTGTGGTCGCGTGGAGTAGTTACAACAGAGACTGTACAGCCCACAAAGCCGAAAATATTTACTCTCTGGTGCTTTACAGAAAAGTTTGCCAATCGCCGGCCTGGAGGTAGGAAAGAATATTCAGTCACAATGGACTACATATCACAGGCACACTCAGAGGGCAAATGTCCTACTGTTGAAAGCCATGATTCTCAAACTCCTTGGCCTCGGAACACTCTTTAACACTGGAAATCATTGAAGGGCTTCCCTGGGGGCTCAGTGGTAAAGAATCTGCCTGCCAGGGCAAGAGACATGGGTTCAATCCCTGGTCCAGGAAGATTCCCTGTTCTGCAGAGCAACTAAACCCATGCACCACAGCTACCGAGCCCGAGCTCTAGAGCCTGGGAGATGCAACCACTGAGCCCTCGGGCTGCAACTAGCAGCCCATGAGCCTAGAGCCTGTGCTCCTCAGAAAGGAAGCCACTGTAATAAGAAGACCGGGCACCGAAGCTAGAGGGTAGCCCCTGCTCACCACAGCTACAGAAAAGCCAGCACCACAGTGAAGACCCAGCAGAGCCAAAATAGACAAAGAGAATTATAAAGAAGCAAAAAAGAAAATCATTGAAGACCCCAGAGAGCGTTTGTTGGCTATGAGTTGCACCTATTGATATTTGCCATACTTGAAATGGAAACTGTGAGACGTTTAAAGCATTTATGTATTAGTTTGTCTAGATTAACTCCACTCATCTTCCCACCAGCAGCCTGGCTTTTCCTGCCTGAGGTCCCGTGAGGATTCCTGCTTAAATAAAACCACTAGGCCAGCCTTTAGTGAGCCAGCTCATGAGCTGGTTCTTTTGTTGTAGATCATTGAATTAGTCAGGTTAGGCTCACTACACTATAATAACTAATTAACTCCCAGACTTTAGTGCCTAACATAACAAAGGCTTATTCCTCACCCAGTGTGGTTTGGGGAGAGGCTGAAAGGGAGTCAATGAACTTGTTCTCCACGTAGTCACTTAAAGACCGAGGCTAATGACAGCTCCTGCATCTTGGAGTTACACTCTCAAGAACAGGTGTCCTCCATGATTACCATGGAAGGGGAAGAGAGTGTCCCCTGGGATAGCCCACTCCTCCTGTCTTATATTTTAACCCAGAAGTAACAGCTCACTTCCTCTCACAGCCCATTGGCCAGAACTAGTCACATGGGCCCACCTATCTGCAAGGGGACTGGGAAACATGGGAAATGAACACCGTATATGGTGGGCAGGAAACATCTCTGCCCTCCCATATAAACCCCCACATGTTTACAATCAGGTCCTACTGAAAAACATTCTTGAGCATGCATGCTTAATCCGAGCAACCCCATGGGGTGTCCATGGCTCCTCTGTCCATGGAATCTTCTAAGCAAGAATATGGGAGTGGGTTAGCATTTCCTACTCCAGGGGATCATCCCGATCCAGAGGTCAAACCCACATCTCCTGTGTCTCCTGCAGTGGCAGGCGGATTCTTTACCACGGAGCCACCTGGGTCGCCAGTCCTTTCCTTACTAAGAGGGGACAGGTGAGATATTTTAGGCTTCAGCTGGGGGAAAGCATGATGCATAAGGACTTTCCTGGTCTCTCTGTCCCAGTGACAGAACAGGTGAGAATTTGAAGAAATATTTGATGGCTAAGGAGTGATTGATGGCTAAAGAGGACTTCCCTGGTGGTTCAGATGGTAAAGAAATTGCCTGCAATGCAGGAGACCCAGGTTCAGACCCTGGGTTGGGAAAATCCCCTGGAGAAGGGAATGGCTACCCACTTCAGTATTCTTGCTTGAAGAATTCCATGGACCATGGAGCCTGGCGGGGTTACAGTCCATGGGGTCGGAAAGAGTCAGACATGACCGAGAGACATTTTCACATTCAAGAGTGATTACTCAAGCAGAGCCTGGGAACTAAAAGAGGACATTTGGTGGCCAGAGGAGAAATAAGCCAGTTTTCCCACTGGTGTCTGCCTCACAGACCATGAATACATCTGGGCCAGGACCTGGAGCCCCATCTATTCCCCCAACTTCTCTGATCCCCTCCTAAAAGGATGAGGGGAAATAGATACACAGATTTGTAGGCTTTGAAAAGAGATAAACTTAGGAGTATATATCTAGAGAAATATACATTTTTATTTACACCCCATGTCCTCCAGTCTAAACACATTAGATTTTATTTCAGTTCAGTTCAGTCACTCAGTTGTACCCAACTCTTTGCGACCCCATGGACTGCAGCACGCCAGGCTTCCCTGTCCATCACCAGCTCCCAGAGTTTACTCAAACTCATGTCCTTTGAGTCAGCAATGTCATCCAACCATCTAAATCTCTGTTATCCCCTTCTCCTCTCACCTTCAATCTTTCCCAGCATCAGGGTCTTTTCAAATGAGTCACTTCTTTGACATGAACAGTATGAAAAGATTGTATTTAAGAGGTTTCAAAAAGAAAGAGTTAGCTTCTCTTTTTTTTTGCAGTTAGCCAATTCCAAGGAGCGCTTAAGGACCTTGTGGAACCAGAGGCTGTCTCAGTTTTGCTCTGAAATGTAAATCAATCACTCAGGTATTTACTTTGTCCCTCTCATTTGCCTGGTGCAATGCTAAATACTTTGATGAAAAGAAAAGTACAGTGTGCTATATGGCAATGAGACTGGTTTTGTGTAAAACATGCCATTTTTGTAATATTTAACCTTAAAGAATGTGTCCTTTGAAGAAGTCCCTTTAAAAGGCTACTTAGCAGTAGAAGAGAAGCAACGCCCGGTGAATCCGTATCTAGAAAAATGTGCTGTAGCTGCTGAAGCCAAACTCCAAAGTGCATTTTAAAACTTTGTGGCAGATTATATTTTCCAAAACCAGTATCTCTAACGATATTACTCATTCTATATGTTTTTGAGAAACCTGACACCCACTCATTAAGACGTGGGCTCTAATTCCCCTCCCCTTGAAGCTAAGTGAGCTTCTGACTCACTTGTAACCAACAGAATGGGCGGAAGTGATGCTGTCTGACTTCAGGGTGAGGTCATAAAAAGCAGTTCAGCTCTGCCTTATGAGCCGAACACTCTCCCCGGAGCCGTGATCCACCCTGTAAACACTCTGATGGCTCCGAAGCCTCGATGCTCTGAAGAAGCCCGAACTCCCCGACATGGAGGCACCGCATGACTGTGAGGAGCGGGAGATTTCCAGCCAGCCACCAGCTGCTCTCTCCTCGCCCAGCTCCAGCCATCATCCAACTGCAAAATGCACAAGAGATCCAAAAACATCCAAACGAGTCCTTCATTTCCTGTCCCACAGAAACTGTGAGATAATAAAATCCTTGCTGTATTAAGCACAGCCAGTGATGTGTTGGTAGATTTTTTAAAAGATAATTCTAGGCTCTCCAGGAAAAAAAAAATCCAGATTTGTGCGTACTGTCCCCATGGTGTAAATCCTCCCACAATGGCCAACCTTCAGCTGCCACTGTGGTGACTGTCGAGCTGGGAGGAGATGCCCGCAGCAGGCTCAGCCAGCCGCATGAGCTGGCTCCAGTGTATCGAGCTGTATCCAGCGCCAAAGACAGACCCTCTGCAGGCCCAAATGGAGCCCCTGGACGTGTTTTAAAGTTCCTTCCCCAGTTTATGTGATCGAGCCCAGAGCCATGTGGTACTCGAATGTGTGATGCTCAACTGTGTTAAGGGGTTAAAGGGTCACATAAGGACCCCTCATTTGACAGCATCTTGTCCTGACACTGAAAAATGTAGTGGAGGAAAGGGGTAGATATTTTAAGGGGTGGGCAAGTGAAGCCATAGCTCTTTGGGGTTCTGAAGACTCTGCTTCCACAACCAGGCTGGGAAAACCTGTCCCGAGGGACTGGACAAGTGCAGAACAAACTTGTACACGAGAAGCTTTGGGAGTGTGGGGCCTGCTTCCTGAGACGTGGCCACATTTCTAGGGAGACAATGTGTTTCCCTAGAGACACCACTCCCACCATCACCGAGGAAAAAAATCTATCCCTGCTCATCACCATCCAAGTCTACTCGAGGGGTTTAGAACTAGAAAGTCATGCCATTTCAAGAACTTTTTTTTTTAATCATAAATTAATATACTCTACTCTGGGTGGCGGGGAACAAACCACACACACACACATACACACACACACATGAAAGGAGAAAATAAGTCACACCCAAACCCACTATCCCAACAGAAGACTTTGAGGTTTTGTTTTTAGTCTTTTATATAAATAGTATACACAGGTTCTATCCAAAGTTGTTCTCTTAGAGTTACACCATGGTCATTTCTTAAAAAATAATGATTATAGGGACTTACCTGGCAGTCCAGTGGCTAAGACTCCAGGCTTCCACTGTAGGGAGTGCAGGTTTGACCCCTCATCAGGGAAGGAACACCCCACTTGTGGTGCAGTGTGGCCAAAATATAATAAAAATTATTACTTTTTAATGTACCAACAGATCTTATGCCTGGTGAGATGCTGTAAAAAAAGATTCACTTTGAAAAAAAATGATGATAATGGCTATATAATATTCCATCATTTGGACGCTAACAATTCTAATTAACAGTAGAGGCCACCTCCCAAAACTTTTAAGCCTCTCCAAAAATAGAAAACCTTGTGATTAAGTCTTTGTGTTTTTATCTGACTATAGAGCATTTGTAGCAACAGGAAAATGTAATGAAAGAATACGACCACTTTTAAGACTCTTGATTAACGTTATTGTTTTAAGAAAGTTTCTATCAGTGTGAACACCCATGAGGAATGTGAAAGAGAGTCTGTCCTACAGTAAATTAATGCACAAGATGAATTTTCATTACTGGTTTGATTTACATTTTTGATTAATGTATTTGAGTGTTTTACATATTTGTTAAACATTTATATTCCTATACTTTACTTGTGTTCTTGGTCCATTTTAATATAGTTACCTTAGCACTTTTCTCATTGTTTTGCAATAGCCTTTCACATAAAAATAAGATTCTTTGCAATACTCATCACAAACACCTTTCCAGGGTTACAGATGTCTAGAAGTTTTAAGGTTTCTGTGGTCAAACACAATAATCTTTTCCTTTTTAACCTATGTCTTAAGCTTTTATATCTATAAAATTCTCCTCTCAAGATCTGAAATTTCCCCATGTCTTCTATTTTTATGTTATTTTTGCATATAACTGCTAACTGCATGTGGAATTTATTTTGCTATATGGGGAGAGCTAGGGATTATGTCTAATATTTTCCACATGGTTGGTCCTAACATCATTTATTGACTAATCTCCCTTTCCTCACGGATCTTTACCATGTACTAATTTTTTATCTCTACTAGGGTCTGTCCTTGAGACATTCTGTTATACCCATCCATCTGTTGATGGTTTGATTTGACTATTGAAGTTTTACAATATCTTTGTGTTTCTTCTTTTCCCTCAATGGTATAATATTTTTAATAGACTTCATTCTCAAAATAATCTGGGCTGGATCAAGCTACCAAAATTTGTTGAGAAGGAGCAATCCAGGCTACTGCAAGTCTTGTCTGAATATAACCCTTGTTGATCTAAGTAGCCATTGTCTTCTTGTGATAATCAACTTTACAGCTTTCACCCAAGAACCTACTCTTTTGAATTTTTTCCCCCTGCTCATCCCAGTGTTTTGTTTTGGAATTGAAAAGCAAACAAGGGCAGAAAGAAGACAGAGCTTGGGCCTTGCTGGGCCACCGTGATAGAAAACTAATATATGTGGTCACTTTTTTTTTTTTTTTGAGTGTCATGTGCCTATTGTTGCTAGAAAGCAACAGCTTCCATTTAGCTATGTTTTCATTGAGACTTAGCAGAGAGACACCCACAAACGAAACTAGTAGCTGCTCATTAGAGAATACTCAGCTAGAGGGAGGGGCTCTATTTGTAATGCATGCGTGCTAAGCCATTTCAGTCATTTCCGACTCTTTGTGACCCCATGAAACTGTAGCCTGCCAGGTTCCTCTGTCCATGGGATTCTCCATGGACATAAGAACATTGGAGTGGGTTGCCATTTCCTTCTCCAGGGGATCTTTCCTCCCCAGGGATTGAACCCATGTCTCACGCCTCCTGCATTAGTAGGCGGGTTCTTTTCCACTAGCGCCACCTGGAAAGCCCCTCTGCTTGTAACCTCACTAAATTATCCTGCGGGTGTTGCTGCTCCTGTCTGGTATGCCGTCACACCATCTATAAAATGAGTCTTCCAGACTGGACAGGCTCCAGCTCTAACACAGTGCCACTGGCTCTAACCAGCAGTGCCCAAATCTTACCATGAAATCCTCCAACTACCTTTATTTTCTGGAAACCAGCACAGGTCTGAACTTTTCAATAGCTCAAAATGTAGCCATCTTCCTGTTTTTCCTGAGCCTTTTTGCTTTGTGAATGATCCTTTCAAGATCCCAGGAATAAAGCTGTCCCCAAAGCATGAAGCAGATAAAAAGCAACAGCAGTACAAAAGAAGAAGAAATCTGTGGGCTTTTTTCCCTCCCTCTCATTAGTTTAACTTCTGACCGATTTAAACATTTGTTACACTTTTCCTGGAAACTTAAAAGTTGAATTTGGAATCCAGTCATGGAGAGAAAATTCTGCTGAGTATATAATGCAAAAATATGGTTGCTAATGAGTGGCACTGATTTAACAGGAAATACGGGAGAAAAATACAAATTTTGGAAGAAAATAAGCAGTTTCACAATGTTTCCATTTGCTCCATATCCAGCTTCATTGCTTCAGGGGGTAGTTTGGAAATTTTTCTCCTGAAAGCGCAGTAAATATTCCTGTAGACTCTCTATTTTTTGACCTGGAAGAAATGGCTAGAGATGACAAATTTTCTAGAACAACTCTGGGAAATTTGTGTTGATGGTACCTCTGATTTTAAAATCTTAATTCATTCTTTCAGTAAAAACACATTGAATCTTGCAACAAGGCAAAACAGAGCAAATTCCTGCTTCTTTAATTAAAAAAAAATCTTTTAAGCCTTGGTGGTTGCTTTGTTTGCATGTAAATCTGGGGGGGCGTGGGGACAGGGGGCAATGTTTTAGATGCCTTTTAAGATAGTTTAGGGAGATAGCACAAAGCAACCACCTCCCTCCCCATTAGAAATTCTGATTTTACACCATTAATTGGCATTTTCAAAACAACCCGTACCCAATTTGAAGTCTACAAATAAAATCCAAGCCCAGATGCTGTGTTCACACTTGCATGCATTTAACACTTCATAAGCAGTTCATTAAACTGATAACACTTTAAACGGTAACACTGCCTCTTTCAGACTCCCTCAGCCTGTAATTGTCCTGAGGCTCCGAATGAACCCTTCTCAGGCTGGAAACCGCAGGAATTTACATTCTTGACGTGTGTCTCTTAATTATGGACACCAGAGTCCCTGAGTCACAGAAGGCCAGGCTCGGGCCTGCACGCCCCAGTGACCATGCACATAGGGACAGGCCCCAGGGGCTGTCGCCAGGGAGGCGCAGGGACCTATCCCAACAGAGGAAAAACCAAGTCTCATAACTTTCCTGAAACTCCTCGGCTGGGTTTCAGCCAAGCCCCTTGCTTCTCCTAAACACCTTCCTTCTGACCTGAAGCCGGTTTCCCAGGCGTCAATCCTCCTGATCCAAAAGGATATGGGATGCGCCTTCACCACCTTCCTTCTAAGAGTCCTAACCCCACCGCCCAAGTTCTCTCCAGAACATCGGAGGCCTCCCACACTCCCTGCAAACACGCCCAGGATGCGGGGTGACTGTGGCTAGAGAGGCGACAGAATGTCTTGGTCTGCAGTACACCTCCTAGAACAGTGGAAAGGTTAATGGTCGTTGGCTATTCAGATTGTGCCCCCGGCATGTGAGCTCTGTATGCCTCTCATTCAAACTCACACCAAGCCAGAGTGGACACTGGCCCTCTTCCGTGGACGGCGACCCGAGGCCAGACTGGCCCGAGACAAGGGATGACCATGGTTGGTGAGTCTTCCGTGCGCTTGAGCGCAGGGGGCTGTGCTGGGTCTTTTCCTCCACCATCTCCTTCAATCCTACCAACCCATAGGGACTAATATTATCCCCACTTTGAAAAACAGAAAAGGGAGGTGGAAAGTCAGGGACAGTATTTGGAACTCAAGTCCTTTGGGCACTCCTAACAAGGCAATTGTGGAGAAGGAAATGGCAATCCACTCCAGTATTCTTGCCTGGAGAATTCCATGGACAGAGGAGCCTGGCAGGCTTCGGTCCATAGGGTCACAAGAGTCCCACACGACTTAGCGACTAAACCAGCACCACCACCACCAATAAGGCAATTGACTTCCAGGCCATGGCCCCTCGGTGGACACCGGGTGTGTACAGCGAATTAGAGGTTCTCAATGTCTGGCACCGGGGGTTTCACTTCCAGGGCGGCGAGAATCCTGTACCTCTTGCCTCTCCCCCACTCCCGCCCCCCTGCCCAGCTCGAGGCCGGGACCCCGGAGTTCCCACGCCTACCACCTGCCCTGGAGATAATTTCCAGTCCCCTGGAAATGATCGGTAACTGATGGGCAACTGATGGGTAACTGATTAACCTGAGTGGGGCTTCTAAGACGCTGGAAGCGACCCGCGAGCCCCCTTCCCAGGCCCGGAGCCCCGCGGTCTGTGGGAGCCAGGAGAGGAACCCCGATTTCCCTGCGCGGAACCCGCCGTGAGCGCGTGCGCGTGGTTGGAGGAGCGGCAGCTCCGAGGCCGGGCCCACAGCGCCATCGTGTGGTCTGAGACGGCAGCACGGCTGGGGCCGTCGGCTCCCACCTTCTCCAGGACCGGAGTGGGTTAGGCGATCCCTGCGGATGGGGAAAGACCGCCGCGTCCTAGCGGAACATCACCTGGGCTCCAGCTCTGGGCGTGGGCGGACTGCGTGGCTGCAGCATCAAAGGGAATGGCCCGGTGGAGTCCTGCTGGGTGAGGACTCTTTGGTCAGACCTGGACTCTCCGGGTGGAGAACAAGCAAGCCACCCAGCCTCTCCCCGTGGGGCACCAGGTTTGTTACAGAGAAAGGTGCACTGGTGACAAAGGCTGCTGGGAGCCTTTTGCCCCTTCGAGGATGCACCAGACTCTGGGCAGGAAGCCGGGCAAGGTTACATTAAGGCTTCTGCTAACATTGATCCATTTGTTATATGGTTCATCCAGTAAATCCGTTCACAAAAATGTCATGAATTCCTACTATTGCCACCGGGACTCTATGTGGCTCTTGATACAGAAAAGACTAAAAGCGATAGCTTAGAGCGGAGTGGGTGCCTTCGCTGGTCACATGAAGCCCCTGGGATCCTTTTAATTGTGGAATGTGATAATATATGTGTTAATATATGATGTCACAAGAACTACAGATCTTTATGTTAACTACCAGTTTTTCAAAATAGCAATGAGCACAAATGGTATTTCAAGATAACTGCCAATTGCAAGGTGATATGAAAAGAGCTGAGATTTCTTGGTTAGGGAGCCACAGTCACTGCTAATACACTGTGACATAATGCACATAATTCATAATTGAAAAAAATGTTACATTTCTGTTCGAGCTTACTCAGACAAGTAATGTAAATGCTTCCCTAGGCAAGTTCAAGAACCTTCTGGATTCTATCCACAGAACACTTGGTTAAGAAGCCTGGTAGGTGAGCAGACAATAAGTAAGTAAACAGGGTGAGTATCGATGGTGCTGAAGGCCCTGAAGGAAATCAACAGGGTGATTTTGACAATAAAAACAGAAAAGAGAGCCTGACTCCAGTGGGATGTCACAAAAAGACTGGAAGACATGTGATGTTACAAAGCCTCCTACAGAGGCAAGAAATGGCCACCAGGGGCCCCATGTGGCCTAAACCCTGCAAGGTGAAAAATCTGACTCTCCAGTGGAAGACCTGTTTTTACTTTCTGACCACTGTGCTCCCCCAGTTCCTAAAACCCAGACTCACTTACATCCTGTGGCTTAGTGGTAAAGAATCCGCCTGCCAATGCAGGAGACTCGAGTTCAATCCCTGGGTCAGGAAGATCCTCTGGAGGAGGAAATGACAACCCACTTCAGTATTCTTGCCTGGAGAATCCCCATGGACAGGGCAGCTTGGTGGGCTACAGTCCATGGGGTCCCAAAAGAGTTGGACACGACTCAGAGACTCAACAACAACTAGGCCCTAAAGGCATTTGATTTTGCAGCTTTACTTGTTTGCGGCGAACCAGTCAAACAGCAGCGATCTGCCCTGCAAAACTGAACCCCTCAGAGTTTAAAAAAAAAGCTCAGGATCTCTGAATAGTTCTAATTGGGAACCAGCCTCCTTAAGGCTTGGAGAACCCCTGAATCTTTGAGGTCTCTACCATCTTTCATTCAAACTGATGCCCCAGGGTACCCTCCCCTCAAGCTAGTGGATGTGGGACCCCTGGGTTCTCATCCGCGGATTCCCAGTCCAGAAGCAGCATGTGGGCAGTGGGGGGCAGCATTTGGGGCGAGGGGAGAGTTGGTGAGCTCAGGGTGGGTTGGAAGCAGCCTCTGTGGCTGGGTATCAACCACTGCAGCAGGTTTGTGGGGTGATGTCAGGGTTGGCAGCGGTGAAGAACAACTTTGTTGACAAGAAGATTAATTAGACAAACGTAGTGCCCATCAGCTATTACCGCCCCTCCTCGGGGTCAGCTCTACTCAAGCCTTTGCAAGAGACTTATTTTGTTCATCTTTTAAAATGAAAGCCTAATCTCCTCACAAGGCAGCCTGAAAACAATTCATGGTGTGCCAGAGAGCAAGTACCTACAAGCAAGGACTGGAGAGCAAGGGTTCCTGCAAACTGCCAGGCCTCAGGCTGGCCCCGCCTGGGAGCGACCCGGCCTCTTCCTTCTGCCTGTACAGACCCGGCCCCAGGAAGCATGTTGAGCCCTGAATCCCTCCTCACAAGGGAGGACTCCCCGCTGGTGAGCTCTCTTGATCTCGCTTCCTCTCTCCCTTTCATGGGAGAGAGTCCCTGGAGTGGGGCTGGCAGCCAGCCACAACAGGTCTGCAGAGCTTGGGGCCTTCCGCCACCTACACCTTCCCTCTTTTCAAACGCCCTCTTTCTCCCAACAGGAGCCTACCCCATTGTCCTATTATTAGAAGAGACAATGAATCAGTAAGTCGTCATGGCCTCATTCATCATCTGATAACTGTTCCTTGAGCCTCTTAAGTGCTAGCAACACCAGGGAGGAAGGGGCGATTGTGATATGTCCCCTTGCTTTGGGGGCAGAGGCTTATATTCTGGAACGAGAGACACAGCAGTGAGTAATATAAACGCACACAGGTACCTGTGGTAAAGGGCCAGATGGAGCAAAGTGAGGGGATGTGGTGGAGAGGGCCTGGAGGTGGCAGCCATTTTGGCAAGGGTGTCCCAAGGAGCTGAAATTGCAGGTGAGATCTGAGGAGGGAGGGAAGATGTAGGGGAGAGGTGGCATTCTCTCAGCTACAGGGGACAAGAGTCCGGTGGTGCCAAGGGAAGGGACTCTCTGTAAATACCTATTGACTGAATGAATTAAAAAATGTTTCTGAGTTAACATTTTAATGTGAATTAAAACCTTCTGGGGACTTGCAGCCCCGTCAGTCCTGTCAGGTCTCCCTGAGGTTCTGGAAAGCCCTCACCGTCAGGCTGTGCAGGGCTGGGCTTAATCGCTCAGTAATGTCTGACCCTCTGTGACCCCATGGACTGTAGCCTGCCAGGCTCCTCTGTCCATGGGGATTCTCCAGGCAAGAATCCTGGGGTGGGCTGCCATGCCCTCCTCCAGGGGATCTTCCCGACCCAGGGATCGAACCAGGGTCTCCTGAGCTGCAGGCGGATTCCTTACCAGCTGAGCCACCATGGAAGCCCCCAGAGTCAGGCTATGGACACCCAAAGCTCATGGACTTCAACAAGCCAGTCCTGGCAGCTTGTCAGAGCCCAGGCGGGCCTAGGGGGAGGCCCAGGCCCCAGGCTGTGCATGGTGGGGGCGGCTGAGCGCATGGAGGCTCCAAGGCCCAGAGGTCTCCTTGGTGAGGCAGATGAGTTGGCCTTCTCTTTCCCGGGCCTCTGAAAGCCTCCTAGGGCTGGGCACGGCTGATGGCACTTGATGGCTTTGTCAACCATTTTCTTATTAGACTCCCCAAAGCTCCATGGGTCCCCCAGCAGCCTCCTGAAGCCATATCTACTTCCTTTTGGACAAAACTGAGAATCCTGCCTGCAGGAATCAGCTGAAGGTCTACATTCTGCTTTGATAGCAGATGGGAGCCTGGGACTGATGGGCGTCTGCACCCAGGGCGATCCTGGGAGCCCAGAGGTGCGTCCCGCCCTTTGAGGAACAAAGCACAGCGGTCATTGCACAGTCCTCCGTCTTCCACGGAAGGAGGAGCCGGTTTGCGGCCTTGAGGCTGTCCTGTTGGAGACCCAAGTGGGAAGGGGCATCTGCGCTGCCTCCTGGGGCCACGCCCCTCTGTGGGCGGAATCTCCCACCTGGGAGCGGGGCCTGCGTCCTGTCCTGTTAAGGTCACCTTGAGTCCGTGGAGCCCTGAATTGGCCCCAGGTCTGTGTGCCTGATCCCCCCATCTGTTTTCCTCTGGGTGACACAGCAGCTGGATGTGTGTGTGTGTGTGTGTGTGTGTGTGTGTGTGTGTGTGTGTGTGTCGGGGCAGGGGGGCAGACAGAACTTGGACACGTGAGGCTGATGGGCACACACTCATGTGCCCTCGCACACACACAAGGCCCCTTCAGTGGGCCCACAAAGAGCTGGGGGTGGACCTCCAAGGCGTGGGCTACAGCCTGGCTCCCCGCACCACTGTGTCCTGACAGCCCACTCCTGTGCTTCGTAAATTCAAACCTGGCGGAAGATGTTTATCAAGGTAGAAAAATAACACATGTTATCTCACAACTTACTATCTTGATTAGGAATGGCAATCGACACATGGCAGGGGGTCCACATTTACTCTTCTCCTGGCCTCCAAAATGTCTGGAAGTCTTGGAGGAATTTATCAGAACCAAGGAATCCTCCTCCTGGGGACAGCTGAGTCCGTGCCCCTTTTCTTGCATCTTCCCTGAATGAGCCTCTGCACCCTGATCCTCCGGGTGAGGGCCAGCCTGGGTTTAGCATGAGGTCCCAGGGCCGCCCCCAGATCTGATGAACAGGGCCTCGGGGGAGGGTCTTGGGAAGCTGTGTCTTTTGCCCCCGTTCCCCTTCCTCCATCAAGTGGCTCAGAAGTGTGAGCCCTTCGTGGGGAAGGGGACAGGAGTTCTCTGTTTAAAGCCCAGCAGGGGGCTTGCCTGCTGTCTCTGAATAGATGTTTGGGGGCCCTGGGGTCAGATCCTTGTAGGGAACCCCCTTTTCCAGCTGCACATGGAGGGGGCTCCAGACTCATGGGGCCTGACTTAAGAAACCACTCATGTCTGTCGTACACCCCGTCTGGAGGCCCGCAGCGCCCCACTTGGCCTGATTCTCCTTCAGGAGGGTGTGCAAAAGTTAGAACAGGAGGCAGTGAATTGTCTGTGTATTATTCTGACCTGCCACCGACGTGTGACCGTGGGCTCTTTTTCCCCCTCTGCAGGCCTCAGTTTCCCAGGGCTATATAAAGGTGATTTCCTTCCACAAAAGGAATCAATTCACCTCTCCTAGTCACAAGAGAGGGCAAATGGATTAGAAAGTTTTTTGTCGTTTGGTCTAGTGGTTTTTGGAGCACTGAGTTGCCAGAGGAAATGAAGCCACTTAGTCTTGTCAGACTCTTTGCGACCCATTGGACTGTAACCTATCGGGCTCCTCTACCCATAGGATTTTCCAGGCAAGAGTATTGGAGTGGGTTGCCATTTCCTTCTCCAGGGGATCTTCCCAACCCAGGGATCAAACCTGTGTCTCCCATGTTGCGGGCAGATGCTTTATTGTCTGAGCCACCAGGGAACAGATGTTCAAACAGAAGACTCAGTGCCCACACACTGTTCAATGGGCTCATCCAGCTGCCCCACTCTTCTCGGTTTCCTGGTCTCTGCTGCCCTCTGCTGCCCAGAGCAGGCTGGGCCAGGCCGATGCAGTCAGCCCGCGTGGATCCCAGGAGCCCTTTCTAAAGGCTTCTCTTTTCACTTGCAGGAGACCTGAGGCTCAGAATGGACAGCGTCTTCCTTTAGGCCACACACCAGCTCAGCAGGGCAGAGGGTCCTCTGCCCCATGGCCCCTTCTGGAGCCTGGACCAGCCTCCAGAAGGGCAGCTTCTCAGGCCTCATTCCAGACCTGACTGAAACAGGTGGCTGCCGCTCAGCTTTCAGCATCTTCATAAACCCTCCACATGATTCTCATGCATACTCCAGATGAGAACCTTTGCTATGGCTCTGGACCTGGAATTTCAGAGGAGGAATAGACTTTTAAAACAAAAATCATATTGTGCATCAGAGGAGCCTGGCGGGCTACAGTCCTTGGGGTAGCAAAGAGTCAGACACAATTGAGTGACTAAGCACACACACACACACACACACACACATCTTTAAAATTAAAATGATACATGAAAATGCAGAAGTTCAACTGCTTGGTTTTTATTTCATCCTTAAGTTCAGTGCTGTGAGAATGTGGATTCTCGTAGCACACAGGTGGGTTTCGTTCAGGCTTTTGCTGAGACTCCTTGGGGACACATAGAAAGTTTTCTCTGATCTGGGTGATGCGTGTGTCCCTCCAGTGAGTGACAGAGAGCTTCTGCTATCGAGCAGGATTTCTGAAGTCTGGAGGGAAGCATGTGATGATCGGCAGCATCAGGGGAAAGTCTTTGGACTTGCCAAGACAGTCCCGATTTGAATTCATTCGTCTATATATTCACCCCTTCACTTACACAACAACTGTTTATCAAGCGCCAGCTATGAATTCTGCAGACTGTGCTGGTTGTTCAGCCTTTGGTCTCTACCCTTACTGATACAGTCCAGTGGGAAAGACAGACGGGAGGCCAGAAATTACACAGAAAAATGAATTCCACTGAAATTAATTAGTCATAATGATAACGAACTCCCTGAAGAGGACCTTCTGGGTGTCCTGATAGTCAGGAGGGCACAGCCTGGGGAGAGGATTATAAAACAGGGTGACGATATGTCTTATGAAGAAGGTGGTCCTGAGGGCTATGGGAGGGGAAGGGATGCCCTCTTCCCATGGGAGCTGCAAGGGGAACCCAGAGAAAAGACCTCACGGAGGTTGAGGGTTGGTGGGCTGAGTCTTTTTACTATGAGAATTTAAACTTGACTTTTATTATGAGACAACATTTTATTCTTAAAAATGTTTTGAAAGTAGATAATACAGTAAATGTCTTAAACCACAGACAATCCCACTATGTAGACATGACCACTGACAAGAGTTTGCTCTAGAGACTTCTGAATAGTTTATGTCAATCTGTGTGATACTGGGTTATACTATGTGAAAGTGTTAGTCACTCAGCCATGTCTGATTCTTTTGTGACCCCATGGGCTGTAGCCCACAAACTCCTCTGTCCGTGGGATTCTCCGGGCAAGAATGCTGGAGTGGATTGTCATTTCCTTCTCCGGGGGGGGGGTCTTCCTGACCCAGGGATCAAACCCTGGTTTCTTGCGTTGCAGGCAGATTCCTTAGTGTCTGAGCCACCACTAGCCACCATACTATGTATTGTTTGGTGAGTTGCTTTTTAAATGAACAGTGTGCATGGGCATTCTTTGTTCCTGCCTGCTCTTCATGTGTGAATACCTCTCTGCTACTAGCTGGCTGTTTCAAGTGCATCCAGTGCTGCTTTCATTTTAATACCTGTCCAGTTGTCCCCCCTCCCCTAAGTGTACCCTGAACACGTCAGGCCACTGGGAGGCGATTTTTCTTATGAAAAATGCGGTAGCTTTGGGACTTTCCTAGTGACCCAGTGGTTAAGATTCTGTGCTCCCAATGCAGGGGATCAGAGTCTGTTCCCTGGTCAGAGTAACTAGATCCTGCATGCTGCAACTAAGACCAGGCACAGCCAAAAAAAAACAAACAAAAACCTCAAAAATAAACATGTGGTAACTTTAAGATAGCAGTGGCGGTGTTCTGGGGCTTACTGTGGAAAAAATCGTTACACACTCACAGAGATAATAATCCCCCAAGGGCCAGAAGAGCATAAAATCGGACCAGAAGCTCCAAGCAAGAGGTGGAGGGGTTCCTCCCAGGCGCAGACTAGGAGGGAGGAGAAGGGAGACAGCGGTGTGGGTTTGGGGTGTTGGGGGTCACACTGGGAAAGGCAGAGCCCGCTTGGGAGCAGAGAGATCGGGGCTGAGGCGCTCACTGCCCACTTGCTTTTCTGGGTGGACACTGAAGGGACCAACATTGTAACAAGGATCAAAGTCTCCTCCCCACAGACTGCCAATCCACAGTGGAGCCGTGTGCCCTCACGGTGCCCTGGACCAGACGTGGCCCCGGGACTCAGCGCCTGAGGGTGACAGCCTTCCACAAGGTTCTGGTGACAAGAGGCAGGAGCCGGGGTGGAGGGCGGGGAGAGCTCCCAGCACGCGGGTCTGCTCGGGGCAGCGTGGGGGTGCTCATGCAGAGGGCAGGGTGAGAACTCAGGCACACAGAGAGACTAGGAGCAGGAGAAAGCTCAGAGACGGATGTATGCACGTGAGCTGTGTTCACAGCAACCGGCTGCTCAGAGCATTCTGTGTCAGTGTCAGAATGATGACTGCGCTTAAACTGGGAAAAACCAGATCACATGGCGAAGCGCTCCAGCCAGCCAGCCAACGATGGAGGAAGCCCCTACCTGGGTCTTCACCCATCTCTGAAGGGTCCAGAGACTCAGCCAAGGGGAAGAGGTGGACACACCCCTGTGCTGAGAAGACAGTCCTCTGTAAGCCATCGGGGTCTTTTATGAAGGGGGTAGTCTGGCAGGCATTTCAACTCTTAGTTGCCTTCACTGTGATGGGAGGAGAACAGAGGCAAAAGCAAATAAACTCAATCCTGGCTGCATACTAAAGTCACTTGTGGGCAGTGTGCAAACCTCAGATGTTCAGACCCCAACTCTTGAGACTCCAACTGAACGAGGCTGAGTGGTTATATGATTTTTTAAAAAGAAGTTTATACACACATATCTGATAGCCAGGAGTGAGGCAGAGTAGCCTGGAACGCTACTCTCAGAGCCCAAGTGTATCAGGGAGAGGCCTCGGTAGTTCAGAGAGACCAGGGTACTCCAAACAGCTGCATATCTTTCAGCTTTTTTTTTTTTTTTTGCCTTTTAACATAGTAAAGCTAAGAGATGAAGTGTGGTGCTGATTGTTTCTTATTTTTATGCTTATGGAGTCACAAACTGTCGGCACAAAAGCTGATTTTGGCCCAGAGTTGTATTTTGTTTGGCATGCACTGGATTTTTTTTTTTTAAACTCAAGCCAACTTTAAAAATCTGGATATTTCATGGAGTTATTTGGACTTGCAGCTTCTTTTGAAAGATCAAAAGGTCTGACACTTGGTGCCCCAATGGCACTGTCTCTGTGCCAACAGATAGCAGGTACTGAGTAGTGGCTACTGCTTACTTCCCTGAGCCTGTTGCCCTGGGACCCTCTAATACAGGCTGGGCTTCGGCACTGCGGTAAGACTGCAGTAAGACTGCCAGTCTTACTGGCACTTATGGTTGACATTCTGATTTGTTCTGGAGCATGTGGATCCCAGAAAAATATTTGGTGCATCAGAACCTAATCTGTACTAAAATCAAGCAACAAAAATCGAGTTGCTCACAGTTCTTTGTGCAACACCAGAAGTGTATACACTTCGTTTTGCCCCAGGAACCAGCCAAACAACACTAGCCAACTAGCCAAAATTACAGCAACACTGTAATTCACTGTGAAAAATTAAAACACTGTTTTCATTTTTAAAATATCATAACCACAAACATATCTAGAAAAAAAAAAGCTGCTGACTTTGATGTTGTTGGTCATTTCCAGTTCCCTGTTGTACCCTGTGTCTGCTCCTCTGCTCACTAATGCAAGCTAAGCGTTATCAAAGCCAACAGGAGATTCGACAGTGACGTGCTCTCTCTGGCTGCCTTTGGGGGAGGGTGCCTTATGTGGCATTTACACTGCGCAGTGAAGCCCGGAGACCATGCAGGTGAGGCACCAGGGCTGCTCAATCTCATCGTTTTCTTCAAGCAGCCAAAATGTTTTTTTTCTGGGTTTATACCTGGAAGGACTGATGTTAAAGCTGAAACTCCAATACTTTGGCCACCCGGTGCGAAGAGCTGACTCATTTGAAAATACCTTGATGCTGAGAAAGATTGAAGGCAAGAGAAGGGGACGCCAGAGGATGAGATGGTTGCATGGCATCACTGACTCAACGGACATGAGTTTGAGTAAACTCTGGGAGTTGGTGATGGACAGGGAGGCCTGGTGTGCTGCAGTCCATGGGGTTGCAAAGAGTCTGAGCGACTGAACTGAACTGATACCTGGTGACAGAGAGGCTGAGAACCAAAGTGAAGCTTTCAGCAGACGAAAGGGGATTGAGGGACTCTGAGAGGCTTGGGAACCTGATATAATGTGTGGGGCTCAGAGGTGGGGCACCTGATCTGGGTGGTGGGGGAATGGGACGCGTGAGGTAGGAGAGGTTGCTCAGCCTTGAGGATGTGAGGATGGGTAGATGTTCTCCAGGCAGATGAGGCAGGAAAGGTGTCCCAGAGAGCAAGGACCAAGCTGTGACTATGTCACGTGATCAGGAATCACAAGTGTCTTGGGTTGGTCGCGTTGTAAGGTGCAGAGAACAGATGCTGAGTGAGAGACGTGGCCTGACCCTGGATGATGGAGGGTATTTCATGTCATTTAACCTGAGCCTAGGGGGTTCAGTGACATAGTTACACTGATTTATGGGGAAGACTGGAGGAGCAAAGTGGCTTCCTAAACTTGGAAGAGAGAGCTCTGGTAGCAGAGAAGGAAGGGAGGGACATCTTCATTGTTGAAATTCAACAAAGCACAACTGTCTAAAAGCAAGCAGAATGTAGAGAGAACCTGTGATCAAGCAGGTTTGGGAACCCTGAATACTGTGTCCTTTGCTTGAAGGGACTCAAAGTCCCAAGAAGGTCTGCAGTACGGTAATCTGCTTAACTATGTTTATTTTGGCAGTTCCCAAACTTATTTGACTATGATGTTTAAAACATATTTATTAATATTTTTGCAGGGCATTACAGTTCTAAGGAACACGTACTGGGATAAATTGGCAAAATGGATTTTCAGTTCCAGAAGCCTGGAAAGCTAAAACCACAGAGAATCCTGGACTCTAGAATCTTCCCCAAGCCAGAATCATGGGTCTGGATGGCTTTGACTACCCAGGGCTTCCCTGAGCTGTGGGTGCTGGAACTGTTGCTGTCCATGGTTTTCCCTGATCCACAGTGGGCCTCGGAGAGAAATGCCAGCAAAGCATCACGAGGGCTTCTGGAAAGATGGAAACGGAAGGCTGGGAGTCTGGTTATGTCAACCTGGTTGACAGTGAAATTTCTAGTCCAGAAGAAAACTGAAAACCATTTCTCTGTTTCTGGAACCGTGGGCTCTTCCCTGACAAAGCAGATTCAGTAAAACAAACATAGGCAGAAAGCCTCCTCCAGCTTGGCCAGGAGACGAGGACGGGGAAATGGAGGCAGAATTCTTAACCGTTCCGGGTGATGAAGGGGAGCATTGGCCCTACAGCTTGAGGCCCCTGGGGAATTCCTGGTCCTCCTTTTTGCTCAGAGGAGGAGGTGTCTTATTTGGCCAGGATTGCCATTAAAAAAATAAATAAAGCACAAACTTAGTGGCTTGAAACAAGAGAAATTTGTTCTCCCAGGGTTCTGGAAGCCAGATGTCTGTAATCAAAGTTGGTAGGGCCATGCTTTCTCTGCAGGTTCCAGGGAAGAATCCTTCTTGCCACCTCCCGGCTTCTGTCCTTCCAGTGAGCCTCAGCGTCTGTGGCTGGCAGCTACATCACTCCGATCTCCATCTGTCTTCACAAAACCTTCATCCCTGTGTGTCCTCTCCTCCTCCTATAAAGACACCATCATTGTCTGATGATGTCATCTCAAGGTCTAATCACTTCTGCAAAGACCCTATTTTCAAATAAAGTCACATTCTGAGGTTCCAAGTGGAACGTCAGAATTTAATGGGAGGGGGATACCATTCAAGCCCCTACAGGGAGCCAGCAATTACCCAGCAGTCTCCAGCAGGCCTCCCCCTTGGCAGAGGCTGACATATGTGTCTGTGGTGCCCTCTCTTTCTATTTTGATTTGGACTCGATCATGGCCTGAAGGTCTGGGCGCTCGGAGGCAGGACTGCAGCCCTGAAATTGACCAAGCCTCTCTGTTACTCTGTGAAAAGGCAGAGCCCCCACCTCTCAGACACAGCAATACCATTCACATCCCCACCAGCCGGCTGAGGCACGAATGACTGAAATCTCATGGGGAGTCAAGTTTGGCTCAAAAACTTGAGTGGGCAGGAACTTAGGGTAGTGATGGAGCTTAGAGGTTTTCCTTTGTCTTTTTGCTTTTTTAACCTGCCATCGTGTTCTTAAAGTTGTGAGCTGGCTCTGTTTCTAGAAGTGGTTGGAAACTCCATAATCACCTTGGGGATGGACTTTCTTTATTGCTGGACAAAGTGGCTCCAAGTGTCCTGGGGAGCCCTTTGGGGTATACTGTTCCTTCCCCAGGCCCTGAACTTGGAAGCTCAGGGGGAGAATTTAGGAGAGGCTTTGAAGCAGATTGGGGGAGAAGTTAGGAGAGGTTCCCCACCATTGATAGCTACAAATGCACATAGGGTCCCAAGAAATGGGGAGGCTCATGTCCAATTCTGCAACCCCATGGACTGTAGCACCCCAGGCTTCCCTGCCCTTCACTATCTCCTGAAGTCTGCTCAAGTTCATGTCCTTCGAATCAGTAATGCTATATAACCATCTCATCCTCTGTCTCCCCCTTCTTATCCTGCCCTCAGTCTTTCCCAGCATTAGGGTCTTTTCCAATGAGTCGGCACTTTGCATCAGGTAGCCAATGTATGGGATCTTTAGCTTCAGCATCAGTCCTTGCTATGGATATTCAGAGTTGATTTCCTTTAGGACTGACTGTGGCTCAGACGATAAAGTGTCTGTCTACAATGTGGGAGACCCGGGTTCGATCCCTGGGTCAGGAAGATCCCATGGAGAAGAAAATGGCAATCCACTCCAGTACTATTGCCTGGAAAATCCCATGGACAGAAGAGCTTGGTAGTCTATAGTCCATGGGGTCGCAAAGAGTCGGGCACTACTAATCGACTTCACTAGTGGAGGGTCCTAGACTGCAAGGAGATCAAACCAGTCAACAGCCCTAGCGGGGGAAGTATAAGTCACCATCTCCATTTGGCAGGGGATTAGACTGAGGCTCAGAGAGGCGTAGCTTGCGGCCCGTTGGCACACAGCTACGATGGAGCTGGGATTCTGACTAGCCTGTTTGATTCAGAGTTCAGGTTCTCACCTGCTACACTGCACTGCAGCTGCCACGAGGGGCCTCTGGAGTCATCCCGCTGCCACCTAATGCCCATTCTATTGGCAGAACTTATAATTAATCAGGGGACAGCCTGGGAGGCAGTGAGCACCAGTCCCTGGGGGCCTGTGAGCAGAGGCAGGATGGCCACTTGGAAGAGACCACGGCAAGGCTGGCTTCCCACCCCCGGGGAGCCTGGGAAACGAAGCGGAAAGCAAGCTGCGGTGGCATGAATTATTCAGAAACTCCAAGGGCTAAGCAATCTCTTTAAGTGTGTTCTGTTCTCAGGGTTTGTTCTTTGGTTTGTGTTTTATTTGAAGTGTTTTTGTTTTCTTTCCTTCTCATGAAACTTCTGGACCTGGAGGAAATTGTTTGATGATCTCAATCCTCGCTTTGTGTGTGTAAAAGAGTTAGTCTCTCTCTGGGAAAAAGACATTAAATCCTTTTGCTTCAACTGAGGGCAAATCAGTTCAAGGGGAGCCCTGAGGCTTGTTCTGGGAAGGCTCCATCTGTGTGGCTCAAGGGCCAGCTTCCTGCAAGTCCTTGGGTCACCCTTGGTCCCTTCGCATTGGAAGTCCCAGAAATCCTGCTGAGAGTGTGGAGTCATTGCTCTGACCCCTGAGAATGACATCCCATAGCCTGTAGGTCTCCATGTATCTCAGGTGACCAAGTCCACACCAGTCCCTAGCACAGATTTCAAGTGATGCTTGGAGACAGCAGAGGAGAAAGAGAGGATGAGCAAAGAGGGGAGACAGGCATTCCTGGTTAAGTGTGTTTAGCTATTATTGGTTGAAACACAGTTATGCAGGATTCTTTACTACAGGACTTCTCAGAGCCTTTAGGTGTCTGTGTGGGTTGTGACAAGGAGACTTTAGACTATCTTGTTTTCCTGAATTATTTAATTCCTGCCTCCTTTTTAATAGACTTGATATTTGGTGCCCCCATCCCCTGCTGAGTTTTTTCCTGAAGGATGAATCATGGGACTATCTCTTGCACGTATTCCTTGGCATTGCCTTTTGGAGGAAATAACCTTAGACTGTCATCTCTGAATTAGGAGCTTTGCTCTCCACAAATGTTTTTCTCCACAAATATTTATGGATTCCCTATGGTGAGCCAGCAAGGACACCATTTGCTCTGGGAACATCTCAGGGGAGGATTCATCTCTCCTGTGGTTTTCTGAGTTCGGTTCAGAACTCAAGGCTAAGGCTTCTCATGGGCCTCTTTGCTCAAGGAGGGGGCACGGCACCCCTTCCCTCCTTCCACAGGGGCAAAATGTGGAGCTCCGGGCTAGACCCAGGGAAGGAGGGCCCTTTAAAGGTCCCCTCCCTCCTCTTTGGCCTCCTCCTTCTGTCTTCCCTCTCTTCCCCGACTCCACTTCATTCTCAAGCGTCCAGGCCTCCAACACCTCCCCAGGGCTGGGAAGCTTTTTCAGGGCTCAATGCCGTGGGGCGCTCCAAGCCAGATGGGGTGTTAAGACTTGGCTCTGGCTGTGGAGGTGGCCCCGGCAGGCACCACCCCAGTGAAGCGGGGAGAGGGCTGCAGGGCTGCGGGGAGCGGAGACCCCCGAGGGCAGAACTGGGTCTGAAGGCGGGGGCTGTGTGGCTCTCACTGCAGACCAGTGCGTGTTATGGGGGAACGCTGACTCCCTGCCGGTTGTGCAGGGAGCGGAATGAGCATGTTGGTTCTCTCCCAGCTCCTTCCTGATGATTCGTGAGGCCACTGAGAACCTGAGGTTCCTGGGGCTACACAGGCAGAGTTACCCCTGCTCACGAAACACAGGACACCTCCTTGGGCTCCGCTGACGGAGAGGAAGAGGAAGTTTTCCAGGGACACTTGGAGGCTCACTAATCAGAATGTTAGGGATGTTCTGATCCTCACTTGGCTCTTTGTGGGGAGAACGCAGAGGAGACGTGGTGAGTCTTCTCAGAATCCTCAGGTAAGCTAAGCATGCAGCTCCCCTCTGGAGCAGAGGGGCTCCAGACTCTTGCAAACAACCGTCTCCCCCGAGATAGGGCCAGAAATGAGAGCCAATATTCGTCAGTATTCATCCTGCCAAGCTATGTCCCAAGAGCTTTTCAACTTAACGAGGGAAAGACTATCATTGAACCCATTGTACAGATGAGGAAACTGAGGCATAGGGATGCTAGATTTACTGGTCAGGGATAACAGAACTAGCAAAGGCAGAACCAGGAGTCAGACATGGGGTGGGGAGTCGGGGGACAGGGCCAAGAGTCCATGGAGGAGCAGCTCGGGACAGAGTGGGCAGAGCCAGCACACCAAGGTGGCAGGTGACAGCACTCAGGGGTCACTCCGCCTGCTCTGCCTGCGCCCCCTCCCCGCTTCCCCCACTCCCCACAGTAGAGAGTGAAGTACTGGCTTTCCTGGACAGATTGCATCTTGGTTATCTACAGATTTCAGAGAAGAAAAAGCAATGAGCATCATTGTCCTCTCAAAAGTGCTTTTTTTCCTGGACTCATCAACCACAGTAGAGATACTGTTCAGTTAGTGACTACCCTTCAGTTGGTAAGTTTTCAGATAACCGCATTTAAATAAGATACCGTGTGCATTTGCTAGAGGAAATTAAATGTGAGACAAAGATGTGTGAGGAGGCTTGTCCCGCTGCAGGTGCCAGGGAAAAATGGAAATTTTTGGAACATGATTGCCCAACACCTGTCGGGAACATTTCTGGAACACTGGAGAATGTGGGGCCCACCCCAGGGCACAGTCAGATGGGAAGGCCTTTGGTGCCCTAGGGGTGAGGACCAGGCTGGTCTCAGAAAGCTGTCCGAGCCCTCTGGAAAGGCCCTCTGGGCAGCTGGTGTGGCTGAGCCCCCCCCCCAGTCCAGACCCTCTCTGGGGACTTTAGTGTGAGCCTGTCCCCGTCTCGTGGGCCAAGGCTGTCTCAGTCCTGTACCAGCCTCCACTCAAATCCAGCCTCCTCCCTGACTTTTCCCAAAAGCCTAGTCGCATCAACCACAAGGTGAATTTCCTACTTTTATTAAAGATTTGTGGAGTCGCAGGAGAGAGCGCATTGCACACGGCATTTCTGAGAAAAATCCCCATTTCACGTGTCTTCTCCCAAATCATCTTGATGACAGCACTGCAGATGGGGCTCCGGACAAGGCTGGGTGAGCCGGGCTGCTATCTCCAGCTTGTGCTCCTGGAAAAGCAGCGAGGCCGGCCTGGCTCTGCCTCCGGAAAGCAGCCCTCTTCATCGTCCCCACCCGCCTCTCCCCCTGCCCCGAGGCAGTTCAGTTCAGTTCAGTTGCTCAGTCATGTCTGACTCTTTGCGACCCCATGGACTCTGTCCATCACCAACACGTGGAGTTTACTCAGACTCATGTCCAAGTCTATGACGCCATCCAACCATCTTATCCTCCGTCATCCCCTTCTCCCGCCTTCAATCTTTCCCAGCATCAGGGTCTTTTCCAATGAGCTGGTTCTTTGCATGAGGTGGCCAAAGTACTGGAGCTTCAGCTTCAGCATCAGTCCTTCAAATGAATATTCAGGACTGATTTCCTTTAGGATGGACTGGTTGGATCTCCTTGCAGTCCAAGGGACTCTCAAGAATCTTCTCCAACACCACAGTTCAAAAGCATCAATTCTTTGGTGCTCAGATTTCTTTACAGTCCAACTCTCACATCCATACATGACAACTGCCCCGAGGCAGGGACGGTGATAAATAAGCCGTCCAGGCTGGCTTCCTGCTGTGAAGGCAGGGGCTCCCAGGACCCTCCCCTCTGGTATCCTGACCTTTCTCCCTCAGTGGCCCACTCTGCCCTTGTGGCTGTCATTTCTCAGGCCCCTGGAAGACTGAGGCCGGGGCCTCCACATCCTTTCCTCCGGGATGACAACAACGATGAGATTTGGCACATGTTCATACTGAGCAAAGGCTCATTCACAGGAGAGGAGACTTTGATGGGCGTGGGTTTCCCGCAAGGGCACCGCGCCTCCACCTGCTTTGGTTGGAAGCCAGACAGGGCAGGCCAGCCCCTGCCTGGAAGGGGAGTCGCAGACCTGACACCGAGATGATTCTGCAGACCTCTCAAGGCCCTTCCTGGACACGGCTCAGGTGCCACTAAGAAGCACGGGCTCCTGGACAGGGGACCCAGGACAGAGACCCAGGGGGTATCTTAGATGATGGGGGGTTTGGGGGGAAGAGGACAGGAAGCAGGTCTCAGGGGCTGCCAGGCCCCCCAGAGGAGAGGTTCTCTGCCGGCTCTCACCAGGACAGCCCAACCCTCTGCTTCTCTTCCAGCTCCCCCAGCCCCCTTCTTCATGCATCCTTTCACTCAGCATTTATCCATCAAGGACCTTCTGTGTGCTCAACCCTCTGCTGGGATCTGAGGGTTCAGGAAAGCACAAGACAGACCTAGCCCTGCCCTCGAGGAGCCTACAATCTCATGAGGAAGCCAGGACCCTGCTTGTAAGAGAGGAGAGTGGCCCAGCTGAGGTTGAGGTGACATCTGAGCAGAGGTCTTGGGGAGGGAAGAGTGAGCCCTGTGAGCAGCAGGGGACGAGAGATCTGGGCAAAGGGCACAGCGAGTGCAAAGGTGCTGAAGTGGAAGGGATTACATTCAAGGGTTGGGCTGTCCCGGTGAGAGCCGGCAGGGAGCTCTCCTCTGGGGGGCCTACATTCAAGGTCAGAGGTGAGTGGGCAGGGCTAGGCAACACATCTCCTGCCACTGCTTGGTCACTCAGCTATGTCTGACTCGTCTGTGACCCTACGGGCTACGCCTCGCTGGGCTCCTCTGCCCATGGGACTCTCCAGGCAAGAATACTGGAGTGGGCTGCCGTGCCCTCTTCCAGGGCATCTTCCTGACCCAGGGATCGAGCGTGCGTCTCTTGTGTCTCCTACATTGGCAGGCAGATTCTTGGCCTCTGCAACACCTGGGAAGCCCTTAGATAAGGCAGGGCCTCCCTCGCAGTGGCAGGGGCCATGGGAGGGATGTGGCTGGGGCGGCACTGACAAGACTCTTGTGCCTCAAGGATCACTCTGGCTGCTCTCGGGGCTTCCCGGGTGGCAGCAGTGGTGAAGAACCTTCCTGCCACTGCAGGAGACACAAGAGGCCCAGGCTCAATCCCTGGGTCGCGAAGATCCCCTGGAGGAGGGCATGGAAACCCACTCCAGTATTTTTGCCTGGAGAACTCCATGGACAGAGGAGCCTGGCAGGCTACAGTCCATAGGGTCACAAAGGGTTGGACACAACTGAAGTGACTTAGCACGCACGCACACACGCTCTATGACTAGACCTCTGGACTAACATGGAAGCAGGGAGCTGGCTAAGCTGCTGTTCTACCAGTTCTGAACTCCCCTCTCAGGGGCAATAGGCTGGCCCCGCCACAGTGGTCAGACAGACCCGTGGCCTTGCAGGCCAGCAGGCCAGGAGCTTCTGCTCTTTCCTCTTCACCCCTCTGTCAGAGAAGCAGATATCAGCTGCCACCTGGAACAGCTGGTGGGAGCTGCTGCCCAGCTCTCTGGTGAGCTGGCCCCCAGCTGGGCCCTCATGGGCGTCCAAGCAGCTGGTCCACACATTCCTCCCACCCAGCCCTGGGGGAGGTCCCACATTCCTGAAAAATGGAACCATTTGCTCGGTTGTAAGCCTGCTGTCCTGACCACATCTTTCCTTGTGCTTTTTATCTGCCTGGAGGCCCTGGGCTTACCCTTGCTCATCTTTCAAGGCCATGATGACACCCCCCTCTTTGGGACCCCCCAGTGAGTCACCTACTCCCTGTCCTTTCTGAACCCCAGTGCAGCTGCTGTGGGCCTCCCCGGCTCTGGTGTCCACTGTTTGCTGTGTGTCCTTTCAAGGCCACTCCCAGTGGATTCTGTTCTGTCCTTCTCTGGTTGGGGGTGTTCTTCCCTCTTGGGCCTGGGGTTGCTCTTCACGTCCCTGCTCCATCCCAGCCTCCCCCAGTTTGAGGGAAGTGCCCCTGTCCCCTGACCAGTTGTGTTGAGTCGCTGGCAGAAGGTGGTGGCTCAGTTGGTACTTGGAATTTGGTGGTTCCCATAGTTAGGGATGTGGTGGGAGATGGGGAGGCATCAAAGGGCTGGGGTGCAGGAAGGGGAGGTGAGTGTCAGGCAGGAGCAGGCTTGCTGAGTGTCCAGGAGACAGAGAGGAACCGCTGGAAGTGGACAGAGCAGGTCTCTGGAGGTGCCTCACGGAGAGGAGGAGGTCCACCCTGGCTCCAGACCAAGTCCTTTCTGCCCAAAACAAGTTTTCCACGATGCCAGTGGGTGACGTTAGGGATGCCCAGAGTCACTTCCCTTCTTCCTTTTCTCTCTCCCTTCCTCCCCGTCCCATTCTGATCTCTGCTCCTGGTCTGCGTCACACAAGCAACAACTCTCAGTCCAACGACTCTCAGTTCTGAGTGCAAGCTGACAGTCTCATCCATCTTCTCACTAACAGTGACGCGGGCAGACCACACATATCCCTGAAGAACTTATAAAGACCTGAGCAGCCTCTAGACTAGTGAGCCCTCACATCTGTCACCTGTCATCTCCGCTCAACCATCTTGGGAGGCAGGCAGTATCATCCCCCTCTTACAAACGAGGCTCAGGTGACAGCTTGTCCAAGGTCAGTCCGTTAGATGGCAGGGACACACCATCCCCAGGCCACGCTTTCCTCTTTGTTCCACACTGTGGGCACTGGTGTTCAGAAGCACGGCTGAGCAAGTTTGCAGAGGCAAAAAGCAAAACTCAAGCTTGACTGACAGTTACTTTGCTGGCCAGAGCGTGGCTCCAGTCAGCCCTCTGCAACATGCCATGGCATTTCCAAGAACACAAATAGATCAGATTCTTAATATCCTGAATTAACTATCATTTACACTTTTGCTAGAATACTATCCTCTAGGACAGCTGTCAAGCTGCTTCATGGGACACAGTCTATTTTCCTTGTCCTATTCTTGCCAAACATTAGCACCTTTAGCAAGGGCCTATTGGTCAATTACATTCCCAGCTGATGTGAGCTCTAGACCACGGGGCAGTGAACTTAATCTGTAGAACTATATTTTGTCCTTGGACAGCTGGTTCTTTAAGAAAATAACCTGAGTGACTTCCCTCCAAATCAGGAGACCCGGCTTCGATTTCTGGGTCAGGAAGATCCTCTGGAGAAGGAAATGGCAACCCACTCCAGTATCCTTGTCTGGAGAATCCCATGACAGAGGAACCTGGAGGGCTACAGTCCATGGGGTCACAAAGAGTTGGACATGATTGAGTAACAGACACTTTCACTTTCACCCTGCCTGAAGCACTAAGGCTCTAGATGGTAGAACGTCAAAATATTGGAATAAAGCGAGCTCTTACTATAGCAGAACACATTAGGAGGTGCCTGGAGTAAAACAGATTTATTTTAAAATGCTGATAATGAAACTGCTCCTGGATTTAAAATTTTCTATCACCTGTTGATGTCAGCTATCATCACCTACCATCTGTTTGCTCAGAACTGTCAAAAATAAGACTAGGTCAGCCAGAGTGATGCATGTTCTAGGCAGTTTCCCAGACCCACTGCCATGGGAATTGGGGTCCGTGAGTCAGATGAAAATGAAAGTCACTCAGTCATGTCTGGCTCTTTGCAACTCCAAGGACTACACAGTTAACGGAATTCTCCAGGCCAGAATACTGGAGTGGCTATCCTTTCCCTTCTCCAGGGGATTTTCCCAACCCAGGGACTGAACCCAGGTCTCCCGCATTGCAGGCGGACTCTTCACCAGCTGAACCACAAGGGAAGCTCAAGAATACTGGATAGTATTCTATCCAGTATTCTGGCTAATAGGGGTAACCAGATAGGCTAATATTGGGTAGCCTATCCTTTCTCTGGGGGATCTTCCCAACCCAGGAATCAAACCAGGATCTCCTGCATTATAGGCGGATTCTTAACCAACCGAGCTATCAGGGAGGCCCTGGGATGATGCTAATAACACCCTTCTGAAAAGAGTGAAGTTACAGTGCATCAGGGCCTCCCTGGTGTCTATAAAGAATCTGCCTGCAGTGCGGGAGACCTGGGTTCAATCCCTGGGTTGGGAAGATCCCCTGGAGAAGGGCATAGCTACCCACTCCAGTATTCTTGCCTGGAGAATTCTGTGGACAGAGGGTACAGTCAGTGAGATCGCAAAGAGCTGGACACGACCGAGTGACTAACACTTTCACACCTAGTCAGAGGAGGACCACTGATCTGCACCCACAGGGACAACTGGGTGCCGCTGAAGTTTCATCTCAAGTTGGCATTATGGACCTAGAGTAGCAGTGGGTGAACTTTTTCCTATAAAAGGCCAGACAGTGAAATATTTTAGGCTTTTTAGGACATACAGTCTCTGTCCCAAGCACTCAAATCTGTCCAAGGAAAGCAGCCACGGGCAAGGAACAAATGGGCATGGCTGTTCCAGTAAAACTGTTATCACGAGTCAGGCAAGGAGTGGGGTCAGCTCTGCAGGTTGCAGTTTGCAGTCCTTCACCTTGAGGGTCTTGATGAGAGGTCTCTTCCTGTGCAGCCCCCCACCGTCTGCCCACACCAGCCCACCCTACTTCAGTTTCAAAAAGGCCATAAACACAAGGGAAAACTGGTCCAAGCTACATTTTTAAGGCAGTGACTGGAGAATATCCTTTTATCTCATCTTAAATTCTTAACTATTTGTTCAGTCCTTCTGAAGCTGTACATCACAGGGTTTTTAACAGCCTTCTTGCCTAATTGCACTTGGCTTTGCTAAAAATAAACCCAAATCACCTATGGAACCTAGAATATCATTCCTTCTCTTGTACTTGGAACAGGTACTTTCACCTTGACTAAGTCGTAATTCTCAGTGTCCCGGAAAAAAATAAGGAGGGTCAGTAGTGTTAGTTGGCCTTTTTAGGTAAAAGAGCCAAATACTGAAGCAAGATGCCTGCAGAGACTCATCTGAAAGCCACAGTCACAGAAAATCTCAGTGGGAGAGAGGTGGGACTTTCATGGTGTTATTTTGTGTGGGTCTTAATGTGACTGACGGAGCAAACACATGCAACCTTTAAGGACAGGAAAGACAGCGGGGCAATATGCTCATCCAAGTGCCCACTGGACCTGCCCATCTAATTGGATTCCAGTAGTTCTCAGGAGAACTGCATTCCTAAAGCCTAGCTCCTTAGCTTTTCTTCTTAAAAACACCAGCACATTCAAGTATTGATAGAGCTAATTTAACGGAGAAGGCAATGACAACCCACTCCAGTACTCTTGCCTGGAAAATCCCATGGACGGAGGAGCCTGGTAGGCTGCAGTCCATGGGGTTGCAAAGAGTCGGACACAACTGAGCAACTTCATTTTCACTTTTCACTTTCATGCGTTGGAGAAGGAAATGGCAACCTACTCCAGTGTTCTTGCCTGGAGAATCCCGGGGAGAGAGGAGTCTGGTGGGCTGCCGTCTCTGGGGTCGCACAGAGTTGGACATGACTGAAGTGACTTAGCGGCAGCAGCAGCAGAGCCAATTTAAAATGCCTTTACATTTTAATTGAGGGACTTCTTTCATTCACAAAATGAGAATGAGTCATTTTGAGTCAGTCAAATCAATTGTAAGCAAGATTCCAAAGAAATAAAGCCCTACTGGCTCAGAGAATATTTTCACTTGTCTGTCATTTATTTTTACCTTGCAGAATTCTTTTCTTCTAGTACAACTGCCAGTGTGTACCTGAATACGTTACTTCAATTGCAAAGTGCTGCTGAGGAGAATGAAATACTCTGGGTGATCACAAGCTCAGGAATCACAGACACCTAAGACTGTCCTCATGCAAGATGGAATCTCCAGGCAATCAAGAGCCGAGAGAGGCACCGTTCTATGGAGGTGAGGGCTACTCTGTAGAGAACTTCTGATCCGGTGCACATGGGAGGGACGTGAGGCTGGTATTGACACTGCTCCACTATTGGTTTTGGGAGAACAAAATGTCCTGCTCCCACTTTCAAAGTGATGGAAAAACCTAAAGCAAGAGTGCGGGGAGGCTCAGGGCTGGTCACCATCTGCGAAACAATCAGCATCAGAACAGGGAAAGGTAACAGTGAGCGACTCTCTGGTGAGCTGCTCTGCCCGGTCCTGCCCGCACTCCCACAATCCAGCAAAGGACCACCGCCTATCTGCTGGCCTCCAGTCTCGAGCACACTGAGCTTTCAAACGCCCTCTGCTGGAATTTCTACTTCTTTCTCTGTGCTTACTAAGGCCAACATTCTTTCCTCCCTTAGCTAGTTGATGGTTGAATTAATAAAGTCCATCCTGACAATCATTTTACTACTAAACAATATAAAGATAGATGGGTTTGCCTGTGGCCTTTAAAAATTTGGTGGAACCTACCCAGGCAAAGGGCAGGCAAGAAGGTGACCAGTTACAGGACCAATGAATGGATTCTGGGTTTCTTCTAGGACATTTAGCAAAAGCACTGGGCTGGGAACAAGCATTCCTGGGACAGGCCCTTCCTCTCCATGGACCTCAGTTCCTTGTTCAAGGGGGGTTGATATCTAAGGGCAGGGACTACAACTCTATCTAAAAACACCTCCCAGTGGGTGTTAGTACAGATGTCACCCTGGACATCCAGGGGAAAGACAGGAAGGCCATTTCCTCTCCTCTCAGAGCCACAAGCTGAGCCTTGCCCACCCAGGAACCCTGGCGGCAGGTGTTCCACCCTGCTTTGTGTCGCGGCCCTGAGTTCCTACAGGCCGGTTCTGGATTCAACAAAGCAGCGCTGGAGGGTGGGCAGCTGAACCAACTCCTGAGGCGCCAGCACAGCACCCAATGTGGTGCACAGCAGCTCAGAGGACACAAGGCCTGGCTGGGATTAATTCCCTTTTTATTTATCATTTTTGTAAGTTACGCACATTTAAAGTTTTAGCAATAATTTACAAGTCACATCTCATATAGTTCAGTCATTGGAAGAACACCAAGACAGAAAATTATTAGAGCACTGAGCCTTCAAAGAGGAGGTTACTGTAACACATCACAGCAGGAGCTAAAATCTCAAATATCCAAGACTCCACAGACAAAACCTAAAGCTTAGAATTTCTCTAAGAGCCTATGCACTTGAAATTACAAAATTCAGCAACTGCCTAAACCAAGATATGAACAGCTCTGTTTCCAAGGTAAGAAAACAAGGAATGCTGTGGTAAGTCACCTTGACTGTTTAAATGTTTCTGCTCTGTTTATACCTGGAATGACTGTATATACACACAGGCACAGTACATATTTCGCTCTCACAAACTGTGTTTACTACATATTTAAATCTAGTCCATGAGAAAAGCAATTCAATTGCTTGGATCTTAAGTTTTAAAAAAATGAAAAGTATTTCTAGGGACTCTTAAAGCTGTCTCCAAAGTATAAAATGTTACACTTTAAATATCTGAAGTGTGCCTGTCTTCCTCTGAGATGGATGCAGGTCCTGGCTTCTTACAGCATAAACGCTCATATAGGGTTGTGCATACATGGTAAAACAGCCCACGAGGGCCCTGGAGAGGACGGCACCCTCGTGGGTCCGGGCTGTGACTGTCCACAGCCAGACCAACACCCCGGCTGCTGCTCTTGAGGCCGGGTGCCCTGGGGCGCAGAGACTGGCCCCTCTTCAGTCAGTCAGTTCTTGCTTGGGGGATTCCAGTTCGTTCAATAAATCTCTGCCAGCTGCTCCAGCCTTTGAAGCAAAAAGAACTGCTCCCTGTTTAAAACCGAGGTTCTTTAAACTTCGGGCATAATCTGCGTATATAGCAGAGATGAGCTTCTGTAAACTGCAGTTAAGGAAGAGAAGGGCAGAGAGGGCTCCAGCAGGTTCCCACAGGCCAGAAACAAGGTCCAGCTCTGGAGAGTGTCCAGGGGAGGGCAGCACAGGAGGAGCACTGGGGGCTCTTCTCAGGGAAGGCAGCTGCTGGGGTTGGGGGGCGGGAGCAGGGAGGCGAGCTTTCAATCTGCAATGTCCCTGCACTGGCACCAGCTGAGCCCAAAGCCCGACCTCCTACAAGACCCAGCTAACATCCCCTCAGATGCTCCAAGGTCTAAATGCACTTAAGGAGTGGAGAGGGAAGGATGACAGAAGAGAAATACACGTGCAAACCCTTGGGCTATTTGCAAATCTGAGAGGTTGGCGTTTAAGGGGCAGATCCAACCTCACTGAGTGACTCAGACGGTTAAGAATCTGCCTGCCATGAGAAAGACCTGGGTTCGACCCCTGGGTTCGACCCCTGGGTTGGGAAGATCCCCTGGAGGAGGCCATAGCAACCCACTCCAGTCTCTCGCCTGGAGAATTCCATGGACAGAGGAGCCTGGCAGGCTACAGTCCATGGGGTTGCAAAGAGTCAGACACGACCGAGTGACTTTCACTTTCACTTTCGGGATGTTAGACAGCCCTGTTCCACTGTGTTCTGATATCCAAAACAGAGCTACTGAATCAGAGCTAGCTTCACCAGTGCCAAGGTACATGACACTGAGTTCAATTTTATGTTAAAAAATATATACAGAAAAATTAAAAAACATGACATGTAGATATGAGGCCACAACGTAACAATTCAAGAAAAAGTGCAATGAGAACAACAAAGCCTCTGCAAACACAAGGACCTGAGAGGAGGATTCTCAAGCTCCTTCTTTTCCAAGGAAAACATGTGACTCAAGTGACGGGTGGCGGAGCTGAAACGCTCCTGGGCACACGGGGCCACAGTGACCTGCCTCCGTGACACGTCTCTCTGAAGCGCCGCTGCGTCTTGTTCCACGTTAGCCCGTCCCTGTGGGTGACAGCCAGTCTTTCTGTTTAATCTCTTCTGGTATGCATTTATTCCAGCAGAGCCTCCTATAGCTTTCCTATACTAGCTCCTCTACTTTCTTTGTAAGTTCGAAGAAAACATTACAAAGTCTGGGCTCCCTCCACTTCACAGCCCTTCCTGGCTCTCCATTTCTCTCACAGCTGATGCCAGTGGGGCAACAACCTTCGTTCTGATTTGTACCCCCCACCCCCCCACCCCGTTTCCCCCTTTTTCCTGGCTCTGGGCAGTCAGAACACGGATCTTCCTCCATACAATAGTTTCCTCCCATGCAGCACAGCCAATGGGGATGCTTAAAACCCACTCACGGCATCTGGTTCCCCCTCAGCAAACACGTCCCAGTAAAGGATATCTGTGTCCTCGCTGACTTCGATGGCTCCGTACTTGAGACAAGCTTCCACAAACAAGGCCGCTCTGTCGAAGTACCTCATGCTGCTCAATAGAACACAAAGCACATCAGGAGCTGTGACTTTCATCATCTGGAGGTAGGACCATCCCAGGGAGCGTTTCTTTACAAGGACGTGTACACACTCTCCACAGAAGCCCGAGGGCTGTGTGAGGCACACCAGCGCTGTTCTCTGCCCCAGCTTAGAGGAAGGGGGATTCTCATGCCCCAACCCTTTGCTCTTTTCTATTAACTCATAAAAATTTTTGTTAAATCACTGAAATAGAGACAGGACAAAAATCCACATACCCAGGTCCAGATTTCACAAGTAACTTTCTGTCATATCTGCCTCAACCTACTTCCCTTAGTTTTAAATAAATAAAATAAATAAATAAATAAATCACTTACCTGTGGTAAGTGATAAGCATTAATTACCCTTCAAGGTTCTCAGAGGGGACACCTCCAACTTGCCACACTTTCTTCCCCCTTCCTACTGCTTTTCTGCTTTTGTCTCAGTTGTTCTACTCAAAGCTAAATTGACCTCAATTCTTTTTAAATATTCTTTTTAAACAGGTAACTATTAGGTTTGACTAGCCCATTGGCAGAGAAGTAGCAAAGTTCCTAGACCAAAAGAAGAATGAATAAGCATGGACTGTTCCACTCCCTTTAGGTTTTTTTCTAAAAACGAAACCTGAAGTATATGCTTCTCCCTTCACTCCCAACATCAAGGACTACCAGCCTCCTGGCAGAGCCTCCTGAGCGGTGATAAATCCTGGGTGGTTCTGACCAGCCACTGACAGTGGGCGTACCTGTGAAGCGTCTCAGCCACGCTGGAAAAGCAGCCCAGGGAAAGGAGAACCAGGAGGGCCTTGGACTTCTGGTTCACTTGAGGGGAGCAAAGGTGGTCGACCCACCGTTTCAAAACATCAGCGCACTCTTCAGAATTTAAGCGGACCTGAGGAAGATGCCCACGTTAAAAAGGACACCCTGCACTACACAGAAGGAAAAAAGAATTCAGCTGAAATGGGATCTATTACCATGAAACAGAGCTCATCTCTGCTTTGCAACACAGCCCCTGCTGCTGCAACACCGTGACCAGAGGTGACGGGGATCCACACCTCGGGATCAATGGGCCCGGGACCACCTCTGGGCTGTATGTAGTCCGGACTCACACCCCAGCAGGGACAGGAGGCAGCTGCTTTCACTTAATTGCTAACCAATGCAACCTCCACTTTACAGTAAGAAGAAATGTAATTTATAGGCAAAGAAGAAGATGAAAGTTGCTAAGAAAATATTTGTAAAGCCGCTTTGCAGCCCCCCAAAATACCTCCAAATCATGAGTCAAAAATTCAAGATTGAACTTTCTCGCCCGAGGTTCCAGGCGCCTACTAGAATCACCTACTTTGGCAAGCCACGCTGCCCGGTTCCACTCGCCGTAGGTCTGCAGGTAGCGGCAGGCGTCCGCAGCTTTGTCTATCAGGCAGAGCAGCTGGACGCCCTCTGGAAGATAAGACAGCAGCCCCGTGAGTGACGCTGGAGCTGTCTCTCTGGCGAGTCACTGAAGGGTAAAACCACCATTTGACTTCACCTGGTCTTGGACATTTTATACCTACTGGAGACATGACTGACTTAAATTTTAAAATGAAGTATTAAAATAGGGTTTTACAATGTTATCACTCAAGTAACCTGGGTTGGCAATACAAATACAGTCCAGAAAACAAACAAGTCAAGACTATCTCACTCACTGGTTTTAACGTTTAGGGCACCCACGTTTGTCCAATCTATGTCTATTATTTCAGCCATTATTAAGAACACCCTTTTTACTCTTTAAAAATGCACTGGTCTAGATGACTAAATTATGTGGTCATCTTATAATATGAGGGCTTCCCTGGTGGCTCAGATGGTAAAGAATCTGCCTGCAATGCAGGAGACCCAGGTTCGATCCCTGGATCAGGAAGATCCCCTAGAGAAGGGAATGGTAACCCACTCCAGTATCCTTGCCTGGACAATTCCATGGACAGAGGAGCCTGGCAAGCTATAGTCCATGGGGTCACAAAGAATCGGACACAACTGAGTGACTAACACTTTCATAATATAAACTGCAAGCAATAATTTATTTTTCTCCAGGGTATATCAAAAAGAAATATTTCTAATAACCAAATAGTTTCCTAGGAATGGGTCTGATTTTTCAGAGTACTGACAAATATATGCAATTTTTCAGAGTACTGACAAATATACCCCCAAAGCATGCCTCACCTGCCAGTTTTCCGTTGGCGATCATATTAGTTGCCACGAGCTTGATGGTGCTCTGGGAGGGGCCTGATGAGGTGACGGTGGTGACCAGACAGGCTTTCAGTGAATCACAGTAATAATGCTGGTTGTCTGCGCTGGTTTCCAAAAGCAACTGCACAGCTCTGTCTGTCTAATAAGGGAAACAGTTCTAGTTATGAGGCCATTTTCCTCCAACATAACCTTTCAAGATTCATAATTGGAACACTGAAGTTTTCAGTTTAAAGAAGATTTTCATTGTCAAAAATTATCCATAAACACATTGATTACATGTATACAAGCTGAACAAAAGTGCAACACTGCTTCTTTAGGACAAATGTAAAACCACAGATACACCGGTTTACACAGGTACTTATTTAAGCTCTGTACTAGTCAGAGACAAAACCAAACCAAAACAAAACAAAACTAGGCAGGCCTCATGTGACCTTCAGTTCATTTCAGGTCAGTCCCTCAGTCGTGTCCGACTCTTTGTGACCCCATGAATTGTAGCACGCTAGGCCTCCCTGTCCATCATGTGACATTATGGAAGCCAAAATTACAAGTTGGTTTACCATGTATTTTTGCTTTCTCAGAACGTCTGTTGGCCTTATTTTGAGGGAAGGCATATATTTACACCTATGCTTTCAGGGAAATGCTATAGTGTGTGCACAGTGACTGTATGTGATATAAATGATGCTGAAAAATACTACTCAACTAGCAACTCCCTGAAACATGAGAAGAGCTATAAAAACTGACATACTTGACCCAAGAGAAGCAGCTGGTCTGTACATTTCCTTGTATGATCATAAGTTGACCGTTTTACTTCTTGGAGATTAACCCTTTCCAACTGAAATTTCTAGAGCAGAAAAAAAAAAAAGAGAAAACTGAGCCTGGATTTTAAAACTTTTGAATTATTTAACTATTAGTAAACATTACTTTGACTTCTGAGTCAGAGAAGAAGTCCAACAATTTAAAAAGAATTTGAGAAGGAAAAAATGTTGAAATGTACTACAGTCTGTGCGTAAGTCTGCCTGTTTACAGAAACTGGCACTTTAGTAGAGCTGGAAGAAAAACCCCTATGTGTAATTCAGTACTCTACTGGAGGTTAAACAAATTATGAAACTACCTTTACATATATAGAACAGCAAATTCAAACCAAGTAAATTAAATATTTGTTATTTATAGAAAATTAATAACATGAGAAAATTCAAACGAACCAAGTTAAAATTTTTTAAGACCCCCTCCCAAAATTAAAAGGCTGTTAATAATAAAATTTTAATGTCTACTAAAAACTCAGTAAGCGTTTATGAGCTTTTCAAGTCCTGAAACAGGCCTTTTTTATGTGACTGTGCCAAGGGACTCATTTCTGTTATGTGGACCTTTACTTAGTACAAAGTTTCCCAACTTTAAGATACTTACAAAGAAAGACATAGCTTTAAAGGTTTTTAATATATGAAACATAATACCTGAAAATAGGCGTTTTCACAGAGGACGTCGTAACATATATCTAGCGGGTTGTTCACTCTGTCCCGAGGAACAGCTTCTTTAACCACTGGCGTGCTCTCGGCCTTTTCCTGGGACAGGCTGTGCAGATAGTGGGCGGCGACAGTCCAGAAGTGCAGCTCCGATTCATCACCGTAAAGCCTGGCCAGGGTGAGACCAGTCTCCACTGACCTCACGCAGCAGCGTGGGGCCTGGACGGGGACTCCCCAAGGGCAGCCTGAAGTGCTGGGAGCATGGTGCTGGCCCATGAGAGACCAACGTGCCAGCTGGTGGAAGAGCTGAAGCTGGAAGAGTCTCCAGCCCTGTTGCTGGGTCTCAAACAGCACAGGGCCCTGACTGCATGGGGCCCCTTCCGACCCAAGCCTCCCTTTGTTCTATGTTAAGAGCCACACTGCGGTGCTGTAGCCTGCTATTATTTACCTGGCTTGCCATCAGCACATCTTTCAATTTGCACCAGTTAAGGAAGAAGTTCCTATGGGATCACTGACTAGATAAGGTGTGGAAATAATATGCTCTTTATTCTCTGGGGAGTGGAGGGAAATGTCTTTCTTATAAGGGATGGCTCTACTCTAAGTAAGAATACATAGGTTATTACTTCTAAATATAACTTATGGGTATACTTAGGATATGCCCCTTGTAGCTGACATTTTAAAAAGCTATCTGTAGAATGGAGTCTTTTCAATAGAGAAGGCCTAGATCTCATGCCTTTTCCTTCTTCCTGTTTGTAATACTACTTTCAAAACGATCTGTAAGCCAACTATAAAGGATGAACTGATATATTTCCTAAAATTCCAAAGAGTTTGGTTTTAACTGACAACTCTTGATGAAAGGAGTGAGTTAGCCTGAAATTCCCTGTCTCTTACACAGAACACTTCAAATAGTGTTACCTTGAAACAAGCAGGCATCTCTGCAGGAGAGTAAACTCTGGATCGAGCAAGAGCTTCTTTATGTCACTGCAGGCAGGAATCCAGACAGAGGCAAGACAAAATTTTTGAATCCAACAATAAAGGAGATAAATCAATACACTCTTAAAATGGAAAATTCTACCCAAAAGATGTGATAAGAACCTACAAAAGAAGTCACTTTGCCACGGCCCTGAAACTGCAAGAGCTTACAGGGTTTAGACAGTATCTAGGCTTGGAGAAGTGGAACCCATCAACTACCACAGCTTAAGGTTCTAATTCTGATTTACCTTCTTGAAGCAGCTGAACTCCCATTCTAAAAAATATGAACAGCTACCTAACTACAGGAATAAGAAGGTCATTGTTGATAAAATGATTTTACTAAATGATCATCAGGAACACTCTATACTTCAGAGAAGATGCACTCAGAATTTATTCTTCAAAGTACTGAAAAATTAAAATATATAAGGAAGAAAGGATAGTGTTTCATAAATTGATATTTCTACAATAGCCCATTATAGACTATTTATAAATCAGGAAGAAGGGGAGATAGTCTTTAAATCTATTCTTTTCCATTTAAACATAAATGCTAACCTTGGGACAGAGAAGAGAAAAAAGTAATTATTTAGAATTCAACATCAATATAATATTCCTTTAGCATTAATTTATTAAGTATTAAAATATATGTGATGGATTTTAGATTGCCAAGATATGTTTTCCCAAGAACTCCTTGTGGAGTCAAATTCTCCTTCTTCCTTTCCAGTGTTATTCACAGCACCTATCTGTAAATGTTCTTGACTCTAGGGAGCATATTAATTTCTTAGAATTGTGCACACACAGCACCTGACACAGAGAACCTATCTTAGCAGAGAGAAGCTGACACACAAGAATTGCCCTGTGTACATCCATTCTCTAACGTGAGGCTTTGCAGGGCATTTGTGCTGGAGGCAGGCTGGCTACAAGGCGGCTTACCCCACTGCTTCTTCTCCTGCCCTGACATGAGGCCACAGCAATCTGAAACTTATTTCCACAAAACAAAGACTCTAAAGGGAAACAAACCGAGGTAAAGAGAAGGGTCTCTCCGTGAGCCACTAATATTTTCCAAAACAAAGCTTAATTTTTAAAAGTCTAAATAATTATGTTTTTCTTTTTCATAGTCTTATTCTCTAATAAAACACAGTCAGAGTGCTTACTTAGACAATGAGTTCAACTGCTCTTGAAGGAGATTCTTTATTTCTTCATTTTCTGGATAATCACTGTACCAAGAAAAGATTTTTAATGAGTTAATCTTCTCTTTATTTACCACCATTTATTTCTTCACCAGGAAAAAAGTTGTGTTAATACAGAAATAACTTCTTTGTAGTCCTTGGTTAAAGCAACAGACCACTCAGGAACCGACCAATTATCTTTAATGTCTGCTTTTATCTCATTGAGGCAAAACTGAGAAATGAGCACCGAAAGTTTCTCTGGCTTTCAAGAAACCAGAAAATTTATTAGTGAGCTGTTTACTAAGGAACTTAGCAACGACTATAGGACTCTGCTAGTTCTGCTCTGCAAACTTAACGTTCATTTCTCTGAGTAGATACTTCTTGGAGAAAGAACATCTCATCACATTTATTTTTTTAATTCTCCTAACCCAGGGCTTCACTGGTGGCTCAGTGGCAAAGAATCCATTCGCCAGTGCAGGAGATGTGGGTTTGATCCCTGGGTCTGGAAGATCCTCTGGAGAAGGAAATGGCAACCCACTTCAGTATGCTTGCCTAGAAAATTCCACAGACAGAGGACCCTGGGGGGCTACAGTCCATGGGGTCACAAAGGGTCAGACACGACTAAGTGACTGAGCACACACACAACCCATGCCTATCTGTGCATTCCACACAGCAAAGGTCCCATAACACTTGTGGAGTTTAACTAACAACCACCAGTAATGGTTTCTGTGACTATTTTTTGCAAGGAGGCAGGCTATAAAACATAAAACACTTCTGAAGTAGATTCCTTTATGCTGCTTTTAAAAAGATTTAATCTTGTCCCCTGACCCTGATGCTGGGAAAGCTTGAAGGCGGGAGGAGAAGGGGATGACAGAGGATGAGATGGTTGGATGGCATCACCAACTCAATGGACATGAGTTTGATTAAGCTCCAGGAGTTGGTGATGGACAGGGAGGCCTGGTGTGCTGCAATTCATGGGGTCACAAAGAGTCAGACATGGCTGGAGTGACTGAACTAAACTGAATCTTGTCCCCAAATTCCTCTTGGCCTCAACTGGCCCTCTTCACACTCAGTATGCCATGCCCAGGGTTCAGACCATAAGAGGACCACAAAGCCACCTGAGAGACCCATGTGTACTCACAGCTGTGCCCAGGTCTCCAGAGTGGGAAAGACAAGAGGCAGATCAGTGGCTCTTTCAGGGTCTCTGCCATCACTGCTTTAACTCAGTGTTAAGGTTCCAATCCCTGTAAGCCCTGGAGACCAGCTACTAATTTTTATGGAGTGTCCTTCAATCTTAAATCAATTAAGAAAGGAAAACAACAATGCAAAAAAACTTACACATGAGAAATGTCCAAAGAATATTGTCCATTCCAAGGCTGATGTAATAAGAAAGCTTTCAAGGCGAGAGCAGCCCTGGGAACAAGGAGATATGGGCACCACACAGGCTCTAGACAAAAACACAGATTTTGCTTTTAACAAGTAGAATTGTATACAACTATAAAGTTTCCGCTGTAGACAGTTCACAGAGAAGTCAGCAGAAAATGATGTATAAGTCTGGTGGTGGCAACTCAGAGAGTGTATTAGTGTAATCACTGCTTAAGACACAGGGGCTAAGTGTCAGGCAGAAAGTTAGAGTGAAGAGTTTCTGACCCCACAGAGACAGTACTGAAAGTTCTTGGAAACAGCATCATATGAAATGTTATTAAACAAGTCTCATAGTTCTGGATTCCTTTTAGACACTGCTAAAAAGAATATTATTTTATGCCATTTTATGCCCCTGATCTAGGCAGCAGGTAAGAAGGATTCTCCAACTTAAAAACAGGGATTCCAATTTTCTACATTTGTCTGACTTCCCCTTTTACTGGGAGAAGAGGCAGTGTCAGAAAAATGTAAATAAGGGGTGGGGGTGGAGGAAGAAGACCAAGCTATCCTAAGAAAACAGATTTGAATCAACATATTATGATCTTCTCTACTTTTCATAAAGGAGAAATGAAGCAAATATACTAAATATTATATCAATGCATATGACCTCAAATGATTTTATTATCCTACATCAGTAAGGTCCAAAATACATTTCTAATTCCTCAGAATAGAAATATATTACATCAAACATATTTTTCCAAGCTCAAATCAGCACATATCTGGCAGCAAACACACAGAAATCTTTATTCTAACTCCATGTTTACACTCTCACCACTCTCTATTCTTTAACATTTACTGAGTGTTGTTCTGAGTTTAAAGTTCAATTTGGGGGAATATACGCACAATTTCATTGACTTTCCCCATTATTATTTTAAAACTTGCCCTTTTTGGCTGAGGTTGCACCACTAGAGAGTCGATAGGATTTTTTTTTTTTTAAGGAAAATTTTAAAAGAAAAATGTAATCTAAAATCTGGTTGAGAGTCACCTGTTCATTCATGGTATTAAACAGTCATGGTACTAAACATGGTAGCCCATTAAGCTAACAATGGGTTCTCATTAATTATATAAATAGTTTAACTTAAAAACAAGTACCTTGGCTTTGGAGACTTTTAGACTCAAATTTTAAGATCAAGGTCAAAGAACAGCTTCTCAAACATCTAGATTATATTTGCATACTTCTTTACCTAGAACTAATAACTAAATTAAATTAAATTAAAAAATCATTCTTGAAATTCCCTTAATTTCCTCAATAACTTTACGTTTCAAGTTAGTATCTATGCTTGTCCTTCCCTAGAGGGAGGTTCTGCTACTTCTGCAGAGCTGGCAGGGATCTTGAGGACAGATGTGGCGATGCAGTGCTCAACTGCAGCTCACCAGACAGCACTCACAATTCCAGAGTAAGAAGTGATGGTTCCCAAATACAGTGGCAGGGGTGGGGCAGTGGCACAAACAAAAGCACATTCAATCTAAGTTAAAGGCAGCCCAGTCAACACACAGCGACTCGGTAGTGCCTCAAGCACAAACGCAACAATGAAGGCTCAGGTTTTTAAAACCCTACTGTCTCTGAATGTGCCAAGGACTGACTCTGGGAAGGTACAGACAATTCCCAGAGCCGACAGTTTCTATGATGAAACTCTGTAAATGACTAAACAATTCTCTTATGACATTTTTTTACAGATCAGATAGCCCAGTGTATATGACAAAGGTATGCCTGGAAAAAATTTAATGTAGGGACATCTCATTTTCAAATAGATTGATGAGTGCACTCACAAACTTCTGATTCATAGCTACTTTTTACTAAAACAGCTTTCATTCTCAGAAAAAAAAATCTCAAAACCACCATACAAAAAAGGGCAGGGTAGAGCAATCATCTAATTCTGTTTTGACTGGCCATTTAACAAGTCATAAGACAGGCATCACAATTCATGATACTTTCCCAAGTTATTTTTCCATGATATATGGTTGCAAAAGACACAAGACTCACTATTAAAAAACCAGCAGCACTTTATCACTAGATCCGTGTCCTCTGATGACCTCTCCTGAAGTCTGAGGAAGTCATTTTTATTCATGTAAACATCTTCGATCTTTTGACAGAGCACTCAGACAGGGGTCAAGGAAAGGGCACTGAGTAAATCAGCCTTGGGGAATGACTGACATCTAATTACAGAGTCTAGCATCTCAATAGTATCAACATTCACGCTTTAAGTTAATATACATTCTTAAACGTAGATTCCTAGAAAGAATGAAATGAAACAGAAGCAGCTCTCTCCCATGAAAAGAACAGCTGATGCAAAATAAAGACACTTCCAAGCATCCTTCCCTTAGAACTCCATACCGGTCAACTCCTGCTCGTCCATCCTAAAGCACGTGGACTTCATGGACATCTCCAGGACCCTGATACACCCGTCATCGGAAGCCAGGATCACTTTATCTGACGTGCACCAGTCCACGTCCAATATCCGAAAGGTTACATTTCTTCCACTTCTTAAACTGCTCACCATCTGAACCTTCAAGAGTGAATTTGGTTGTCACTTTCAGAAAGAAAAGGAAGATGTTTATCATTCCAGACTAAACGAGCAAGAAAGATAGTGCCTGTGGCGAAGGTCCAGTTCATGTTTAACACTGAGCAGTCGTGGGCAATCTATCTTCCACATGCAGACTGCATTTTGAAGGTCCCAGAGATGGTGATAACATTAACAATCTGTTGAGCTGTCACCTTTAGAACAGAAATACTATGAAAGAAAAATTTTTAAAGGAAGAAAACTGCTCTAAGAAGCTTGACAAACCCATTTATAAATCAGAAGGAAGGAAAACAAGTACATAGTTCCTGTGACCAGCAGCTTCATTTGCAGTGAACCCATGTGGAGCTGGGCTTACCTCTTTAGAATCCCACACTTCAGCTCCATCATTGTACATTGCTATTAATTTTTGGTTTCCTTTACCAGGGGCGAAACGAATCTTCTTCACCCAACTTCGGTGTGTAGGTATTCCTCTGAGGACCAACAGAAACCAAAACACCAATATGAAGTAGAGTAATATCTCGTCATTGAGAGATATGTCCAATGTCTCTTTCTATTTTTGCTTTTGACAAGGTCTAGTGACATGACAGGACAACCGCTCTGCTTTCTGGGACAGGGGTCACATACGACAGACATGGTCTGCTCTTTAACAGCAGATGGAATAGTGCCCCAGCACTTCTGTGTGAGCCCCCTGCAGGTAAGGGTCATCTATGAATATTCCAGAGTTTAGCTCAAGGCCGTTCCTCCCAAGTTCTATAACAAGAGACCCAAGGATCCAACGTGCACATGACTATATTTAATGACACTATTGCCAAGTGGCAAGCCTCTAATGGAACTATATCAAGACTTTTTGTTTCAGCCAAATAATACACTTGAATTCTTGACACATACCTGGATACTCTGCCTTTCAAATCCCAAAAATTTAAATTTCCATCCATATCTCCAAGAACTAACGTATCACCTTTCCAAGCAATGCAAGTAATGCTACCCATACTCCCCTAGAAAAGAACAGCAACAAACACACATCAATTTTACCACTTATAAGCAGTCACAACAGAGGAATACTTTTATTTAACAACTGTGCTGAAATAATAAAGATATCTGGCTGGTGGTTTAGTCACTAAGTTGTGTCTGACTCTACGACCCCATAGACTGTAGCCCACCAGGCTCCTCTGTCCATTGGATCTCCCAAGCAAGAATATTGCAGTGGGTGTTATCTCCTTCTCCAGGGGATCTTCCCAACCCAGGGATTGAACTTGGGTCTCCTGCATTGCAGGCGGATTCTCTATAGACTGAGCCACCAGGGAAGCCCCAAAGACATCTTAATAAAACCTAATTATAGTATGAACATCATCAAACACTAACAGAGTGTAGTCACTGAGGGCTACCTAGCATTTCAATTTCAACTAAGAAGAAACAGAAGATTTCAATTCAATAGACATTATTATCTGAACTAGATTAATAGAGAAGGGATGTCTTTTGAGGAAGAACTACTTCAGAGAAAAGAAAATTAAAAGAAGAAAAAAGAGAAGGAAAGGACGTCCTTTCAGGAGCTCCTGTCTCCGAGTTATCCCGTACTGCTAAAGGATGAACACACTTATTCTGGGGGAACTCAGAGCTGTCTCACAACTAACTGTTCAGCGATTCCTCTACTGAGGATCCATCACTACGCAGTATACCTGAAACTATCATAATACTGTATACCGACTATATTTCAATTAAAAAAGAAAAAAGATTCATAGCTTCACTGATACCTTCATGAATAATGAAGAAGAGATACTATGCACTGAAGGCATCTGTAAAATCTGAATTCACAGAAGGTTCTGCACAGAAGTTACACAGGGAAACACAAATACAAGAATGAGACACTTCTGTAATAAATCACAGTGGGTTGGAAGGAGCATGCAGCTCTAACACACGCACAGAGGTACCGTGATGGAGAGACATGGAGTTGGGGCTCTCAGAAAAGCTGTGTGGGCCTGAATCCCAGCTGCATCACTGAATCTGCTGTGTGATGTGCAGCATGCTTCCTTAATCTTTATATGTCTGGATTTATAGTCGATAAAGTAAGGCAAGCTCATAAAATTTGAGGAGTTCCTATTAGTGTTAATAAATTTTTACAGGTAAAGGCCTTATGCCAATGTTTGCCACAGAGTCAATATACTGCAGCTATTCAATAATATTTCTCAATTACTTTTCTACTTAAATTCTTATATTCAAAGAAATCTTATTTCCTCATTTATAGAACAATATTAAAAATTCACATTTGGTTCTCACAATATTGCTAGTAAGGAGTAGGAATACTCCAGAGTTTTGCTAAATTGGCTGTTAGAAGACTTGCACATACACCAAATACTGCATAAATCCTAGTGGTAGCCAAGAAACAAAAGACAAAATTGGATTTAAAATGATTATTTTAATGATTCAATTAGTAAAAAACTTAGAAAGCTATGTTAAATAAATAGAATTCAGTACAGTACAAAGCAATAGTCCAAGATCTTATTTTTATTCTTCTGACCATATTAACAGAATAGAATGTTTAAGAGTTTGCCTTTAAATTTAACTTTTTTAGTTCTTCGAGCTTTTTTTTTTTTTTTTAACATTTTTACATCACTTTCTAACTTCTAAAAGTTAGAATATTAAAAGCTCAGTCTAGAAATCTGTCACCAGCTTAGAATTACAAGTGATGTATTAGAACTTTCTACCTAAGAGTTTGTTGATGGGATACAAGCCATATGAAGATTCTAAGGTGCTTTCGGAGAAATGTGGGACAAACTCCCTTTCTGACTCCAAATAATCCCAAGAACAAATGAAAGATTTAAAACTCAGTAGAGTATTATTAGTTGGCACTGATATGTTGCTTACATGTAAAACACGATGTTCAAAGGATCGAAGTAAAGCTGGCAGCAAACAGATAATCATTCTCTCCCATAGTTTTCTGAATAAAAGCAGTCAGTCAACTATAAACTCTCCATGGGAATTAATTTAAAATATATCAGGCTTCTTTTTTTTATCATTTTTATATGCTCTATTGTTGGGGGCCAAAATTTAAAGGTAAAGTTCCAACTCAAAATAAATGGCTTGGTGGCTTAGTACTTTATATTTGGAAGGAAGGTAAAGAAAAATATTAGATTAAAATAAACAAAACCTCTGCCTCAATTCTACACACTGGTCATTGAAAAAATTTTGATTGCTAAAAATAAACATAATGAACCCACATCAATCATTCATGTTTTATACAGTAGATACATAACTCTCTTCCTAAAATAATCTGCTCTAAAATATGCACTAATTTCACTGGAGGCTGGATCCTTATTAGGCTGGTCATTCTTTGAAGAAACTGCTTCCAGCTGTGGAATAAAAGGATCTGGCAGGCAGAATTAAGACTTGCTATATCCTGACCAGACCTCCATAAGAGGAGGCAGAATCTTAAAAGCTGTGTTGTGCAAAAATCCTGAAAGCAGCAGGACTTTTCCTTCTCCCTTTCTTCCTTACAAGAAGGAAAATTCATGTGTCTAGTGTTCAAAAGTTTTAAACTTTTTTTAGAGTGGAGGAATCTAGAATCTCAGAAATTATTGGATTATTTCTATTCTAATCTCAAAGGTGATGTAATCAGAAAACAAAGAGAATGAGCTATTTGCAAGTGGCACTAGAGGAGCTAAGGTGGGGCCTTCTCTGAGGTCTAGAGGAGGAGCTCTGCAAGCAAACTGATTTTCCAGAGTAGAGCTCTTTACACTGCAACTCTTATGGCCACGTTCTTGAACTGCAGTTTTTCTTTCTACGCACTTAAAACTAGGTTACTGCTCCTATTATAATGCCAAATATCAATCTTTCACATTTGCATTATTTTTATCCTTTCAAACTAGTGAAAACTTTTGGCATTATTAAGAGTTTAAAATAGACATTACTAAATCTCAGATATGACTCATTCTATATGACAGTAAAACTGGAATTACTGCTTGAAAAGCACTTTCACATGCTAGTATATATAATAAGTTATATATATATATAATCTCATTCTCTACTTAACAGTTATAGTAATATTAGCAAAAACATTTTCTTCATCCACTCAGTAAAAAAACCCCATGAGGTATATGCTGACACAAATAATTAACTATAAATCCTTAGAGAATTCCACAAGGCCATGAGGGATATATATGTTAGTAAAGATTAATAAATACCTTTACACTTACAACCTGATTACTGTTACCTAAAAATAATACTAGATTTTAAATAAAATCTTTCAGGGTAATACTTGAAATAGAAAGAGGAGAGACTATGAGTCCAACACATAGACCTGGGTTTAAACGCTGCTCTGGCATGTCACGAGGCTGGGCAACCTGGGGAAAGTTACTCATTCTCCCTCAATCCTATTACAGATAAAATGGAAATAGTTCCTCATGAATTATTATAATGACAAAAATGAGCAGCACATGATATGTCATCAAAATAGTTATAATGCTATTCTCTAAAAGTATGAGACAAATTTAATCGATGGTAATATCTCCTTAATAAAGTTTATTTAGATTAAACTTTTCTGAAATAGTTTTCCACCTTAACTGTGGCTTCAGTGGATATAGAACTAATGAGGTCTATGGTAAGAAATCTTCATGCAGGTTTAACCACAGTTTGGACTCACGTCTGGTGGGATCCGAGCACTGTCTTTCACTGAGTTTCCTTCAACAGTGAGATGATAGACTTGGCCGTCATTATCAGTGAACACAAAATGCTCCCGGGCAGAGATGTTCTGACTGAGTTCAGATTTACTTTCAGCCTCCTGCAACAAGCTTTGGGATAGAGGAAAAGAAGATGAAGATTTTTTTCCCCTAGAGTGACATAATTAATTAACTCACTCAAAATACAGATGGATTAACAGGAGGTCAAATCATTTAAAAAAAAAAAGGCTGAAACTAATCTTTGCCCGGCAATAATAGGAAAACACAAATTATTCTTTATACCACGACTGAATGTTTACCCTGTACAGAAGAATGTAGTTATCTAGACTTCACATGGGAAAGAAGCCTCTTTGCTGTTTCTGCTGCAAAACAGAGGCCTTACCTTGGCCCATCATTCTCTCAAGTTTTTTATTTGTAAATCTGGTGGGGATGGGGCAGTACAAAAGTTAGAATTCCTGATACATTTTCTGCAGTGAACATAGATGACAATAGGGTCCACCTGGGTGTTCACGCTATGTTCATTTGAACTTCAGAAGCTCAAGTCCATGCAGCCAAAGGGCACTGAGAATCGATCATGCTCACTAATAGGCACTGACATGTAAACTGCACACTGCTCCCAATGCAATTACTAACTAACTCTTTAGTTATCTGAGCATGTACGGAACCATCAAAGTCTGCTCCAAAGCGGACTAGAGATGCCTAAGGATGCCACCCATCAAATTCCCAACCAGGACTTAGCAAATTTCCCAACCAGGAAATAATAAATTCCTGGTTTTCTGTAATAACCAGGTTATTACAAATGGCAGTGGCGGAAGCAGGGCACCTGATCACAGATGACTCGACAACACTCAGCTCTGTATCTGAGACCACGGTCTGGCGGGCCATGGCCTCTCGGGTGGCCAGCTGTTTCTTCCGCAAGCTCTTCAAGTTGTGAGAAGGTGACCATTCCTGTGAATCAAAGGCAGACACACCCACAGGTGCTCAGTCCCTCTTTCTTCCAGAAGAGTGGGTCATACTCACCACTGCCCAGCATCACTTCTTGTTACTACACATGAACTCACAACTTGTTCTTAGGTTTTACTTTAATTTTTAGAAAGGCTGAAGGCATGCATTTTTATTAAAGCTTATGACAGAAGGTTTCAATAATCCATCTCTTATTTCCTTCCCCCTCGAATCTTTAATTAGAGCTTAAGGGAAAAGAGCTTGATGACAAACTCCTAAAGACTTAAACTTTTGATGCTTTCCATTTTTCAAAATCAAAATAATACATTTAGTTATGGTACCTCCCACTCCTTACCTCCCCACCTCCCCCTTAGATGAGCTGATCACACACTCCTCCAGTCATCGCCCATTATCACCTATAGGCCCATCCCCAAACTCTCCTTTTATTTATTTACTCCTGTTTATTCTAAAGCATTTAATCTAATACCCTCTCATATGTATAAATTCTTAAACATGTAGTTATTTTACATGAAGGTATCTGTGGTCTGCATGAACAGCAGTGGATAATGCATCTCATCCCATTGCTCCTTTTACTGGGCACAACGTATTCAAGTCCCACCTCTGTTGTTTCTGTATGTTACAAAGTACTTCGTGGGTACATCTGCCAATTTTTAGTCTAGTTTCTAGTTTAGTTGTCCTAGGAAAGGACACTCAGATTGTCTCTATACTCTCATCATGGGAAATTACACTGCACTAAAATTTCAATGTCCACACAGAAGTTCCTGTATGACCAGAAGCTGACCAACTGGGGCAAAGAGGATGTCTGTGTTTGATTAAGCCAGCTTGCTCTGCAGAATGGCTTCAGTGGTCTACATCCCTACCAGCAGTGCCTAAGAATTCTTACAGTCGATACTTCACCCACATAGGATGCTACTGGCATTCCAATTTTTGTTTGTCTAAAAGGTTTATCATAGCCATTTTACTTTGCACATCTCAAACCCAGGATTCTGAATATTTTTCACATGCTTGTTGGCCTTTTAGGTCTCTCTGACATTCATCAACTGGTCACATCTTTCATTTTGTCCATCTTTCCACTGGGGCTACTACTCCTTCATTGCAGGAGTTCCCATAATACTAACCCCTTAGAGAATTAGTTAGCCCTCTGTCCATCTTAAGACACTGGAAAATTTCTTTTTTTAAAGTTGTCTTCCATATTTAACTTTGACAGTGGTATGATTCATTGAATAGAAAGCACCAATCTTGATGTAATCAAATTCATTAATTACCTTTCTGCCTTTTGGTTTGAGCTTCCGATATTCTCTTCTGCCCCCAGAACAGAAAAATATTCTTCTGTATTTGATTATATTAATTTTATAGCTGTAGTTATTTTCACATTTAGGTCATTAATCCTGTGGAGCCCACCTCTGAATATGGGAGAGGTTCCCCAATACTTTCTACTAAACAGGCTGTTCTTCCCCTTAGGTTTGTAAGTTACTTTGCTGTACTGTAAGTTACTTTGCTGTACATTAAATTACCAAATACTTATGGGCCTATTAATGAGCTCTTTATTATACCGATCCATTTCTCTTACTTGGGCCAGTATGACATTACTTTATTTCTATGGTTTTATATCTACTGTATGGAGTGGGAAGGGGCCTACCTCCCCCATACCGCCTACATTACTCTCTTTTTTCCAAGGTTAACTTAGCTACTAGAACTTTTATTTTTCCATAAATATTTTATAATATGTTTATCATGCTCCTCAAAATATCTAAATTAAATTTTAATTGGACTTTAACATAATATTAGCTTAACCCATCCAAGAAAATTAGAATTATCTCCATTTGTTTAGATCATCTTCTCTGAATATACATTTTTTGCAATAAAACATATAGCAGTAATGATTTTAATTTGAGCTAAAGAAAAATATTCACCATGTATATACATACCCAAATAAACTGTTTACTTCTTTAAAACTGTAACTTACCAAAGCAGTTATTGCAGGGAAGTTTTTGGACATTTCTCTAAGAATGGTGCAAGTCCTAACATCCCATAACTCCAGGGGTTTATCTTTGAATACAACTGCCAAATACTGCCTAAAATAAACAAAATTACTAAATGAAGCTCTTTTTGCAGTGTTTTCACCATAAGTAGTACAAATAAAAAGTTCATAAAGCTCAGATGACACATTCTAAATGAAGAGAATTTAAACTAACTTTTAGCCCTCTTGATTAGTAGTTCTAAGAAGGTAAAGCTCTAAGATGACTTGTGAGAGTCACACACACCATCAGGGCAAGGAGCCTAGCTCAGAATGAAGAATGAGAAAAGGCATGAATTCACATCCAAATTTTAAAATAACCCTCCTGAGGCTCAATTTTCTCATTGAGACATGAAAATACCACTACTTGCATCAATGGGCTGATTGGTATGCAGGTTACGGGAAAAACTAAATGAAAAAGTGAGTAAAGTTTCTATCATGCCGCCTGTGAGGAACTGTGACAGAGTGGGAAATGTGACTTGTAGCTCAGTGTATCTCAGGACTTAACACGTGAGAGTTATATGACCTCAGACAAACCATGTGACCTTTTGAGTTTTAGTCTACTTACCTTTAAAATGGTGTTAATAATACCTGCCTCATCAACCTCACTAAATACTACAAGGATAAAGAAAAAGGGACAGCACACATGAAAGGATTTTATAAATCACAAGGGATTATGTAAATGAAATATGTCACACTTTTATTATATCTAATATAAAAACAAGTAGAGACATGCATGTAAATAACTAATATAAACAAAAGAGAACCTAGTAAATGCTATAAAGATTCACTATGAAAGCTGATATTAACTTTGACAATAGGGAAATGGCATTCTAGGCAGAGGTACAAGTGTGATAAGTGGCAAAAGACAGAAAAGGAGACAGGGTGTGTGGGGGAAATGTGCTACTTGAAATGCAGAGTGTGTGAGATGAGAACAATCATCGTTGAGAAAGAAGATTAACATGCGAATTTTGGATTCACATGAAAAGCCCTAAGACATCCTAAATGCAGTGGTATCGTGAATACAGATTCATTCTGTAGAGAACAGGGGATCCTTGAGTTTTGAGGCAGTGGTGATAATGGGACCAGACGTTTAAGACGTATTAATTTAGCAGGCTTGTGTAGAGTCAAGACTGACGAGAAATAGAAAAATCTGGCATCCAAATATTTTGAACAATTATCAGACTTTTTCATGGCAGGACTCCCTTACATTTGAAAAAATTATTGATTATCTCCCCCAAAGAACTTTTGTTTATGTGGGTTTTACTGATATTTTGCCTATGAAAAATTAAACCTGACATAATTATAAACTATATTCATTTGCTTAAAATGAGAAAAGAGAAAACAACTACCAAAATGGCAGATGAAAACATAAGCCATGTTGATAACTACATTAAATATGAATAACTTAAACACTGCAATTAGAAGCAGAGATTATCAGATCAAATAGTAAAATAAGTCCCGTTATATGCTCTCTTTCAGAAATCAACTTTATATACAAAGACAGAGGTAAGTTACAAATAGGAGGAAGGAAAAAGATACACCATGCAAATACTAATCAAAAGAAAGCTAGAGTATCTATACTAAACAGACAAATCAGATTTAAGCTTCTGAGAAAAGACAAACAGGTTATTTCAGTAATAAAGCAGCCAGTAACAACAAGATATAAGCATGGCAGTCAGTGGAACAGAAAACAGAAAACCACAAAGAAAATGAAAGAAGCCCAAAGGATTTTCTTTGAAACAGTTAACAAAATTGATTGACATAATTTGCTGATATACAGAGAACAAAGTAGTGATTACAATAGGGAAAGACAGGGGAGAGGCTAAAATGGGTAAAGGAGATCAACTGTATGGCGACAGAAAATAAAATCTGGATGGTGAGCATATTGTAAAGCATAGATAATAGAAGTAGAAATATAGTGCTGTACACATGAAGCTTATATAATGTTATAAACAAATATGTCAAACTATTTTAGTGTATGAATAATTGAAAACTGAAATTAACAGAAGAAAATATATAATTTATAATAGCATCAAAGAAAAAGCAAAAAATAACTCACAAATGATGCACAGGACCTGTATACTGGAAACTATACAATATTATTGAAAGAAATTAAAGAAGAACTAAATAAGTGGAGAGATAGACCATACTCATGAATCACTAAACTTGCTAAGATGTCAGTTCTTCCCCATGTTGATCCACGGATTCAATGCAATCACAATCAAAATCCCAGTAAGTCTTTTATGATAAAACTGGTTAAGTTGATTCTAAAATTTATATGGAAGTGCAGAGATCCTCAAAAAGCTAAAGCAATGTTAAAAACAATTTCATTCTGCTTACTAATTCTTTCTTTGTTCTTCTGATTAGTTTTCAGTCAATCTCTGTTGTCAATGATTCTGCTTTACATATATTTTTCCTTGGAACAAAAAACTTCTAGAATTAGAGCTAAGTTATAAATAAGGAAAATGAGTTCTTTCACTCAATAAGCACATACTATGGTAGAGGCTGAACAAAGAACTTCACCAAATAACTAACATTTCTTAGTGAGTAACAGGTACTTCCATCAATATAGCTATAGTTGAACAAAATGGGGTTACTCATTTTACCAATCTGATGAAATGTTAAGATTCAGATAAGTCATCTTGTCTTATGGTGACTTATCTGAATGGAGAATTAAAAGCAACAGCAACTTAATTTTGCAATTAAAATATTTTCTGTGATATAGCTGCACATCACAATTTGCTGCCACTAAGAAATTCTATGCACATGCATGCATATTCTCATTTCCTTAAAGATAAAAAAAAAAGAAAATGCTTGAGATTCCTTTGTGATAACACCAGATTTTTTTTAAGTTGACACTTACTTCAAATGAGATACTTTAATCATTTCGATGGGCGACTCATCATTACCTCGTTCACCACGGAAAGCAATGCTCCTGCCTTTAATTGTAAATATTAAACAAAATGTAAAAACAACACATGAAATGCGTAAGAAACTAAAAGCTATACCAATGTAATTTGATCAGTGGTACCTTCTCGTCTCCTCCTCACTCCTCCATTTGCTTTAAGCTGTTTCTAATGATCTAAATTCAAAACTAAATCAAAAGTATTAAAAGACCAACACTGTATTACTTGCATTCAAATATCTACTTTATAAAAGGATATTTTCATTTTTTATAGAATTTCTTAACGCCCTTCTGTGGTACCTTTCAAATAATTTAATTTTAGAAATTTAGAAACATCAATTTCTAAAGTTCTAAGGCATTTATGGTAAAGCAATTATCTACTATAAAAACTACTGGTACATTCAAAGTATTATAAACATTTTCCATGTTTACAAATATTAACTAATGGGGAAAACACTCTTTGAATAGATATTTAAGATTTCTTATCCCACGGGCAAAATACTCAACTACAATATTTTGACATGTTCCTCCAAAGGTCTCTATAAACTGAAATTGGGGAATATTAAGAATGAGTTAACAGCCAAAGAAGTTAAACAGTTTTCTACAACTAAAAAAAAATAAACAAGTTCTACCTTATGTTTGAAAAAATATTTTAATAGCATCTCCTAGATTTGCATTTACATTAAACAAGAGAGAAGAGACTCAATTCAAAGACAAATGGATGCCTACATATCTCCCTGCTCTTCAAGGCCATCACATTGAATCTCACTAATATTATTCGCCAAACACACTGCACCCTTTCCTGGCTCTGCTAGTCTGCTGGTCTCCTTAGAAGACAAGGCTGTAAAAATCTGTAATTTATGAACTTAAATGTCCTACCTAAAAAAAGTCCGTATCTTTTACTTAGAAATCTGTTCTTCATAAAGAAATCTGTGAAAGACAGATTTTGAGTTATCTAAGAGTTCTGAACCTGAGCTGATGGGAAAAATGCACAGGCATGTTTTTAGTGGATGATACTATAGGACAGCATTTATCCCTGGGCTACCACGTGACTGCAGTGACCAGTGTCAGTTTACCGACAAATCAGGAATGCAGGGGTACGGGTCACCAGGCAGGTCATTTCCAATTAGACTGGAGCAACACTGGACTAACAGGAGCTAAGTCTCTGAGGCTTAGTAACATACTCTTATACGTAAGAACTATAAATTGGAAACATGTATTGACAATACAAGGAAGCAACCATAAACATGATTTACTACACACACATATAACTTTTGGTTGAAGCTACATACATTCATATTGCTAAGCCATTAAAAAAACTCCCCATAATTTTGTGGAAAAAAAATACTTGAAATCATTCCATGTGCTGCATAAAAAATAATATAAAACCTTCACCTTACTCTGCTTTTAAGTTCTTATTTTGAAACTCACTGGGTTGCAGGTTTTTAACAATTGTGAACAAGTTACTTTATTGGAATATTCCCTATTGTAATGCCTTTAAACTTCTAAATTAAGTTTTCCTACTAGTCAGCCAGAGAATATCAAAAGTTTCATAGCTGAGCATTTTACAACAATCCTTGTAAGATTTTTAAGGGTTTCCTGAAAAGGCCAAAATTTTTTTAAAAGATTCGAAAGAAGTGTAACTACAAAGATTTATTTTAAAACCGTACTTCTGGTTATCTGGAACAATGTACTTGGAAGTAGAACTGATATCCCATTTATGAATCTGTCCATTTGGGCTAATGGTACTCCATGGACTTGTGTTAGCACAATTTGCATACAAACAGTGATGAGTCTTTTCTAAGGCAATTATTATAGAGCAACCAAAAAATGAGTACATAAACATAAAATATATAAAAATGAATACATAAGAAAAAAATTCCAAGGTGAAAGAACTTGGAACACGTCTTCTAAATAGTAGCCTCTCTGATCAACATGATGGTACCATTTTAAATATTTTAATAGTCTAAATACACAAACCTGTTGGAAGATCAACCAGTTGAAGTTCATTTCTCACTAATCCCATGTTGTGTGGTGTTGAGGTAGCAAAAGAAAGAAAACCAGTTAAACTCGTCCATTCAATACCCCTATATAGAGAAATTAAACAAAGATTAAAATTCTTCATTTGAAAATTTTATTTGAAAATTAAGTTTTTCTATGTCTTAAATTTTATTATATAAGTTAATCAAAGAACAATATTAATATAATATCTGAGAATTATATATTTCCAACATGTAAAAAATTATTTCTAATTAAAACTTTATCTCCAAAAATAGCTCAGCTATCAGAAGTCATGGCATTAAAATGACTATTAAAATCTGGCAAAGAAGAGCACCAGATCATTGCCAAGAACTCCACTGTTTAAAACAAGTGGTATAGAAATATTCTGAGCAGACTGCTTAAAGTTAAGGACATGAAGGAACTTTATCAAATTTTATCAAAATTCCTAGCTGGTTAGGAAGCCAAAATTCCTGAAGAAATACAGACTGAACTGTTAGATTGGAAGTGGGTGAAAGCTCCAAACAGTTTATCAATTAAAGAATAGCACAAAATAAAAAAAAATAAACATGTATTACAAGGCACTAACCTATCAACCTAATGCCCTGTGAGTCCCATTTCCTTGGGACTGGCAGTGTGAGTCCATGTTTTTTTTCACTGACATAACTGGCTTAACCATCAGTGGAAAATGAGGAGACTCAGGACATGTGAATTCGTCACAGTAGTCACAAAAAGAAGGGAGAAACACTATTATTACTCTACACTACTTACAAGGTAATGGGGTTTCCCTGGTGGCTCAGCGGTAAAGAACCCGCCTGCTAATACAGGAGACGCAGGTTTGATCCCTGCCTTGGGAAGACCCCCCGGAGAAGGAAATGACAACTCATTCTAATACTCTTACCTGGGAAATTCCATGGACAGAGGGGCCTGGTGGGCTACAGTTCATGGGGTCACAAAGAGTCTCTACTACACAAGGTAGCAGAGCTGGCTGGGAGACAAGTCTAAACCTCTGTTCTATATGCAATTGCTCATCAGCACTTACAAGACAATATAATATCAATGGCTGCTTTCACAGTACAACGGCAGGGCTGAGGAACTGTGCCAGAAATTTTATGGCCTACAAAGCTTAAAATATTTGCCTTCTGTCCTTTATGGGAAATGCCTGCTGACTGATCTAATTTTTCCATGTCTACTCTAATTTGGAGGCTACTGCTTGAGTGAGCATGATTGCTCTGGCAACCTCTCACCTGCCCAAGAAAAGGTGTGATGGCTCCTGCGTCACATCCACGCTGCTCTCTCTGATTTTCAAAGCTACTCAGCAACACAGGTACCTCTCAGTCATCTGAACCTGTCTGCTATTTCAATAAGAGTAACTTTTTCTCACTGACCCCTCTGTATCTTATCTGTCTACTTGTCTTTTCTCAGAGAAGCAAAGATAATCCCAAGAGAACTGAAAATAACATTTGCAAGAGCTGGGAATTCCTGTTGTTATCAATTCATACCTCTTTAGATGTAAACCTGTGTTGAAACAATCAAATTAGAGTGCTGAAAACTGAGTATTCTTCAGGATTTTCATGCCTGGAGTGGCCCCTTCTCCTCCTCTCCTCGATCACTACCTAGTTCAAGTCCCAGCTCCAGCACTTACTGGCTCTCTGCTCCTCTACACCTCAGCTCCCTCCTCTGCTGTGCAGGGGTCCCAACAATGGGTGCATAAAGAAGGCCTAGCACAGAGTCTGTGCTGTACGGACTCATCATCACCATCAATTACTCTTTATTTTGAGATCTCTAACTCAAGCCGTGTTTTTTTTTTTTTTTTTCATTAAGCCTCTCCATGAACTACACTCAAGCCACAGCCATAATGCCTACAATCTAAGTTGGCTAATCGTTCACTGGAAGAGTCCCTTTGTCTCTTGTTTCTCTTTCTTTCCCCTAATGTGGAGTACTCATTAATTTTTCTATTTAGAGTGAGCACAATGAGAGAAGCAGCATTTTGGACTTCTGCTCTCTACATAAGTCTGGTAGGTACAATCAGATCTGTTTACCCACAGAAGCCTTAAGATATACTTTTCAAGTCTTGTTGATGGAAATCTGATACTCTGGTATAGTGATGCCACTATCTCTAGACAGGAAAAATTTCAGTCCTCTCACTTTTCAATTATTATGTTAAGGATACATCTGTTAAGTACCCCATAAATGCTGTTGCCATTGCTATTAAGTACCCAGGACATGTGACCAACTTGCCAGGCTAGGGAATACAGCTGCAAACGAGGCAGACTTAACTGCTGTCCTTCAAGAGCCCTGCGATCTAGCAGGAAAGAGAGATTATACAAGTGCATCTGGAGTTATCTATCACAAAAGGGAGCACTGCCAAGTTTAATAGGAGCTTGCACGAGTCACACAGAAATCTGGTCTCACGGGCGACACAGGGCTTCCTGGAGAAACATTAAAGCTGAGACTCAAAGGGCAAATAGGGTTTTGCTCAAGAGCCTGAAAAGCTGAGGAAACAGTGCAACTGATGGAGAAGCACTGCCCTAGACTGCGCTCTCTCAGGAGGGAGGAACCTGCCCTGGCAATCCAAGCACATGACAGCTACTCAGCAAATTCTGTCCGATTAAAAGAATGATGTCCAAAAAAGCCTACCACGCCTCCTTATGTTTCTAAGTGCCGTTCATACCCAGAGAAGGGCTTTCCCCACTGTTTACAGGCTGCCCCAGTGCTGAGGAGATAACAGAACATGGGGGGCTGCTTATTTATAATTGAGCACCACAAGTATATTGCTTGTGAACAGATTCCAGCAGCAGCTTGTATATCTGACTCCTATTGATCGACTAAAAAAAATAAAAATCACGTTGGACTTCAAAGTGTACGAGATAAGGAGGAGATTATTTCTCAAAAGAAAAGAATGAAAACTCTTGTTAAACTGCTAAGCACAACACTGCTCCCAGGATTAGAAAACCACTGTCCATCTAGGTTTAATCATACACTGAGCTCTATTAAAAATAACTTGTAAGAACTGTAGCTCATGTTCTGACTCAGATAATCTAAGTTGGTTTTGTAGCATTCCTCACTACTGAACAACTATAACCTTAAAATCTACCAACAGATGTTCAGGCTCTGGCTCTTACAGAGTCCCAAGTTCTACCTGCACTGGGGATGCTACACTGGCTACCTCCCAACACCAGGTAGTCTGAGGGGAGCACACACTTCCTGAAAAGCTTTGAAGTTCTATAATGATATGAAACTAACGTCTGCAAATTTACAGATGAACAAAATGGAGATCATTTTACTTTCCACAAATAACTCAATGTACTCAAAGCAATACTGAGTCCATCAGTGTTCTGATACCCATATACATTTTAACAGTTTTTGACAGTGAACATAGTATTGGGCTATATTATTGTAATTTTAGTCTACAGGACAAAGATACCAACTAATAATGTAAAAACTCTAATAATCTAAGAAAACCTATATGTACTACTCCACATTGTTTACTTCTAGGTATCTTCCACTGGATTATAAGCCTCCAAGATTTTGTCTGTTTACAGGCATAGAGAAGAGATTCAATATAGATTTCATATTTATAAAGTGTAACTGGTTAAAGCACCATGGTTTTGACAAACACACAGATATAAACTATCTATAGTTAGGTAGTCCCAGGCCATGTGTATGTGTAAGACTGAAGTACTTAAGATTAGGTGGTTTTAAAAAACACATTTAGTACAGGGTAGAAAAACCACCTTTTAAAAGTTGGCCTTTAATTTGCATATGAGTATCTAGAATGTTTTGGGTTTATTGCTAGTAAGTTGAACAATTTTTATAACACATCTGTGAAATTTTCATAATGGTTTTAATTATAATACTATAATTGCATTAATTGAAACACAAAGACACCAGTATTTTAGCATCCTCTTGAGCACCATCTCTGAATGTAAAATGTGAATTATCTTTAAAATAGCAATTAAGAGGAAAATTTATATTTAAAAAATGAGCATATTTACGAGATCATTCACAACACTAGCCGGACTGAGTAGCATACCCTTGAGAGTTATTTGGTACTCCAAGCAACACTTTATAAATAGTTTTTGTGTCAATAACAAATACTACCATAATGTGTTAAATCATGTTCTTAGTGACATCTACAACCTGAGCAATCCAGAATAACCATCTTACTTATAGCAAACAGCTCACTGATTAACTAGCTATTATGTCTTTATTAAAGGCTTCATATTGTGGTGATCATTTCACCACACATATAAGTATTATTACACTGTACATCTGAAACTAATATATCTTACTGTACCTCAATGTAAATAAATAAATAAGATTTCAGTGTTCAGAAAAAGATGAAAATGTGCTTGATTTCCCAGAAGCATGTACCAAATTATTGGTATTAATCTTGGCTTAGTCAACATTTTTATCTTACTGCCAAACTGTTTACAATTAATCTATGTGAATTTTTTTATCTGAAGACCCAGCACAAGGATGCTACAAGCTCAGTTCTGAAGCCTAAAAGGCCTAGACTGAATTGCATATACCTTTTTCACAGATGACTCTATAATACTGTTTCTTCTTCTGTAAATTGGGAATAACAATAGTGCCTACTGCATAGAGCTGTAGTGAGCAATCAATAAAACAATGAAAGCAACGTATTAACATTTAACATAATCCTCAGAACAAGTATTGATTAAATGATGAGTTTTAACTCATTGCTGTTTGCCATAAAAGGGAACAATGCACTCAAAATCCAAGAGTGAGAGGAAATGTCAATACACATGGGGAAAGAAAGGGAGAGAGAAGGAATCAGTGGCAGCAGAGACTACTGAAAGGAGAGAAGAAGATGACCAACAGTCTGAAAGGATCCCAACAGACACCTGATGCTTCTGAAGACATTATCCCCCATGTAGGTGTATTTAGGGAGATACTGGGGGGTGGGGGGAATAGCATAAAGTGGCGATAAACAGTCACTTAGGCTGTACTGAAAGATCATGCATTTGAAAGATTAAATCAACATTAACTCTCAGAAAGTGAAGAGGAACTAAAAAGCCTCTTGATGAAAGTTAAAGAGGAGAGTGAAAAAGTTGGCTTAAAGCTCAACATTCAGAAAACGAAGATCATGGCATCTGGTCCCATCACTTCATGGGAAATAGTTGGGGAAATAGAGGAAACAGTGTCAGACTTAATTTTGGGGGGCTCCAAAATCACTGCAGATGGTGACTGCAGCCATGAAATTAAAAGATGTTTACTCCTCGGAAGGAAAGTTATGACCAACCTAGATAGCATATAAAAGGAGAGATATTACTTTGCCAACAAAGGTCCGTCTAGTCAAGGCTATGGTTTTTCCAGTGGTCATGTATGGATGTGAGAGTTGGACTGTGAAGAACGCTGAGCGCCAAAGAATTGATGCTTTTGAACTGTGGTGCTGGGGAAGACTCTTGCAAGTCCCTTGGACTGCAAGGAGATCCAACCAGTTCATCCTAAAGGAGACCAGTCTTGGGTGTTCATTGAAAGGACTGATGTTGAGACTGAAACTCCAATACTTAGGCCACCTCATGTGAAGAGTTGACTCACTGGAAAAGACTCTTATGCTGGGAGGGATTGGGAGCAGGAGGAGAAGGGGACGACAGAGGATGAGATGGCTGGATGGCATCACCAACTTGATGAACATGAGTTTGGGTGAACTCTGGGAGTTGGTGATGGACAGGGAGGCCTGGCGTGCTGCAATTCATGGGTTCGCAAAGCGTCAGACATGACTGAGTGACTGAACTGAACTGAATTCAGAAACTTCCATCACAATCAGAAATTGTGATACTTCAAGCACTGACCCTTCCCATTTAGAAAATGCATTTATTCAGAATAATGTGTACGCTAAGGGTTCACTAAGAATTTTAATATATACATGAGGCCTATAATTTATATAATGCACAGAAGTAAGAAAATAGCCTGATACATCTGTTCCAAAATCATCCAAAAATAACCGAAAACTAATAAATTTATATTTTACATGTGTAACTTTATAATCCATCATTACCAGGGCAAAGAAAATAATATAGTCATGTGATCAGAAAAATAATGCTATGGAGCAGGTAGGTATGTACTTTTTTATTTTTATTGGAGTGGTATATAATACTTTAAAACATGAAGCAAGAGGCTTCCTTCTGTCCTGTTAGCCTTCCCTCAAATACCTCTGCATTCAAAGAGCTCATGAAACAGCTCATATATCAAATGAAAGAATAAATGAGATTAATTAAAAATTAAAGTGACTTTACTCAAATTTTTCATCAGAAGTCCTACTATAAGATCTTTACAGAAATGGAAAAAAACTATATAAACTGGAACAAGGGAAGAGAATTATATCCAGTAAGAAAATAGCCTAGACCTTAGGAGAAATAAATACGATGCAGAAATAAAGTGAGAAAAAATTCTTCACTGAATTAAGGTCCTCTATGACGTAAACAATTAGTACTCATCCTTGATGAACACAGCCATTAGTTGGACAAGAATATCTATTATTCAAAGCTTTCAGTCAAATAATCACTGCAGAGTATTCCGTGTAGAAAAGTCCATAAGAACTTTTTTGATATTACATATGTTTATGAGCTCAATATCCCAATGACAGACTCACTTGACTTCACATGAATGGATGCTTAACTCCTTGTGCAGCAGCCCACTGGTGAGATGGTACACCAGGATGGAACCATTGCTTGTACCTATCAAAATGACATGATAGAGGAGATTTAATCTAGTGGAAGTTTCATATCTAACAAAAGTCTTCTCTCAAGATTTCAATCATTTTAAAACATCTATCTTTTATAAAAGGAACCTAAGGTAGGTGTGAAGGAAGAGTATATTTCTCTGTCTTCCCTCTTTTCAAAAATGGGTCTAATCTCACGGACTCTATGCTGTGTTGTAATTAGTCACTCAGTCGTGTCCACCTCTTTGCGACTCCATGGACTGGAGCTCTCTAGGCTCTCCTGTCCATAGGATTTGCCAGGCAAGAATACTGGAGTGAGTTGCCATGCCCTCCTCCAGTCTTCTCATCCTATGGATCAAACCCAGGTCTCCCACATTGCAGGCAGATTCTTTACCATCTGAGCCACCAGGGAAGCCCAAGAATACTGAAATAAGTAGCCTATCTCTTCTCCAGGGTATCTTCCGAACCCAGGAATCGAACCAGGGCCTCCTGTATTGCAGGCAGATTCTTTACCAGCTGAGCTACTAGGGAAGTTCCATGGACTCTGTAATCTTACCTAAACCCAGAAACAGCAAAATCTAATTCAATACACACAAAATTTGATGCACTTTCTTAAGCTTTTTGAATGTTTATTATAACTGGTCCTCAAAAACACAACTGTGCAGAACTCTTCTTTACAAAGATTTTTTGCTCTGTCTTTAACATTAAATACATCATAAAGCGATGATAAAGTACAGTGGCTAACTGTGGATTTTATAGTTAAAGAAGCCAAAGTTTAAGCCCTGGCTCTGCCCTACACTCTTGCAGTTTTCTTGCATGCACTGCAAATCTACTTATTCACTGGGGATTAAATGAGAAACGTATGTGTAAAACACTTAGTACAACACTCAGCACCATGTAAGGATATGATTATTATTATTACTGTAATCACTGTATTATGATTTGTAGTGATCATTATACCTAAAGCTTTTCACAGTCTCATGTAATCGGTCTAAAATTTAATTAGAAGGGACATGGCCACTTGAGAAAGTAATATTTTCTTCAGAAATTAATGTTTCAGCCCTTAATATGTTTTCATAAGTGAAGCAAGAAAAGTGAACAATGTTAGTGGTTGCACAATCACTTTCTCATTACATATGACTGAAAGAATTAATGGATTTATACAAAGCAACAGATTGTAGAAATAATAATATAATAATGTGAAAGTGAAAGAGAAAGTCACTCAGTTGTGTCTGACTCTTTGCGACCCCATGGACTATACAGTCCATGGAATTCTCCAGGCCAGAATACTGGAGTGGGTCGCCTTTCCCTTCTCCAGGGGATCTTCCCAACCCAGCATTTTTAAAAATGCTAGGCAAATTCCAATCTTGGCTAACTTGCTGAATAAAGCTTCAGAAATTTCTTGTAAAACTATTTGAGAGAAATATGGTATTATAACTTTATATTTATTACCTATGCCACAATATCTTCTAGTTCTAGTCCTGAGAAAATATCTAAATTACTCAAACTTTTCAATTAGCAAATGTTCAAAATAATTATATGATTTCTATATTCTGCACATTTTGATGTTGAAACTATGATTTACAGGCCCTAGAAGGAGAAGTAAATCCAGCTGAGCTCTGTTTGTGTTTCCTAATGACTCTGCAAGACTTCAGGCACATATATTTTTCGCTTTTACTTTGCTATTATACTAAATTCAATAAATGACTTGCTATTCACTATATACCACTATAATATAGCTTATTCTACAATGGAAATCTCAGATTCTGATCAACTCTTATTACCTCACTATCTCAAGACATAATTTTCACCAAGAAATTAATAAAATCCTAATTGACAAATTAGGCATAATGACATTCAGAGACATACATTCTATATACATTGACAAATTCCAACTGAAATTTCAATAAGAGGTTTAATATGAATCAATAGTTTCTAGAGCAAAAATTAAACATCTATCTGTATTTATATAAATCTGGATACCTATAAGCACAGATCACCAAATCTTAAATTCAAATCACTTTCAAAAAATGATAATGGAAAAAAATGTGGAAATAACAGTACCACCAAACAGTAATACTCAAATGAGCCATTAGGTCTCACAAGCCAGCCACTGAGCTAAGACACAAGGGCTGCAAGATACATGTGATCAGATTTTCATTTTAGGAAAAAAAACAAAAGAATCACATATCACTTGTTTAGAGAACTGGGAAAAAACAGAAGTCAAACCAATAGCATCTTAAGAAAAGTAATGACAATTTCAAACAAATATTCTATTTTTCAAAATTTCAGAGAAATGAATTTTTAACCTTATATACTTAAAAGCAAATTAAAATTGGGTTTTCTCTGTAAAAGAAACCAGGTTAATCATATTACCATGAAATTACTGTGACAGTAAGCTGAAACCCAGACCAATTTTTAAAAAATCTAAAACATAAAAATTGCAATTTCAACCCAGAAGGCAAATTTTTAGTTTACAAACACAAGAGCCACTTTGAACAAAATAAAACCAGATTTAACCTACAATTCGTAGCAAATATAGATTCTTGCTGTAACTAAATATTAACTTTGACCACATTATTAGTTAACAAAAACTCAAAACAAAATGACGTGTACAGGAGAGCTTGAGATGGTCCAAGAAAAGACAAGCAGTCTGGTTTCAGCATCACACAGGAACTACCCTCCTGACCTTTCAGAAACACATCCATGGTGTCAGAATCTCTGTCATCTGCCACCAGTGAATGAGTGTTGTGATTTAAAAAGATTAACAGGAGAGGGGAAAAAAGCATTTCAAGATGAGTATTTACACAATTTCATGGAGCTTCTTCCTCCATTTAAAGCATTCTAAAGGAGAATACAGGCTTTTCTAATAATCAGGAAACTTTAATGTATTAAAAATGTAAAATAGACATTAAGAGTTAAAACAAGAACTCACCAACAGCAAGCAACGGCTGATACATCTTGATGTTTTTTGTGGTCAATGGGGGGCACATCCGGATAGCGAACTGTGGGGAGGGCAGTCCTGAGAGCAGACCTGTTAGCAGGAACTTGAGCTGCACTTCCTGCAGAACGGAGCCTTTGGGATGTTCTTCCCCAGCAATTGCACTCTGCCCTGGTTTGTGATAAAACAAACAACAAAAAAATACATTAACTGCAACATATGCCGATCTTAAAATCTAAAGGAACTTCACAGTGGAAGTACTCTTCAGATGTCAAGTAACACTCTGGGGGCGTAGCTATACACTGGGTCTTATTTAGCTACGGGACTTAATTTGCATCATCTAATATCTCAAAGGTTAAATTACTCCAGAGTATTGCTATCCATAATGCAGGGGCCTTGGTCTTCTAAGAAACACTGTTTTAGCCAAAGTTGCTGGCTTCAGGGCATCAAAGGCAAATCGAGAAGGACTAGGGTTAGAGAACAGTTTCTGTACATGACAGATTATAGCATATTCCTGTCTCACTGCCTTCCTTAAGGGTTATGTTTTGATTTGATGCTCTTTAAAGTGCACATAAAATTGGTAATCACAAATAGGCTCAAAGAGCTCAAACCAGTCAAACCTAAAGGAAATCAACTCTGAATATTCACTGCAAAGACTGATGCTGAAGCTGAAGCTCCAATACTTTGGCGACCTGATGCGAAGAGTTGACTCACTGGAAAAGACCCTGATGCTGGGAAAGATTGAGGGCAGGAGGAGAAGGGGATGACAGAGGATGAGAAGCCTAGGTGGAATCACCAACTCAATGGACATGAGTTTGAGTAAACTCAGGGAGATAGTGAAGGACAGGGAAGCCTGGCTTTTTGCAGTCCATGGGGTCACAGTCAGACGTGACTTTGCAACTGAACAACAACAAAATGTGACAACAAAGAGTGCAGCAAAATTGAAACTTTAACTCACTGATAAGGGTTTAAAATATTTCTTCCTTTGTATGTGTTAAGTTGCTTCAGTCCTGTCCAACTCTCTCTGACGCTATGGACTACAGCCCACCAGGCTCCTCTGTCCATGGCATTCTCCAGGCAAGAACACTACAGTGGGTTGCCATGTCCTTCTCCAGGGGATCTTCCCACCCAGGGATCGAACCTGTGTCCCTTTTGTCTCCTGCACTGGCAGACAGGCTCTTTACCACTAGCACCACCAAAAGCCTGGGATAAAGTTATCACACAAGAATACGTGTGAGTGTATGTGCATGTGTGTTTATCACAGGTGGTGCTACTGGTAAACAATCCACCTGTCCATGCAGAAGACACAAGAGATGCAGGTTCAACCCCCTGGGTCGGAAAGATTCCCTGGAGTAGCAAATGGCATCCCACTCCAGTATTCTTGCCTGGAAAATTCCATGGGCAGAAAAGCCTGGCTGGCTACAGTCTACAGGGTGACAAAGAGTTGGACAAGACTGAGCACAAGCACATATTAGAGCATGTGTGTGTACATATATATATATACATATATATATGTACACACACATATACACATATTGTGAAAAGGAAAAATGTAAATAATTATTTAGAGTGGGTGATGGGATTCTAAACAAACCTCTTAAACCCGTCAAGTTGTTTTAGTAAAATGCTATTATAAAATCAGTAAGATATACACAAAAAAAGGATCAATCTGAATAAACGATCCCTTAGGATAAGCCATACAACCGATACTCATTTTTAGTAACAAAGATGGGGTCTAAAGCAATGGCAACAAGTAGGTGCCATGTTTACCAACTTTTGGCAGCTTAGAGCTGATTCCAGGAAACTGCATATTTCTCATCCAGCATTTTCTACGTGAAGTGATTCACAAAGTAGGGCAGATTAGGCCTTAATAAGCAACAGCCTTTATTCAATGAATATCAATCAGACCTCTGTACTTAACTGAATTGCTTTCAATTATCACTAAGTACATAGTGAATTTCAAATTGAAAGTTTAATTTAAAGTTTTAATTAAAATGTTTTCAAGTAACAAAGATTTAATTATTTAATACTTTCAAATCAACAACATTGTCAAGAACTGCTATACAATCTGTACCATTCTGTCCCCCCAAAAATGTAATTTATATCACTTAGATACCTAAACAGCATGAAATTTCAAACTCCTATGGGCTTCATATTACTGATTAGTTCTGTGCATGTGTGTTCATAATTCTTTTCACTTTAATAGTTTATATTAAGTGAAGACAGGGTCAATTAACTCAGAAAATTATGTTACTGATAAAATAAATTTTGCAAAACAATTATGTATCTGAACTTCTTCATAGGGATTTATGTTTGAAAGGCGAAAAGAAAAAATTTTAAGTATGTAAGTTAGCATCAGTGAGCACAAAGAGTCCAAAACTGGCAGGAATTATGAGAATACCAGGGTATGGAGAGGTCAAACCTTGCTTTGGTCACAGTGAAGCAGCCAGGATTAAAGGCCATGGCCAAGAAGCAGACTCCAGACTGGGATGATTATGACCACATTTCCACTGACTGGCTGTGTACTTTGGGGCAAGTTTTTTAATCTCTCCTGGTCTTAGTTCCCACATATATAAAATGGAAATAATAATAATAGTACCTAGTCCGCAGGGTTGTCGAGGTATTAAGTAGAGAATTTGGCACAGCATTTAACATAGTACTAAGCCCCCAATAAGTGTCATCTCTGATTAAGATCAATAAGCTAACGCTCTTCTTTCTAGTATATCATTTATCTTCATAGCATTTAAACAAACAAAAAGAAACCTAGTAAATAATGTCCATGTTTAATTACATTATGGAATAACAAATAATGGTAAAGAAAATCCTTTATAAACCACTGGCCACAATTTTAAGTGAATTACATGTCAACTCTGTTTGTCATATTTATAATTCCTAGTTGTATAATATTTGAAATCACCAACCCTCATTCTTCCTTGACTATATTCTGGCTCTATAATAACTAGATAAGTTTGAAATAATATTTTATTTGCAAATAAATATTTGGTGAAAGTAAGAATTCCCAACATAAATATAAGAAAATGTAAGTCAAGAAGATGATTTTTTTCTAATGTAGCTCAGTTAATTATTTCTTCAATAACTATTTATTGTACATCTAGAATGGGCTACACCCTGTGCTGAGTGCTGGGGATGCCAGGCCGAGTTAAGCTCTGTCCCACCCTTGTGGTGCGTATAACCTACGGGAAGAAACAGACAAGTAAAATCACGATGACAATCAGCAGATAACTATTAGGGACCACATAAATTTTATTTTATACCCCTCTGGTTTATTCAGAAAAGAACGAAGCTACATTTTAGTTTTCTGAAGTACTAACTTTGATTTAATAGTAACAACAATTACTGACTATTAATTTTGTCCTTCAAAAAGTATACCTAACATGGAAGTCAGAAGGGGGAAAAAAAGTGGCTTACCAATCATGTTATCTAAGGAGAGGTCTGGGAGTTTATTCTGTAGGATTCCTCCAGGAATTCCACAGAAAGACACTGGTGAATACAGAGGTGACAGGCCAGAACTGCTGCAAAGATATAATAATTAGACAGTTCTTACATGTTTACAGTCTGCATCATATGTTAGTAACTCAAACTACTAACTTTCGATCATAGTATTCTATCCATTTGTTATACTAATCATTAATCTAAACCACAAGTGAAATATCTCTAGCAGGTTTACATAATCCACTTATAATCTAATGTCTAAATATTTTTTACAGAAAAAGGCCTTGCTATTTTTATATGATTCTGGCAATCTTAAAAAGGCAGGGGGGAAGCAAAGCAAAACAAAAAAGAGATCCTATTGGTTCATTTACCTGCTCCGTGAATTCCGATTACAAACAGCCGACTTCAGTTCCCATATCATGACCCTCCCATCGCTCACTATGAGGGCAGCTGCATTCTCATTGACCGGACAACACACCATACTGAAGGGACGGACAGTTTTTGTCACCCTGATTGCATCACACTGGCTTCGTAGGTCATAGGTAAGCTCCTGGACAGGATCTGGATCTTAACAAGAGTATTGTTTTCTTTAAATATTAGAAAGCAACCATATTCATGTCACTGCTACTTGTTTCAATGTAAATAATACCACAATCAAAAAGAACATCATCCCTTCAACTAAAGCAAAGTTTGTCAAAAATGGCTTCCCTGTGTTTACAATTACTAATTTCTTCAGGATATAAGACAATTAACTTAGTGACTGTCCACACCAAGTTTAGTGTCCAAAACAGCAATTATCAAAATAGATTTAATATTTTTTAAATGAAGAAAATCTTTCAAAAAAAGACCAACAGATATATGATTAAATAATGAACAGCCCACTTGTAGCCTATCATAATTTCCTGTGCTCTACATCACAATGGTGTGATCACTCACCTAGAGCCAGACATCCTAGAATGCAAAGTCAAGTGGGCCTTAGAAGGATCACTATGAACAAATCTAGTGGAGGTGACAGAATTCCAGCTGAGCTATTTCAAATTCTAAAAGATGATGCTGTGAAAGTGCTGCACTTAATATGCCAGCAAATTTGGAAAAAGCAGTGGCCACAGGACTGGAAAAGATCAGTTTTCATTCCAATCCCAAAGAAAGGCAACACCAAAGAATGTTCAAACTACCACACAATTGTACTCATCTCACACACTAGCAAAGTAATGCTCAAAATTCCCAGGCCAGGCTTCAATAGTACATGAACTGAGAACTTCCAGATATTTAAGCTGGATTTAGAAAAGGCAGAGGAACCAGAGATCAAATTGCCGACATCCACTGAATCATAGAAAAAGCAAGAGAATTCCAGAAAAACATCTACTTCTGCTTCATTGACTATGTGAAAGCCTTTGACTGTGTGGATCACAACAAACTGTGGAAAATTCTTAGAGATGGGAATACCAGACCACCATACGTGCCTCCTGAGAAATCTGTATGCAGGCCAAGAAGCAACAGTTAGAACCAGACATGAAACAAGAAACTGGTCCCAAATTGGGAAAGGAGTACATCAAGGCTGTACATTGTCACCCTGCTTATTTAACTTATATGCAGAGTACATCATGTGAAATGTTGGGCTGGATGAAGCATAAGCTGGAATCAAGACTGGCGGGAGAAGAATCAATAACCTCAGATATGCAAATGACACCATCCTTATGGCAGAAAGTGAAGAGGAATTAAAGAGCCTCTTGATGAAAGTGAAAGAAGAGAGTGAAAAAGATGGCTTAAAACTCAACATCTAAAAAATGAAGATCATGGCACCCAGTCCCATCGCTTCATGGCAAATAGATGGGGAAACAATGGAAACAGTGTCAGACTTTATTTTCTTGGGCTCCACAATCACTGCAGATGGTGACTGCAGCCATGAAATTAAAAGAAGCTTACTCCTTGGAAGGAAAGTTATGACCAACCTAGACAGCGTATTAAAAAGCAGAAACATTACTTTACTGAAAAGGTCCATCTAGTCAAAGCTATGGTTTTTCCAGTAGTCACGTTATGGATGTGAGAGTTGGACCATAAAGAAGGCTTAGCACTGAAGAATTGATGTTTTTGAACTATAGTGTTGGAGAAGACTCTTGAGAGTCCCTTGGACAGAAGGGAGATCAAACCAGTCAATGATAAGGGAAATCAGTACTGAATATTCATTGGAAGGACTGATGCTGACACCAAAGCTCCAATGCTTTGGCCACCTGATACAAAGAACTGACTCACTAGAAAAGACCCTGATGCTGTGAAAGATTGAAGGTGGGAGGAGAAGGGGAGAACAGAGGATGAGATGGCTGGATGGCATCACCGACTCTATGGACATGAGTTTGAGCAAGCTCCGGGAGTTGGTGATGGACAGGGAAGCCTAGCATGCTGCAGTCCATGGGGCTGCAAAGAGTCGAACATGACTGAGCGACCAAACTGAAGAGTAAGCCTGAAAATAATTGTATTTTACAAAAGATGTGAAAGTCACTTTCAGCTTTACATAGCACATCATTCCATAAAGACATCAGTTTTATTCTCCAGGATAAGATTGGAAAAGACAGCTGAATGCCCTGAAGACTTATTACCCTCTGTCACTTTACCATGGAAGTGACATAGGTTTAAGATATTCCTTGCTAAAGCAGAAGAAAAGTCAAAGGGGTGTAATAATAAAGGTATATACAAGGTTGGACTTGTGTAAAAGAAATAGTCACAAAAGATAACATGTGCTTGGCTCATGGATACAGTCAAAAAGGGATTACAAAATCCTACTATTTTTGCTGCATACAGGAGGTGCACTGTTATAATACCCAGAGATTATCTTGGGTTTGTGCTTTCTTATGTCTCATACTATAACTGGGATTATCATTAACTCCATGCTTTGGCTAGTATTTGCCACATAAAGCTTTAAAAAATAATTCTAAAAAAAAATAAGTGAACATTATTGTGAGATATAAACTTACCTGGTTCCTCATTTGAAGTGGTGAAAATACTACTGTAAGATCTTCGAACACGTAAGGTTATACAACCATTTTCATGTAGGCAAAATAAACCATCACGTTGAAAGCAGGGAATTACCTTTAAATAGATGATGTATTTATTTTTTAAAACCATAGATTTTAAAATTATATATACAGTGAGACTCATAAACTCATATTTACAGAATATGGGCAAAAAAAACAAAAACACAAAAGCACACATATAATCCCCTAATCCATCAATCCTGAAAAATTTGTCTTTATTCGTGTAACTTAAATAGTTCAGTATCTATCTCCAGATCTGTCAGAAGGATTTCTAGGGTTAAATCAAACCAATCAGAAGTCCAGAAAAATAAGGAATGTAAAATAACATTGTCAATCTTTAAATAAAAAGAAAAGAAGTGAAACTAAGGACTTTTGCAAGACTATGCAAAAGTATAGATTATTTTCTGTATATAATTCATAATCAACTTTTGGTGATGTAATTTGTAAGCTGTAGATACCTGCAGAAAAGGAACTCCTGTTCGCTCTATTGCAATCACACCCACTGTCTGATTCACCTCAAGATCAAGGATTAAAATCTCACGAGGATAGAGCAGCAACATGTGATTCCTTTTGGAAGGAAGGTATGCCAACTGAAGGCAATCATTGAGAGTTATGAATTCTGCACTGGAAAAAGTAAACATTTACTTCAGGCATCAAGAAATGAGTCAGACTCACACATGAACATATGTACAAAACAGATATAGACCCACAGACACAAAAACAAACTTATGGTTACCAAAGGTGGGGTGGCCGTGAGGGAGGGATAAATTAAGAGTTTGGGATTAGCAGATACAAACTACTCTATATAACATAAACAAGGTCCTACTATATGGCTCAAGGAACTAGATTCAATATCCTATAATAAACCACAATGGAAAAGAATATGAAAAAGAATAGTAACATGTATAACTGAATCACTTTGCTGAGTGTGTGTGCATGTGTGCACGCACGCGCTGAGTCACTCACTCAGTCGTGTCTGACTCTTTGCAATCCCATGAACAGAGGAGCCTGGCAGGCTATAGTTCCTGGGGTTCTCCAGGCAAGAATACTAGAGTGGGTTGCCATTCCCTTCTCAGGGGATCTTCCCAACCCAGGGATAGAACCCATGTCTCTTGCATTGCAGGCAGATTCTTTACTGTCTGAGTCACTAGGGAGGCTCCATATAATATAATATGTATAAGTGAATCACTTTGCTGTATATCAGGAACTAACACAGCATTGTAAATCAACTACACTTCAATTTTTAAAAATGAATCAGATTTTATTCATATCAGAAAAAGCTAAAAAAGGATTGAATGTTGTACTTTTCATATAATAACCATCAACGAGAATGTACAACTGTCTCCTGAAATAACCAACATGAGCTAGCATCTAAATATTAGATCTCTCCTTTGTGCCAAAATCCAAATTATAACACTAGATAGATAGGCTGGAGAGATATGTTTCTAAATCACTGAAAGTTTAAAGTAAACTAGTAAGTCTATGATATGAGATGGTAAGTGACAATACTAAACAGCACTCATAAGGTAGTACTGTCATTCTTATTTTGTAATCGGAAGTACTAGACGGACTGCTGAAAAGAAGCCTTGGGATTAAAACAAAAGCATTGAGAGTAATCAGGGCCAGAGAACTGGATCAGGAGTCAACGGACCATCTGTCTGGCCTTGAGCAAGTCACTCCCTCTACTCTGCCTTCCTTCACTCTTCAGCTGTCTTAAAGATTTTTTGGAACGAAGTTGGGTATTTTATTCACTTACCACAGAATTTTCTTCTGTGTAAATAAAAGAGATGAAACAATATGAGGATTGTAAAGACTGTTGAAGAGTCTCAAAACTCATTTCAGTAATTTGTGATTGTTGTATATACTTAATCACAACTTTGTATTTATAATAAATTTACATATTTATTTCAATAGGAATGGGCATATAATTATGTACCATCTTCTTTTTACATAACAATTTTATTAAGGTTTTGAAATTTAAAGTAAAGTTAGATCAGAGGACCATGGAGAGGGATGTGGACTGCATTAAAATTCTGGCTCTGCACTTCCCAGTTGGGCAAGCTTAAGTAACAAATTTAAAACAATGTAAGACTCAATTTCCTCACACAGATGAACATATGATTCATGAGAGAAAATACAGTATGTAGGTCATAAGTTATAAAACTATGCAGCTTAAAAACAATTATTTATGATACAGAATTACTGAAAAAGAAATAAGTTCTCAAGATACTTAAGGAGTAATCTTCAATCGTTTCAGCATAGGGTGGGGGATAAATTAGGGATAAATTTAACCAGCCTATGGTTTAATATATAAAACTGATATTTACATATCAACTCAGAATTTATAAGCAATTTGTATTTTACTACATTTTTCAGGTAATTACCCACAAAGTCTAGATAGAATAATCGTAGTATATTAAAAATAAAAGCATTTTTAAAATGAATTCCAAAAAACTACCAAAGCAATAAAAATATAAGAACCACAGCACTGGGAAAAAAATAGAAATCTATTTTTAATGCATAAAATTAGTCCTTCAAAATAAAATTTTATTCAGTTGAAATTTCTGAAATAAACAAAAATATAGCATTTACCAAAAGAATGCTTAGTAAGTATCAGATACTATGATAAGGACTTAAGTTTCTGAATCTATTAATCTTTATAACAGCCCTATGAAACCCTTTAACACACTATCTTGGCTGTTGGAAGAGTGAAATCTGAGAAAGATTAAAATATACTCCAAGTCACAGAGCTACAGTTCCCCTAGAATCTTGGCCCTTAACCACTATGGGAAACCATCTTTACATGCAGAAGAAAAACATTTATATTTTACTGGCTAATGACATTACACAGCATTTAAGTCAGGAAAATGTATTTAAAATCATAATCCAGCTTTTGCCCCCCAATTTTTAATGTGTTCAGTGGCCCCCACCTTAGAATCGTTCTCTCTCACTTTCAGGAGTCAAAGATGTTCACTGAAAACTAGTGGGGGTTGTTTACTGCATTACTGGTAACAAAGGAACCATGCTAAGTGCTAAATCTCTTCTTAGAGGAGGAAACAAAAAATATTTTTCCTTTTTACAAATTCAAAATTAGAAACAAGAAAGGGTAACATGAAGAAGAAAATCAATCTTAATACATCTCCAAAAATGATATTTTCAATGAATAGATGAACACTGAATTACACGAATGTTGCTGCTAGTTTTATACTTGCAACTTACCTAGGTTTCTCTTGAGTGATTAAGATTTTCACTTTATTAAGAGCCTTCTTGGCCCCTGTGGCTGCAGCCAGCTTGTTGTGAGCTGGGCTGGAGTGCGGACTGGATATGTAAACTTTTTTCCCAGGGCCTGAGGGAGGCTTGGATGGAGAGAAATCTGAGATGAATACAATGCCCTCGCTGGTGAGTACTGTACTGAGAGAAGTGAAACTCTGATTAAAGTTTAATCAAGTTTAGCATAGAGTTTTATTCCAATACATTTTTGAGAGCAAGGTAATGATAATTTTAATAATAAGGAACTGGCAGTGTTATGCAGACATAACATAACGGGAATGTTCTCCAAGTTAAACGGAAACAGGTGGTCCATTACAATTCATCAGAGGCCTCCAAGCTCAGCACTCAAAATTAATGTTTTATATTAAAAAGATATCAGAAGGTTACTGGCAGAAAGAACAAATGTTTGTTCTTCCAAATAAATTCAGTGTACAGACTTTCATTAGAAACCTTTCCTCATTATATCTCATAACTTCAAAATCCAAAGACTTTCAGAACATAAAATTCACAGAAGAGAGAAAAAAACCCATATACGAGGTTCTTCATATCACACTTGGCAAATTCAAATATTTAACTTGTTGATACTAATTTTTTCTCATTATCATGAGTTGCTCTGTCTAAATTTACTTCCTTTTTCTTCTTGAGTGTCCAACTGAAGCTTGGGATGTGCGAAGAGTGTTTTCACTTAATATCTAGAGTAAAAGTGCCAACAGTGGCTTACTAAGTGTACAGGAAACAGAAATATTTTATGCCTTTTTATGACTGAAAAAATAATCCCCCTCACAACTGGGGCCAACTAACATCTGCTGCTGCTGCTGCTAAGTCGCTTCAGTCGTGTCCGACTCTGTGCAATCCCATAGATGGCAGCCCACCAGGCTCCCCCGTCCCTGGGATTCTCCAGGCAAAGACACTGGAGTGGGTTGCCATTTCCTTCTCCAATACACGAAAGTGAAAGTGAAGTGCTCAGTCGTGTCTGACTCCTCGAAACCCCATGGACTGCAGCCCACCAGGCTCCTCCATCCATGGGATTTTCCAGGCAAGAGTACTGGAGTGGGTGCCATTGACTTCTATCTGATCATAAAAATCTTATCTACCCTGGCTCTTGGCAATGAGTGAGGCTGCTTTAAAGACAGGGGACAAACCATTCAAGAATTATGACAACCCCAGCACATTCAATGAGCAAATCAAAGATGTTAGGTCAACTGATGCTTTGAAATTTCGTGCTTTCATCAACTAAATTACAGAGATGCAGTAAATTAACCTGAAGCTTTGTCTCCATTTCAGATTATAGAAGGCATCCTTCAAGGTCGAAGTCTGTCCCCTCCTTTTGTGATGTCCTCACTCCCTGACTCTGTCAGCTAAGCCTGCTCTCCTCAAAGCACATAATGCCTTCACAGCACTGCCTTCCATAGCAACCTAGTGAGTGCACACATATGTTCACATATACACATTTACACATACAAAGCCTAAACACACCCTATTGCAGTTATTTATACAGCTGTGTTTCCCATTTTAATTTCTACTTGTCTGACCTTCTGTCCCTCCATCAACTCACATACCCCTCAATAAATATTGGAGGATACAAGTTGGAATTTTGAGTCATTCAAATCCAGGGAAAACATTCTTTACCATAGTAGATTCCCTCATCTCTTTGAAGTTGTTTATCAAATATCAAAATGAAGCCTACCTTGACCACTTTATCTAATACAACAAGCCCACTCCCACTCCCTTTATCTTGTTTTATTTTTTATACCATTCATAATACATTGCAGTGTACTAATTCATTATGCTTATAGGTTATCACCTAATTCGTGCTCACTAGAATGCAAACTTTATGAAGGCAAGAATCCTTGTCTTGGTTTACTGATATATTCCAGGCTCCCAGAACACTCCTGGCATACAGTAAGTAAAAGCTCAAGAAATATTTGTTGGATAACTGAATAAAAAATATTTTCTAAATAATTTGGTCACAAAAATATCTGGCTAGAATCTAATTTTTAGATCAGTGGCTCAGTAAAACATTAAAGTATATTGGCAAAAACAATCTCTGCAAGAAAAAACTCCCTTGGGCTTAGTCTATTCCTGACATGCATCTGTTTATGGCACTCAAAAGGCTTGGAATGAATTAGAACAATATTTTGAAAAGGAAGAAATGAATTTGGCCACAGACTAAATGAAACCCTTGACTCAGATTCTTTTGATGTTCCTGGAAAAAAATTTAATTAAGTCTGACTTAGAATAACACAGCAACTCTCTCATTCTCTGACTAATCTAATTCTGATCACAAATTCCATACACTGAAGGTCTAGCTTGCTGATTTAAATTTCTAATCATCAGAATACTTGCAAAATATATGGGTTATGATTTAGTAACTGTCCTAGGAGCTGAAAAGATATGAACTAGATGTGCATCTAGTTTTAAGATGTATGATGGGTGTGTGTGTATCTTATGTATATAGCATTAACCATATATATTACAAATACCTCAATCCATTTTCCATAAGAAACTAGTACTCACAGGTTAAATGTGAGGGATCAAAAGGATCAAAAGAAAAAGAAAGAATGTTATCAGCATAGCTCTTCTTCCAGAGTTTGGTGCCAGTATCTGCATTCCAGAGCACAATGTAATTTGGCGGATGGATAGCAAGCAATAAATCCCGGGAAGCATCTTGATTCCATAACCACTGAACATCTGCAAAGACCAGATAAATAAAGACAAAATTCAGAAATCACCCACTTTAAAACACTTGGTTAATGTATCCTTTATATCTAGTTGTGTATGTGTTTTCATAATCCTTAAAATCTTAACTTCCCCCCTTGTCTTCAATGTTGCATCCAAGTTTATGTGTCAAGATTGACAGGGAAAACTAACTTTACATAAAAATGAGCTGCTTGAACATTAGAATCTAGAGGTCAACATTTCCAAGTACTCTGAAATATTACCTCAAAGAAAACACAAGGCAATTTACACTATTCATTAGTTAAAACTTTATGTCAAAGACTTGTCCTAGCCATGATCAATGTCAGATTCTCCTAATGTTTTTGTGGAGTTACTTACTGGGACTTTACAGAATTGCACGTTTTTTCACAACAAAAGAGAAGATAAAGATCTAGTTCAATAGGTACAGTAAGTACTCAATAAATATCTTTTAAACAGTCATTTAAAAGATTCACCCAGTCAAGAGAGCCACTCAGTCAAAGCCAGGAATACTGTATTGATTAGGTCAGTAACATAAGCAAGCAAACAAATGATCTACTGATATATGAAAATGATAATAACATTTTATCTCTATTAGCAGAAAGTAAGCATTGCGGGCTAATTCAAAGGAGCAGTTCAGGGGAGTTTACTGGTAGCTTAGATCTACAAGACCCTTTATAAGGAGCTTAATTTTTCTCATCATGCTCAACTGAAATGAATGCATTTTACCAAAGCACAAATCAATTGAGATCTGAGGAAATAAGCCCAGGAGCATATTGATAGGGAAAAGAAAGCTAGATTCGGATCCACAGAACTGGCTACACACAATCAAGAGTTAACTGAGAAGTGATGAAAGTAAATGAAAGGGACAAGAACCAACCGCTCTAACAGTAAGTGTATTTACACAGACGCTCAGTGGAACGCCGACTTTCCTCACCCTGAATAGGCTTGGCATGCTCTTGGATCTCACACTGCGCTACTCCTGCAGCTACATCCCAAACGATGATCTTTCCATTGACATCAGCAGAAGCTAAGCGCAAGGAATATGGTGAGCCAATGTTATGATGATAATTTTCCCTGGCCCATTTAACCTAGTATCAAGAAGAAACCAAATCAAGTAAATATTTACATTGGATGTAAACCATACATAATTTTCATAAAACACTGACCAGAACTCAAGCTACATTCTACACTTATATTACAAAAATAGGAAATTAGCTTCCTCAAAAGTCAGACATTTTTATTATTATTTTTTTTAAGTCGCAACTAAAATAGTTTTGAAAACATCACAACTTTCTTGCCTTTAAAATATCAGAAATGAGACACAGCCTTAATAATCTGCAGAAGTCAGGTAAAAATTCCAGAATACCATCTCTTAAAATGGTATGATCACTGGTATATCATCTAATCACAGTAAAGACCATAAAATCTAATTCTGACATAACACATAAAATCCTAAATTGTTAAGAAGAATCTTCTCTTGCACTCTATTCTTCTAATTAAAAGGAGACAACTTTGAGCTACCAAAATCTTGCAAAAGGAAAACACAAAAGCAAACAAAAAATCTGGGTATCCCTCTCATAAAATCGGAAAAAAATTGCAGCAGTTTTTTCTCTTAAAAAAATAAATTTATGCATCATACATTTATAATAACATTAATAGTTTTTAAAATAAAAAATATGAGAATCCCAGCACAAATCAGGTTAACTCCTGAGCACTGACAAAATAAGGAATGAAACAGAGTCCTTCCTCTGAGCCAAGGTCTTCCCTAGCCACAACCTCCCTTTTTTAGCTCCTACTTGATTACTTTGGATCATTTCCCACGTAATACTCTGTAATTATTTTATTTACTTCGTTTTGACCTATCACCAGTCCTGCTCCATATGGTAGGATCATGGGGGCCTTGCTCACATTTCTATTCCCAGACCCTAACACAGTGCCTGCAGCTGACATTCAAGTATGTGTTTAGTTAACAAACTTAACACCACAGACTCTTCAAACATATACCTATATTTGAATATATAGGCATATACCTATGTACACAGACACACACATGTATGTACACATAAAAGTAAACACATTCAGAGAAAATGCTGAGGTAGGGAAGCATGCTAATCAATTCTAATAGCATTCATGAAAAAGATGGCTAAAAAGTGTTCCGAACTTCAGTGTTAACGAGACACATCTTTTCCTCAGGCAAGAGTTTTTTTAAAATGAAAATGTGTGTCTGCACATATGCATGTATATATGTTTGAATGTATATATATGTTTACTTTATACATGAGTGAAGGTATGTATACTCTCCCTCCTCGTTATTTACAGAATCTGTATTTGTGAATTTGCCTACTTGCTAAAATGTATTTGCAATTTTATTTGTAGAATCAGTATTTGCAGTACTTTTATAGTCATTAATGGACACATGCAGAGCAGTGAAAAATCTGAGTCACTCAACATACCAGAGCATCCCAGCTGCGGCTGAACAAGGTGCTCTTGTGTCAGTTCTCATAATGTAAACAAATGTCTTTTCGGAGGCCTACTTACTACTGTGTTTTTGCATTTCTGGGCTTCCAGTTGTGACTTCACTGTTTAAAACGGTCCCTGGCACAGTGCTCAAGTGCTGTCTAGTGCTCCTAAGCACAAGAAGCTGTGCCATGCATTACAGAAAAAACACATGAAATAAGCTTTGTCCAGGCATGAGTTATGGTGCTGTCGGCCGTGAGTTCAATGATAATAAATCAACAGTATAAAATAAACAAGATGTCTTTTAACAGAAACACATATAAAACAAGGTTATATATCAATCAGTTGATGAAAATATTGCAACTAGAGGCTCACTAGGAACCAACTGCATTATTTCCCCTAGGAGCAATCAATCAGTGTTTCAGTATTTGCTAATTCAGTGTTTCCAACAACTTTACAGAATAAAACTACCACAGATAAGAATTATTGTAGGGTGTGTGTGTGTGTATGTATGTGTAGTACTTGAATTCCATCTCTGAATATATATATTTTAAAAAATCACCTAAACACATCATAATCAAACTGCTGAAAATCAAGATAAGGAGATGAGAAAAGATACAATGCATACATATTATGCATAATTTTCACAACAAAAATTACTTTGGGAGATAATGGAGTGATCTTTAAAGCACTACAAGAAAAAAAAAAAAGGAATGGTGAAACAGTTTCTCAGACAAATAAAATCAGAAAGGATCAACCAATACCAGATACATGCCTCAAAGACTTGAAGGAAATTCTTTAGCCAAAAGGAATATGACACCAGACTGAAACACAGATCTATACTAAGAAATGAAAACTCCAGAAATGCAAAAAAGACAGAAATGGGAGGAGAGATAATATTTCTTCCCAAAACACAAAAAAATTAAAAAACAAAACCTATACCTAACATTAGACTTGATGATGAAAGACTAAACGCTTTTTTCCTAGGCTCAGGGTAAGACAAAGGCATTCTCCCTCAGTCCTAAGCACTGTAGTAGAGGTCCCAATCAACATAAGGGGACAAGGAAAAGAAAGAAAAGATATCAGATTATTAGTGAAAAATCCAAGCTGTTATCTTCAGATAACATTACTGTCTATGTAAGAAAAACAAAACAATAACACTCAAGTTACTAAATCTAATGAGTTTAGCAAGATCATAGGATACATGTAGATATTAAAAAAAAATCCCCTGTATTTTTCCCTATTGCACATTAAATACGAAAATTAACTCAAAATGGATCTGAAACACAAATACAAGAGCTAAAATCATAATATCCTTAGACAAAAACAAAGGTATAAATCTTCTTGACACTGGGAAAAGCAATGGTTCCTGGTTACAGCCTACATCAAAATTTAAAACTTTTGTGCTTCAGAGGGCACTATCACAGAATGAGAGAAAATATTTGCCAAGCATATATCTGATAAGGGACTTGCATCTAGAACCATAAAGAATTCTTTCAACTCCAAAATTTTTAAAAATACAATTTTAAAATGGGCAAAGGAATGAGTAGACATTTTTCAAAGAATATCTACAAATGGCCACTAAGCACATGAAAAGATGCTACACACTATTAGCCATTAAGGAAACACAAACCAAAACCACAATGAGAACCACTTCATTCCCCCTGCTGCTGCTAAGTCGCTTCAGTCGTGTCCGACTCTGTGCGACCCCAGAGACAGCAGCCCACCAGGTTCCCCCGCCCGTGGGATTCTCCAGGCAAGAACATTGGAGTGGGTTGCCATTTCCTTCTCCAATGCATGAAAGTGAAAAGTGAAAGTGAAGTCGCTCAGTTGCTCAGACTCTTTGCGACCCCATGGACTACAGCCCACCAGGCTCCTCCATCCATGGGATTTTCCAGGCAAGAGTACTGGAGTGGGGTGCCACTGCCTTCTCCTAGGAGGGCTCTAATCAAAAGGACAAGTAATAACAGATGTTGAGTTTGAGGAGAAATTAGAGCCCTCATACACTGCTATGGGCATGTAAAATATTGAAGCCTCTTTGAGAAAAAACAGTCTGGCAGTTTCTCAAAAGTTAAATATAGTTACCATGTGAGTCAGCTATTTTACTTTGAGGCATATACTCAAGAGAAATGAAAACCTAGGTTCACACAGACAAACTGTGCACAAATGTTCATGGCAGCATTGTTCGTAATATCTAAAAAGTGAGATATGCCAAATATTCATCAATAAATGTTGTATCAGTGGAATATTATTCAGTGATAAAAAGGAAGAGTACTGACACAAGCTGTGTGACATGGATGAATCTTGAAAAACATTATGCTGGGCGAAAGACGCCAAGCACACGCTGCACCATCTCACTCATCTCAAATGTCTAGAACAGACAAATCTACAGAACAGAAAGCAGATTAGTGACTGCCCAGGGATGAAGTGAAAGGGGCTAGGTGGCAACTTCTAAGGCGTACAAGGTTTCTTTGGGGGGTTATAAAATTGATTGTGGTGATGGCTACACAACTCTGGATATAATGAAAGCCATGGAACTGTATGATGCTTTATATGGGTGAATTTTATGGTATGAGTATCTCAGTAAAACAGTTCACAACCAATAAAAGACCCCAGATCTCCATCTCCAATAGTAATGTCTTTCCTAAAATTTCAGATCAGTATAATTCAATTGCCCCAGATGTCTCAGACTTTGCACCTTAAACACTGACTTCACACACTTATGTCATCAAAACAATACTACCATTCAGTTACTCATACAGAAACCTCGAGTCATTCTGATTCTCCCTTAAGACTGTTCACTGTAAAGTTCACCTCTAAAGTGAAAGTTGCTCAGTCACGTCCAACTCTGCGAACCTATGAACTATTGTCTGCCAGGGTTCTCTGTCCATGGAATTCACCAGACCAGAATAGTGGAATAGGTAGCTGTTCCCCTTCTCCAGGGGATCTTCCCAACCCAGGGATGAACCCAGGTCTCCCATACTACAGGAGGATTCTTTACCTTCTGAGGCACCAGGGAAGCCCCAAAATACTGGAGTGGGTAGCCTATCCCTTCTCCAGCAGATCTTCCTGACCCAGGCATCAAACCAGGGGCTCCTGCATTGGAGTCATTCTGCCGATTAAGACTGTTTACTATAAATGCTATCAAGTTCACCTCTTAGAGAGCTCCTAAATCTGACTCCTTTATGTCTCTTTATTTTAGGCCCTAAGGATTTCCTGCCCAAATTACTACAACTGTTCTACATGATCCCATTGCATTGTCTTGCCCTTTTCCAAGAGATCCTCCACTACTGCCAGAGTGTTTTTCTAAAATGCAAATATGATCAAATCAATCTCCTACTTAAAAATCCAAAGTCCATCTTAACCTTATAAACCTTTCAGGGTAGGTGACTTTCTCTGGCTGCCTTCTTTCTTCACTTCTACTGATTACATGTGTATTCCATCTTTTAGCCATCTTTTACACACACCGCTTCCTTTCGAGTCTATTCTCCTTTTCTCCTGCAGTGCACTTCCTAATTTTTCACCTAGCCAGCTACTGTCTACTAGTCCCTAAAATGAAGAGAATTCTGAGCCCTCCTCTGATCCCTACAACCAGGTGACCTGTAGTTCCTTTGTCTTCCCATAGCGTATGAAAGAGGTCTCACTTACCACACTGTATTTGTGAGTTTTCTTCTCACTCTTCCTCACTAGACAATGAATTGCTTGAGGGCTTTCATCTCTATACTCTTAGCACATACTAGATGCTCAAAACTAATGAGTGAAATGAGTGGTGCAGTACAGGACAAAATTGGTGTTTTCCACTAGCATTAAAATGACCTAAGAACTAGCAGTTAATAGTTCAATACTGATGCGACATTAAGTATATATGGAGACACTGCATATGCATGCGTGCTTAGTCTTGTCCAACTCTTTGTGACCCCATAGCCTGCGGCGGGCCAGGCTCCTCTGTCCATGGATTTCTTCAGGCAAGAATACTGGAGTGGGTTCCATTTCCTCTTTCAGGGCATCTTCCTGACCCAGGGATCAAACCGGAGACTCCTGCATTGGCAGGTGGGTTTACCACTGAGCCATTCGGAAAACCCGATATGGAAATATTAGGCTACCCCAATTAAGAGAATCAGAATGTAAAATCTACTCAACATTTCTACATATGACTTTAATGAGATTCCAGCGATATTTAGAACAGACAATTTATGATAGGGTGCAAGTAGGATCTGACTTACCTTGACAACATCCACTTTATGCTTTTCTAAAACTTGAAGCGTTTGAGCAGTATTGGAATCAATCACTACCACAAGCGAATGACATCCATAAGCAATTAAACCTTGCCAGCCCCTAACAAAAAGTGTTAACATTTAAAAGCAAAGCAAAACAACTTCTTTCTTGCCAAAAGGCATCCTAAAGAACAGATAAATCTAACCACTTGGCACCACCATTAATAAAATTATTATGTAAGCCCAAAGACCAGCACTTTACATTTTACCATTTAAATAGAAAAGGTCTAGCTAAGCTTTAAAAAACAAAACTTGTTGAAATTCCTTTTTCTTTTTTCGGATTAAAAAAATTAAGTTCTGACAGATATGCCTGTAGAGGTGTAAAGACATACAAAGCGACTCCGGTCGTCTGTTTGTCTTCGAGAGCTTATCCCTCGTCTTACTCAACCCTGAATCCCGAGCATCCACAGAGTGCGTGGGATCACACTCCACGCTCTGTGATAAGCACTGGTCCCGCCAACCAGATAAAAAGATGAACACTCAACAGGAAGTTTCTGTACTCTTGCCAACCTTCCCAGGAGCCACAGCTACAAGTAGTCTGCTTTATATTTGCCTGGGTTATTAATTATCGGTGTCATTTTATAGTAAAAAGATAAAGGTGAAATGAGCTGGCGAGAGCCCAGGGTCCTGGCACAGCGTCCAGCACATTGTTGAATGGATACAGGTTAAGAAACGGGGATGAGAGAAAAAGAAGACAGAACTGGGGAAGAACGGAACTGACATGGGGGCTAGAAGCCCGGAGACTTGGGAGGAGAGGGTAAGAGTGGGGAACGGGGACGGTGAGGAAGGTGAGGGGAAACAGCGAAGACAAACAAGAGATGAGAGAACGAGAGCAAATATATCCACCCAGGGCAAGTTCCCACATGGGGGGTTTTTACAGCTTTTATAGTAACAACAGAAAGCCAGCATTTAAAAATGAAAATCTCTAAAGTGTGAAGGCAGCGTCCAGTCTTGAAGAGAACAAATTAAGCAGGGGAATGAAACCTCTTGTTCTTTCCCCCTTCCCCTCACAGACTCCTGGCCGAGCCTGGCGGCCTCGGAGCCCGGCGCCCTCACCAGTCCACCGCCGCTTTGTTGTGGGCATTGAGGGCCCCGGTGAGGGTGCGCGCCGACACCTTAAAATTCACGGTGTAGGGCAACATCGCCACGGCTAAACTGGGCCCTTAGAGCCGCCGCGCAACCAGGAAGCCGGCGGCCACTGGCTTCCGTTCCAAACAGAGTCCGGGTAGCTCCTTGGGCGCCGCACTTTGGTTCCGCTAAATCCGAGGTTCCACCTTTCCCTATTCCGTTGCCTTCAGGTTCCGGCACTCCTGTGTTCCGCCTGCTTTAGGGTTCCGCCACCTTGGGGTTCCGAGGCTCTGTATAGGATCTGGTTGTGCCTTGAAGGAAAAGGTGTTGCCTGGGGTCACATCTGATTTCTTAAGACTGAGACTGCGTAAGCCTATGTGTCCTGATGAAAATGGTGAAAAGCAAGAGCTAAAAGTCCCGATTAGCCTTCTGCCTTCTATCAGTTAACTTAGGAAAACTACCAATGTCTAGTCAAGGCTATGGTTTTTCCAGTGGTCATGTACGGATCATAGAGTTGGACTGTAAAGAAAGCTGAGCGCAGAAAAATTGATCCTTTTGACCTGTGGTGTTGGAGAAAGCTCTTGAGAGTCCTTTGGACTGCAAGGAGATCCAACCAGTCCATCCTAAAGGAAATCAATCCTGAATGTTCATTGGAAGGACTGATGTTGAAGCTGAAACTTCAATACTTTGGCCACCTGATGCGAAGAGCTGACTCATCGGAAAAGACCGTGATGCTGGGAAAGACTGAAGGCAGGAGGAAAAGGGGACGACAGAGGATGAGTTGGTTGGATGGTATCACGGACACAACGGACATGAGTTTGAGTAAGCTCTGGAAGTTGGTGACGGACAGGGAGGACTGGCGTGCTGCAGTCCATGGGGTCGCAAAGAGTCAGACACGATTGAACGCAAAGTGTCACACACGATCGAATGACTGAACTGAACTGACCTGGACTGAACCAATGTCAGGCACTGTTGTAGGTGTTGGGGATATAGTGAGGAAGAGGACACAAAGTCTCCGCCCTTATGGAGTTTATAGAATAAATGAGATTATGGATTTAAGAATAAGTTTCCATGATCTGGGAAAAAAGAGTAAGTGAGTGTATAGGATTCACTGGATGAATGGAGAGAGTGAATGAGATGAATAGCCAGAATCTGAAAAATTTTCAGTGGCAACCATGCACTCTATGTGATTCGTTAATGATTCCTGTAATGAACTATTACTAATACCAGATATCATTTGTTGGGAATTACCGCATGCTACGGAGAAGGCAATGGTACCCCACTCCAGTACTCTTGCCTGGAAAATACCATGGACGGGGGAGCCTGGTGGGCTGCCATCTATGGGGTCGCACAGAGTCGGACATGACTGAGCACTTTCACTTTCACTTTTCACTTTCATAGGGCTTCCCTGGTGGCTCAGAGGTTAAAGCGTCTGCCTGCAATGCAGGAGACCTGGGTTCGATCCCTGGGTCGGGAAGATCCCCTGGAGAAGGAAATGGCAACCCACTCCAGTATTCTTGCCTGGAGAATCCCATGGACGGAGGAGCCTGGTGAGCTACCGTCCACGGGGTCGCAGAGAGTCGTACACGACTGAGAGACTTCACTTTCACTTTTCACTTTCATGCATTGGAGAAGGAAATGGCAACCCACTCCAGTGTTCTTGCCTGGAGAATCCCAGGGACGGGGGATCCTGGTGGGCTGCCGTCTATGGGGTCGCACAGAGTCCAACACGACTGAGGCGACTTGGCAGCAGTAGCAGCAGCAGGCGGTAAACTAAGGACTTTCCTTGTTAGCTAAGCCTTTTCTTTGATCCGCACACAGTATTTCCTTCTTTTGGTCCTACGTGTCTTGAAAGGTTAGTATCAGTAGTAGAAGGGCGTTTATTGTGACTTTGGGCAGATCACTTGAGTTCATTAAGCCTCCTTTTCTTCTATTATATATAGAGGGAGGGGTTAATTATCCTTAGATCATTAAAAGCATTACATTAGATAATATATTAAAGAACCTAACACAGCACTTAGATTCCTAAGTGCCTTATAATTTACTGACAGAGCTGGAATATAAATATAGGTCTTTTGGGGGAGTAGGGGGTGGGATAGCACTGGCCCTCTAAGCTGTGCTGGGCTTAGTCACTCAGTCGTGTCCAATGCTTTTCCACCCTGAGGACTGTATAGCCTGCTGGGCTCCTGGCTCCTCTGTCCATGGGGATTCTCCAGGCAAGAATACTGGAGGGGGTAGCCATGCCCCTCTCCAGGGGATCCAACCCAAGAATCGAACAGGAGTCTCCTGCATTGCAGGTGGATTCTTTACCAGCTAAGCTACCAAGGAAGCTTACCTACCCCCACCCCCAACTAAGCTCAGTCAGTTCAGTCACTCAGTCGTGTCCAACCCTTTGTGACCCCATGGACTGCAGCATGCCAGGCTTCCCTGTCCATCACCAACTCCTGAAGCTTTCTCAAACTCATGTCCATGGAGTCCATGATGCCATCCAACCATCTCATCATCTGTTGTCCTCTTCTCCTCCTGCCTTCAATCTTTCCCAGCATCAGGGTCTTTTCCAATGAGTTTGCTGTTTCACATCAGGTGGCCAAAGTAGTGGAGTTTTAGTTTCATCTTCAGTCCTTCCAATGAATATTCAGGACTGATTTCCTTTAGGATAGACTGGTTTGATCTCCTTGCAGTCCCAGGGGCCCTCAAGAGTCTTCTTGGGCACTCATGGGGTGCCCAAGTCCCTCTGCTGCTGCTGCTAAGTCGCTTCAGTTGTGTCTGACCCAGAGACCCCATAGACGGCAGCCCACCAGGCTCCCCTGTCCCTGGGATTCTCCAGGAAAGAACACTGGAGTGGGTTGCCATTTCCTTCTCCAATGCATGAAAGTGAAAAGTGAAAGTGAAGTTGCTCAGTTGTGTCCGACTCTTAGCGACCTCATGGACTGCAGCCTACCAGGCTCCTCCATCCATGGGATTTTCCAGGCAAGAGTACTGGAGTGAGTTGCCATTACCTTCTCCACAAAGTCCCTCTAAGCTACCTTAAATTTGAAGAAAGATCTTCCCTCTCTAAGTTGTATCCTGCAAGAGAAGAAGTAATGAGAATTTGGTTAAAAGTGGAGTTGGATTTACTGAGTCACTCACAGGGATACCAAAACCACAGTGATTTGCTTTAAGACCAGGGCTTTAAGGGATCCCAACAGTGAACATATCAGACAGGGTTTGAGGAATTGCAGTTCTGGATGGACCATGATGACCTTGGCCCTGAGGGAGCTAACTCAGCTCTTTCTAAAAAGCCAGTCTGTCTGTACTCATAGCCAAAGACATAGGCTGTTTGAGCTGCCAGGCAAGCCCTAACCAGTGCTCCTCTGACCATCCTGCAGTCATATTATGCTTACACTGCCATCTGGAACTCAAGTCTGTAGCCTCAGGAGTTAGCTTTAAAAGACTGCGACTTGTATATCTTTCAGAATAACGATGTCGCCTTCTTTTCCAGACTTGGGTCTCCTGAGCTTCCCTTCTCAGGCTGTGTCCTTACTCAAGCCCTTCTCCTGACACTTGGTCACTTAGCCTCCCACTACCTCTAGCATCAGTATGGGCCATGACGTTGACTACATTAGTTAGATTATTTTTCTTATAACACTGCTATTTTAAATTGGTCAATCCTGTCTTATTTTAAATGAAAGCATTTGAACTGCAAACCAACCCTCTTTCATCAGTGGTAGGTATTGCCAACTCCAAGTTCTAGATGAAGAAACTCAGCCTCAGAAAGGGGAAGTGACTTACCCAAGATCACTTCTGGCCGGTGAAAGAAGTGAACTTCCACCCACTCAGGGCTCAGTCCAGGATACAGAACTGCTCTCATGTGAGGCTTAGGTATGGCTATGCATTGTCGCCGGGGATGAAATTGGGACCACGTGTGCACACTTTGTGCAGTCAATGCATTTTAAATGAAAGGAACCCAGTAACAGTAACACCCAGGCACCCAGTAACACCCAGTAACCAGTAACAGGCACCCAGGCACAGTCAGCAGCTGAGTGGGGGACTGGATGAACAGAAGGGAGTGCTAGACTGACAGCCTAGACTTGGCATTTATTTATCTTTCCTGGGTTTTTCCTTAAATACCTTCCACCTACCCTTTACTTCCTTGTGGATGATCATCAGTCCAATTTATTGTCTGACTACTCTTGTTATTGATCTCTTTTTGTGTCTGCACATATTATGGGTAATTATTACAGTACAATGGATCAGTCACTGCACTCTATGACTTGGGGTTTATTAGACTGAAGGAGGTTTCTGAGAAAAGCAGTCATGGTGAAATGGATTTCTCTGGAGGAAGCCGTGTGAGGAATGTGTTTTTCTTACATCCTGAGCACAAGGAGAGGCAGTCAGGTGTTGCTGGAAATGGCAAGAGCTTTGGTCAGACAGACAGACAGACAGACAGGTGGGAGTCCTGCTCTGGTCCAGCCACCTCCTAGCTCTGTGACTTTGGGCAAATTTAGGGTTTTAAATATTGTATGTAAGATTCTCCAATGTGATGGTTGTCTTGGGTATTAAGGACAAGGAGCCAGGTGTGTACCCATTCGGGCCCCTTCTCTCTTTCCAGCTGATCCACATAACTGACCTGCAGGCAAAACTAATTCCTGGGGTCACTGGGGCTCTGTCAGTGTGTGTTTATCCAGTTACTGGCTGTTTTTCATGGAAGAATAAGCTAGAGGACATCCTTATTTGATTCATTCATCAGAATTTTATTAGTCCAAATAAATAATGTCTTAATACTGAGCTCATGGAATAGCATTTCATAAATTAGATTAGCTTTACAAACTTGTGGCTGGTGCACAAGCATGCTTTCTTGAGAAGAAGTAATTCTATTGATTACATATTCTTAATGAGCTTGGATTTTGGTAGACATAGACTGTGAGCAGCTCTAACAGGCTTAAGGGTTTCTGGTCTTTCACAGAATCTTCCAGTTGTTGCAGTTAAAAACAAATGCCAATTTGACACTTCTAAGTGTCATATTTGTGTCATGTTTGTGTTCCTACTCAGGGTATATGGCTGGCTTGTAATTCAAAGTCTGCCCTAGAATAAGTCTTGAGTGTAGACAGACTAAATCCAGAGTCCTAGAAGCCAGCATAAGATAAAAAAGTGAACTTGTAAGCCCCCTGGTATATCCTGAAAGTGTTTATCTAAGAGCATCTCATTTTACTCTCTTGAAATATTAAGAACAATATCAGTTTTTAAAAAGAGAAAAATGTGTCCATAATCTTTACTTGCTAATGTGAATTTTATATTTAGTTAAGTTCAGTCATTCAGGCGTGTCCAACTCTTTGTAACCCCATGGACTGCAGCACACCAGGCCTCCCTGTCCATCACCAACTCCTGGAGTTTACTCAAACTAAAGTCCATTGAGTCAGTGATGCCATCCAACCATCTCATCCTCTGTCATCCCCTTCTCCTCCTGCCTTCAATCTTTCCCAGCATCAGGGTCTTTTCCAGTGAGTCAGTTCTTTGTATCAGGTGACCAAAGTATTGAAGTTTCAGCTTCAGCATCAGTCCTTCCATGAATATTCAGGACTGATTTCCTTTATGATGGACTTGCTGGATCTCCTTGCAGTCCAAAGGACTCTCAAGAGTCTTCTCCAACACCACAGTTCAAAAACATCAATTCTTCGGCACTCAGCTTTCTTTATGGTCCAACTCTAACATCCATACATGACTACTGGAAAAACCATAGCTTTGACAAGACAGACCTTTGTTGGCAAAGTATTATCTCTGCTTTTTAATATGATGTCTAGGTTGGTCATAGCTTTTCTTCCAAGGAGCAAGAGACTTTTAATTTCATGGCTGCAGTCACCATCTGCAGTGATTTTGGAGTCCAAGAAAATAAAGTCTGTCACCATTTCCATAGTTTTCCTATCTATTTGCCATCAAGTGATGGGACCAGATGCCATGATCTTCATTTTTTGAATGTTGTTTCAAGCCAACTTTTTCACTCTCCTCTTTCACTTTCAGCAAGATGCCCTTCAGTTCCTCTTCACTTTCTGCCGTAAGGGTGGTGTCATCTGCCTATCTGAGGTTATTGATATTTCTCCCTGCAATCTTGATTCCAGCTTGTGCTTCCTCCAGCCCAGCATTTCTCATGATGTACTCTGCATATAAGTTAAATAAGCAGGATGACAATATACAGCCTTGACATACTCCTTTCCCGATTTGGAACCAGTCTGCTGTTTCATGTCCGGTTCTAATTGTTTCTTCTTGGCCTGCATACAGATTTCTCAGGAGGGAGGTCAGGTGGTCTGGTATTCCTATCTCTTTCAGAATTTTCCACAGTTTGTTGTGATCCACACAGTCAAAGATATTGAAATAGTCAATGAAGCAGAAGTAGATGTTTTTCTGGAATTCTCTTGCTTTTTCTGTGATCCAATGGATGTGGGCAATTTGATCTCTAGTTCCTCTGCCTTTTCTAAAACCAGCTCGAACATCTGGAAGTTCTCGGTTCACATACTGTTGAAGCCTCACTTGGAGAATTTCGAGCTTTACTTTGCTAGCGTGTGAGATGAGTGCAATTATACAGTAGTTTGAACATTATTTGACATTGCCTTTCCTTGAGATTGGAATGAAAACTGACCTTTTCCAGTCCTATGGCCACTGCTGAGTTTTCCAAATTTGCTGGCATATTGGGTGCAGCACTTTCACAGCATCATATTTTAGGACTTGAAATGACTCAGCTGGAATTCCATCACCTCCTCTAGCTTTGTTCATAGTGATGCTTCCTAAGGCCCATTTGACTTTGCATTCCAGGATGTCTGGCTCTAGGTTAGTGATCACACCATCGTGGTTATCTGGGTCACGAAGATCTTTTTTGTATAGTTCTTCTGTGTATTCTTGCCACTTCTTCTTAATCTCTTCAGCTTCTATTAGGTCCATACCTTTTCTGTCCTTTATTGCACCCGTCTCTGCATGAAATGTCCCCTTGGTATCTCTAATTTTCTTGAAGAGATCTCTAGTCTTTCCCATTCTATTGTTTTCCTCTATTTCTTTGCATTGATCACTGAGGAAGGCTTTCTTATCTCTCCTTGCTATTCTTTGGAACTCTGCATTCAAATGGGTATATCTTTCCTTTTCTCCTTTGCCCTTAGCTTCTCTCCTTTTCTCATCTATTTGAAAGGACTCTTCAGACAACCATTTTGCCTTTTTGCATTTATTTTACATTTTTCTTGCAATCCCATTCAAATAAAGATATATTTCATACTTTCATAATGCACATACGTTTTATTAATCTTTTTTTGACCCTTCTGTATTAAGTATGGGGTTCCCTAGTGGCTCAGACTGTAAAGAATGTGCCTGCAATGTGGAAGACCTGGGTTCAAAAATATCTCCTAGAGAAGGAAATGGCAACCCACTCCAGTACAGTTGCCTGGAGAATTCAATGGACAGAGGAGCCTGTTGCGCTACAACCCGTTGGGTCGCAAAGAATCAGATGTGACTGAGCGACTAACACTTTCACATCATTAGTATACTAATAATACTTATATAGTCATCATAATTATCATTCAAATTAATTCACAGTATTTCATAGAATAAACAATTATTTATTTAGCTATTTCACTATCTGCTGATATTTATTTCCATTTTAGTAAAAACAATACAGCTACAGTAAAGATCTTCATGCTTAGAGTTGGTTTTAATTCTGTTATTTCCCTAAAATAATCCACAGGAGTGAGTATAATTGTCTTTTATTTTAGTATTAAATTTTTTCTAAATTACAAAATAAATAAGTGCTTATTGTAGAAAATATGCGACTTCCAGAAGAGCATAAATACAAAAAAATATTATTATATGATTACTGGTAATATTGGCTTCTTTTAAGTGACTAAATATTTCTCCCTTTAAAAAATGCATATTTTTTTATAAAATTGAGGTCCTCGTCTAAGAACTAATTTTACTCTCTTTTCCACTCAGTAATGAGATGTAATCATTTGCAAATATTTCCCTAATTTAATATGCCCTTTATTTGGTGAATTTGGGGAAATACAGAAATTTAACATCTTCTACGGGAATCAAGTGCATCGCCCATTGTATGCCCTATTCATACAACAAAAGCAGGTCTTCCATTGCTTAACTACGAGACTACCATCTGGCAGTTCTGTGCTTGTCATGACACACCCAACTCTAGGCCTGGTGTCAATCAAGGAAGCTGAAGAAAAGGAGCCCTTTCTGAAGTCCCCAGGTGCTTCCCAGTCTGGAGCTGAGCCAGGCGCCAGGACTGGGGGTGTCGTTCCTCCTTCCCGCTTATCCTGCTCCCCTCACTGGCCTGCTCTTTTTCCCTGGGGAACGTTGGTGCAGCAGGAGCTGTCTCCCAGAATCTGCACTCACTATCTACATGGTCCCCATGGGGAGCCTGGGATTCCCTGTCTTTCCTGGTCCCTTGGGTGTCACTGAGCTCAACACCTGGGAGTCTGGTCCAGATGGCAGGAGGCAGCTGTCAGACCCATGAGTCTGCCTCAAGACAGACCTAGCAGGTGGTCACCAAACAAGCTGATTATTGAGAATTCAGCTCCTGCCTTTGAAGGATGCTGTTTTGAGGGTGAAGTTAATGCCTAGGGTTCCAGCCAAATTCATTAGGAAAGTGACACCTGACTATTTTTGGGGCCATGTCTCTCATATCTGTCTCATTTGCACAAAGGGTTTCAATAAAGAGAAGGGAAAGTCAGAAATCTTCGTACAGTATGCAGTGGTCATGAAAGTTAATTCTCTGTAGGACAGAGGTTTAAACTTCACTGAAGGTATTTTAAAGGGAAAACCACTAGGATTCTTGCATAATTGTACAAAGCGACATTTTATAAATCTTGATGAACTGAGTAACAATGCTGTTTATTGAGAAGCAGTACACTAAAAATTGTATTTCTGACTATGTACATGTACATAGTTACAAATACAAATATTCTCTCAAAGTTACTCAGTAATGTCCAACTCTTTGTGACCCCATGGGCTATAGGTCACCTGGCTTGTCTACCCATAGAGTTCTCCTGGCAAGAATATTGGAGTGGGTTGTCATTCCCTTCTCTGAGGAACTTTCCTGACCCAGGATTGAGCCCTGGTCTCTGGCATTGCAGGCAGATTTTTTACAGTTTGAGCCACCAGAGTGTAAGTGTTAGTTGCTCAGTCGTGTCTGACTCTTTGTGACCCCATGGACTGTAGCCCACCGGGCTTCTCTGTCCATGGAATTCTACAGGCAAGAATACTGGAGTGGGTTGCCTTTCCTTTCTCCAGGGTATCTTCCTGACCCAAAGATCAAACCCAGGTCTCCCACATTGCAGGCAGGTTCTGTACCATCTGAGCTACCAGGAAAGAATGTAGTAAAATGGCAGTGATATTAAAATGTTCTCCTACTGA